>NC_059159.1:81131630-81815431 GCF_019923935.1 Bubalus bubalis | reverse complement strand
AGGCCTGTACATTAAAATGATGTATCATAGTAATTCTAATGCAGTTATTCTAGTATGATTTAGATTGTAATCCTAAAGCATTATCTAGATATAACACTAAAGCAATCTCTGAGGAAATTTTGTTCATTCCAGCCAGGGAAAGGCAAGTCCTATTTCTATTTCATGCATGAATTATTAAATATGTACTTAAAGGGATAGCAGCTCTTTTAATTTGGCAAAGCTCATGGTTTTAATTGGTAAAATTGACAAACGACCTAAAGTTTGCACCATCTAGACCCAAGGGAAACAAAAGAAAAGGAAGCAAAGAATGCATACTTGGCCTGGAACTGAGCTGTCTTTCTGTGAGTAGGAAAAAAAAAATTCTAGCAATTGTTTGACAGAGCTACCAATTAGTGTCCGACTCCATAGAAGAGATCATAAAGTTGAAGGAATTTCTGCACAATTAAGGGATGTAAACATAGGGACTTTTAGAAAACACAACTCAAAGAAAATAATGTGTCAGGCCCTTATAAGTGACTGAACATGCTATTAAAGCAGATGAAAAACCTAGTGGAGCAGTACTTGCTTGCATTAAGATGGAAGCCACCTACAGTCCTCAGATTTTACTACTTACCATTTCATCTTGGTGACATTTAGTTTAACCATGTTTTAGTAGAATACAAGGCAGAGGGCAGCTTCTGTTCTATACTCCGGTGCTTCTGAGATTATCCCCTTATCCTCGAAGCTCTCTAACTCTATATTCTTCAGAACAAAAGATGCAAAAAAAGAGACATAGTATGTCAACAGAATACAGATAAACAATTTAGAACATCCAGACCCCCAAAGACACAGAAATTACATGGTTGTTTTACTTTTGCAGCACAGATCCAGGTAAAAGACCTAAGTCTGTAGAGTCACAGTCTTTGCAAAATCTGAGTCACTTTCAGGATAAATTGTAAGGTGTTTTTCCTTATCTTTTTTTTTTAATACCAGTTCAGAAAAGTTTAAAGAAAAACACTATAGACATCCCTATAAAGAAAGAAAGTCACTCAGTTGTGTCTGACTCTTTGCAACCCCATGGACTGTAGCCTACCAGGCTCCTCTGTCCATGGGATTTTCCTGGCAAGAGTACTGGAGTGGGTTACCATTTCCTTTTTCAAGGGATCTTCCTGATGCAGGGATCGAACCCAGGTCTCCTGCATTGTAGGCAGATGCTTTACCATCTGAGCCACCAGGGAAGTCAGATAGAATTTTTACCTATTTGCTTTATCTCTTTGTGTACAGGGGAGACACGCACACACACATGCTCACAGAAGTGTAGTTGTTTTGTTGCTGAACAATTTGAAAAGAAATTGCAGCTGTAAGTATATTTTAAATCCTTCAGCATGCATATCCTAAGGAAAAGGACTTTTTCCTATATAATTAATTATGGATAGGATGTATACTTCTAACAACTAAGAAAATTAGCAAGTATATAATATCTAATATCGACAGAATACTCAAGTTTTCTCAATTGTCTTTGATTTACTTTCCAAATGAGAATCCAATCAAAGTCCACATATTTCATTTTTAAATAATCAATTTAATTTTTCAGAGCAGGCTTGGGTGTATAGCAAAACTGAACAGAAAATACAGGACAGTTCCAACATATATATTTTTAAAAATAATTTATGTATTTTTGGCTGTGCTGGGTCTTCGTTGCTGCACGGGCTTTTCTCTAGTTGCAGAGAGCAGGGGCCACTCTCTGGCTGTGGTGTGTGGGCTTCTCATCGTGGCGGCCTCCCTCGTTGTGGAGCACAGGCTCTAGGCACATAGGCTTCAGGAACTACAGCGTGTGGGCTCAGGGGTTGTGGCTTCTGGACTCGAGAGCACAGGCTCAATAGTTGTGGCAAACAAACTCAGTTGCTCCGTGGCATGTGGGATCTTCCTGGAATCCATGGATCGAACCCATGTCCTCTCCATTGGCAGTCCTCTCCATTTACCACTGAGCTACCAGGGAAACCTTCCAAAATGTAATTTTAAAGAAATTTCCTTAATCCATTTTAATCTAAAATATACTCCTTGCTTTTTAAAATTCCATTGCCTTTTGAAGAAACCAAGGTTTTATAGAAGGCCTCATAGTCTGGGTTTGTCTAATTTCTAATGGTATCATGTAATATGTAACCCTATTCACCTTATTTTCTGTAAACAGAAATAAATAGCTCTAAGGGCTTATTTTCAAGTTAAATTTTTTTCACAACACTACTTTATTTGTAGGAGACACTTTATAATTGCATCACATGAGGAGGCATAGATGTCAGCTTCTCACAATATTAGTGATGATAAGTTGGATAACTTGTTTAAAGTGATAACCTGTAGGTTTCCTTAGTTTAAAAGTCTGGTATTCCCCTGTGTGATTTATGAATAATCTCTGGGGTGATACCTTGTCACTGTGGGAATATCTTTTTCCTCAAAAACTTTTAAATCCAGTGGTTTTCCGTGCATCGATGAAGCATGACTGAAACAATCACAGGGATTTGAAATTGATAATTTAGTAATTCTGTCATTCATTTTACATTTATGAACTGGCATTACCCTGTAAAGAGCTTTTCCTCATCGGTACTTTGTGATTTTTAAATATAAATTATTTGATTGTACCTTGGAAAAAAAAGTGTTGAAGGATTATTTACAGGTATTAACATTAGGGTAAGATGAACTGGAGCACTGGAAGGAACAGGTGGATATTTACCTTTTCTTTATAAAAATTTGTATTGTTTTACAATAAATTGGGCACACATAAATATTGTAATTAAAAATTAAAAGACATTGAAAATTGATCATTCCAATTTCAAGTGCGGTTTAATTACTAAGTTTGTGAATAAAAATCTATAGTTTTGAGCATTTAATGTGTGCTGGCCAATCTGTAAATTAACAACTATCCTTGCAAGTAGAAATCACTGTTTTGCAGAGGAGGAAGTAGATAAGAAAATGTATGCAGTTAAACATATTGTCAAATACTTAATTACTGATTAAGTTTCAGAGCCAAATTAGAACCTAAATATTGCTCTGTTCAAGAAAGCTTTGCTTTCTGTATTTTTCCTTACTAGCTCTCTTCCATGGAACCATAAACTTCACATCAAACTTTTCAATGGATAGAACTAAGGTGAACTTAGAATCTTTTGAAAGAAAATGGATTTGATTAGCTTGTTAGAATGTACTCAGAATTTGATTTTATTCAGTTATGGTGAAGGCGATAGATCAGGAGACTATTGCTACTCACAGTCTCCAAGAGAACGAGGCATGCCAAGCACTCAGGGCCATATGGGGAAGCACCCGAATTTGTCAGGTATCAAATGAACTGGCATGAGCCAGAGGCTTTTTTGTGGTTTTTATGGGAAGAAATAGGCCAAGCAGAGTAGGAAAGCTGAGCCGGTTTAGGATTGGATAGTTTGAATAATTTCAGGGATCTCTGGACTGTATGGCTTCCCAGGTGGCTCAGTGATAAAGAATCCACCGTCCAGTGCAGGAGATGCAGGTTTGATCCCTGGGTCAGAAAGATCCCCTGGGAAAGGCAATGGCAACCTACTCCAGTATCCTTACTTGGGAAATCTCATGGACAGAGAAGCCTGGCAGGCTACAGTTCATGAGGTCTCCAAAGAGTCGACACAACTTAGTGACTAAGCAACAACTGGAAGGTATGGGTGGTTGCTAGTGGCCTGGTACCTGGCCCTGAGGTGAGTTAAGGCAGGAGGACAGAACACACCGCACACAGTGTCCTGGGATTGCAGGATTCCGATCAAAGGAGATAGACCAGGGATATTCACTTGGGACTGATTGTGCGTTTAAAAGGTGTGTTTACTGGCAGCTTGTTTGCTATTTCTGTGAATTAGCTCTCCCTGAAAGGGTCAATCACTCTCTGAGTCTGCAAAGTCCTAATATGGCAAGATGTAATAAAATATATCAAATTTATTTTATTTTTTTAAAATATATCAAATTTAAAACCATATTAGTACAATTAGCAGTAGGCATGCTGAAAAGTTAAGAAACTATGATGAATAGGTTAGAATTCCCTGTAAGGTTATTCAAAATTGTGAGATTCTACACTTGTTAACACATAACCAAAAGTAATGCAAACTTATTAAAGAGACCGTATTAATTAACAAATGTTAATTTCATATCAGATGATATGTCTGTTAAGCACTGGATTTTATTTTTAATCAATGGAGAAACATAAGATACATATGCTCAGTTCAGTTCAGTCACTCAGTTGTGTCCGACTTTTTGCAACCCCATGGATTGCAGCACACCAGGGCTCCCCGTACATCACCAACTCCCAGAGCTTACTCAAACTGATGTCCGTAGAGTCGGTGATGCCATCCAACTATTTCATCCTCTGTCGTCCCCTTCTCCCTTGCCTTCAATCTTTCCCAACATCAGGGTCTTTTCAAATGAGTCAGTTCTTCACATCAGGTGGCCAAAGAATTGGAGTTCCAGCTTCAGCATCAGTCCTTCCAATGAATATTCAGGACTGATTTCCTTTAGGATGGATTGGTTGGATCTCCTTGCAGTCCAAGGGACTCTCAAGAGTCTTCTCCAACACCACTGTTCAAAAGCATCAATTCTTTGGCACTCAGCTTTCTTTATAGTCCAACTCTCACATCCATACATGACTACTGGAAAAATCATAGCTTTGACTAGATGGACCTTTGTTGGAAAAGTAATGTCTCTGCTTTTTAATATGTTGTCTAGTTTGGTTATAGCTTGTCTTCCATATGTACATAATAAGATAATATACATATAGAAGTATATTAGGAAGATATTGCCAGTAATATAACTATAATTTTACTTTTCAGTTCAGTTCAGCCGTGCCCCACTCGTTGCGACCCCATGAATCGCAGCACGCCAGGCCTCCCTGTCCATCACCAACTCCCAGACTTCACTCAAACTAACGTCCATCGAGTCAGTGATACCATCCAGCCATCTCATCCTCTGTCATCCCCTTCTCCTTCTGCCCCCAATCCCTCCCAGCATCAGAGTCTTTTCCAATGAGTCAACTGTTCGCATGAGGTGGCCAAAGTACTGGAGTTTCAGTTTTAGCATCATTCCTTCCAAACACCCAGGGCTGATCTCCTTCAGAATGGACCAGTTGGATCTCCTTGCAGTCCAAGGGACTCTCAAGAGTCTTCTCCAACACCACAGTTCAAAAGCATCAATTCTTCGGTGCTCAGCTTTCTTCACAGTCCAACTCTCACATCCATACGTGACCACTGGAAAAACCATAGCCTTGACTAGACGGACCTTTGTTGGCAAAGTAATGTCTCTGCTTTTCAATATGCTGTCTAGGTTGGTCATAACTTTCCTTCCAAGGAGTAAGCATCTTTTAATTTTATGGCTGTAGTCACCATCTGCAGTGATTTTGGAGCCCAAAAAAATAAAGTCTGACACCGTTTCCCCATCTATTTCCCATGGGCTTCCCAAGTGGCTCAGTGGTAAAGAATCTGCCTGCAATGTAGGATAAGCAGATTCAATCCCTCGATCAGAAAGATTCCCTGAGAAGGAAATGAGAGCCCACTCTAATATGTTTCCCTGGTGGCTGAGTGGTAAAGAACCTGCCTGCCAATACAGGAGACATGGGTTTGATCCCTGGGTTGGAAAGATTCCCTGGAGAAAGAAATGGCAACCACTCCAGGATTTCTTGCCTGGGAAATCCCATGGACAGAGGAGTCTGGCAGTCTCCTCCATGGGGTCATAAAGAGTCAGTCATGACTTAGTGACTAAGCAACAGCAACAAAAATATTACTTGCATTAAACTATCAGCAACTTTTGGAGTTTAATTGATTGTACTGGATATTAGCATATGGGTTCTAGATGCCCCTATACTTTCTTTGAAGAGGTTAATGTTTGTAAGTACTTTACCTATAGTTTGTATGCCATGTGGACAGCTTGTATTGTTTACCATATTGTCATGATAAGATGTACCATTTGCTCCAAAACAAAGTAAAAAATATTTTACACGTTCATTCCCATGTGTTTATTAGTTTTAGTTGGAGTCCTGTTATTGGCATAGAGTGAGAGTTCTACATTTATCAGATGTCAGTGGCAAAGATGTGAGATTTACAAGATGTTAGGTGGCTTCCATCTGGGTAGCACTGGAGCATCTGCCAGTGTGTATGATCAAGCAGAGGACTCAGACAGCAAGTGCTGAAAAGCGACAGTCTGACTCTCATTCTGTTGGATAAACAGAATATTTTTGGCTCCACCAACATATCAGTGGAACTAAAATAAATGTGCAGCAATCAAATCAGCTTCTAAAAAAAGTTACAACTTTATTTTTAACAGCCAGCATATTAATATGGAAATGGCAAATGATAAGAAATCACTTTTCTAGAATTTAAATGCCACTGTTAACTGCATCTATGATAAGCTTCAGAAACCTTCTGCTCTGAATAACCATTTCTATAGAAAGGTGTATCCAAGTTATTCATTTCTTTGTGCTTTAGTCTGAAGCTCTGCAAAATGGAGCAAATAATACCAAAATCAGTTTTAATATAAGAATTAAGATTTTGCAATGTGTTTCAATAGAAGATGCACTGATCACTTGTTAGCTTCATTCACTGGCCCCTGAAAAGGACTGCATATTACAAAATCATGGAGAAAAAGAGATAGTCTATAAAGCTTACATGTACACAGGTCAATTCGTATAAACAATGTCCACTTGTATTTCTTTCATATATATACATATATTTCTTTTAGATTTCTTTTGCTTTTAATATTAATTTTTACTTATTTTAGTCCCAGTTATTTTACTTTCAATTATTTTTATCAACCTGTCCTTTTTGCCTATCTCATAATAAATTAATTTTATAATGATGCAAAAAGTAAGAAAATATGTTTTAGGCTTTATCTCTCTATACAGTGTGCATTTTATTATGAAGACTTAAATATGCAAAAAAAATCAGAGTAGGACAGGGACTCTTATGTAATCTATAAACCTATATACTAATGTTTTTCCACATTTAACTGATAGATGTGTTTTACCTTCTTATTAATTTTTTTCCTTTGTGAAGTATTAAAACACAAATCCCCTATGCCATGCCAGTAGCTACTTTAGTTTGCATCTTTAAAATCATGAATATTCTCTTGAATAATTACAAAGACATTGTCACATCTAAGAACATTAATGTTAGTCTGTTTTCTTTCATTAGTTTTAAACAAATGGACTTCTTTCACTAGTTTTAAACAAAAGTTCACTTTTACTATTATGGACTCTATTCTACAATTACTCTGAATCATATTGCAGGTACAAAATATTACTTTATACTCTTCTAAGTGATAATAATTATTTGTAGCCCTGAAAGTACGCTTTCAGTCATGCCTGACCCCATGGACTATCACTCCCCAGGCTCTCCTGTCCGTGGGATTTCCCAGGCAAGAATACTGGAGTGAGTTGCCATTTCCTTCTCCAGGGGATCTTCCAGATCCAGAGATCAAAGCCACATCTCTTGCATCTCTTGCACTGGCAGGCAGATTCTTCTACCACTGTGCTACCTGGGAAGCCCATAGCTCTGAAAGTATATACTAAATATTCATGGTGGAGCCAAGCCCTAGTACAGAACACAGATTTAAAGATTCAAGTGCCACCTTTTAAAACCATGTGCATAGTCTCCAATGCATCATAAAATACTAGAATGTATAAATTATTTTAATGATAATTTAGGGTGTAATGACTTAAATTCAATTCAGAGATAAATATTTAGGTCAAGCTTATCCTCACTTCATTATAGATCTGACCAATTGGGGGAAAAAAAAAAAAAAAGATCAATCAATGGCATATCTACTTAACTGTCCTAGTGGGGATTCTGATTTCTGAAAGCATTACTTTTGGCCCCTTAATTATTAGTATTTTAATTGTGTGAGTACCTTTATTAGACTATGTAAAATTATCATTATAAGAACACACAGGCAAAATCTGTATAAAGCTGCATTTCTAATGTTTCTGTGACAGGTGGGATCATGTCAAGAAAGCCCAAGTTATCCTGTTTTCCATTTTTGAAGTGTTTCAATCAAGGAAATGAAAGAAGTGTACAAGTGTTCATGGTTTAGTAAGAACAAAGGACAGGAAAGCCTCTCCTTCCAATGATTTCAGCCTTCAAAGCAATGCATGGGTCTCAAGAATGTGCCCCTCAAGCAGCTGAAACCAGGAGAACCTCTAGGAATCTTTCAGCAACTCATATGGAAGCTATTTGAATACTATAAACCACTGCTAAGAAATAAATAGGCTGGGGAAACCATTAAATGACATATGAACAAATATTAGCAGATTATGTAATTCAGAGTAATACTCAGAAAATCTAAGGTGGCAAATAAGAATGACTTCCAGGACTTTCTACCTAAGTTATCTATGGTGTGGTGTGTGAAGTAGTCTACCTGGTATCTACCTTTCAGGGGTGCAGGCATACTGCTTTGCTCCCTCAGTTGACTCCATCTTCTTCCAGACACCCACTTTTCTAACTGGGGAACTGCTCAGAAAAGCAAGCGCTGTCTCCTTTCTCTCACTTCCTACTACTTCTTCTGTCTCAGAGTAATTTCTTCCTACAGTTTTTTGTTACTCATAAAAATTGTTTCTACTAAAATAATTTCAGTAACTGTAAGATTGTATAAAGAAAAAAATTGTTTCTAGCAATTTCTTCTTGGTGCTCTGAAAATAACTGTATTAATTAATTGAACATCTAAGAGTTAAATGCTTTTTGAATAGTATTTGGCTACCCTCTTTGAATGGGTCACTGGGAGGAGAGGAGGGAAACACATGCAATATAATACCTTTGTAAATTCTTCTACTGTGTCCTCTGGAATAGAAATGATGAGATTGGGCGTTTGTATTAAGGGATGGTATAGAAATGATAAAAATAAAGGGAGAAGAGATAATCATTACTTTTACATATTGTATATGTAGAAAAGCTACAACGCACTGTGGTCTTATGTGTGAGAGAGATTCTGAATGCTTCAGACCCAAGGCACAAATTCTGGCTGGGTTTCATATTTTCACCAGATGTCCTACATGGGAACTGGTGATTCTCAAATCCTTGATCTTGTTTCAGATTCTGAGGGCACAGAGACAAGGCACTTCTTAAATAATGCAACTAGTGCAATCTCCTAGATAAATGGCAAATTAATCAGTCTCTAAATCCTTGTTTTTTGAAGACTTGTGCATTTTTAAAGAAGACAGAGTAAATTGTTTAGTGACTTGGTACCATTGATTTTCATTATGGATGGTGTTGGCTGGGTCTGTGTCAGGTCATCAGGGAGAGATAGCCTTTGCATAGCTAAATGAAATGGGAAAAGAGGCACTTCTAGTTTCATACTCAGGAGAAGAAACTCAAAGTCATAAAGAAGTTTTGCATGACCTTCCTTTAAGAACATCTTTTGCCCACTGCACGGTTTTTAGGGAATGACAAGAATCTCTCAGCACAGATAGCAACAGGATGTCTCAGCTTCAATGGTGCAAAAAAATTCCCCACGTGGGACAATTTTAAAGAAAGATGAGTCTGGAACAATATGAACAGGATAATTTAAAATATTCTATTGAAATCCATAGTGAATTTCATGTCTATGGTTGAACATGTTTAGAATAGAACAATCAAATCAAATGAACACTACTTGCTTCAGCTTATGCAGAGAACTGAAGTTTTGTGTTTTCAAAAGTTCCACTTAAGTTAGGTTTTCTGTGGTCTGATGAAGGTTTAACCACACATTTCATCTCCCAAGGCAGAATTCGTTATTGTTAGTCCCAAGATAGCTATTCTTTTCTGGATGGAATTCTCACACATTTGACTTGGACATAAAATTGTTTTCAATTTCTACCCAAATTTCTCTCATCCTTCTCCATTTTGCTGAAAGGTTGGTTAAACTTTATTCACTGTTGATTCAGTTTTTTTTTCTTTTTTAATGTAACCAACCTTACTTATTTATTCCCCAACCCAGATTTATTTAGTTTATATAAGACTTCAGCTTCAGAGTTTCTGTAAATGAAGTGTTTTCAGAGACTTCAATCTTTTTGAAATGAAATCTATAATTTTTGTGCTTCACAATGGCGCTTCTGCTGCTTTTTTTTTTTTTTACAAGAAATCACACAGTTGTCATATTGTGACAACTCATTGAATTACTCCAGAGGAAACTGTAGTTCTTAAAGGATTTTCAACTTGATTTTTTTTAGATATATGCCACAGCAATTCCCTTTTTTAATGATAACTAAATGATTTGAGTCAGCAAGCTGTTACACAGTTTAGTAGAAAGAGAGGAGTTGTGCCTGGCTGGAATGAGGTATTTGTGAGATTTAGCCCTTCTAATCTATGATAATTTTCTTCTGAATATAGTGATCAATAGCTATTAAATAAATATATAAATTAAAAACATACTAAAAACACTCCCACATAATGGCAAACAAATCTTATTAGATGAGATGTTATGATACAATATTTCAGAAAATGTCATGGTAATTTTAGAGTCTATAAAGGTTTTTGATTCACTGACTGATGCTTTTGAACTGTGGTGTTGGAGAAGACTCTTGAGAGTCCCTTGGACTGCAAGGAAATCCAATCAGTCCATTTTGAAGGAGATCAGCCCTGGGATTTCTTTGGAAGGAATGATGCTAAAGCTGAAACTCCAGTACTTTGGCCACCTGATACGAAGAGTTGACTCATTGGAAAAGACTCTGATGCTGGGAGGGATTGCGGGCAGGAGAACAAGGGGACGACAGAGGATGAGATGGCTGGATGGCATCACTGACTCGATGGACGTGAGTTTGAGTGAACTCCGGGAGTTGATGATGGACAGGGAGGCCTGGTGTGCTGCAATTCATGGGGTTGCAAAGAATCGAACACAACTGAGTGACTGAACTGAATTGAACTGAACTGAACTGAAGTATGCCTTATATAAAGTTTAATCAAGGCCTGTTTAGAAGACAGTTAATGGTACTTAATACTTTTTTTGTTGTCCACATCATAAAAACAGTCCCAAGATATCAAATAATGATTTTTCATTTTCATCAGGTCAGTGAAGAAGGGTTTTAATATTCCCTTGTATATCCATTTGAATGTTGTTCTCCAGAGAGGAAAGTAAACATTGTGGTTCTAATCTAAAATGTCTAATCCTCAGACTATTCTAAGAAGTGTTAAGTTTCCATGACAGGAGATCACTTTTTTTTTCATTGATCAATTACCATTCCAGGGAACCTCTCAATTATGAAACCTCAGGTAGACACTTTCAGAGAGCAGGAAAGGTAAAGTCTAATTTCATTTGCTTTCAAATTATTTGTGCATTCACATTTTGCCCTTATGTTTAATATTATGACTCATTTTATCTCTTAGTTGCAAATTTTTGTCCTGCATAGTATGAAAAATAATTCATCAGGAGTATTCCTAGAAGTTCATGTAATAGTTTTAATATATAAAAAGCTTTGTGACACCATTCCTGCCTTATTTATTCTTGATAATAGACTGCAAAATAAGGTATTATTTAAGAGACAGAGAAATAAAGGGAGAGACAGAGAAAAGAAGGAAAATGGAGGGGAGGAGAAAAAGGAAAAATAATAGAACAACTGGAAATTTGACAGACTTCACATAATATTTCCATTGTTTATCAATATGCAAGAATAATTGTGTGATTAATTAATTAAAAATTAATTGTCAACCTTAAAACTACATTGATAATGATGCAGTGTTTTGCTATGTGGATTACTACCTCCTATGTTCCTTTGAGTTTGAAATTTATCAATATGGATTTCTTACACAATAGGCAGGATGCAACAAAGTGTTCACTCCAGTTATTGATGAATAGGTCATGTTTTGGGGGGAATAAATGAAAGAGAATATGTATTGAACATATTAATATTTTCATCACTTGCACAGTAAATGGTTCTCTTTTTTTAAAAAACATATCTGTATAGAAAACAATGGTATGAATTAAATATTGGTAATTGGTGATGTAAATTATTTATCGGTAATTTACTGGTGAAAAATTTAGAATATGTATGTAATACATGCCATGTATATTCTCAATATATATTTCTATGTATATATTCTATATATGTAATTCCATATGTATTACATACTTATATATTTATAATTAGAGGTGTTGATTATATGGGGAAAATAATGTTGGACAGGTATCTCAGAAGTTTCCTATGAAGTAGAAACCAAATGTGTGTGCACTTGTATATTTCTGTACTTAAGAGAAAATGTACACATTTTCAAAATTCAGGATGCATACTGAGGCCTAGACATTAGGAGTGAGAGCAGGTGGTAAGCACACTTACAGGGTCAAAGAAGGTATCAGAGGAGAGGAGGAAGCCCAGTGGTGAAGTTTGGAGGATGAGTTCAAGAGCATGACATATCAGAGTAATTGCCTGGTCAAATTTTGGATGTTAGTAGTTGTTTTTATAAGTTCTTGTGACCTCAAGGCAAAAGTAGACAGATTTTTCAGGGCCACAGGATGATTTGAGTGATAGGGATTGGAGAATAAGAAAAAAAAATTGGATATTTTGAAGTCAAGTAAACTGTCTTAAAAACCCTGATAAATAACATATATAGTTTACTGGAGAAAATCTTATCAAATGACTGGAGCTGGCGCCTACTTGTCTTAAGATAAGTCTAGTCTTTCTCATGACATTCCAGTTATACATGCTACTTGCTGGTCTCCATTTGTAGACTATATGCTCTTTGAGGATAATGTCCATTAATCATCTGATTCATTTACAAGTGAGTTGTCATGGTTTATTAATATGATGAACATTTGAGTTAGAAAAAAAATTGGATTTCAACTTCCTAAGATGTTATTTATTAGTTGTTTGAATGTAGGCAAATTAGTTGAACTCTCTGAACATTATAGTCCTTAGATTACTTTTCAGAATTGTTGTGAGTATTAGGGAGAATGTCAATAAAAGGAGTTGAATTGTATTCCATCCATAAGGTTTAATAGCTGGTAGATATATTGGACACCCACAGTGTCTGACTCATGTAGATACTCTGTTTATCCTTCTCTAAATATACTTGATTCACTGAATGGCTTAGTTTGGATTCACTCAATAGTAGAGACAGAGACAAAGAAGTAGTTGTACCTGTTCCCCTCCTCGTGGGATTTAACTATCCTGAACATCTGGAACAAGCAAGTTCCTGTGCATTTGGAGAAGGTCAGAGCAGAAATGCATGCAACAGACTCTGGAAGAACCTGTCAATATATGCGGAACTGTCTCGTGCTGTTGTGCTGAAATCACAGCAGCTTTGTGGGATATGGTACATAGCACAAAGAAGGGTCTCTACAACAAATAAATCATGACAGTTGTGCTTAGAATTTCAAAAGCATAGATATTAGAAGCGGAGAGGTGGTTTTCTGCTTTATATCTGTATTCTGCATACCTAGCATAGTTCCTGGCTCGTATCAGATATTTTAAAAGAGTTTCTGATTTAAAATACATTAATCTACTAACAGGGTCCTACAGAACTGCCAACAAGTGCATGCTTATATTTTATGGTAAAGGGCAGTGTACCATTCTTCTTAATTAGCTCAGCATATTGACTGACACTGTTGCTGAAGTAATCCTCATAATTCTTTTGGCTTTTAATTAGTATCGTAATATCATTTTGAATTACCTAAATGTAATATTCTTGGTCAGTAATCAATGATAAAAGCCTACAGTATTATAAAGTATATAAAACATCTTTTGTGATTATATAAATGCTATTTTATAGTAGAGTTCTAATGGATTTATTTTCGTAAGAACATGAGAATACAAAAAGGCCATTTAACAGAAAGGAAAACAATTATGAAAATTCTCTCTTGACAGCAAGTTATTTGTATCACTTGTAAGGTGATACCTCTTTACTTAGTTAGATATGCAGTAATAAAAGAAGCCCTCTCCAAACGTGTATACATAGGATGCTGTTATTTTAACTATTACCTGGTTTATGTAATTTTTATTTTTATTGTTTCTATCATCTTTTCAGAGAAAAATATTAAAACGTCATGGTATTTTACTATGAATTAATGTGGTTTCTCTTATATACAGCTTTGTGTTTTGGTTTCTATGAGCTTTCACAAGGAATGTTTAAGCCCAGCAGTTCTGTGCAGTACAACTATCTTTTTTTAACAAATTTCTCAAGAGGGAATCATGGTCATTCTTGCACACTACATCTTCCCACTGTGAGAAGAGAAGGTGCAACCACCTGTCATCTTATAGGAGAAAGGGGAGTTGTTAGAATATATGCCAAATGTATTGTCTTTCAAATAGCAGAGTAGAAGTATGTTGTTTGGAGAAACAATGTCAGCAGAATAGGACAGCATTTCCTCTTGCAAAAACACAGTCTCAAAAGCAAGAGACTGGAGAGGTGATAATCTTTCTGACCCTCAGAACTCTGTGTTAGAGTTTCATCGTGTGTCTGAGTGTTATTTTTTTTCTTTTGTTTATTTAAGAATCAAGATACCAGATAAATCACTAAACCAGGAATGAATTTGAAATTAAGATCACTGAAGTTTTTCTCATGCCAATAAAATCCCTCACTGCAACCCCTAATCACAAGTGTGTCTAGTTCATAAACTACACTGACTAAAACATGTTGAAAAAAATTCAAACAAGTACACTTAGAATAATAAATATTGATGATACTAAGCTTCCTCATTATCTGTTTATTTTAATATAATTGACAACTGCTCTTTTTTTTCAAATTTATCTTAATCCAGAAACAAAAATGCAGACATAAACACATTTTTATATGATAAATTAGTGTCTGGGACATTTGAATGCTTCTTTGTAAACAAACACGGCTTTGTAATAACAATTGTGGAGTGATTAATTCAAAAGGCTAATGACCTCATAGAAGATGCAGTTTTATGCTTGAAATGATAACGGATGCCACGTAACACACCACTCAAACAACCTTCCTGTTTCTCTCTTGTTAGGCTACGGGGATTACAGACACATTCTTGTGGTTCGGTTGCATCCAGTTAGGCCCATTAGCAGGAATGTCTTTTCAACTCAGGTATGAAGCTGCAGTTTCTAACCACAGAATGTCTTTGCACTAGGAAAAGACACTTCTTAAAGTCAGTAGAGGTTTTTAAAAGACAAGAGAAGCTTTACAGAGTGTCCAGAAGCAGCATCTCAAGGGAGAAACTGAAAGGGATGGGGACCAAAGGGAGAATCTGTAGGAGAAAAAATAGGATGGGGACCAAGTTATGTAGGATTCAGGAGGTACAGGCTGTCTTCAACAAACTGTTAACTCCTGCTCTGTTGTTCCATCACCTGGCCTCAGAGCCTTTCAGTTTGCTTTCCATTTTAAATTTCTTTGGGCTCAAATACCCTTTTTCCTCCTTCACCTCTATTTCCCAGCAGAAGATTGAAATAAATAGAGGTGAGCAAGTCTAGAAAATATTGCAGAGTTTGTGTTAGTATTTTAGCAGGAAGAGCTTTTCTGCAAGACTGCAATAAAAAGAACTACAGTCTATATTCTTCTAAAGCTGCCTTCAGACTCCTTCCAGCTCTGACCTAATAAGAGAAGTGCTCTCTAAAGGTCTCCTCCTAACTATCCAGGGAGCCTCCTTTTGGCTCCTTTCCAATTATTCTTGAAATTAGTATTTTGATTCTTTGTTCTTGTTATTCAGTCACCAAGTTGTGTCTGACTCTTTGCAACCCCAGGGACTGCAGCCCACCAGGCTTCCCTGTCCCTCATCATCTCCTGGAATTTGCCTTGGTGATGCCATCCAACCATCTCATCCTCTGTCACCTTCTTTTTCTGCCTTCAATTTTCCCCAGCATTAGGGTCTTTTCCAATGAGTCAGCTGATTGCATCAGGTGGCCAAAGTTTTGGAGCTTCAGCTGCAGCATCAGTCCTTCCAAAGAGTATTCAGTGTTGATTTCCTTAAGGATTTACTGTTTTAATCTCCTTGCTTTCCAATTTTTTATTTTGATTTTCCAAATTTGGATACTACCTATACTGAATGTTGTCTCTATCTCTCCTTTAAGGCTCTTCTAATGTTGTTTGGACTTGCCCAAACATGACTCATAATTTAACAGTAGGTGGAACCAATACTTACTGAGGCTAAATGTTCTTATATTAGAGCTGTGTCCTTGTTCTGAGAACACTGTGCAAAACCTTTAAAAATTATTTAAAGATTTTTGTTGTTGTTGTGTGTATGAAATTTGTAATGATCAACTTCAGTGAGAAAAGTTGTTTCTCTCTCTTTTTTTTTTTTTTATTACTTTTAAAATGACCTCACCTTGATTTGTTTCTCAGCTTTGCGTTGGCAAACTCCTGTCGTCATATTTATTTACATAGTCATATATTTTTGCTTAGTTCACTAGGAGTTCCTCAACTTTGAGAAGACTATATTCCCAAGGTCTAAGTCAATGAATGACAGATACTGATTATTCAATACTGTTTGCTTACAAGAATGAAATAAGAAGGCAAGGATATCATTGTACCTTTTCAGATGATAATTAATTTTTTATTTCTCTTATAAAATTTTTTCTTGAATAAGTATTTGATTAGTCATGCTGGAGTCTTTGTGTCACAGGTAAGAAGAAGCCTACAATTTAATTTTAACTAATTATTTACTAACATTTATCTAGTGATCCAAATGCTTCACATGTTTTGGGGACCTAGAATATAGAATTTTTTCATTTCTTTGAATTGTCTTTTTTTCTTGTTTTGTCCTTTTTTAAATTAGTGTTGACTCACTTGTGTTTTTCTTCATCCATTTTTTCTTGGTTTGTATTTGTTTTTTGGATTTATTTACAAATTTATTTTTATGTTGTTTTTTAATTGAGATATAACTGACGAATAAAATTATGAGATATTTACAGCATTGTTGTTCAGTCGCTAAGTTGTGTCTGATTCTACAACCCAACTGACTACAGCATGCCAGGCTTCCCTGTCCTTCACCATCTCCTGGAGTTTACTCACACTCATGTCCATTGAGTCAATGATGCCATCCAAACATCTCATCCTCTGTTGCCCGCTTCTCCTCTGCTCTCAATCTTCCCCAGCATCAGAGTCTTTTCTAATGAGTTGGCTCTTCACATCAGGTAGCCAAAATATTGGAGCTTCACCTTCAGCATCAGTCCTTCCAGTGAACATTCAGGGTTGATTTCCTTTAGGATTCACTGGGTTGACCTCATTGTTGTTCAGGGGATTCTCAAGAGTCCTCTGGCACCACAATTCAAAGCATCAATACTTTCTCACATCCATACATGGCCACTGGAAAAATCATGGCTTTATAGTATACATTGTGACAATTTGATAAATGTGTGCACTGTGAAAGGATTCCCACCACTAAATTAATTAACACATCCTTCACTTTACATATTTACTTTTTTGTGTGTGAGAACATTTAAGTTCTATTCTCTTAGCAAATTTTAATTATACATTGAAATATTAGTGTTGTCAGATACAGACCATGCAGAAGGGTTTCTAATTCTTTGTAACAGTGTTTGGGTACATTCCTAGCATTCCGATCCTAAAGTCCCAGGCATATGTGTGCTATGTACTATGTGTACTATGCATAATTGTATATATCCTGTACTATGTGTAACTCGCTTACACGATGAAAAATATCTCACTCCCTTAAAACATCAAAAGCATCCCCACTGAAAAATTCTACAGGATCTTGAGATAGAAATCAACATTTATTGAGTATCTATATTGTGCACATCCTTGTATTTGAACTGTGGAGACAGAGAAGGACTTGGGAGACGTATAGATGTTTAAAGTGCTTTCTCTTTCTGTGGGAGTTTAAAATCCAATTAGGAGATTACAAAGAACTTGAAAGCTAGAAATATGAAAGTGCTTATGTTCAGATTGTTTGTCATTACTTACCAATGACTAGCTCGCTGCACATTCTAAACTCACTTTTCCAATGAATCAGTATAAGCAACATGTGATAAAGATATGTAGCAAGGAGCGCATGTTTCAAGGGACATCAGGTGGACCACTAAGATCATAGAGGCTTTATTCATCTTGTGGAATAATTCAACATTTTGTATTGCTCTGCTGATAACAAACAAGAATACTCTCAGGGATATTAGGTACTACGTGGCTGACTTTGGGCAATAAGCGAATAGGGGATAAGTCTGGCATAACTTCCTGGATTATTAATTTTATTGGAAAGCTATTTTATAAAATTTTATTTTAGAATAAACAGATACATTGTAACCAATTACATTAGAGAATTTATATGAGTTGTAAACATAAAGCAGGTGATTCTGAAGATGTTTAATTCTTCTAACAGACTGCTTTAAGTTATATTCTTAGCCTCAGGGTGTGGAAGGGCTGATGTTGAAGTTGAAACCCCAATACTTTGGCCACCTGATGCGAAGAGCTGACTCATTTGAAAAGACCCTGATGCTGGGAAAGATTGAGGGCAGGAGGAGAAGGGGACAACAGAGGATGAGATGATTGATGGCATCACCAACTCAATGGACATGGGTTTGGGTGGACTCTGGGAGTTGGTGATGGACAGGGAGGCCTGGCGTGCTGCAGTTCATGGGGTCACAAAGAGTCGGACATGACTGAGAGACTGAACTGAACTGAACTGAACAGGGTGTATATGTTTGTTTGCTCTATTATAAGGGACATGTAGTGGAAAATTTTAAGAACACTGGAATTAATCAATAGTCTTCTAATCAAGCAAATCATTGCTAAAAAAAAGTCTACATCCAAGACCAGAAGAATAGTACAGTTCAGTTCAGTTCAGTTCAGTCACTCAGTCATGTCCGACTCTTTGTGACCCCATGGACTGCAGCATGTCAGGCCTCCCTGTCCATCACCAACTCGCGGAGTTTACTCAAACTCATGTCCATTGAGTTGAAGAACAGTACAGTGAGTGGCAATGAACCCTTTTAATATTTGTCGCCACAATCCTGAACTCCTCCTTTATGTAGAATTATTATGCTCACCAAGGAAGTGCTGATAAATGGGTTAGAAAAAAAATGAGACTGAATTAGCTGTCTGAAATTTCTAGGTCCTTCCTGATGAATCGGGGAACTTTCAAACAGACCATAAGCTCAGTCCCCAAAATCAGTTTTCCGAAGGACATAAGCTTTCTTTTCGATACAGAAACAAACTTTTGAAAATAGCTGTAGTACTGGCAGCCATGAGCATGAAAGTGCTGAAATCATAAATAGTTCAAGAAATAAAGGAACATTGAAAGACTCCCGGAGATTTACATGTGTTCCCAGTGCACCAGCCCCAAGCATCCAGTATCGTGCATCGAACCTGGACTGGCAACTCATTTCATACATGATATTTTACATGTTTCAATGCCATTCTCCCAAATCTTCCCACCCTCTCCCTCTCCCACAGAGTCCATAAGACTGTTCTATACATCAGTGTCTCTTTTGCTGTCTCGTACACAGGGTTATTGTTACCATCTTTCTAAATTCCATATATATGCGTTAGTATACTGTATTGGTGTTTTTCTTTCTGGCTTACTTCACTCTGTATAATAGGCTCCAGTTTCATCCACCTCATTAGAACTGATTCAAATGTATTCTTTTTAATGGCTGAATAATACTCCATTGTGTATATGTACCACAGCTTTCTTATCCATTCATCTGCTGATGGACATTTAGGTTGCTTCCATGTCCTGGCTATTATAAACAGTGCTGCGATGAACATTGGGGTACTCGTGTCTCTTTCCCTTCTGGTTTTCTCAGTGTGTATGCCCAGCAGTGGGATTGCTGGATCATAAGGCATGTCTATTTCCAGTTTTTTAATGAATCTCCACACTGTTCTCCATAGTGGCTGTACTAGTTTGCATTCCCACCAACAGTGTAAGAGGGTTCCCTTTTCTCCACACCCTCTCCAGCATTTATTACTTGTAGACTTTTGGATTGCAGCCATTCTGACTGGTGTGAAATGGTACCTCATAGTGGTTTTGATTTGCATTTCTCTGATAATGAGTGATGTTGAGCATCTTTTCATGTGTTTGTTAGCCATCTGTATGTCTTCTTTGGAGAAATGTCTATTTAGTTCTTTGGCCCATTTTTTGATTGGGTCATTTATTTTTCTGGAGTTGAGCTGTAGGAGTTGCTTGTATATTCTGGAGATTAGTTGTTTGTCAGTTGCTTCATTTGCTATTATCTTCTCCCATTCTGAAGGCTGTCTTTTCACCTTGCTAATAGTTTCCTTTGATGTGCAGAAGCTTTTAAGGTTAATTAGGTCCCATTTGTTTATTTTTGCTTTTATTTCCAATATTCTGGGAGGTGGGTCATAGAGGATCCTGCTGTGATGTATGTCAGAGAGTGTTTTGCCTATGTTCTCCTCTAGGAGTTTTATAGTTTCTGGTCTTACGTTTAGATCTTTAATCCATTTTGAGTTTATTTTTGTGTATGGTGTTAGAAAGTGTTCTAGTTTCATTCTTTTACAAGTGGTTGACCAGAGTTCCCAGCACCACTTGTTAAAGAGATTGTCTTTAATCCATTGTATATTCTTGCCTCCTTTGTCGAAGATAAGGTGTCCATATGTGCGTGGATTTATCTCTGGGCTTTCTATTTTGTTCCATTGATCTATATTTCTGTCTTTGTGCCAGTACCATACTGTCTTGATAACTGTGGCTTTGTAGTAGAGCCTGAAGTCAGGTAGGTTGATTCCTCCCGTTCCATTCTTCTTTCTCAAGATCGCTTTGGCTATTCGAGGTTTTTTGTTTTTCCATACAAATTGTGACATGTAAACCTGTGGCGGATTCATTTTGATATTTGGCAAATCTAATACAGTTATGTAAAGTTTAAAAATAAAATAAAATTAAAAAAAAAAAAAAAAAAGAAAGAAAGACTCCCGGAGAAATTGATGAGACAATGTAGGTTGCCCACTACCTATATATTGCTTAAGCGATCCAGGTAAGAAACTATAGATGAATTGTAAATGAATACTCAGTGGCTTCTGCTTGAAAAATGATGGATAAAACTGCCCATTAGATGGTACTGATGAAAAAAGCACCAAATTCAACGTCTATTAAGGTTTATTTTTCATAAATGCTACCATAATTTAATTAAAGAGACAGAGAAGGTATTGAGGATTTGAACGAGTATTCTTTCAGTTTTTGCTTGCCATGAATAAGCATTTGTATTGCTATTACTATGAATTTGCCTCTTTTGTTATATCTAGAATGAAAATAACACCTTCATCCCAAGGTTTTCATGAGAAATAAAGGAGTAAATACCAGCATAATGTGCTGATAAAGTGAACACACAATAAGCAAGAGCTTTTAATTAAGCAAGGATGGTCTTCAACCATTTCTCTTTATTATTCTCTAGGAAAGAACACAGTCTGCCTGTTTCTGTTATCCGTTCTGATGACAGATGAACAAGATTTCAACCTGTCTAGAATTCTATATTTCTTCCTACCCTGAACCTCAAACAATTAGAATTTTATTTGTCATGATTATTTAAATTACAATCTTCGCAAGGTGGAGTGACACATCAAATTGCTTAGTTCAAACGTTTTATTTTCTCTGTGTACCCACTTACACTTGGCAAATTTGAATGCAGTTGCAGAATGTGTCATTTGACAGATATTTTGCACTGACCTGTTATGGTTCAGTACTATAGTTGTCACTGGGAAGGTAGCATGAATTCAGGAATAAGGCACACGAAAACTAAAAGAGTATTGTTAATTACTGTAGCAACTGTAAGAAATAAGTACAGTATGTTTGGGAACAAAACACAGAAGTGGTTAGTTTACATGTCTTGAGTGGGATGGGAAGGGGCAATTTGTAAAGAAGGTTTTTTGGAAATACTGCATCTTAAGAGTAAAGAGGATTTAGGACAGAGGAAAGGAAACCACTTATTCTTGGGCTAGTCTGCCTCTGCTGCAGGTATTTTACACATTTCAGCATTACTCGATTCAGATGTTTCTTTCTCAGTACCTGCTATCACTCATACCAACAAATAAGTTATCTGCTTTACAATGAGGCTTATGTATAACTCCTGCTATGCCAGTTAAATGTTATCAAATTGACTTAGGAAATGAAGCAAACTATGCATTCTCATCAATCACCTGGCATAGAGATAGCCCCCCTGCTGCTGCAGCTAAGTCACTTCAGTTGTGTCCGACTCTGTGTGACCCCATAGATGGCAGCCCACCAGGCTCCCCTGTCCCTGGGATTCTCCAGGCAAGAACACTGGAGTGGGTTACCATTTCCTTCTCCAATGCATGAACGTGAAAAGAGAAAGTGAAGTCGCTCAGTCATGTCCGACTCTTCATAACCCCATGGGCTGCAACCTACCAGGCTCCTCCGTCCATGGGATTTTCCAGGCGAGAGTCCTGGAGTGGGGTGCCATTGCCTTCACCCCACCCAAATCTGAAGAAGGGAATTTAAAAATGAAAGACTCAGACGGGAAATAGAATTAAAAAAAAAAAAAAGTTTTGGCTTTACTGAGCACTGTCTACAATGGATACTTTTTTGAGGCATGGTGTGGTGAGTTTCTTCTAAACCCTTTTTCTCTATTTGGAGGGTTTAACATCTCATGAGTTTTTCCAGATGGCAGAGCCTGCTTACTATTATAAACATTAAAAATGACCAGCGTGTGTCTGCTTATCTTTGCAACCAAGGCCTTGGGCATATGATATAGACATTGCCCATCAGATACACTATCCCAAAGTTCACGTCAGATGGTAAACTCAAAGGCATGGATTCTCTGGAGAATCTATCCTGACAGCAGGTGGCAGCAGCAGTGGCAGTGCCATCTCATTTGGTCATGTCTGTGACTATGAAAACAGTGACATTTAATGTTCCGGAGCAGAGGCTGAGGTTACTACGGATGTTGCCATGACTACCACATAGCCTTCCCTGAATTTTTATACGTCTCACGTTTTACTCAGCAACCTTTCCAGCAATCCTATATACTTCCTAAAATTCTTTCAATGTACTTTATTCTTAAGGATAAGAGTAGTTTATGTTGCTTGAAAATAAGGACCAGAAATGATTTAAAATAAGGGAGAGGGCCTTGGAAAGTCACTGTAATTGGTATTTTCCACGTATGACTATGCCAGATATGGAAGGAAGTGGCCCTGACAAGGTCTTGCAGACATGAGTGGCTATTTGTAACTGTCATGCACATCTTTTGGACTTTATAAACTCTTTTTAGACTTATTCTCTGAGTTTCATCAATGTTACTAATATTAACTTTTAGTGGATTTTTTTTAAGCTTCTATTCTACCACATTTGTCCTAAAGAGGACCCAAGGATAATTTATAAACATATTTGATCAATTAAATCTTTGCTTCTACCACTCTTTATAATGGGAGCAATGGGAATTAGAACAGAATTTTCTTTATATGTGGTCATGTCATCAAAGGGGCTTCCCTGGTGGCTCAGATGGTAAAGAATCGGACTGCAGTGCAGGAGACCTGGGTTTGGTCCCTGGATTGGGAAGATCCCTGACAAAGGGAATGAAAACTCACTCTAGAATTCTTGCCTGGAGAATTCCATGGACAGAGGAGCCTGGCAGTCTATAGACCATGGGGTCACAAAGAGTTGGACATGACTGAGCAACTAACTATTTATGTCATCAGAAAACAGAGACAATTTTAGCTCAATATAATATAAAAGGTCATATAAGACAAACCCACGACTCACATTATAGTCATTGGTAAGACTGAAAGCTTTTCCTCTAAATTCAAGCACAAGAAAAGTGTTTCCACTCACTGCTGCTGCTGCTGCTGCTAAGTCACTTCAGTTGTGTCCGACTCTGTGCGACCCCATAGATGGCAGCCCACCAGGCTCACCTATCCCTGGGATTCTCCAGGCAAGAACACTAGAGTGGGTTGCCATTTCCTTCTCCAATGCATGAAAGTGAAAAGTGAAAGTGAAGTCACTCAGTCGTGTCCGACTCTTAGCAACCCCATGGACTGCAGCCTACCAGGCTCCTCCATCCATGGGATTTTCCAGGCAAGAGTACTGGAGTGGAGTGCCATTGCCTTCCTATTCAAAATAGGACCAGAAGTCCTAGCCAGAGCAATTAAATAGGAAAAAATAAATAAATAAAAGAAGAAGAAGAAGAAGGAAGAAAGAAAAGACATCCAATTAAAAAGTTAGAATTGCATTTCTGAAGCCAAAAACAACTATTCTCAATTCCAGTGTGCACAAATAACTACTAATTACATTTTAAGTAATTTTTTGGGCATATTATCAGTGAAATAGAATAAAGTCTAAGTGGATATTATTTTTATAATTTTCCTTCCATAACATTAGTGAATTAATATCTTAAACTTTAATGAATACTGTTTTAGTCCCTTTGACTGCTATAACAAAATACCAAGACAACAGAAATTCATTGATCACAGTTCTAGAGGCCGAAAACTCCAAGATCAAGGCAATAGCATAGTCTCTTAGTGGGCCCTCTTCCTGGTTCATACCAGACACCTTGTTGCTGTGTCCTCACATAGTAGTGTGTGTGTGCTAAGTAGCTTCAGTAGTGTCTGACTCTGTGCAACACTGAGAACTGCAGTCCGCCAAGCTCCTCTGTCCATGGGATTCTCCAGGCAAGAATACTTGAATGGGTTGCCATGCCCTCCTCCAGGGAATCTTCCTGACCCGAGGATGGAACCGCAGGTGGTTTCTTTACCACTAGCCCCACCTGGGAAGTCCAAGGGGCTTCAGATCTCTCTGGAACCTCTTTGTTAAAAATTTCATACATGACAGTTCCACCCTCATGCCTCAAGCACCTTCCAAAGGCCCCACCCATTGGTACTATCACATTGGTCATTTGGATTTCAGCATATGAATTCAGGGGTGGGAGGACATAAGTATTCAGACTAATAATATTAAATATTGTAGCATATACTTATTATATATGACAAATACTGATCATATCTCATACTAAAAAAATTACGATCATACCAAATAACCTATGAAAAGTGAGAGAAGGAATAATTGGTTGAATACATTCTCATATGCTCTTTCAATGAATTAACTCTACACAGAAAATATAGTGAAGGGGATTTTCACCATCTGAGAATATTCTAATCTAGCTCTTTAGTTAATTTATTGATTCACAGAAAATTATATAATAATCAAGGGTTTTATTTTAATGGTGGGAATTAGACAAAGACAGAAATAATTGAACAATGAAGGGTAAGAGATGGAAGGTACAGTAGCAGAAATATGTATTTTTAAAATCAGAAACACCATTTGTAAAACACTGGTAACATATAGGGTAAGCAAAAAGTCTTGACTTTCTGATAAAGTGAACACTGTGACCTTCTAATATTGAAAAACTGACTGGAACCAGTGAGATGGTAACTGAGAAAAATGTCACAATACAGGTGGACTGTTACAGGGATTTTCTTAAGAGGATACTAAAATATTAGGATCGAGTGACTTAAACAGATCTCAAAGGAATATTAACCTCTCAGTGTGAATAAGCCTTTCTTCATACACTTAGAAATATTGATCTCTGTGATAAATAAAATAATAACCCGTAAGACAGTTCTCTATTTGACCTGCAAGAAGACATATCAGTATGGCCCTCAGGGTAAATGATGTTAAAATGAAGAAAAAACTTTATTCCTAGTTTCACCTTACTACAAGTTACTGATGTATATTCAGACAGTGTAAAAAAAAGATAGTAGGTAGTTTAAGCTATGACTGTTAATAGTCTAAGACAATGACAGCTCATACAGTGGTTTGCTAAAAAGGTTTTTTTAAACCTCACCCTTTGATTTAGGTGCTTCCTAAATAGAAAGCAATGTAAAAGCAGTTCTCTAGTCTCTAAGATTAATGGCTTGTTGAATAGCTACTATAAGAAATGGTAACTTGGAAAGAAAGGAAGCAGATGGCCAACCTCAGATTTTTTAAAAGGAAAAATATTTATAGACATGATCATCAAGATTTAAGCTCAAATCCACCAAATTTATTGAGTACCTGTTATGCCTGAGAGACTATGCTAGGTACTTAAGTATTTATTTATCTATCACGGACTCGATGGACTTGAGTCTGAGTGAATCCGGGAGTTGGTGATGGACAGGGAGGCCTGGCGTGCTGCAATTCATGGGGTCACAAAGAGTCGGACACAACTGAGCGACTGAACTGAACTGAACTGAAACCTCACAAAGTATGTATTTATTCATATGCATTGAAGTTGATAATTAACACAGAACAGATGTAACTTTGGTTCTTAACACTGATACTCATTAGTAGACAACTTGATATGAAGAACGATAAATTTGGTTGAGGAAGAAACAAAATCTATACATTGAATTGTCAACTAAGTAGTTTATTAAGGAGTTAAATACAAATAAACATATGACAAACACTACATAATAATTTTAGGGTTAACTTTAAGCCTCTTCTCACTGTTCTGCCATTTCTGTCCTTAATTGATGTTGCAGAACTTTGTGCATAGCAGGCAATGTGGGAAGGACGAGCCTTGTTGATGGTGCATGCACTTGGTCAATACTAAAAGCCGCATGCCTTCTACACATGAACGCCTTCAGAAAATGTCCTTTGCTTTCCTTTCTATCATTACTTACTGCAGTGAGGGACACCTGAATATTTCTAGGAAGTGTTTTCAATTTATTCAAAAGCTTATTCTTCAATGTCCATTTTATATACTTGCAATTGTGCACTAACTACAGCAGGACTTTTTGCTTAATCCCTTTCATTCCAGCTGCATTTGAGTGACAACAGCAGTTGCTAATGTATCGTATCAAAGGTTGTCCTTTTAGAAACTTAAATGAATTAGAAGGTCTTGTATATAGGAGGACAGACAACAATTTAGATGTTGTAGAAAGGGCCCCAGAATGTATTTACAAAGAGCAGTTATGGAAGCGGCTTGAATGAGTGTGAATGGAAATAGCTTTAAGTTTTCTTGTTCTTAAAAAAAAAAAAAGTCATTTTATTTAGAGCTGACCTAGCTCAAATATTCCTTTGGACATGGCTTTTGAAGTCTTTAAAAAAACACTGACACCATTTCACTCATCTATCCTCATTCCCATAAATCTAAGGAGGTTTGGCAAAGTTTTGCAATTATGGTGGGTGAAATAGGGACTCCATGTATCACACTCTATGCAATACACCAGAAAGACAGGCATTTTCATCTGTCTAAATTTACTTTTCTTCTTAACAAAGGAAACCCCTTCCCACCAGGGCAGTGTCTCAACATTTGTAGGTCTGGGAGAGTGATGGCATAATCTGTGATTTAAAACAAAAATTGAATTAGTTACAAACTTCTAAAAGTCAGCGTCTTTTTATGTATTAAAAATGGTAATGTCTAATATCTTTCAAAAAATTGGATAGTATGGTAAGGCAGTTGTTATTGCTTACCAGACATTATATGCAATTCTCTCTATACTTTTTATTGTCTTCTGAACACTGAAGCATTTTGGTCAGCTCCCATTTATTACTGTATTCACATTGCTTTTCTTTATCGTAAATGTAGATGAAAATAAAACATATCTTGAACCTATGCCTCTATTAAGTGTGAAGAAATTAAGAATAGACATAGAAGGCTATAATTTACACTGGCTGTAGTAGTTGATACTGTGACTTTTGTAAAAACTGATTATTGTGTTTGTGTGTGTATATGTGATGGATAGATATTCACATTATCTATATTTATATTACTATCTGTATCAAGCCTTTCAGTGTAGTCACTTAATGACTTGAACTGGTTTGTTTGTTTGTTTTTTCATTTTAGTTGCTTCAATGGCTGTTATAAATCAGACACTTGAATAAAATTTAGTGAATAAACACTTAATACTTAAAATATAATGAAATTAGATCAGGAGGTAATGATCTGAAAGGAAATCTTACCAAAATTTCAACAAAATGTTTTCTACTGACTTTAGGACTTGTTTCAATTAGACATTAAATATTTCTCCTTGGCATAATACTGGCAAAACCTTAATGCATTTAATATTTTTACTTTCTCTACCATAGATTCTGTCACCAACCTATTTTATGGCAAACCATTTTTTTTTTAAAAGAAAAGAAAATGCTCTCCAGCAACCTGAACGGTGTGGAGCTAGACAGAGATGAAACGTGGTGATGAATAACGATTTAGCCGATGATCCCAGGGACAGCATAGAAGGAGGTCACTAGGAGACACAGAGTCAATTTAGAAAATCGGAGTCCAGAAAGGAAGAAAAAATATTGGAAAATAGGATTTACAGTTGTTTTCCAAGAGGCAAGGTCCTAGGAACAGTTTTAAGGTCTAACTCTGCTTTTTTTCTTTTGGTCCAAAATGACTTGTAACTGTGCCACATGTATGAGTATAGAATCTTAAAGGCATTACTCTAATCTGCACCTAATCTAGGAAATTAACTATAGATGAATTTAAGTCATATTTTATAGTGATATACTTTGATTAGACTTGTATGGAAGTCTTGTTTCCTTGACTTAAATAATATAAAACATCAGTTTTTATTATTAGAGTGGAAGATACTCCAATTTAATCAGGCACACAATTAGTAAATTTTTATATGATAAAGGTCTACAAATAACTAGTATTACCCAGGTTATTATTAAATAAAAGGTAAATAATTATTTATTATATTAATAAGAATAATTTCTTCATGTTTCTCTACATATTTGTGGAATATATTGTTGTAAATATATTTTATTATTTATTTTTATTTAATAATGCTAAACATTAATTTCAGAAAAAGATATTTGGATGAACTCATGTGTAGGAGAAGAAAACGTCTCACCCTAGGGCATAGTGATATGCACATTACTTTTTCAAGATTTTCAGTAAAGAAATGAGCTTGTTTTAAAATACAAGGTAAGGACTCAGAATTCTGTGTTGCTTGCAATTCCTTTGCTGTGGCTCTCATTCACATATGTTATGGTGCCTTCACTTGATTAATGTCCTCCTTTTATAGAACTGATAGAGACCTCAAACAGACACTGAAAAATACAAACAAACTTTCACTGAAACAAAGCAACACATTTAGAAATGCCACAGATAGAATTTCCACAAAACGGAGCATACAAAGAAATAACCTGTACATTCATATATAAGGCTTCTTAAATTATATATTTATGACAATTATGGAAAATTCTATATTTATCTTACAACTTGATACAAAATGGTAGCTTAAGAGTCAGAAGGTCTAGTTAGTAATGGATGTGTCATTTGTGGAGAACTGTGGGAAGGTTACTTTGTATTTGTGAACCTTCAGAGAGCAGGTATTAAGCTAAATCCTTTCAACAAGCTTGTGCTAAGAGACTTGTGATCTGGGGTTATACATGTATACAGTGGTTTCTTTGGTTATATGAGTTCTTTGCATGTACTGTCTGTTTAGGAGTAAAATTCCCTGAGGTTAGAGACTTCAAGTTTCTTATAATGCACCTTAAAAAGGTTAATATCCTTTTGAAAAATAAATAATTTTGAAAAAAATCATTTTTAATCCATAGTTTCAAACTGTGATGCTAAAACATTTTTTTTTGAAGGCTAAACTGATATCTACTATCAGTTTCTGTGATTTGCTTCCATCAGAGAGCAGCCTGACATGGATAATTGTATAATTCTTCATTTTTTATGCTTGTATGTCACCTGAAAAATTAAGGAAACTGTAGCATGTTCATGGAGGTTCTCTTCATGTCTACAAGGCCAACAGGCAATACTTCTCTTGTCCTAAATTAATAAGAATTTAATTGGATTATATTTCTCAATACATCTGCACCAATCTGTTCAGTTCAGTTTGGTCTCTTAGTCATGTCCAGCTCTTTGCGACCCCATGGACTGAAGCATGTCAGGCTTCCCTGTCCATCACCAACTCCTGAAGCTTACTCAAACTCATATCCATTTGAATCGGTGAAGCCATCCAACCATCTCATCCTCTGTTGACCCTTTTTCTCCTCTTATGTTCAATCTTTCCCAACATCATGGTCTTCCAATGAGTCAGTTCTTTGCCCAGGTGACCAAAGGATTGGAGTTCAGCTTCAGCATCAGTCCTTCCAATGAATATTCAGGACTGATTTCCTTTAGGATGGACTGGTTGGATCTCCTTGCAGTCCAAGGGACTCTCAAGAGTCTTCTCCAACACCACAGTTCAAAAGCATCAATTCTTCAGTGCTCAGCCTTCTTCACAGTCCAACTCTCACATCCATACATGACCACAGGAAAAACCATAGCCTTGACTAGATGAACCTTTGTTGGCAAAGTAATGTCTCTGCTTTTGAATATGCTATCTAGGTTGGTCATAACTTTCCTTCCAAGGAGTAAGCGTCTTTTAATTTCATGGCTGCAGTCACCATCTGCAGTGATTTTGGAGCCCAGAAAAATAAAGTCTGACACTGTTTCCACTGTTTCCCCATCTATTTCCCATGAAGTGATGAGACCGGATGCCATGATCTTCATTTTCTGAATGTTGAGTTTTAAGCCAACTTTTTCACTCTCCACTTTCACTTTCATCAAGAGGCTTTTTAGTTCCTCTTCACTTTCTGCCATAAGGCTGTCATCTGCATATCTGAGGTTATTGCTATTTCTCCTGGCAATTTTGATTCCAGCTTGTGTTTCTTCCAGTCCAGCATTTCTCATGATGTACTCTGCATAGAAGTTAAATAAACAGGATGACAATATACAGCCTTGACGTCCTCCTTTTCCTATTTGGAACCAGTCTGTTGTTCCATGTCCAGTTCTAACTGTTGTTTCCTGACATGCATACAGATTTCTCAAGAGGCAGGTCAGGTGGTCTGGTATTCCCATCTCTTTCAGAATTTTCCACAGTTTATTGTGATCCACACAGTCAAAGGCTTTGGCATAGTCAATAAAGCAGAAATAGATGTTTTTCTGGAATTGTCTTGCTTTTTCCATGATCCAGCAGATGTTGGCAATTTGATCTCTGGTTCCTCTGCCTTTTCTAAAACCAGCTTGAACATCAGGAAGTTCATGGTTCGTGTATAGCTGAAGGTATATGTATTATACCTAGTTATAAATAATATACACTTTAGGGATCCAGACATTCATCAAGAAAATAGCATAAATGTATGTTGTTGAAGTATGTCATATGATGCATTTAAATATATACCACTTTGATATAGTTATTATATGTAAATATTTTAAATAATCATATATCATAATTATTTAGGGATGCATAGGTTAATAATGTGGAGAAGGCAATGGCACCCCACTCCAGTACTGTTGCCTGGAAAATCCCATGGATGGAGGAGCCTCGTAGGCTGCAGTCCATGGGGTCATACAGAGTTGGACATGACTGAAGTGACTTAGCAGCAGCAGCAGCAGGTTAATAATGAATCTCCCTGGAAGGTTTAGCTGTTTACTGAACATAAAAGATTATTAAATACACCAAAGATAAAATCTTCCAATTTCTAAATGTTTGATTTACCTGAAAATATACCTTTAGTAGAAAATATCTTCAAATCTTGGACATAATTTCATCTGTTAAAATTATAATATCATACTTGTCCAAGCGTTACTGAAATGATTAAATTAGAATATCTATGTATAATACAAGGCAAATTGTTTGAGGAAACACTATAATAATAAAACAGTAAAGCTGTGTTGAGGGATATGTAAAACTATGTGATTTATTTGCTGTGTTTAGAATGACTCATCCTCTAACTATTTGAAATCATTGTTTTCAGTTAGTTTCCTGAAGTAAAATACTTGAAATTTTTGTTTTAATTTAACTGTTAAATTTAAAAAAAGCACTAAAAATATAACCTAAATTTTATTCAGTTACCTTTTTCCCCCAAATTAATCAGTTATTTGATGAATGTTTAAAGCATCTAGTCATAATTCCATTGGGTTATTTGTTCAGTTTCTGCTGAAAAGTAATCAAGAAATTTTTATTTCACATTTGTTCCTAGATGAGTAGACCCTGCAATTAAGCTGCCTTTAAAATCTGTAATATAATAGATGTTTTGTTAGAATATTAATGTATTTTATAAATGCAGTGTATTTTGATGTTGTTAAAATGTTACATTAGCCATTGTATCTAATTACAAAAAGATTTGGCTCTTGTGAAATGTATACATCTTGTAGAGTGTGATTAAAGGCTGTTATTTTTAGGGGTGTAATTTGGGGAGCAATTTTCTATAAAACTGCTTAAACTGTTACTTTATAAATTTGAAATCATTTGGCACAATATTCATTTAACCAAATTACTGTTCTAAGAGCAATTCCACCTTCTAAATGGTTTTCAAAGAGTTAGTGAGTATGTGGCTCTCATTAACCTCTAGCATTTATGGCTTGAGTGATGGTTGTCCTTCTCTGAACAAGTCATATAGTTTACTTAACAATTCTTGGTTCTGGCCTTTATCTATAGCTCCAAAAGTTGCTAACATTGATTGAACTTCATTTATAGACAGTTTCTTCAAGGAGAAGAACCAATTTTCAAGGTTAAGATTCAAGTCTTCTTTTAACCAACCAGTAAAGTAAAATGGATAATTCATTTATTCTTCCATTAAAATTATTAAGAGCCTACTGTTTATAAGTTATTAGCAGGTGAATCAAATTCAAGGACACAAAGTTTAAGACTTTATCTTTAAGCAAAGCAGATTAGGGGAGAGTTTCTTGCAAGATGGCAAGATTGGAAAAAAGCTTTAGGAATGCTCAAGTTATATAAATTAACCAAATGTTATAGAGGAAATGGCTTTAAAACTACGTTTGTAAACCAAGCTACAGGGTTGAGAAACTTGAGGATTTGTTTAGCGTTGACAATTTGAAATTGTGTGGTGCTCAAAAAATGAGAAAAACAGACATGTAATATGTCAGTAGGGGCAGAATACAGCAGGTGTTATTAAAAACATAAAGAGAGAGAGACTACAGATATTCTTCAGCAAATAGTGGCTTAACATAGATGTGAGTAGCAGAAGAATGTGAATAGAGGCCCTGGTGGCTCAGATGGTAAAGCATCTGTCTACAATGCAGGAGACCTGGGTTCAATCCCTGGGTCGGGAAGCTGCCCTGGAGAAGGAAATGGCACCCCACTCCAGTACTATTGCCTGGAAAATCCCATGCAAGGAGGAGCCTGGTAGGCTACAGTCCATGGGTTTGCAAAGAGCCGGACATGACTGAGCAACTTCACTTCACTTCGCTTTGGTATGTATAGAATACATTTGGAATAGAGAAAAATAGAAATGTGAGGAGACTGAAAAAGGAAGATGGAACTAAGAATAGGAAAAGTATTTTCAAGAGACACTGAAGAATTGATAGGACTTCAGTTCAGTTCAGTTCAGTTCAGCTCAGTCGCTCAGTCAGTTCAGCCGACTCTTTGAGACCCCATGAATTGCAGCACGCCAGGCCTCCCTGTCTGGAGAAGACAATGGCACCCCACTCCAGTGCTCTTGCCTGGAAAATCCCATCGATGGAGGAGCCTGGTAGGCTACAGTCCATGGGGTCGCTAAGAGTCGGATACGACTGAATGACTTCACTTTCACTTTCCACTTTCATGCACTGGAGAAGGAAATGACAACTCACTCCAGTGTTCTTGCCTGGAGAATCCCAGGGATGGAGGAGCCTGGTTGGCTGCCATCTATGGAGTCGCACAGAGTCGGACACGACTGAAGTGACTTAGCAGCAGCAGCAGAAGGCCCCACTGTCCATCACCAACTCTTGGAGTTCACTCAAACTCATGTCCATCGAGTCAGTGATGCCATCCAGCCATCTCATCCCCTGTCGTCCCCTTCTCCTCTGGCCCCCAATCCCTCCCATCATCAGAGTCTTTTCCAGTGAGTCAACTCTTCGCATCAGGTGGCCAAAGTACTGGAGTTTCAGCTTTAGCATCATTCCTTCCAAAGAACACCCAGGACCGATTTCCTTTAAATGGACTGGTTGGATCTCCTTGCAGGCCAAGGGACTCTCAAGAGTCTTCTCCAACACCACAGTTCAAAAGCATCAATTCTTCGGTGCAAAGCTTTCTTCACAGTCCAACTCTCACATCCATACATGACTACTGGAAGAACCATAGCCTTGACTAGACGGACCTTTGTTGACAAAGTAATGTCTCTGCTTTTGAATATGCTATCTAGGTTGGTCATAACTTTCCTTCCAAGGAGTAAGTGTCTTTTAATTTCATGGCTGCAGTCACCATCTGCAGTGATTTTGGAGCCCCAAAAGATAAAGTCTGACACTGTTTCCCCATCTATTTCCCATGAAGTAATGGGACCAGATGCTATGATTTTGGTTTTCTGAATGTTGAGCTTTAAGCCAACCTTTTCACTGTCCTCTTTCACTTTCATCAAGAGGCTTTTTAGTTCCTCTTCACTTTCTGTCATATGGGTGGTATCATCTGCATATCTGAGGTTATTGATATTTCTCCTGGTAATCTTGATTCCAGCTTATGCTTCTTCCAGCCCAGCATTTCTCATGATGTACTCTGCATATAAGTTAAATAAACAGGGTGACAATATACAGCCTTGACGAACTCCTTTTCCTATTTGGAACCAGTCTGTTGTTCCATGTCCAGTTCTTACTCAGAATTTAGAAGTAAACGAAAAGGAGAGTCAAATTTTATTTGATTTTGACAATTTGATTATTAGGGTTTCTAGTTTTACTAATAGAGAGTGATATCATAGAAATAAATAGTTGTTAGGAGAAATATTTCACATCCTGAATATTTTGAATGTGACACCTGGGCACATATGCTACTATGAGACTGAGGAGAGGTAAAGTGAAGCCTTTGAGAACTATCAGGGTTGAAAGCAAACTTGTGTGAGTGATTCTAATAGAGGAGGTTACATGGAATTATGAGATTGCTTGAACTCTTTGAGGGTTCTTGGAAAAACAAAATCAGTCCAGGAATAATTTCTGGGAAAACATAACAGGTGTTTAGAAGCAAAAATGCAATAGAAAATAAGAAAAATGAAAACAGAGAATTGGGACAGTGAAGAGAGAGCATCTTTCCTCAAAAGAAGAAGGAAGAAGGTTTTGAGGAATCACCAAAGTTAAAAAGAAGGGCCAGAATGCACTACCCCCTGCATTCATAAACAAAAAGACTAATTGTTGAGCAGGGAGAGTCCAGTCTCATTAAGAATCTTGTGGACATTTTGACTCTCTTCCTAGGAAAATATAAACTACACAAAAAATTATATTTCAGATGACTGATGAATCTTTAAAGTTTATCCAGAGCCTCTAACTTAAGGAAATGTTGCAAAAAATATACCTTTTGATAACAATTTCAACAAGTTTCAAAGCACAGGTTAAGCTTATATAATGGGTTATGGTTTTGTTTAGTCCCTAAGTGGTGTCTGACTTTTTGCAACCTGAAGGACTGTAGCCCCACTCCCCCACACCCACCGCCAGGCTCTTCTGTCCATGCAATTTCCCAGGCAAGAACACTGCAGGTACATTGCTATTTTCTTCTTCAGGGAATCTTCCCATACCAGGGATTGAATTAATGTCTCCTGCATTGGCAGGTGGAGTCTTTACTACTGAGCTGCCAGGGAAGCCCCATGATTCCTTATAGACCTTTCTTCTCAGATTCTATCTCATTTACAATAACTTACTTTGTTTTCAATTTTCTCCTTATTTATGATTAATTTTAAGACTTACTATAAGGATAGAAATGTGTATGAATGGAATGGCCAGTGGTTCTGGTTTACAGCCCTCAGTTCAGTTACATCACTCAGTAATGTCCGACTCTTTGTGACCCCATGGACTGCAGCATTCCAGCTGTCCTGTCCATCACCAACTCCTGAAGCTTGCTCAAACTCATGTCCATTTGAAACAGTGATGCCGTCCAACCATCTCATCCTCTTTTGACCCCTTCTCCTGCATTGATCTTTCCCAGCATCAGAATCTTTTCCACTGAGTCAGTTCTTCTCAACAGGTGGCCAAAGGATTGGAGTTTCAGCTTAAAAATCAGTCCTTCCAATGAATATTCATGACTGATTTCCTTTTGGATGGACTGGTAGGATCTCCTTGCAGTCCAAGGGACTCTCAAGAGTCTTCTCCAGCACCACAGTTCAAAAGCATCAGTTCTTCTGCACTCAGCTTTCTTTATACTCCAACTTTCACATCCATATGTGACTATCAGAAAAACCAAAGCTTTGGCTAGGTGGACCTTTGTTAGCAAAGTAATGTCTCTGGTTTTTAATATGCTGTCTAGGTTGGTCATAACTTTTCTTCTAAGAAGCAAATGTGTTTTAATTTCATGGCTGCAGTTACCATCTGCAGTGATTTTAGAGCCCCCAAAAATAAAGTCTGTCACTGTTTCCATTGTTTCCCCATCTATTTCCTATGAAGTGATGGGAAAAGATGCCACGATCTTAGTTTTCTGAATGTTGGGTTGTAAGCCAGCTTTTTCACTTTAATCAAGAGGCTTTTTAGTTCTTCTTCACTTTCTGCCATAAGGGTGGTATCAGCTGCCTATCTGAGGTTATTGATATTTGTCCCAGTCAAGCACAAGCTTGATTCCAGCTTGTGCTTCATCCATCCTGGCATTTTGCATAATGTACTCTGCATATAAATTAAATAAGCAGGGTGACAATATACAAGGTTGATCTACTCCTTTCCCTATTTGGAACCAGTTTGTTGCTCCATGCTCAGTTCTAACTTACTTCTTAACCTGCATGCAGATTTCTCAGGAGGCAGGTACGGTGGTCTGGTTTTCACCTCTCTTTAAGAATTTTCCAGTTTGTTGTGATCCACACAGTCAAAGGCTTTGGCATAGTCAATAAAGCAGAAGTAGATATTTTTCTGGAACTCTCTTGCTTTCTTGATGATCCAAAGGCTGTTGGTAATTTGATCTCTGGTTCCTCTGCCTTTTCTAAATCCAGCTTAAACTTCTGGAAGTTCACTGTTCATGTGCTATTGAAGCCTGGCTTGGAGAATGTTGAGCATTACTATGTTAGTGTGTGAGATGAGATGCTTCCCAAGGCCCCACTTGATTTCACATTCCAGGATGTCTGACTCTAGGTGAGTTATCATACCATCATGATTATCTGGGTCATGAAGTTCTTTTCTGTATAGTTCTGTGTGTTCTTGCCACCTCTTCTTAATATCTTAATATCTTCTGTTAGTTCCCTACCATTTCTGTCCTTTATTGAGCCCATCTTTGCATGAAATGCTCCCTTGGTATCTCTAATTTTCTTGAAGAGATCTCTAGTCTTTCCCATTCTATTGCTTTCTTCTATTTCTTTGCATTGATCACTGAGGAAGGCTTTCTTATCTCTCCTTGCTATTCTTTGGAACTCTGCATTCAGATGGGTATATTTTTCCTTTTCTCCTTTGCCTTTAGTTTCTCTTCTTTTATCAGCTATTTGTAAGGCCTCCTCAGACAACCATTTTGCTTTTTTGCTCTTCTTTTTCTTGGGGATGGTCTTGATCACTGCCTCCTGTACAATGTCCCAAACCTCCATCCATAGTTCTTCAGGCACTCTGTCTATCAGATCCAATCCCTTGAATCTATTTGTCACTTCAACTGTATAATCGTAAGGGATTTGATTTAGGTCATACCTGAATGGTCTAGTGGTTTTCCCTACTTTCTTCAGTTTATATCTGAATTTGGCAATAAGGAGTTCATGATCTAAGCCACAGTCAGCTCCCAGTCTTGTTTTTGCTGACTGTATAGAATTTCTCCATATTTGGCTGCAAAGAATATAATTAATCTGATTTTGGTATTGACCATCTGGTGATGGTCTAATCCCAGGAAAATTTCATTCCTTAGCCAATCACTGCATGGTTAAAATAGATAGAAGGAATTAAGAACACTCTTAAATGGAAACTGCAGAAAATACTGTATATATAGTCCTCAAAGCTGTGGAGGTTTGTACCTTTGATAACATTTAAAAATGGACTCTGTCTTTTTTTTTTTCTTTCCTGCTCAGTATTATCCTCTTTTAAGGGAAAGCTTCTGAACTATCATCTTTAACAATTCATCCACCTCAGGGAAATTTCAAAAAAGAGTAAAACCCTGTAAGAAATATTTGTGTACAACTGAATGATTTATTAAGGAAGTGCTTCTAAATGAAATCTGCAATGGAGTGAGAAAAGCAGGCAAGAAGGGGAAGAGGCCTAGAAGCGATTTCAGGAAAAGTGCCAGACTCAGCTTGTTTCATCAAGGAACTCTGGACAATACATTAAACCTCAAAATCTGCTCCAACTGGAGGCAGGGAGCAAAATTTGCTAATACTGCTTCATCTTTCATAGTCACTAGTGTTGAAAGGCTTGGGGAGGGAGGGTTAATAGTAATCTCCAAGGCATTTAGAGATACCTTCAATGCAGGCAAAGCATTTGCAGTGTTCCTTGTGTACTGCTGATGATATTGTTGAAACGTTGATAATATTATCCAAAGAATATTGTGCCTGGTAATATTCTTTTCTATGAAATAAAGTTGGATATTAATATAGTCAGTATAGCTTTGTTTACCTGAGGGTAAGCCAGATAGAAGCTCAGTTGGTAAAGAATCCACCTGCAATGCAGGAGACCCTGGTTTGATTTCTGGGTTGGGAAGATTCCCTGGAGAAGGTATAGGCTACCCACTCCAGTAGTCTGACCTGGAGAATTTCATGGACTGAATGGTCCATGGGTTCACAAAGAGTTGGACACAACTGAGTGCCTTTCACTTTTCAACCCAGATAGACATTTTTTATCCTTTTACAATTAACCTGTATATATTTTTATATTTTAAATGGATTTCTTGAGAGTGACCTATAGTTAGGTCTTGTGTTCTTTATTCAAACTGGCAATCTTTGTTTTTAATTGGGTCATTTTAACTGATTGCTTTAAGTATGATTATTGAGATGATTAGGTTTAAATATATTACCTTGCTAAATCTTTATATCTTATATCATCTGTTCTACATTCCCTTTTCTACTCTTACTACCCCCTTTTTTATTTTTAATGATTCTATTTTATCTCCTTTGTTAACTTCATAGCTATAATTCTTTGTATTGATATTTTTGTGCTTACTGTAGAATTGAGTCTAGAGCTTTAATTCATCACCATCTACTTTTAAATGACATTATAGTAATTCATTGTAAGGTGAATTTTAACTTTTAAGGTGACTGATGAATACAATCACCTGAATATTAATTTCTATGTTTGAGCTTTGTTTAGGGATGCAGGTTAGTTATTTGGGAACAGTGTGATCATTTTAGGGTTCTGATTTTTAAAATTTTGTGAAGTGAGATTGGAACAGTATCTGTCTAGGCTTGGACTGCAAGGAGATCAAACCAGTCAACCCTAAAGGAAATTAATCCTTGATATTTATTGGAAGGACTGATGCTGAAGCTCTAATACTTTGGCCACCTGATGCAGAGAGTTGACTCATTAGAAAAGACCCTGCTGCTGGGAAAGATTGAAGGCAGGAGGAAAAGGGGATGACAGAGGGCAGAGGATAAGATGGTTGGAAGGCATCGCTGACTCAATGGACGTGAGTTTGAGCAGACTCTGGGAGATGGTGAAGAACAGGGAAGTTCAGCTTGCTTCAGTCCATGGGGTCCCAAAGACTCAGACACGACTGACAGAACAACAACAAACTCTAGAGGCAAAGTTCATTTTTGGAATGTTGTGGTTTTCCAGCTGGCTACTGGGAAATATACTATTTTGAATCCCATTTGAGCGATGGATACTGTTTCATTTAAACCATTTGATAGCTTCTTTTCTGAAGAGTTTGTAAAATATCTATCTTTTAAATTAGTTTAGACTGTTTCTGAAGTATAATTGACCTATAATACTATATTAGTTCCTGTTTATACAATGTAATGATTCAATTTAATATTTCTATACATTTCAAAATAGTCACCACAGGTCTAGCTACAAATTGTCACCACAATAAAATACTATGTAACTATTGACTCTGTTCCTCACACTGTACATTTCATACTCATGCTTCACTTATATAGCAAATGGGCATTTGTATCTCTTAATATCCCTCACCTATTTCTTTCCTCTAGCACCCTCTCCCTGCTGGCAACCACCTGTTCATTTTCTGTATCTATGACTGTTTCTATTTTTTTATGTCCATTTGTTTTGTTTTTTTTTTTTTTTCAGAATTGACATATAAGTGAAATCATACAATATTTGTCTTTCTCTGAGATATTTCATTTAGCCTAGTATCCTCTAGGTCCATCCTTGATAACACAAATGACAATATTTTGTTTTTTTTTATGGTTGAGTAATATTCTATTATATATATTTTTTATATATATATCATATTTTCTTTATTCATTCATCCATTGATGAGCATTTAGGTTGCTTTTTATCATGGCTATAATAAGTAATGTCATAATGAACATAGGGGTGCATATATCTTTTCAAAATGTATCATTGTCTTTGACTAAATACCCAGGAGTGAAATTGATGGGTTAATGGTAGTTCAAGCAGAAAAACAAACTTATAGAAAAGGAGATAAGATCTCTGTTTACCAGAGATGGAGGGATGAGGGGATTGAATGAAGGAAGCAGAAAGGTACACATTTCTAGTTATAAGATAAATAAGTAGTATGGATTTAATATATAACATGATAAATATAATTGCCACTGTTATATTTTTTTATGAAAGTTTAAGAGTAAATCCTAAGAGTTCTCATCACAAGGAAATATATTTTTTTCTGCTTTTAAATTTTGCATTATGGGCAGATTCTTTATACCATCTGAGCCTCTGGAGAAACCCATTATTTGATGATATATATGAGTCAAATCATTATGTTGTAAACTCTATAGAGTGCTATACGTGAACTTCCTGATGTTCAAGCTGGTTTTAGAAAAGGCAGAGGAACCAGAGATCTAATTGCCAACATCTGCTGGATCATGGAAAAAGCAAGAGAGTTCCAGAAAAGCATCTATTTCTGCTTTATTGACTATGCCAAAGCCTTTGACTGTGTGGATCACAATAAACTGTGGAAAATTCTGAAAGAGATGGGAATACCAGACCACCTGATCTGCCTCTTGAGAAATTTGTATGCAGGTCAGGAAGCAACAGTTAGAACCGGACATGGAACAACAGACTGGTTCCAAATAGGGAAAGGAGTTCATCAAGGCTGTATATTGTCACCCTGTTTATTTAACTTATATGCAGAGTACATCATGAGAAACGCTGGACTGGAAGAAACACAAGCTGGAATCAAGATTGCTGGGAGAAATATCAATAACTTCAGATATGCAGATGACACCACCCTTATGTCAGAAAGTGAAGAGGAACTCAAAAGCCTCTTGATGAAAGTGAAAGTGGAGAGTGAAAAAGTTGGCTTAAAGCTCAACATTCAGAAAACGAAGATCATGGCATCCAGTCCCATCACTTCATGGGAAATAGATGGGGAAACAGAGGAAATAGTGTCAGACTTTATTTTTCTGGGCTCCAAAATCACTACAGATGGTGACTGCAGCCATGAAATTAAAAGATGGTTACTCCTTGGAAGGAAAGTTATGACCAACCTAGATAGCATATTCAAAAGCAGAGACATTACTTTGCCAACAAAGTTTCATCTAGTCAAGGCTATGGTTTTTCCTGTGGTCATGTATGGATGTGAGAGTTGGACCGTGAAGAAGGCTTAACGCCGAAGAATTGACACTTTTGAACTGTGGTGTTGGAGAAGACTCTTGAGAGTCCCTTGGACTGCAAGGAGATCCAACCAGTCCATTCTGAAGGAGATCAGCCCTGGGATTTCTTTGGAAGGAATGATGCTAAATCTGAAACTCCAGTACTTTGGTCACCTCATGCGAAGAGTTGACTCATTGGAAAAGACTCTGGTGCTGGGAGGGATTGGGGGCAAGAGGAGAAGGGGATGACAGAGGATGAGATGGCTGGATGGCATCACTGACTCAATGGACGTGAGTCTGGGTGAGCTCCAGGAGTTGTTGATGGACAGGGAGGCCTGGCATGCTGCGATTCATGGGGTGGCAAAGAGTTGGACATGACTGAGCAACTGATCTGATCTGATCTGATATGTCAGTTATATCTCAATAAAACTTGAAGCAAACAAAAGAAAAAAATATTACCTGACATGTACTTTATAGCATGTATATTCAATCTCAGTAAATGTTTCACATGCATTTGAACAGTAATTAGATTTTACAGCTGTTGGCTATAGTAAATGGCAGGTTAGGAGAGATCGTAGACAACAATATTCACTTTTTAAATATTCTTATTTATTTATTTGACCAGTTTGATCACCTTACAGTCCAAGGGACCATCAAGAGTCTTCTCCATTTGTGTTTTATTTAGAGTTTATAGTCCATTTGTATTTAATATAATTATTGATATCATTAGTTTTAAGTCTGCATCTACTATATTCATTTTCTGTTTGTCCCACCTGTTCTTTTTTCTTCTGTTTTCACCTATCTGGTTCTTTATATATTTTTATTATTAGGCTTTATTTAGCACTTTAGTATTACATTGTATTTTCTTTATTATCAGTATTGTTAGTGATATTTTATTGCATTATATAAAATATTATAATCTAATTATTGTATCTATGTTTCTATTAAGTTACTAGCTCTACCAATCAGGCAGCTCAGATAGAAACCTCTTGTTCTTGGACTTTAGTTTTAACTTACCTCTGATCAGGGTACCAGGTCTACTTTTACATTACCAAATCTTTTAAATCCATCACCTTGTCTTTAAAATTAATCAGTATGACTGCCATTGTTCAGGATCATATCACCTTTTACCTAATGAAGTATAGTGGCCTAACTAGTTTGTCTTCTTAGTTGCTAATTCCCAGTCTATCAATTTCAGATTAATTTTGAGATTCATGGTCTCATATAATGAAATGGGAGATCAAGTGACATGTGAGATCAAAGTACTTTAAAGATAAGGTTTTATATGGATATGTTTGTCCTGTGGATTTGTTCTATAATGGAGAAGCTACTGTGAGAAAAGAAGAATGGACAGAAAGAAAAATTAACTGGGGGAAAAGAAAGAGAATATTGAGGACTATTTTCAGTGAGTGTAGGTATTAGGTGTAAGGATTATGTATAAAATCAACAGTGGTGATGGAAACCAAAGGCTGGTGAGTGGCTAGAGGATCTCTTAACTGTTTGAGAAAAAGAGGATGCTCCCTGGAGAAAATCATCTTCAGTTTATGTCCTTTCTTTGTGTCCTTAATCTACTCAATTTCATGGTTATTTGCAGATACTGAGCACTCTGAATGGTTTAGTGGAAAGATAACTAGATGACTAAAGATGGGTGAATAAGTGAGACACTTTTGTTTATGTTTCATTTCACTGGGACTAAGGCCTGACATTTCCCCCCTAGTGTGGCAAAGAAAATTAAGGTTTTCAAAGGAAAGCATTTCTGGAATGTTGAGAAATGTAGAGTCATTGCCATAAAGTGAAGAATATCAAAAATGCAAAAATTCCAGATTGGTAGGAAGAAATATTGAAATGGCTAAAGGCATCGTGAATGACATGACATTTACACAGTGCCTACATAAATTTAAATGGTATGTCATAGGATTCAAGTAAGTTGGCCTTGTATTTTCAAAATGTTTTCTTTCAAAAATATTGTATGTCTGTTATGCTAATTGTAGAAATTAAAAGGTGATACTAGAAAATCTATTTTAATCTGAATTAATGTCTGGCAATCTTAAAGTTCCAAATTAAATTCAAATATATTCATGCTCCCTCAACATTGCAATGTTCTTATGATCTGATAGTATTCTAAAGCTTTGGATATGTTATGACATGTTATTCATACAAAATTAATTATTGAAAAAAATTGAAAGATTATCAACTGGATACTTAATAAGCAATATCATCTGGGATTTCTGCTTAAAATAGAAGTAGACTTTTTTCTTAATTTATCTGTATATATGTAAAAGAAAAGAGAATTCCATGGACAGAGAAGCCTGGCAGGCTACAGTCCATGGGGTTGCAAAGAGTTGGACATGACTGAGAAACTAACAGAGAAAAGGAAAGAAAGTGAAATTCTCTCAGTTGTGTCTAACTCTTTGTGACGCCACAGACTGAACCGAATTCTCCAGGCCAGAATACTGGAGTGGGTAGCCATTCCCTTCTCCAGGGATCTTCCTAGCCCTGGGATTGAACTCAGGTCTTCCCAGCCCAGGCATCAAACCCAGGTCTCCCACATTTCAGGTGGATTCCTTACCAGCTGAGCCACCAAGGAAGCCCAAGAATACTGGAGTGGGTAGCCTATCCCTTATGCAGTGGATCTTCCCCACCCAGGAATGGAACCTGGGTCTCTTGCATTGCAGGCAGATTCTTTACTAGCTGAGCTACCAGGGAAGCCCCTTTTGGTAAGGTTGTTTGTTTGTTTGTTTGTTTTTAATGTTTCTTTCCCTGACTGTACCCTCTGTGAAAGTATAGTAATTGCCAACTGATTGCTACCTTGCTTTCAACAATGCTCTGGATTATAACTGCTTCACAGACTGACCCGATCAAATTCAAGTTTTTTAAACCAATACATCCTGAGGTAGATGTATGAGGTTTTTTTTTTCTAAATCCAGGAGGGCCCTTTTCAAACTTCTCCTTCCCCTTTTCTACCTTCTCCTTCCCCTTTTCTGTCTGGCAAATTAGCTGATCCACAATTTAGCCACTGAGTCTATCAATTCCTCCAATTGCCCTTTCATTCAATCTCCACTTCTTTTGAGAGCAACCATAGGCTTCATAACTACTTAGCAAAGAAAAAACCCTGTGTCACTTTATTAGGCTTATTACATTAAGTTGGACTTCCCAGGTGGCGTTAGTGGTGAAAAAAAACCAAACAAACAAACCTGCCTGCCAGTGCAGGAGGTATAAGAGACACAGTTTCAATCCATGGGTCAGGAAGATCCCTTGGAAGAGGAAATGGCAACCCACTCCAGTATTCTTGCCTGGAGAATCCCATGGATAGAGCAGCCTGGAGGGCTACAGTCCATAAGGTTGAAAAGAGTCAGACATGATTGAAGCATCTTAGCACAGCATGCACAGTAACATTTTATTCAATGAGCTTTAAAATATTTTTTTCTCATTGCTTTTGTCTTGCATTCCTTTCTCTTGTGGAATAGCCATCCCATCAAGATGACCACAAGAACACATCAGCTGTGTAAACTTCACCTGATTCTCTCGCTTGGGTGAAAACTTTCTGGGCCATGTGAGGCCATACATTCATCATTCCTTTGAATTCCTTTAGTATTTATTATATATCATTCTGCATTGTTATTTCCCTTTGTGTCCATATTGTTAACTGAAACCCAAAGAGATTGGGAGTTATTTTCTGGCATGTTCTATGTTTTGAAGACTTTGCTAAAAAAAAAAATATATATGTACTTTATAGTATATTTATTGGTTCCAGTCACCCTTTGACTAACCATTCCTATTTTTCTATTAATATCTTCTTTTGAAATCTACATCCCTTTGACTACTCTAACCCATTCACATTTATTTGTTTTTCTTCTCTAATTTCATAGCATTTTCCCTTACATTTATCGATATAGACTATTGTATTTCTAATTTTGAACTGTGGTGTTGGAGAGGACTCTTGAGAGTCCCTTGGACTGCAAGGAGATCCAACCAGTCCATTCTGAAGGAGATCAGCCCTGGGAATTCTTTGGAAGGAATGATGCTAAGCTGAAACTCCAGTACTTTGGCCACCTCATGCGAAGAGTTGACTCATTGGAAAAGACTCTGATGCTGGGAGGGATTGGGGGCAGGAGGAGATGGGGATGCCAGAGGATGAGATGGCTGGATGGCATCACTGACTCGATGGATGTGAGTTTGAGTGAACTCTGGTAGTTGGTGATGGACAGGGAGGCCTGGCGTGCTGCAATTCATGGGGTCGCAAAGAGTCGGACACGACTGAGCGACTGAACTGAACTGAACTGAATGTAAATTTACATGTCTGCCTCTATATATTTAAAGGCAAGTATCCTGTCTATCGGTGAAGGCAATGGCGCCCCACTCCAGTACTCTTGCCTGGAAAATCCCATGGATGGAGGAGCCTGGTAGGCTGCAGTCCATGGGGTCACAAAGAGTCGGACACGACTGAGCGACTTCACTTTCACTTTTCACTTTCATGCATTGGAGAAGGAAATGGCAACCCACTCCAGCGTTCTTGCCTGGAGAATCCCAGGGACGGGGGAGCCTGGTGGGCTGCAGTCCGTGGGGTCGCATAGAGTTCAACACGACTGAAGCAACTTAGCAGCAGCAGCAGCAGTATCCTGTCTATGATTTATTTTACAACCATTCTACATTCACTGAGAGTTTTCTCTGATGCCAGTTATCATCCTTTTCCCTAACAGATACCAGGGATTGAGAGAATCTTAAACAGTTAGTACATGTGTTGTAATAGATAAATGTATGAAAAATATTTTATTCAGAACACATATTTGCTGATATTGTTCATGTTCAATAAATATTTTATTATTTTCTTGGATTAATAATAAGTATAGAAGATTCATGTATATTTGCAATTTTAGGCACCATTTATCTGACCAGTTGCAGTAGTATGAATTTATGAAGAATAGACTCAGCTACTGAGTACCTACATTTCAGTTAACTTGTTGGAATTATTTGTAATATTTAGTTTTCACTTTCCCAGTATATAAAATGAGGCATTTGGTTAATTGAAAGCTGTTGATTTTTGCACTAAACAAATCATGTCTTTCCAAGGAGTCTGAGTGAGAAAATTAAATACATTTTTTCCATGAGATTTACACTTTTATGTGCAAGTCAGAACTGGCCTGCATAGCGGGTGAAATAATGCTACATGGTTCAGGCTCCTAGGCCCCCATGTTTCATAAATGTCTATAATATATCTCAAAAACATTGTACACACTGTGACAGAACCCAGAATCCAATAACTCTCTGCCTGGGAAAAGTAGTTTCCCTTTTTTGAAAAGCTTGTCTGTTTTGGTGAAATCATATAATTACTGGATGAATAAGAAATCTGAAATAAAGGCACAGGCATCCTTCCTTTATCCTGACCTTGCTTCTTAACTTATCAGACTCACCTAGTTGGCCAGCCAGCATGCTCTTTTTTTTTGCCAAATTTATTTTTTAATCATTCAATGTGACAAAAAATTGCCATTAGTACTAGAATAGTTAGACAGCAATAATGGTTTGCCACGTTGAAAGGAAATGTCTCTAGAGCTTTGTCTGTGGGAGATCAGAGTCCTGTCAAAACATTCTATTCCGTTGGATTAATCTCTTAAATATGTTAGAATACTTCCATTTATAGAACTCTCTTGTGACTTATAAGCAGTGATATTCAGGTACTGACAAATGGATTGATAAAATCTTTCTGTGGCTTAATGATAGAAATAGAGCAAGACAAGCTAGGCTTTTTCTTTTTCTTTTTGCACTAGTTATACAGGAATACATTGGTCTTAAGGGGTCAAACCATTTCTCCTTTGAATTTATATGATTCTATGATTTGCCCTTCCATTCTGTGATGCTGAAAGAATTTTTTAAATATTAGGCAGTGATTTTTTTTCTGATATAGGAATTTTTTAAACAAATATTGTATGAGATTGTGTTTATCTTATGCCTAGGACATTAGCATCTGGAGACACATACTGTTATATATTATATGAAAACCACTGCAAAAGGTATTATAGAAGATAATACACTTCATAATTCCACATAGCATCCAAAAAAATTCCCAGATACTTCTTGACTAACCACCTTTTATTGCAATTAACATAAGTAGTGCTCCTTTTCTCAAAATCTGTTTTTATAAATATTTTAGCACAAAATTAATTAAGATTTTTCATTCAATATGGCAAAGATATTGGCTAACCTCCACGATAAGACCATTAAAATTGTAATAGAGAAATAAAAATGACAGTATTAAAGAGACTATTAGGACAGCAATTTAGCAAATCTTTAGATTTTATAATATGGAAGCAACTTTTGCTTTCATTCATTATTATTTCATTGGTAAAGGAATTGACCCCCATGAAAGAAAAAACACTGGAAAAAAAATTATATGAAACAGCTGTTTAGATATTGGACAAAAGGCAAACAAATGGAAAGAATGGAAAGAAAAGAGGCAATATCTACTCTTACCCTGGCTTCCTACCTGGAGGCACTTTTGGCAACACCACAGAGAAGGGGGAAAACCAAGCAGAACATAATAGTTGTATGGAGTTAGACTGAGATCAAAGTTCAGCCAGCCTGGGACACTGGAAGGTTACTGAAAGTGAAAGTGAAGTTGCTCAGTTGTGTCTGACTCTTTGCGACCCCATGGACTGTAGCCCACCAGGCTCCTCCCTCCATGGGATTCTCCAGGCAAGAGTACTGGAGTGGGTTGCCTCTGAACCACCAGGGATGTAACTGTGAAAAATAGGAGCTTCTGAAATCTGCCTAGGGGCCTACTGGAGTCTGTTGCTAAGTAGTGTATGTGTAGGGTGAAATTCCCAAAAGACAAAGCAAACTATCAGTGACATAAAATGAAATCACTCAACAGTATATAATGTTAGGAAATATGTAAGTTCTAATAAAGTAGAGAGAATTTGTTGAAACTTGGGGCATTCTGTAGATGCTCCAAAAGGGTTGTATTTTCTAGGAGGACTAAACACTATATACTCAAGAAATACCCTAACAAAGCTGATGTATAAACCTCAAGAGATTAAGCTGCTCTACAATTAACTTTATTCCAAAGCAATGATTGCTTTTCAAAAACAACAGAATCCAGACAACATCTACTATTCACAATATCCAACATGTTCAAAAAGAAGGAAACTCTCTTAACCTAGCAAAGGACACCTATGCTATGCTATGCTAAGTCACTTCAGTCGTGTCCAACTCTGTGAGACCCCATAGACAGCAGCCCACCAGGATCCCCCGTACCTGGGATTCTCCAGGAAAGAACACTGGAGTGGGGTGCCATTGCCTTCTCCAAAAGGACACCTATTTTTTTTTTTTTTAAATACATCTAACCTTATATATATATCACTTTCCTGGTGGCTCAGACTGTAAAGCGTCTGTGTGCTGCTGCTGCTGCTAAGTCACTTCAGTCGTGTCTGACTCTGTGTGACCCCATAGACAGCAGCCCACCAGGCTCCCCCGTCCCTGGGATTCTCCAGGCAAGAACACTGGAGTGGGTTGCCATTTCCTTCTCCAGTGCATGAAAGTGAAAAGTGAAAGTGAAGTCGCTCAGTCGTGTCCGACTCTTAGCGACCCCATGGACTGCAGCCCACCAGGCTCCTCCGTCCATAGGATTTTCCAGGCAAGAGTACTGGAGTGGGGTACCATTGCCTTCTCCGAAAGCATCTGTCTACAATGCGGGAGATCTGGGTTCTAGCCCTGGGTTGGGAAGATCCTCTGGAGAAGGAAATGGCAATCCACTCCAGTACTATAGCCTGCAAAATCCCATGGACAGAGGATCCTGGTAGGCTACAGTCTATGGGGTTGCAAAGAGTCGGACAAAACTGAATGACTTCACTTTCAACCTTGTATATGGGCTTCCTTGATAGCTCAGTTGGTGGAGAATCCACCTGCAATGCAGGAGACCCTCATTCAATTATGATGGAAGACTATTTTTTAATTTAGGGAACTTGATCAGGATGTCTGTTCTCACTATTTACAGACAATAATGTCTTGGATTTTCCAGCTACTTTAATAAGGTGATATAACAATATAGAGAATAGAAAATAATTGATAAATTTGTTTTTATTTTCTTTTATTTATTTATTAATTTTTTTTTTACTTTACAATATTGTATTGGTTTTGCCATACATCAACATGCATCCACCATGGGTGTACACGTGTTCCCCATCCTGAACCCCCCTCCCACCTCCCTCCCCATACCATCCCTCTGGGTCATCCCAGTGCACCAGCCCCAAGCTTCCTGTATCCTGCATCAAACCTGGACTGGTGATACGTTTCTTATGTGATATTATACATGTTTTTATTTTCAAATACCAAGGTCATTTATGCAGAAGAGCCTAAGGAATCGCCAAAAAGCTATTATAACTGGTAAAGGATTTAGTAAGTAATAATGAAGATGTAGAGAAACTAGAGCCCTCATACAATGAAAATGAAAATGTAAAATGAATCAATCCCTTTGGAAAATAATTTAGTAGTTTATTAAAATGTTAAACATATACTTAACATAAAATCCCCAAATTCCAGAACTAAGTAGTGACCACTTGGGACATATGAAAACATATGTACATATAAAGACTTTCTGCAAATAATTATAATGGTTTAATTGTAATAACTCCCAAATGGAAACTATCTAAGTATATATCAACTGGCGAATGAGTAAGCTAGATCCACATAATGAAATACTAATTAGAAATAAAAACTATTGATATATGTATGTATAATATATAATGTATATATATGATATATAATGTATTTATATATAAATATACATATATGAGGGTCCAGGAGTCTCCAGCGGGGGCATGGGTTGGTGGTGGTCCACTGCAGGGTTGGGGGCACTGAGTATAGCAATGCATGCATGGGACCTTTTGAAGGAGGTCACAGTTATCTTTATTACCTCCACCATAGTTTGGCCTCAGGTCAAATAACAGGGAGAGAACACAGCCCCACCCATTAACATAAAATTGGACTGAAGATTTACTGAGCAGGGCCCTGCCCGTCAGAACAAGATCCAGTTCCCCCTCAGTCTCCCCCATCAGGTAGCTTCCATAAGCTTCTTATCCTTCTCATCAGAGGGCTGCTGCTGCTGCTGCTGCTGCTGCTAAGTCGCTTCAGTCGCGTCCGACTTTGTGCGACCCCATACATGGCCTCCCACCAGGCTCCCCCGTCCCTGGGATTATCCAGGCAAGAACACTGGAGTGGGTTCCTTCTCCAATGCATGAAAGTGAAAAGTGAAAAGTGAAAGTGAAGTCGCTCAGTCATGTCCGACTCTTGGTGACCCCATGGACTGCAGCCTACCAGGCTCCTCCGTCCATGGGATTTCCCAGGCAAGAGAACTGGAGTGAGGTGCCATTGCCTTCTCTGTCATCAGAAGGCAGACAGACTGAAAACCACAATCACAGAAAACTAACCAATCTGATCACATGGACCACAGCCTAGGCTAACTCAGTGAAACTATGAGCCATGCCATGTAGGGCCACCCAAATGGATGGGTCATGGTGGAGAGTTCTGACAAAATGTGGTCCACTGGAGAAGGGAATGGCAAACCACTTCAATATTCTTGCCTTGAGAACCCTATGAACAGTATGAAAAGGCAAAAAAATAGGACACTGAAAGATGAACTCCCCAGGTTGGTAGATGCCCATGTGCCACTAGAGATCAGTGGAGAAATAACTCCAGAAAGAATGAAGAGATGGAGCCAAAGCAAAACCAACAGCCAGCTGTGGATGTGACTAGTGATGGAAGTCAAGTCTGATGCTGTAAAGAACGATATTGCATAGGAAACTGGAATGTTAGGTCCATGAATCAAAGCAAATTGAAAGTGGTCAAACAGGAGATGGCAAGAGTGAACATCAACATTTTAGGAATCTGCAAACTAAAATGGACTGGAATGGGTGAATCTAACTCAGATGACCATTATATCTACTACTGTGGGCAAGAATCCCTTAGAAGAAATGGAGAAGCCATCATAGTCAACAAAAGAGTCTGAAATGCAGTATTTGGATGCAACCTCAAAAATGACAGAATGATCTCTGTTCATTTCAAAGGCAAACCATTCAGTATCACGGTAATCTAAGTCTATGCCCCAACCCGTAATGCTGAAGAAGCTGAAGTTGAATGGTTCTATGAAGACCTACTAGACCTTCTAGAACTAACACCCCAAAAAGATGTCATTTTCATTATAGGGGACCAGAATGCAAAAGTAGGGAGTCAAGAAATACCTGTAGAAACAGGTAAATTAGTCCTCGGAGTACAGAATGAAGCAGGGCAAAGACTAATAGAGTTTTGCCAAGAGAATGCACTGGTCATAGCAAACACCTTCTTGTGACCACACAAGAGAAGTCATCACAGGATGATCAATACTGAAATCAGACTGACTATATCCTTTGCAGCCAAAGATGGAGAAGCTCTATACAGTCAGCAAAAACAAGACCAGGAGCTGACTGTGGCTCATTACATGAACTGCTTATTACCAAATTCAGACTTAAATGGAAGAAAGTAGGGAAAACCACTAGACCATTCAGGTATGACCTAAATCAAATCCCTAATGATTATACAGTGGAAGTGACAAATAGATTCTGGGGATTAGATCTGATAGAGTGCCTGAAGAACTATGGATAAGGTTTGGGACATTGTATAGGAGGCAGTGATCAAGACAATCCCCATGAAAAAGAAATGCAAAAAGGCCAAATGGCTGTCTGAAGAGCCTTTACAAATAGCTGTGAAAAGAAGAGAAGCAAAAGGGAAATGAGAAAAGGTAAAATAACACATCTGAATGCAGAGTTCCAAAGACTAGTAAGGAGAGATAAGAAAGCGGTACTCAGTGATCAGTGCAAAGAAATAGAGGAAAGCAACAGAATGGGAAATGCTAGAGATCTCTTTAAGAAAATTAGAGATACTAGGAACATTTCATGCAAAGATGGGCACATAAAGGACAGAAATGGTATGGACCTAACAGAAGCAGAAGATATTAAGAAGAGATGGCAAGAATACACAAAAGAATTATACAGAAAAGATCTTCATGACCCAGATAATCATGATTCTGTGAACAGTCACCTAGAGCCAGATATTCTGTAATGAAAAATCAAGTGGGCCTTAGGAAGCATCACTATGAACAAAGCTAGTGGATGTAATGGAATTCCAACTGAGTTATTTTAAATCCTAAAAGATGATGCTGTGAAATTGATGCACTCAATATGCCAGAAAATTCGGAAAACTCAGCAGTGGCCACAGGACTGGAAAAGGTCAGTTTTCGTTCCAGTCCCAAAAAAAGGCAATGCCAAAAATTGTTCAAACTACTGCACAATTGCATTCATCTCACATGCTAGCAAAGTAATGCTCAAAATTCTCCAAGCCAGGCTTCAACAGTACATGAACCGTGAACTTCCAGATATTCAAGTGGATTTAGAAAAGGTAGAGGAACGAAATCAAATTGCCAGTATCCACCATATTATCAAAAAGGCAAGAGAGTTCCAGAAAAACATCTATTTCTGCTTTATTGACTGTGCCAAAGCCTGTGACTGTGTAGATCACAACAAACTGGAAAATTCTTAAAGAGATGGGAATACCACACCATCTGACCTGCCTCCTGAGAAATCTGTATGCAAGTCAGAAGCAACAGTTAGGACTGGAAATGGAACAACAGACTGGTTCCAAAATGGAAAAGGAGTATGTCAAGGCTGTATATTGTCACCCTGCTTATTTAACTTATTTGCACAGTACATCATGAGAAACGCAGGGCTGGAGGAAGCACAAGCTGAAATCAAGATTGGTGGGAGAAATATCAATAACCTCAGATATGCAGATGACACCACCCTTACGACAGAAAGTGAAGAGGAACTAAAAAGACTCTTGATGAAAGTGAAAGAGGAGAGTGAAAAGGTTGGCTTAAAGATCAACATTCAAAAAACTAAGATCATGGCTTCTGGTCCCATCACTTCATGGGAAATAGATGGGGAAACAGTAGAAACAGTGTCAGTCTTTATTTTGGGGGGCTCAAAAATCACTGCAGATGGTGATTGCAGCCTTGGAATTAAAAGACGCTTACTCCTTGGAAAGAAAGTTATGACCAAACTGGATAGCATATTAAAAAGCAGAGACATTACTTTGCCAACAAATGTCTGTCTAGTCAAGGCTATGGTTTTCCAGTGGTCATGTATGGATGTGAGAGTTGGACTGTGAAGAAAGCTGAGCACAGAAGTATCGATTCTTTTAAACTGCAGTGTTGAAGTAGACTCTTGAGAGTCCTTTGGACTGCAAGGAGATCCAACCAGTCCATCCTAAAGGAGATCAGTCCTAGTTGTTCATTGGAAGGACTGATGCTGAAGCTGAAATTCCAATACTTTGTCCACCTGATGTGAAGAGTTGACTCATTGGAAAAGACCCTGATGCTGGGAGGGATTGGGGGCAGGAGGAGAAGGAGACGACAGAGGATGAGTTGGCTGGATGGCATCACCAACTCGATTTACAAGAGTTTGGGTAAACTCCAGGAGTTGGTGATGGACAGGGAGGCCTGGCATGCTGTGATTCATGGGGTTGCAAAGAGTTGGATACTACTGAGTGACTGTTATGTACTGAACTGATACCAAAGTAAAACATGTATTTCTGCTTTATTGACTATGCCAAAGCCTTTGACTGTGTGGATCACAATAAACTGGAAAATTCTGAAAGAGATGGGAATACCAGACCACCTGACCTGCCTCTTGAGAAATCTGTATGCATGTCAGGAAGCAACAGTTAAAACTGGATATGGAACAACAGACTGTTTCCAAAAAGGAAAAGGAGTACGTCAAGGGTATATACTGTCACCCTGCTTATTTAACTTATATGCAGAGTACATAATGAGAAATGCTGGGCTGGATGAAGCACAAGCTGGAATCAAGATTGCCAGGAGAAATATCAATAACCTCAGATATCCAGATGACATCACACTTATAGAAGAAAATGAAGAAGATCTAAAGAGCCTCTTGATAAAAGTGAAAGAGGAGTTGAAAAAGTTGACTTAAAGCTCAACATTCAGAAACCTAAATTCATGGCATCCAGTCCCATCACTTCATGGGAAATAGGTGGGGAAACAGTGGAAACAGTGTCTGACTTTATTTTGGGGGCTTCCAAAACCACTGCAGATTGTGATTGCAGCCATAAAATTAAAAGACACTAACTCTTTGGAAGCAAAGTTATGACCAACATAGACAGCATATTAAAAAGCAGAAGCATTACTTTGCCAGCAAAGGTCCATCTAGTCAAGGCTTTGGTTTTTCCAATAGTCACATATGGATGTGAGAGTTGGACTACAAAGAAAGCTGAGCACTGAATAATTGATGCTTTTGAACTGTGGTGCTGGAGAAGACTCTTGAGAGTCCCTTGGACTGCAAGCAGATACAACCAGTCCTAAAGGAATCAGTCCTGCGTGTTCATTGGAAGGACTGATGTTGAAGCTGAGACTCCAATACTTTGGCCACCTGGTGTGAAGAGCTGACTCATTAGAAAAGGCCCTGATGCTGGGAAAGATTGAGGGCAAGAGGGAAGGGGACCACAGAGGATGAGATGGTTGGATGGCATCACCGAGTCAGTAGCACATGAGTTTGGGTGAACTCCAGGAGTTGGTGATGGACGGGGAGACCTGGCATGCTGCGGTTCATGGGGTCACAAAGAGTCAGACACAACTGAGGGACTGAACTGAAGTGAACTGATACCAAAGTATAATACCATGAAATTTCAGGGTACCAAAGAAAATTTTTCCAAGAGGGTTAGAATATCACTTCACAAAGTAGTCAAATAAATAACTTGAAATCTGACTCTTAGAATTTTTATTAGAAACTTGATGATAAAAGAAAATCATGGAGACAGACACTGCAAAAAAGCTTTTTAAACTTACCAATGTTACTTAACAATATCTTTAATTATATTATTAATAATGGAGCTCTGAAAGCATATTTTTAATGTACTTTTCTAAGGAAGTTTCTTAAAGATGTTTTCCAGTTAAACTGAAATAAATAGAAACACATGAGCTTACTATTTTACAAATACTGCAACTCAAGTCTAGATATAAAGAAAAGAATTTGGCCTTGATTACAACAATAGTTAGCAAATATATGTCAAGAAGAATGTCTTTAAAGAAAAGACCGATGAATTCCAAACATAATATAGAATGACTGCTGCTGCTGCTGCTGCTAAGCCGTTTTAGTCGTGTCTGACTCTGTGTGACCCCATAGATGGCAGCCCACCAGGTTCCCCCGCCCCTGGGATTCTCCAGGCGAGAACACTGGAGTGGGTTGCCATTTCCTTCTCCAATGTATGAAAGGGAAAAGTGAAAGTGAAGTCGCTCAGTTGTGTCTGACTCTTGGTGACCCCATGGACTGCAGCCTACCAGGCTCCTCCATCCATGGGATTTTACAGGCAAGCGTACTGGACTGGGGTGCCATCGCCTTCTCCGATAGAATGACTAGTAATAGATAAAAACTGTAAAAAGAATAACTTAAGGTCCATCAACAAGTGAATGGAAAAACTGTAGTATTGGTATGCGTGCTCAGTAGCATCTGACTCTTTTTGATCCCATGGACTGTAGCCCGCCAGGCTTCTTTGTCCATGGAATTTTCCCTGAAGTGGGTTGTCATTTCCTATTCCAGGAGATCTTTCCAACCCAGGGATCAAATCCCTCTCTCTTGTGTCTTCTGCATTGAGAAGTGGATTCTTTAACATTAGCACCAAGTAGGAATAATAAAGGAATTACTGTTTTTTGCAACAACATGGATGAATCTCAATCATTATGCTGAGAAAAAAGGAAGTAAAGTGCCAGGTTTACATATTTTGTAAAGTTCTCAAAAATGCACATTAGCCTACACAGAAAGAAAGCTAATCAGTGGTTTCTTGGAGATAGAAGTGAAAAAAGGTATAGTTTACAAAGTGGCATGATGGAATTTGGGAATGTCGTGGGAAGATCTGTTATTTTAATTGTGGTAATACTTGCACAGGTTTATATATATGTCAAAGTAGAAGCAATTGTGCACTTTAAACAAGCGAAATTTAATACATTTCAATTATAGCTCAAAGAAATTGTAAAAACAAAAAAATAAAATCATATTTGAGTTGAAAATACACTTGACTAGCTTTTCTCTTCTCCAACATGTCCCTGATTACAAAAATCCACTTAGTTATTCAGTAAGATGTCAAAGCTCTGGTCCTATTGAGCATCAGGAAAAGATAAATGTGTCTTCTATTCTGCAGGTATGGAAATATATTTTGTAAATAACTTTTTTAAATAGGAAAAAAATCAAACCTTTGTAGTATACTAAGCACATTGTAAATGTATTAATTCTCCATCTCTTGTAACCACTTAAGGATAGCCATCTTTTGGAAGGATGATTTTTGAGGGATTTGTTTTTAAACTCTGTAAAACTTTTTTTTTTTTTTGCTTGAATTTGAGGTTAAACTTTTAGTAATAAATCAGAGACAATAAGTGTGTACAAATTTTTTATGTGTCCTGATGTTTCAGTTATTTATTGCTCTGTAACAAATGGCCCTAAATTTTCTTGTGTAAATAATAATAATTATTTTACTCAAAAATTTCATCTTGGACAGGAGTCAGTGGAAGCAAATCATGTCATTTCACAAGGTGTCACTTAGACCAGCTCAACTGCTGCAGACTGAAATCACATGAAGACTCTCCTGCTTACACTTTTGTGGTTGATTTTGGTAGTCCGCTCGGATCTCAGCTGAAGCCATCAGTCAGAACATCCACATATGGCTGCTCTGTATCCTCATAGACCGCTAGCTGGTTTCCAGGAGCTACCATTCTGCAAAACCAGGTGGACGCTGCTTATTAGTTATCTCGTGCTGTGTAAATACCTCCAAACTTAGTGGACTGAAACTACAACACATTACCTCGCAGTTTCTTTGGGTCAGGAATCTGAACATATTTTAACAGAGTGTTAAACAGTGCTGTGTGAGAGTGTTTCACAGGTTATAACTCAGGTGTTAACTTGGGTTTTAGCCTTCCTAAGTTTGGGGAAATTAGCCAAGATGGTATGTTCAGGCACTCTCGCCCACGTTTTGCTAATAACGACTAACAGCTGAGCTCGCTTGTAGCACTGTGCATGCGCGTCACAAGGTACTCGCTTGGTCATGGCCTACTTTGTACTGTAGGCCTGTATGCACTGCACCTGAGAAGCAGCAGCATTACTGCTGCGTCAGGGCTGTGTCTGTTCAGTCATCCGGGAGAGGAGAGACTATAGCGTGTCTACCGCGTCACCCAGGATAGAGGCTGTGCTTGGCTGCCGCGCCAGCCAGGAGAGAATAAATGTGTCTGCAGTTCCTACATCTCCTCGAGTCTCCTTCCAGCCTTAGTTCGTGCCTTGCCTACCCTGGTGTCAGCGCACCATGTGAACAGCAAGACAATTGGCCTTGGCGTCAGGAACAGGATCAGCAATAAACTAAGGTTTGATTGGACACATTTCGTTCTAAACTTGCTCACTAGGTTGTTGGCAGAATTGTTTCTAATAGGCTGTTGGACCGAAGGCCGTAGTTTCCCACTGGCTGTTGGCCAAAAGTCATCCTCGGTTCTTCAGTATGTGAGCCTCTGCAACTCGGTAACGTGCTCCAGCAATGTGTGCCTGCTGAGCAGGCAGTAGAGAGAAAGTCCAGTAAGAGAGAAATCAATCTTCATTCCCATTATCTCATGACCATTAGGAATTCCTTTCTGAAAATAAGTATGATTATCAGTATCTTAAATATGAAAAAGAGGACATTAGGAAATATTTGAGGATAAAATAGAAGACCTTTTTTAAAAATATATCTATTATTTTTCAGATTCTTTTCCATTATAGGCTATTATAAGATATTGAATAATGTTTTATATATGGTAGTATGTATCTGTTAATACCAAATTTCAAATTTATCCCTCCCCCACTTGTTCCATTTAGTAACCATTAGTTTGTTTTCTATGTCTGTGAATCTATTTCTGTTTTGTAAACAAGTTCATTAGTATGATATTTTTAGATTCCACATATAAGTGATACCATATGATATTCATCTTTGTCTGACTTCACTTACTGTGAAAATCTCTAGGCCTATCTATGTTGCTGCAAACGGCAGTATTTCATTCTTTTCTATGGCTTAGTGATATTCCATGTGAATAATATCATATTTTCTTTATCCATTCATATGTTGATGGACTTTTAGGTTGCTTTCATATCTTGACTATTATAAATAGTGCTATAGTAAACATTGGAGTGCATGTATCTTCTTAAATTAGTTTGCATCTTTTCCAGATATATGCTCACAAGTGGGATTGCTGGATCATATGGCAACTCTATTTTTAAAGCAAACTCCCTACTGTTCTCCACAGTGGCTGTACCAATTTACATTCCGACCAACAGTATAGGAGGGTTCCCTTTTCTCAGCACCTTCTCCAGAATTTATTGTAGACTTTTTAATCATGGCCATTCTGACCAATGTGAGCTGATTCCACATTTTCGTTCTGATTTACATTTTTCTTATAATTAGAGGCATTGAGCAATTTCTCATGTACCTCTTGGCCATCTATATGTCTTTTTTGGAGAAATGTCTGTTTAGATCTTCTGCCTATTTTTGATTAGTTTGTTCTTTTGTTATTGATCGGTATGAGCTGTTTATATATTTTGGAAATTAAGCCCCTATTGGTCACATCATTTGCAAATATTTTCACCCATTCTGTAGATTGTCTTTTGTTTTGTTTATGGTTTCGTTTTGTATACAAAAGCTTGTAAGTTAGAATTGTCTTTTGTTTTGTTTATGGTTTCGTTTTGTATACAAAAGCTTGTAAGTTTGATTATGTCCCGTTTATTTGTGCTTTTATTTCTTTTGCCTTAGGAGACTGACCTATGAAACTATTGGTATGTTTTCTATCAGAGAATGTTTTGCCTATGTTCTCTTATAGGAGTTTTATGGTGTCATGTCTTACACTTAACTCTTTAATGCGTTTTTAGTTTATTTCTATATATGGTGTGTGAACGTGTTCTAACTTCATTGATATATGTGTGGCTGTCCAACTTTCCCAACACCACTTGCTGAAGAGACTGTCTTTTCTCCTTTGTGCATTCTTGTATTCTTTGTAAGAGATTAACTGACCATTACTCTTGTGTGAACATGTTTCTGGGCTCTCTGTTCTGTTCCATTGATCCATATCTTTTGTGTGTGCACCAAGACCATGTTGTTCTCCTTACTATAGCTTTGTAGTATTATCTGCAGTCTGGATGTGTTATGCCTCCAGCTTTGGCTTTTTTCTCTCAGGATTTCTTTGTCAATTTGGGGTCTTCTGTGGTTCCATATACATTTTAGAATTATTTGTTTGAGTTTTGTGAAAAATGTAATGCGTAAATTGATAGAGATTGCATTAAACCTGTAGTTTGCTTTGAGTAGTATGGCCATTTTGACAATGTTAATTTTTCCAATCCAAGAACGTGGATTATCTTTCCATTTATTTGAATCATCTTCAACTTCTTTTATTCATATTTTATAGTTTTCAGCATATGCCTTTCACCTCCTTGGGCAGGTTTATTTCAAAGTATTTTATTTTTCTTATACAATTTTAAGATTTTTTTGTTTTACTTTCTCTTTTTGATATTTTATTGTTTAGTGTAAAGAAATGCACCCAATTTATATATGTTAATCTTGTATCCAGCTACCTTGCTGAATTTACCAATTCCAGTAGCTTTTGTATGGAGACTTTAGGGTTTTCTGTATATAGTATGTCATCTGCATGAAGTTGTACCTCTTTCCTTTCCATTTCAATACCTTTTATTTCTTTTTCTTAAAAAAAAAAAAGTGGAGTATAGTTGCTTTACAATATTGTGTTATTTTCTGCTGTACAGCAAAGTGAATCAACTGTACATATAGCCCCTCTTTTTTGTATTTCCTTCCCACTTACATCACCAAAGAGCAGTGAGTAGAGTTCCCTGTGGTATACAATAGGTTCTCATTAGTTATCTATCTTATACACAGTAGTATGTATATGTCAATCCTAATTTCCCCATTCATCCTGCCTCCTCCTCTCTGTTCCACTTGGTGTCCATATGTCTGTTCTCTATGTCTGTACCTCTGTTTCTGCTTTACAAATAGGTTCATCACTACCATATTTCTAGATTCCCTATATATATATATATATATATATAAGGAATCTAGAAAAATACAAAAAATACAAAAAAATACAAAAAAACTTGTTTTTGTATCTTACTCCTCCTCAGTTTCATTTTTTTGCTCTCTCTTTAAAAAAATTCTATATATATATATATATATGTTAATATGCGATATTTGTTTTACTCTTTCTGACTTACTTCACTCTATTTGAGTCTCTCAGTCCATGTGTATCTCTGCAAATGGCACGATTTTGTTCCTTTTTATAGCTGAGTAATATTTCATTGCATACATGTGCCACATCTTTATCTGTTCCTCTGTTGATGATCATTCTTATCTGATTGCTGTGGTTAGGACTCCCAATACTATGTTGATTAGGAGTGTTGAGGGTGGGTATTCTTGTCTTGCTCCAGACTTTAGTGGGAAGGCTTTCAGCTTTTTATTGTTGAGTATTATATTGTCTCTGAATTTGTCATAAATAACTTATATTATTATGTATGTTCCCTCTGTACCTTTTTGGTAAGAGTTTTTATCATGACTAAATGTTGAATTTTTTTTTTTTTTTTTTTAATTTTATTTTATTTTTAAACTTTACATAACTGTATTAGATTTGCCAAATATCAAAATGAATCCGCCACAAAATGTTGAATTTTATCAAATACTTTTTCTGCATCTATTGAGATGATCATGAGTTTCTTTGTCTTTTCTGTTGCTGATGTTGTATATTACATTGATTTGCACATGTTGGGCCATCCTTAAAACCCTGGGATGAATACAACTTGCTTATGGTATATGATCCTTTTTATATATTGTTAGATCTGGTTTGCTAATATTTTGTTAAGGATTTTTGCATCTATATTCATCAAGTATAGGTAGTCTCTTTGTCTGGTTTTAGTATCAGGTTCATAGTGGCTTCATAGATTAACTTTGGGAGTTTTCCCTATGGAAGACCCTTTAAATTTGCCAGGTCTAAGGTAAAGAAATGACCGATAAACTTCCTGTCCTTGAAGACCTAATAATCTCACACTTTGTAATGAGAAACTCAGATACTAGAATTTTTTTAAAGAGAGAGCAACAAAATGAAACTGAGGAGAAGGAGTAAGATACAAAAACAAAAGTGCAGAAAGATGGAGAAATGTGGAGAGGAGAATCAGCTCTTGAGAGGGTCTTGTTCCACATTATTATCCCTTACTTGGTCAATGCAGCAGATGTTATAGATCCATACAAAACTCATCAATTGTGCTCTTAGCTTTCCCCCCACCAAAAAAAAATCATGGATTGAGATTAACATTCCAGTTTTATGAACTGAGTCTAGAAGCATAAAATACTTTAGTGAATACTAGCTGTAAAGAAAGCTGTGCTACACTGAGGTTTAATATCACCTGCCTACACATCAGTTCAGTTCAGTTCAGTCACTCAGCCATGTCCAACACTTTGCGACCCCATGAATAGCAGCACGCCAGGCCTCCCTGTCCATCACCAACTCCTGGAGTTCACTCAGACTCACGTCCATTGAGTCAGTGATGCCATCCAGCCATCTCATCCTCTGTCGTCCCCTTCTCCCCCTGGCCCCAATCCCTCCCAGCATCAGAGTCTTTCCCAATGAGTCAACTCTTCGCATGAGGTGGCCAAAGTACTGGAGTTTCAGCTTTAGCATCATTCCCTCCAAAGAACTCCCAGGGCTGATCTCCTTCAGAATGGACTGGTTGGATCTCCTTGCAGTGCAAGGGACTCTCAAGAGTCTTCTCCAACACCACAGTTCAAAAGCATCAATTCTCCGGCACTCAGTTTTCTTCACAGTCCAACTCTCACATCCATACATGACCACAGGAAAAGCCATCACCTAACAAACACACACATACATTAACCCAGAATTTGTACTACTAAATCTTTACCTAGGAGAAATTAAAATTTATGTTCATACAAAAAATATGTATATTTATAGATATTTCATTCATAATTGTCTCAAATTGGAAATAATGAAAATGTGCTTCAACTGGTGAATGAACAAACTGTGTAAATTCTTACCATAGAAAAATCATATGGCGATTAGAAGGAGCAAACTGCAATAATTGCATGAACTCAAATGGCGTATTCCCAGGGAAAGAAAGCAGATTCAAATAGCTACATGCTCTCTATCTTGTCTGACTGTATAGTTTGTAGGACCCAGTGCAAAATGGAAATATGGAACCTATTGTTCACAAATTAGGACTTTCAGTACAATTACAGTAGAGCTGTAAACCAAGCACAGAGCCTTCTAAGTGTGGGGTCCTGTACGACCGTCTTAGTCAGAATCCCTTGAATCTGGCACTGACTATTTCATTTCATTATTATGACATTCTCAAAAGGCACATTTCCAGGGAAAGAAAAAAGATCAGTTGCTGTCAGGGACTAGAGTGAAAGGGAGGAGTTCACTGCAAAGAGCATAAGGGAATTCATGAGGGTGATCAGACTGCCCTCTGTCTTGCTAAGCATGGTGGCTACAAAATTATATGTGTATGTCAAAATTTATAGAACTGGCCACTAAAAAGGGAAATTTTTTTCTATGTGAATAATATAAATCTGACTTTTAAAAACCTGCATATATAAAGAGAGTGTATGTTAACATTTTATTGAATAATTCCAGAGAAATATGCTCATGCTTATGAACATCATACGACTCAAAGAAACAAACTATAATGGAAAGATCAGGGATAATGAGCTGGGTTGAATATCATCTTGGCTTCTTACTAGCAGGATGAAATAACTTCTGTCATTTAACCTCTTCGAGTCACAATTTCATTATCTCTAAAATCAGATGGCAATAAGGATCTTCAAACTTACAGGAGGCTTATAAGGATCAAATGAAATAATACATGTAAAAATATTTTTCAAAACTATCATACTGAAGCATTTTCAAACCAGCAGTGGTAATAAAAGCACAAACTTAATACCATCTTTTTTCCCACAGATTTATTGTGTCATTCATGGTGCACACCACTCATTCAGAAAAGACAATCAATCACAAATTCACCTTAGCAGTGTCCTATAGAGATGTAATTTAATATATAACACATTTGAAACCTGGAGAGAATTACTTGTTTTCACAGTCAGAGGGATACAGTTTTGGGGAAGAATCGATTTTCTACCTGGAGAACTGTATTTCTCGAAGTAGGGAGTATTTTCCTCCATAAGGCTAAAATGAATGTACAAAGCAATATCATTCTTCTCCTTTATTTTTAAATGTCATTGTCTACTTTTGACAGTTTGGGAAGCTTCAAGTAGTATAAATAGTATGACTAAACAATGTGCTAAGTTGCTTCTGTCATGTCCTACTCTGTGACCCCATGGACTATAGGCTGCTAGGCTCCTCTGTCCATGGGATTCTCCAGGCATGAGTACTGGAGTGGGTTGCCATTTCCTTCTCCAGGGGTTCTTCCTGACCCAGGGATTGAACCAGCATTTCTTACATATACTGTATTAGCAGGCAGGGTCTTTACCACTAGGTAAAGGAGAAGGCAATGGCACCCCACTCCAGCACTCTTGCCTGGAAAATCCCATGGACAGGGGAGCCTGGTGGGCCACAGTCCATGGGGTTGCTAAGAGTCAGACACGACTGAGAGACTTCACTCTGACTTTTCACTTTCATGCATTGGAGAAGGAAATGGCAACCCACTTCAGTGTTCTTGCTTGGAGAATCCCAGAGACGGGGGATCCTTGTGGGCTGCCGTCTATTGGGTCACACAGAGTCGGACACGACGGAAGTGACTTAGCAAAGACTAAACAATAATTGATTATAAATGTATACAAGGATTAAATAGTTAAAATTTGCACAGTTTATACAATTCTTGAGATACTTTTCAAGAAATGTAACTGGATACATAATAACAAATGTAAATACTGCAAATATGCAGCTTAACAATTATTATATGGGAAATTTTCTAACTAGACATATGACTTATATACTTTTAACTTGGAAGAGGAAAAGAGCTGAGTTCTGAGTTGCTTTATGTCCCCTTTGTGCCTGATAATGTAATTTCCATATAGCACCTTATCACACTGCAATATAAGTGGTTTATTTAGTACAAATTGGATAGGGTGCTGACTAGTGTCAAAATACTGTTATAACTCTGTTTTCTTATTAGATATGCAACATTGGTTATGAGACTTAACCTTTGTTGAGTCCCTGTTTTCTGAACAATTCAGTGCCAAGAAAAATACTTGACTTGCAGCAATCTCTGAGTAAATATCAACTACTTTCCCTAACACATCATGATGGACTACTTCACAGAAGTGATAAAATGGTCAAGTATAATAATGGATGTGAAATGTAAAAATACTTTTTTTTTGAATGTAAAGTTCTATTCCCAGATGGAAAGAGAGAAAGACTATTAGCCTCTTGAGAAAAAAAGACCTTGACCACTAGCAAAACTTCTGTTACTAACCAGCTAAATTACCTTGGATAAGCTTTATACTATCTCTGGGTTTTTACTATAAAATAAAGTGTTCTAAATTTAGTTCTAATTTCTGAAATATTTGCTCCAATTAAAAAAGCTAAATACACATTTTATATAATGCTATTTGCCTCTATTTGAAAATATATAACTGGACACTTAACTAGAAAATTCAAGATTAGTGAAATATAAAGTGCTTCAAAGATCCCATTTTCAAACATATTCAAATTTTGCTATAGTATACCAACAAATGATTTTGTGGCATTAAACCATTTTGATTCTTTTAGCGTATGATAAAGTAACACAGATTTTGTTATGTTTTAGTTTTAGTAAAAAAAAAAAAATGCATGGTGATGAAAGAGAAATATACCAAGAAAACTTTGTTGTTGTTGTTGTTGCATATCGGTTTTTTATTTTTTTGTTATTGTTGGTGATATTGACAGTTTGTTCATATGTTTGTTTTTTCATTCTTAAATTTCTGTTGATGTTACAGAATTGGTATTTTTGTCTCAACTATATTATAGAATTCATTAAAGCTGGATCATAGGTTATATATATATTTCAAATCTCCACACCAGCTAGACAGTGTCTTACACTTAGTAGTTGCTTAACAGATATGCATAGGTTTATGGATTCAACTCTGATGTCAGTGCAATTAATCATACTTTTTTGAATATTGATCCATGACTGGGTTCAGATAAAGGACAGGCTAGACAACAAACTCCTTAAATTTCACTGTGGAATTTAAAAACAAACTGCTTCAAATTATTTGAGATTACAATGAGCTATAATCAATTATAGTTATTCATTGTTGGACATCTAGGTCTATTATACAGTCCAGTGTAAGTGTAATTGTCTTATTATAATGATACAAAGAGAACTTCATAGAGATAAGACTAATGCATCTTCCCTAGACAATTACAGTCTTTTGTCCATTAGCCAGAATGAAGTAAGCTCTGTTTCCATCAGTCACAGCTTCTGACTCTGAAAGAGCGAGGGGGAAGGGGAGAACAAGATCTGATGCTCATGAGTAATTCCATTTGTCCCTTCTTTGGCTGGGCTCCAGTACCTAAGAGAAGGAAAAACTCATTGTGAATTGTGTCCTTTGTACTTCGTAATCAATTACACTTTACTGATAATAATGTCTTGCTTTTGCCTGAGACTTAGTGACCAATTACCTTCTATAAGTGATCTTTGCCACATGGAAGCCCTCATTTTGGGTACCTTAATTAACTTTCCAAGGACTTATAATCTGACTTAATCAGTTTATGTGATTCTTTAAAATTGCACAGTCAGTATCATCTCATTTCATTAATTTGGCTTAATTATTACACTTGCTACTTAGAAATTTTAGATTAATGTTAACTGAACCGAGGGACTTGTCTTAGATTCTTTTCACTGTCATTTCAGTTTGTTCATATAATCTTAAATAAAACTTAAATTTGCCCAATGTTAATAAAATGTTCAAACTTCCAATGTCATTAGCATCTAGAGTAGTTATTAAAAACAAGTTGATTTCAGAAAATGCCTTCTACTCATTTATAAATTGTCTTGAGTAACTGATTTTTGATAATAACCATGAATTAAAACAGTGCACAGTGAAATGTGTAAGAACATACTTTTAAGAACAGGCCGTTCACACTTTGGAATATCAGGGCAAAGGCTTTGCTGGCTTATAGTAATACAAATGTCCAGATTGCAGTTCAAGACATAACCTTTATTATGCATAAGTATTTTTTTCTTTGTGAGAAGTAACTTTGCACATAAAATTTTATGCGATTTTCAGGCTTTTTTTGACTACAATAAATCTTTTACTGAATACCCTCTATACTAGGATGGTGAACACAAGTGAGTAAGTCAGAAAATAGTTTGACTTAGCAAATCTGTAAAGTTATTACATGATAAGGAGGAATGTATGTATTCTGTAATCTAGCCTGGATAAGAGAGTGTGATTTGTTCCATCTAAATGATTTGTTTAATCTACATTCTCAGGATGTATTCTGATTTAAACATATTCCCACTTTTTTCTAATCTTTGGGATGTAACCTAGGGAAAGAACATGGACTTGTGTTTTAGATGGTTATTTAAATGCTGCCTCCAATTTCCAGACCTTGATAAGTAATTAAGTCTTTCTGAGCTACAATTACTTCATTTGTAAGAAGAATATATAATATAAATTCCACAGCATTATCGTCAGAAGAGTGATGGCATATGTAATATGCCCAACACAGTACCATGTATATATATATATAGTCAATACCCAATAAATGTCACTTCCTTTAGCTGTGGTTTCTTGTCTATGTCGTTTTGTTGTTCATAGCTCAATCATGTCCACCTCTTTGCAAGCCCACGGACAGCAGTACACCAGGCTCCCCTGTTCTTCACTATCTCCCAGAGTTTGCGCAAACTCATGGCCATTCGGTTGGTGATGCCATCCAACCATCTCATCCTCTGTTGCCCTCTTCTCCTGCCTTCAACCTTTCCCAGCATCAGGGTCTTTTCCAATGAGTTGAACTGTGGTGCTGGGGAAGACTCTTGAGAGTCCCTTGGACAGAGTGGAGATCAAACCAGTCTGTGTCCTAGTTTTACTGATCTATTCACATAATACTATTGTATAAGTTTTGCAAATTATTACAAATTACTTTTGTGCCAGTTGGCTGAAAAAAGTAGGAGTTACCATCCTTATTATTTCTGGAATGATTCTAATCCTTTTAGCTATAAAAATAAAAAGAAATGACTGTTATAATTCTTAGCTGAAAGTATGTCAGACACTTTGAGATGTTCAAGCATCTGTAATCTGGATCTATTAGAAAGATTTTGGTCTTTTTCCCACTTTCCTTTGGCCTTCACTGTACACTTGAAGAATTAGAGTCACTACCAGTTGTAGAAAAATATTAAAAGGGCAAAAACAGTCCTAGCTCTGGAAGCATTCATCCTTCTGACTATTGATAATAGAGTCCCAAATTACCTGGCAGTAGGAAGTTGATTTTCTCAATAAGCAGATCAAGCATGTGAGAAGTTTAATGGGAAGTCTCTTAGATTCAGTATTTGAAGAATGGAGAGGAAGAGAAGAGGTGGGAGAGAAGGGAGCAGACCAGGCAAAGGGAGAAGTTGAATAACAATTTATTTCAGTGGGAATATCAGATGACCCCACAGGATTTCCAGCTGTTCCATGGGCTGAGGTGACTGGTTCTTTGTATGCATGTAATGCTCAGTCATTGGATAAAAAATATTTGATAAGGGATGTAATCTAGAACAAGGGAGCACTCCTAAGTTGAGGTGGTGGCCCGAGAAGGGTGGGGAACTAGAAACTGTGAACTGTCTTCTGGTAACACTGCCAGCAGCTCAGAAATAAATCCTTGACAATTGAAGGGGGATCAGTGTGGCACACCTTGTTGGCTTTTGAGACTTTTAACTTGTATGATGATTTACTCATTCTCAATCCCTCAATATATGTACATAACAACCTTCAGTCGTTTCTTCTACTTGTCTCTGCTGGCTCATCAGTTGAGAATTACCAGACTCCCATGAGTCCTGATTTACTGTCTGCTCAGAGTTTAGGTCTGTTTCATCTCCCAAGAGATAACTGAGTTCTTCATTTTGTGAGAGATGCTAAGTTAGGTTTTGCCCAAAACATTTCAGTAATGCAACTGCCCATGCGTCAACAAAATAACAAAGTAGATTATGCTTCTGTCCTCATATCTGTCTACTAAATGTGTGTGTGGAGAAAGAAAAATTGAAGATAAATCTTTCACCAGGTTGTGTTTATCCATATGAGTAGGTAACAGTTCCAGGTGGCAGATGCAGATACGGTTGTTTTATTCAGTGTGACAGGTAGTTCAAATCTAGTATATATTAGTTCCTAGAGAAGGAGAGTGTTTTCCTTTTCCCACAGCAGGATAAATATTGAAATTTTTATCCTTGGCAACAGTTGCTCCTTTGACTCATAGTCATAGGTGTGAATAATAATTATCGATGTATTATCATCCCTTCTGGAATTTTTGCCATTTGCAAGTACCTATTTATTTTCTTTTTCTGTACTCTTTAAACCACAGGAATGGACTCAAAAATAAAACCCCAATCAAAATGGATAAAATAAAGAATTTCCTCATGCATTTGTGATCTGTAAGAACCCTATCTGTGGAAAGGGCTAACAGGTCTCATTAAGGGTGTACACTAGGGAAGATGAGGAAAAAGCAAATAAACGAAAGTGTAACTGGATAACAGAGGTCTGTAGTACCTTTCTAATTTGCCTTCAGTTTTCAAGCACTAGGGGACTACTGTTTTCTTTCCAATTGGCCTGAGAACACTGTAAACAAATAGGATTCTTTCAGTATAGAACAATTTTTTTCTCATTATGTAACAAGGTTTTTTTTTTTTTATTATATAATTAGTTCCCATTATAGAACAAGTTCATTTGAATTTTTGTACAAGTCAAAATTTTCTCACATAAATTACGTTTCTGGGGGGAACTGTTCAACTGAACATTTTCTGGATAGTACCCTTTCTCCTTGTAACATCACAACACTGAACTTTGATCGTTTCTCATCCTTATCCTTTATTTTTCTAATCGGTACTATACTGTGAAAATAATGAGAAAACAGAGTGTCTAAGCATAACAATTGGGAGAATACTATATCCAACAAGGATACTCTCTTGTGGGGCTTTTTTAGTTCAGAAAAATACAGTGATCCCTGCAGTGTGGTTTGATATTTGAGGTCCTTGGTGTTTCTTTATCTCATGGTGTCTTTCAGCTTCAAGTTGGATAGGCCATTTGGATCTTTCATAGAAAATATGGCAAGATCATAGAATTTTTCTTTAAAAGTGCCTGATGAACTTTCTAAATCTTGACAAATAATGGAAACAATGTTGCATTGTGCCATATGACAAATCTGTTTCATTATGGAATATTAAAGAAAACTTACTAACTACAAGGAAAATTGTTCAGCTTATGAATGAAACTTCATTCTACATCTTGTGATTGGAGTTTTTTTCCTATTTTTGGCAATTACATTACTGTGCCAGAAATATTTTGTTTTCAGTTCTGTTGGTATCTTCTGATACTCGTCATTTTCTTTTTATGGCTTTTTAATTATTTCATTAATTTCACCTATCAGCATGAAGGATAATGCTCATTCATAGAACGACATTTCTCCATTTGGCAAATTATTGCTATAGAGGGTATTGTGGGTTTGATGCTGAACTTGATAAAATATCCTATTTAAACATTCAAATTTGAGATTCACATAGTCTTTATATATGAGAACATTTCCTAGTAAGTATCATTTAGGAGGTCTTAACTTACAATATTTTATAGCATCCAGAATTAACAATGAAGAAAATAATTAGGAAGACTGGGATAGAAGAGACTGGTGAGTGTTCAGCTGAAACACAAAGTAGAAATAACTCAATTTATGGCTCTGTGTTGAAATCACGCCTACAAGTCACCATGGGGAGAAATAGAACATGTGCTGCAGATGCATGTGATAACTGATGAAACACTGAATTTATTGTCTGTTTGGAGAGGAGTCACAAATAAAAATTCAAATGTGTTATGCCTGGCAGAGAGGGTGACATCTACAAGTCAATTCAGTGAAACAAAGGACCCTGAAACTCTCCCATTTTTGAATTATCAGGTCAGCTTAATTCCATGGAGACTTGTCATTTCTGTGAGAAATGAAACCCAGCTGATGTTATTGCTAGATACAATCAATTCACTGCATACCATGAAGGCAAAGAACCATATTCTCCAGGGAAGAGATTAGTGGTTTTCTTCTTTTGGAGGAAAAAAAAAAAAAAAAAAACAATTTGAAAGTGACTTTTTGAGCAGAAAGAAAATGCAAGGGCCTCCCAGGAAAAATAATAGGTTGAACTTAGTAAAGGGGAATGGGATTTACCAGACCCAATGAAAATTCCTGCAGTCACATTTAGGAAGAACTTTGGCCAAAGTGGATGGACAGATGGAGCTATTCCCCCTATGTCCCCTTAAAAAGGAAAGTAAAACAAATACTAATGTGTGACCATTCTTTTCTTAGTTTTGGTAAATAATTAACCAGTTCACAAATAATAGACAAGACTATATGTTATGGATATAACCTCCCTAGGTTGGGAAGATCCCCTGGAGAGAAGGGCATGACAACCCACTCCAGTATTCTAGCCTGGAGAATCATAACTAAACCACGTGAAAGGTATCCTAATTCTTTAGGTACCAGAGACTTCTCCAGAGAATGTAAATGATAGAAAAGAAAACCAACCTGGAAATTACAAGTTCTGAATTTTAAAACACTTAGAGCCTATTTAGAGCCTTTTTTTTTTTTTTTTTTTTGATTAGTCTATTCAAGGTTTTTCAATTTTGTTTTCTTTTCAAAGAATCGGCTTAGTTTTGTCAATCTTTTCTACTATCCTCTTGTATTTTCCATTTTTTCCTACTCTAGTCTTTATTTTTCCTAACTTCTGCTTACTATGGGGTTAATTTGTTCTTGTTTTTCTAGTTCCTTGGGGTGTAAAGTTAGGAGTTCTTTATGCAAGACTTTTTTTTTTTTTTCCCTTGATGTGTGTTATTATAAGCATTCTTGTTAGAACTACTTTTGCTGTTTTAGTATTTTGTGTCTTTTTTTTTTTCATTTCTGTCAAGATTTTTTTTAATCCCCTTTGATTTCTTCTTTGATTCATTGATTGTACAGGAATATATTTTTAATTCTCATATATTTCTCGATTTTCCAGCCTTCCTCTATTTATTGGTTTCTAGTATCATACCACTGTGATCAGAAAAAGTACTTGATATAATTTATAATTATATTACTGAATTCTAATTATATTACTAATTAATTTACTGAATTTTCTGAGACTTGTCCTGTGGCCTAACATGTGTATCCTAGAAAATGTTCTATGTGTACTTGAGAAGAATATGTATTCTATTGCTGTTGGACATAATATTCTATATATGTCTGTTAGGTACATTTGGTCTCCAGTGTTCAAAGCCACTGTTTTCTTATTGATTCTTGTCTAGGTTATTTATTCAGTGTTGAGAATGGACATTAAAGTGCTCAACTATTTTTGTATTGCTGTTTTCTTCCCTTAAAGTTCTATTAGAATTTGATTTTAATATTTAAGTGCTCTGCTACTGGGTGATAAATAATTAGATTTGTTATATCTTCTTGACAGTTTGACTCTTTTGTCATTATATAATGACCTTCTTTCAGTCTTTTGTCCGTATTTAGCTTAAAGTCTATTTTGTTTGTTATAAGTATAGCTATTCCTACTATCTTTTGGTTACCATTTATTTACAAGAAATATTTTTCATTCCTTCACTTTGAGTCTACCTGTGTACTTAAGTCTAAAATAATCCTCTTGTAGACAGTACACAATTCGATCTTGTTTTGTTTTTTGTTCGTTTTTAAATCCATTCAACTGCCTTATGTCTTTTGATTGAATAATTTAGTCCATTTACATTTAAAGTAAGCATTGATAGATAAGAATTTCATGCTGCCATTTAGTTCATTGTTTTCTGATTGTTTTATAAATTCTTTGTTCCATGTTTAATATCTTGCTGCCTTCCTTTCTGATTTGATATCTTTTGGGAGTAGTATGCTTTGACCTCTTTATCGTAATCTTGTGTGCAGCTACTATAGGATTTTGCCTTTGTTACCATGAGGTTTACATAAAATATCTTATATTCATAAAGTCCTGTTTTACACTGATAACAATTAACTTTCATTTTCATTAAGTAAAACCTACCTTCATCCTCAAGTTAATGTTCTTATAAGCATGAAAACCCAATCACTGCTACAGACTCTGAAACACTGTCCCAAGTCCTCAAGAGCTTGACTTTACTATACAACACTATGCCTGTAATCAACAACAGTGTGTTGTAGACTTAAAAATGTAAGAAGGTATATCCCAGGTAAAGTGTTTTTATCACAATAAAATGCTTTTTAAAAATTTAAAAAGAAGAGAGCATGATTCCCCCTGACCCCCTTCTCCCTTTTTCTTTTATAAAAATAAGGTACAATACAGATGACCGAATTATTCACAAGAGTTTCAAGCCTGGAAAGCCAAGAAAGATTCTGTTTTCTAGGTAGAGACAATCTGCTGTCATGTTCTTTGCTGTACAGTAGGTTAATGGTCTATGAATCAATTCGTTAAGGAGCTCTGTTTAATGCTCTTGTTAAATCCAATATCAGTTTTACCCCTCAGCCTCAGGCCTTTTTTTTTTTTTTTTTGGCTTTTACATATCACTTGGAAACCTATCTTCAGAGACATGTATGGTATAATGAGTAGTGCCAGTGGAAGCAGGATCATCTCACAGATTCACTGTTATAATCATAATGTTTCCTGAAACTCTTAGGGACTGTTTAGTTTAGCGCTGGTCAAGGAACCTCTGTCAATATTTAATCTGTATTGACTGTTGGCTCAATTACAATGCATAAATGCTAATTATATCCATCTTCCCCTGTCAAATGATTACTTCTTGTGACAAAATTCTATTGATACTTTTGTCCTGACCATTCAAAGTTTCAAAAATGCTTGGATTTTTACTTTGATGTACTGTATTAGTTTTCTCATACAATGCATAAAACATTAAGTTATAACAGTTTTACCCTTTGTGAAACAGAGTTAACAGGTCCCATCACAATGTCATGTTACCACATTTGCACTTACTCTGTTTAGCATCATTCTGTAAATGAAAAAAAAAAAAACAAAACATCTTTTTTATTGTTGTTGTTTAACATCCATATGAAATGTGACCTGGCAAAATACAACGTTCTTGGAAACATTGTTTTAGCAACAGTAAACTGAATGAACAGTTTCTGCTCTTGGAGTACTAAACACTTTGTCTATGGAAAAACCACCTAAATGTACAGGGAAAATTCTTCCTATTATAAATACAATAACTTGATAATATTACAAGTTTTAAGATAGCAGAATGAGACAGTGATTCTTTTCCTTTCAGTTCAGTCAGTCGCTCAGTCGTGTCCGACTCTTCACGACCCCATGAATCACAGCACGCCAGGCCTCCCTGTCCATCACCAACTCCTGGAGTTCACCCAGACCCACTTCCATCGAGTCAGTGATGCCATCCAGCCATCTCATCCTCAGTCGTCCCCTTCTCCTCCTGCCCCCAATCTCTCCCAGCATCAGAGTCTTTTCCAATGAGTCAACTCTTCACATGAGGTGGCCAAAGTACTGGAGTTTCAGCTTCAGCATCATTCCTTCCAAAGGAATCCCAGGGCTGATCTCCTTCAGAATGGACTGGTTGGATCTCCTTGCAGTCCAAGGGACTCCCAAGAGTCTTCTCCAACACTGCAGTTCAAAAGCATCAATTCTTCGGCACTCAGCTTTCTTCACAGTCCAACTCTCACATCCATACATGACCACAGGAAAAATCATAGCCTTGACTAGACAGAACTTTGTTGGCAAAGTAATGTCTCTGCTTTTGAATATGCTATCTAGTTTGGTCACAACTTTCCTTCCAAGGAATAAGCGTCTTTTAATTTCATGGCTGCAATCACCATCTGCAGTGATTATGCAGCTGCGACCTGCGCATTAAGCGCTGTGGCAGTGGCTGCGACCAGCGCACTAAGCGCGGCTGAGAGGAGCTACCCCACGTCCAAGGTCAGGGGCAGTGGCCGAGAGTTCCAGGCTGTGACGGCGCAGGAACGGCGGAGAAGAGCTACCCAAGTCCAAGGTCAGGGGCGGCGGCCGAGAGGAGATACCCTGCAAACGAGGTCAGGGGTGGTGGCCGGGAGGAGCTACCCCACACCCCCAGGCCCGAGGCCAGAGGCGGTGGCCAGGAGGAGCTACCCTAGGCCCGAGGCCAGGGGTAGCGGCCAGGAGGACCAACCCCACATCCAAGGTGCAGTGGCTGCGCGGGCTCAGGAGGGCCTAGAGAAGCTATCCCACGTTGAAGGTCAGGAAGGGCGGCGGTGAGGAGATACCCCTCGTCCAAGGTAAGGAGCAGCAGCTGCACTTTGCTGGAGCAGCAAAGTGAAGAGATACCCCACACCCAAGGTAAGAGAAACCCAATAAGATGGTAGGTGTTGCAAGAGGGCATCAGAGGGAAGACACACTGAAACCATACTCACGGAAAACTAGTCAATCTAATCACACTAGGACCACAGCCTTGTCTAACTCAATGAAACTAAGCCATGTCCATGGGGCAACCCAAGATGGGCGGGTCATGGTGGAGAGATCTGACAGAATATGGTCCACTGGAGAAGGGAATGGCAAACCACTTCAGTATTCTTGCCTTGAGAACCCCATGAACAGTATGAAAAGACAAAATGATAGGATACTGAAAGAGGAACTCCCCAGGTCAGTAGGGGCCCAATATGCTACTGGAGATCGGTGGAGAAATAACTCCAGAAAGAATGAAGGGATGGAGCCAAAGCAAAAACAATACCCAGCTGTGGATGTGACTGGTGATAGAAGCAAGGTCTGATGCTGTAAAGAACAATATTGCATAGGGACCTGGAATGTCAGGTCCATGAATCAAGGCAAATTGGAAGTGGTCAAACAAGAGATGGCAAGAGTGAATGTCGACATTCTAGGAATCAGTGAACTAAAATGGACTGGAATGGGTGAATTTAATTCAGATGACCATTATATCTACTACTGCAGGCAGGAATCCCTCAGAAGAAATGGAGTAGCCATCATGGTCAACAAGAGAGTCCGAAATGCAGTACTTGGATGCAATCTCAAAAACGACAGAATGATCTCTGTTCGTTTCCAAGGCAAACCATTCAGTATCATAGTAATCCAAGTCTATGCCCCAACCAGTAATGCTGAAGAAGCTGAAGTTGAACGGTTCTATGAAGACCTACAAGACCTTTTAGAACTAACACCCAAAAAAGATGTCCTTTTCATTATAGGGGACTGGAATGCAAAAGTAGGAAGTCAAGAAACACCTGGAGTAACAGGCAAGTTTGGACTTGGAATACGGAATGAAGCAGGGCAAAGACTAATAGAGTTTTGCCAATAAAATGCACTGATCATAGCAAACACCCTTTTCTTTTCCTTTCAGAAATCATCAAAAGTTATAATAAATAGAAGTGCATACTATATTGAGATAAAATTATGGAGTGATAATATATGAAGTAGGGGAGGTAAATGTTCTGAGGTAAAATGGAGATAATAGAAGATGCCTGGATCTGCAGATTTGGGGCAAAACCAGCTCCAATACTTTGGCCACATGATACGAAGAGCCGGCTCATTGGAAAAGACCCTGATGCTGGGAAAGATTGAGGGTAGGAGCACAAGAGGGCAACAGAGGATAAGATGGTTGGGTGGCATCATTGACTCATGGATATGAGTTTGCACATTCTCTGCAAGACAGTGAAGGACAGGGAAGCCTGGAATGCTGCAGTCCATGGAGTCGCAAAGAGTCAGACACAACTGAGCAACTGAGCAACCATAACAGTGTTTGCCCCTGCAAGTGAGAAGGATATCTTGCAGGGGAAACTATAAATTACTTGTTTGAAAATGCAGACAAAATTTACATAGTTTGATGCTGAAAGATTCCTGATGCACTATTGCCCCAAAGAGAAGTGTTGGAGCTTCAGCTGAATGAGAAATCAAATAATTGAGTGGAAGATTGACTCTAGACAACTAGCATCCCAGAAACTGCTAATCTCTATTCACTGTGGAAAGATAAAAGCTAAAATAAATCCCACTCGCACATGCCAACAAGATATGCAATATAGTACAAGCATACTTATACATAAAAACCTACATAAAAACCTATTTTCATAGTTTTTCAGCATCAAGAAAAAATGAACAATTAAAAGCCACACTGGGATGCTTGGTAGGAAAAAAAGAGATACTACTGAACAAATGAAATTCCTTCCAAGCATATTAATGTTACAACCCAAATAATTTAATCAGCCAAAGAACACTGAGGGCACATGCAACAAATCTGGGAAAATACAGAAAAAGATAAAATATGAACTATCAGAGTTCAGAAAAAGTAGTAGATGGTGAAATAAAACTGTTCTAAAATTTTAAGTCATACTGAGTGAGTGTTAGTCGCTCAGTTGTATCTGACTCTTTGCAACCTTATGGACCGTAATCTGCCAGGCTCCTCTGTCCATGGAATTCTCCAGGCAAGAATACTTGAGTGGGTAGCCATTCCCTTCTCCAGGAGATCTTCTGGCCCCAGGGATCAAACCCAGGTCTCCTGTATTGCAGGCAGATTCTTTACCATCTGAGCTGCCAAGCCACTTGTAAGTCACACTGGAAACAATGTAAGAGAAACTGCAATATAGTTGTTCTCCAGTTTGTTGGGTCACCCACTTGGGGGTACGGAATTTGATTTTATTGTGAGTGCACCCTTTCTACCCATCTTGTTGTGGCTCCTTCTTTATGTCTTTGGTTGCAGAAGATCTTTTCTGATAGATTCCAGTCTTTTTCTTCAATAGTTGTTCTGCAGATAGTTGTGATTTTGGTGTGCTCATGAGAGGAGATGGAGAAGGAAACGGCAACCCACTCCAGTACTCTTGCCTGGAGAATCCCATGGACAGAGGAGCCTGGCAGGCTGCAGTCCATGGGGTTGCCAGAGTCGGACATGACTTAGCAACTAAACCACCACCATCACCACCACCACCACCGTGAGAGGAGGTGAGCTGAGGTTGTTTTTACTCAATTATCTTGGCTGCTCTCCTGACCATTTAGTTGGCATTTCCCCAGCTGCTAATGAAGTAGATGATCTTTTTACATGTTTATTGACCATCCTATTTTTTTATGTGAATTTCTTAATGTACTTCATGGTCTATTTTTATCTTGGTTGTCTTATCTTTCCTGTTTTTATTTGAAATCATATATACATTTAAAATTATGTTTTATGAATATCTTTTCTCAGCCTATGGATTGGCCTTCTACTTTCTTGTATTATTTTTCATTGACAGAAATGATTTCAATTTAGTTTGATTGCTTAGTCTTTTTCCTTATATAGTCTGTGCTCTGTATGCCTCTTATGAAGCCTTTCCTACTCTGCAAGTACACTATCTTCAATACTTTAATTAAAAAATCACCTTGAATATCAATAACCTCAGATATGCAGATGACACCACCCTTATGGAAGAAAGTGAAGAGGAACTAAAAAGCCTCTTGATGAAAGTGAAAGTGGAGAGTGAAAAAGTTGGCTTAAAGCTCAACATTCAGAAAACTAAGATCATGGCTTCTGGTCCCATCAGTTCATAGGAAATAGATGGGGAAACAGTGGAAACAGTAGATGATTCTTTAAATTATTTTTTCAGTCAGCATAAATCCATCTGTGCTGCTTCATTGATCAACAGTTTGTTTGTTTTTTTATTGCTGATAGTACTTTTTATTATTTATTTTTATTAAAATATATTATTTTTATTCCATCCTGTGGGTATAGTAGTATATTTAATTGTCATCAATTGTAGGTCACTTTTGTTGTTCTCATTTTTTATAATAAAGTGTCAGACTTTATTTTTGGGGGGCTCCAGAATCACTGCAGATGGTGACTGCAGCCATGAAATTAAAAGACGCTTACTCCTTGGAAGGAAATTTATGACCAACCTAGATAGCATATTGAAGAGCAGAGACATTACTTTGCCAACAAAGGTCCATCTAGTCAAGGCTATGGTTTTTCCTGTGGTCATGTATGGATGTGAGAGTTGGACTGTGAAGAAGGCTGAGCGCCAGAGAATTGATGCTTTTGAACTGTGGTGTTGGAGAAGACTCTTGAGAGTCCCTTGCACTGCAAGGAGATCCAATCAGTCCATTCTGAAGGAGATCAGCCCTGGGATTTCTTTGGAGGGAATGATGCTGAAGCTGAAACTCCAGTACTTTGGCCACCTCATGCGAAGAGTTGACTCATTGGAAAAGACTCTGATGCTGGGAGAGATTGGGGGCAGGAGGAGAAGGGGACGACAGAGGATGAGATGGCTGGATGGCATCACTGACTCGATGGATGTGAGTCTGAGTGAACTCCGGGAGTTGGTGATGGACAGGGAGGCCTGGTGTGCTGTGATTCATGGGGTCGCGAAGAGTCGGACACGACTGAGTGACTGAACTGAACTGAACTGAATTTTAGATACACAGGAAATTGCAAAGGTAGGACAGAGAGCTCTCTTGTACCCTTTATGCTACTTTCCTAGCAGATCACATCTTATATACTCTGTACACAGCAACAGCAGGAAATTAACATTGGAACCCTGTGTGTGAAAATTTTATCATCTTACCACAAGTTACTTCATGTTACCACCACCATAATCAAGACACAGAAATATTCCTTCACTATAAAGATTTCTCTTACAATACACATTCATAGTCACACCCTTGCCTCCCACCTACCATTCTTAACTCCAGGAAACCACTAATTTGTTCTCCATATGTATAATGTGTATTGAGAATGTTCTGTAAATGGAGTCGTATAGTAGATGACCTCTTTAAATTATTTTTTCAGTCAGCATAAATCCATCTGTGCTGCTTCATTGATCAACAGTTTGCTTTTTTTATTGCTGATAGTACTTTTTATTACTTATTTTTATTAAAATATATTATTTTTATTCCATCCTGTGGGTGTAGTAGTATATTTAATTGTCATCAATTGTAGGTCACTTTGGTTGTTCTCATTTTTTAACAATTACAAATAAAACATGAACAATCATGTAGAGATTTTTGTGTGGATATAAGTGGCTTTTATCTCTCTGATAAATGCCAAGGATGCCAAGGGGAATGATTCTTGAATTTTATAATGAATGTATGTTTATATATATATATACACACACACACACACATATATATACATATATATATATATTTAATTAAAATGTTTTCAAGAGTGACTGTAGCACTTTAAATTACCACCAACAGAGATTCGGTTTTACTGCACCCTTGTTAGAATTTGGTATTTTAATATTTTTTATTTTTAGTTCTCCTGATAGATACCCTAGTCTTAGTTTACATTTTACTGATGACTATGCATTGGAGAAGGAAATGGCAACCCACTCCAGTGTTCTTGCCTGAAGAATCCCAGGGACAGGGGAGCCTGGTGGGCTGCCGTCTCTGGGGTCGCACAGAGCCGGACACGACTGAAGTGACTTAGCAGCAGCAGCAGCAGCAGTGATTTGAATATCTTTTCATGTATTCATTTGTCATCTTTATATTCACCTTAATAATAAAGTGTATATTTATGTCTTTTCATTATGTATATTATCTATCTATATATACACTTATATCACATATAATTATATATGTAATAAATAATTGTATGGTTTTCTTTAATACATGTAAAACTGAGATTTGAGAGTGCTTTGTGTCTTCTTGATGCATCTCTTTTGTTGTATGTGTGATATACAAATATTTCCTGTTAAACCGTAGCTTGTCCTTTCACCCTTCTCTTGAAGTCTTTGACAGAGCAACTGATCATTTTTATAATGTTTAATTTGCTGTGTTCTTGTATTGTCCATGCTTTTGGTTCAGTGTTTCATAAGTTTTCAATGAGCCCTAGGTTACAAAAATTTCTCCTACATTTTGTTTTATTTTTATATTTAGTTTATGATCTATTTTAAGTTAATTTTTATATATAGAAGATACAAGGTTTACATTGTTATTATTTTTCATATGATTTTTCCAAGTGCTCAATAGCATTTATTGAAAAGGCTATTCTTCCTCCAATGAATTGCTTTTTCACTCTGTCAAAAATCACTTGACTGTACTTCTTTGAGTCATCTCTGGGTTAACTATTTGGTTCTATTGATTATGTGTTCCTGTGTCAGTAGCACATGGTCTTGGTTATTGTAGCTATCTAGAAAGACAATATTTAATGATTCTTCCAATTTTATTATTACTTTTTCTAAAGATTGTTTGTTAGCTCTTCTAGGGCCCATGCCCTTCCTTGTATGTTTCAGAATTAGCATGTCTGTCTACAAAAAACTTATGGGTGTTTCGATAGGAATTACATTAAGTTTTTGCATCAATTTGAAGAGACTGGCATCTTTATACTGTTGATTATCCCAGTCCATGAATATTTTTCTTATATAATTGTCTACACAATTTTCTACTTAGTTACCTGAGTCATATGCGTAATAGTCCATTAATTCTCTGGTTACACATAGCAAAAATCTGCACGCCTGATTCTTTTTCGTTTATTATGGGAATGTATATCCTGTTTCCTTGCTTTATTTGTATGCCTCTGCATCCACACCATAAGCTTTTAATTCTCATAGCTTTTTCTTAAACTTTTGTATCTGGAAGAGTAAGTACCTTATCTTAGTTTTCTACAAAATAATCTTTACTATTCTTGGACATTTGATCTTCCTATAAATTTTAGAATTAATGTCTTGATTTCTATGAAATAAAAGACTGAAACTGAATTAAATTTATAGGTTAATTTGGGAGAATATCAGCATATTTATGACAAAGAGACTACCTAACCTTAGGCATGGTATATTTCTTTGATTATTGAGTCTTATTTAATGTCTCTCAATAAAGTTTTATTATTTTCATTAAGGTCTTTCACATAGTTTATTAGATTTATGGCTGGATATTTAAAATTCAGTTACTATTGTAAATGTCATTATTTAAAATTAAATTTCCTAACTCTGAATTTGGTATGTGAAAATCTACTTCATTTTCAGATATTGATCTTATATCCAGAACTATTTAGAAATTCTCTTTAATTCTATTAGATAATTGAGGAATAAACAAGAGTAATAGGAATCGGGAGATGGTCGGGGTATGTACTATTGAACAAGGAGTAGAATCTTAAACTCCTGTATTTTTCTTCTGCTTTTCTGTAATCACAGACAATACAGTCTGATTACGGTTTTCCTTTTGTTTTGGCCACTCAAACACCAAAACCAAATTTGTCTACCTCTCACAAATGTGTGGATTGAATGCATTTTGTGTTTTTCTTTTATCTGTTATCTTCATTCCATTTCTACCATTACTTTTCGCTTAATCCCAGTTTTATATACAATAATAATTGCTGAGATTTTTTCACATATTTCAAGAAACTAAGCAAATTGTCAAAGATCACACAACCAGTAAGTGGCAGAGTCCATAACAGAATCCAGAAGATTTGGTTTCAAGACTTTTGTTCAGTTATTTAACTGCTATTAAGTACCATGGCATAGTTTTCAATATGACAGTGCAATATGTTTATCATTAATACTGTAATCAGTGGGGAGATACAACATATGTTTACAAGTAAAGATGTGGCAGGCTCAGTTTCTTCCTCATTGACTGTGCCATGAATGAACGATGAACATGATGGTCATCAACATGAACCAGAGTGAGAAATTTAGAAAATATCGTAGTAATTCAAGCAATGCTTCTGATTCTGAATAGGCAGCTTCCATTAAGATGAAACAGTGAAGCCTCATTTATGTGATGGTTCTATGGCAGAATCAGTGATACTAAGAAATTAATTACATGTGAGGAATGAGAGATATGTAGGGGGTGAATGTGATTATTAGGTTTTGTGACATGAATGATCAGGTACATGATGAAATAGAAAAGAGAGAACGCAGACTTTTGTGGATAATCAGAGACCAGTTATGAATAGGTTAAGCTAGGATGTGTGCAAAATTCAAGGTAGGAATATATAGTGCAGAGTTAGAAACATGGGTAAAAGCTGGAAATTGGGGAGGCTTAAATATATATATTCCAGTTATTCAGCATGTAGGTAGCAGTTATAATCATGGGCTCAGATCCATTTCTTTTGTAAGAAATATAGAAAGAGAAAACAAGTACAAGGACAGGCCAGAGTACATCCCAGCATCTTTGATAATTTTTTTGGCTATGCTACGTTTTCATTGCTGCATGTAAGCTTTCTCTAGTTGCAGTGTGTGGGCTTACTGCAGTAACTTCTCTTGCTGCAGAGTACAGGCTCTAAGGCGTGCGGACTTCAGTAGTTGTTCACAGGCTCCAGAGTGGGGACCCAGTGGCACATGGGCTTAATTGATCTGCATCATGTGGGATCTTCCCAAATGAGGGCTCAAACCAGTGTCCCCTACATTACAAAGCAAATTCTTAACCATTGGACCACCAGGGAAGCCCCGTTTCTAAGATTTTTTAAGTGATTTTCTAAACATCAGTGTCTTGGCTTTGTCAGTTTCCTATGCTATGTATTATACAAGTTTCTCCTCTCTCAGTTTATCATCTATGAATAATGACATTGAGAATAAAAATTCACTTTCACTAAGCACTTATCTGGGCCAGACTCTGGCCTGTAAAGAATTTCTCATGCACCATGTCATTTAAACTTCCTAACAAGCTATTACTACAGTGGATATCAGTTTGTAAATGAGGAAACAATAATTTACCCAAGGTTACACAGCTTATTAGCAGAGAAACTGGGATTTGATATTCCGCACTTACTCCCATTGTCATGCTTTCTGTCTAGCAGGAAGAATATTTTGATAAAATACTGATCTAATAAGGACTTTGTGTGTGTTAGTCATTCAGTCGTGTCTGACTCTTTGCAACCCTGTGGATTGTGGCCTGCCAGGCTCCACTGTCCACGGTATTTTCCAGGCAAGAATACTGGGGTGGATTGCCATTCCCTTCTCCAGGGGATCTTCCTGACCCAGGTATTGAACCTGGGTCTCCTGCATTGCAGGAGGATTCTTGAGTTTGGTGAGGATTAAATGTGATAAAGCAGGTAAAGTATTTAGCTTAGTTCCAGGTGTTTATTTCAAATAAAAATTTGAGTTATTAATGTTATAGTTTTGCTATGTTATTTCTTTTGATTTCTGTGGATACTGACTGGTTAATTCTAATTATTCCTATATCACTGAAATTATAATTTAAAAATTATACATTTAACAAAAAGCATCATTTTTATGTCTATATTACATATGCACATATACAAATGTATTGCATCCATATATTTTGTTCTCCATATTTTCTACCTTTTTAATGAGAGCTCAATTTTCCATCTGTTCACTGTCATATTAAATTTAAAGAGAGACAATTTGCCTGTGTACTGCTTCTTTCACTGTATCTTCATTTGACCTGAAAATCTATTATCAAAAGCTGTACAAATTGAATCATTAGACTGACTTTAACAGCATATTTTAGTTCAATTGCAGTATCTCCGTTGCCTCTGAAAGCAGTTAAATTGAAAAGAAATCATGCCTTCATACTTTATGAACATGTAGTTTCTTGTCAAACCAACATATTATCAACTTACTTCAAAGAGTGAAACCAAACTACCAGAACAGATTCATTTCTATCTTGAAGCCTCACTTCAGTAGTTTGGCTAGAGTTCTGATTTCCAAATGCTCCATCAGAATGACCTCCAGTAGAGGTTACTCTGTTTCTTCCAGTGAATGGCTGTTCAGTGACACTGACAAAGAAATAACTTTCAGTTATTTCTTAGATACTTGTCATAAGATAGTTGTCATCTTAGATACTGCAACAATGGGTATGTCCTTTGCCACTTTGCAAGTACAAAGCAATGTTTATATACCAGTTATCTGATGAACTGCTGAATTAGCCAGTTTTGTAAATTGTAAATATCCCAGCTTTATCTTTTAACATCTGTTTGACCTTGGATGGGGTCCTTAACTCTCTAAGCTTTAGTTCTGTCTTCAATAAAATAGGGTTAATAAATTGTACCTTCAACTTATAAGAATTATCTAAGTCAACCTTAACTCTATAATACTTGATATATGCCAAGTCCTCCTTAAATCCCTCAACATTTCAACATTCCTCTGAGTTTATCTCTTGTTTAAGATGATAGTTCTTATGACTTGGAAATTCCTTATCTGTGAGAGCATTTCATTGAGATACAGTCCTCTCTCTTCTATTAGCAGTCTTTGGACTCCTCTGTCCACTTCACTGAGTGCTTTGCAGTTTACTGAAATATTTGCTCTTGCAGTTGCTGAGGTTTCCCACAAAATATGTAAAGACATCAATATAAAATTGATAAACTAAATATAAAATGGGAAAATGCACTGTAACACTACCTAAATTGTCAACAATAGTTTACCTAGAAAGACAGCTCGACAGAGAAAAATTAAAAAAAAATAAAATTAAAATTAAAAAAATCTCTACGTATAGAAGTGACATAAATTTGACCATTTATCTTAAAATTGACAGGGATCATCTACATGTTAACAGAGTATAACATAATTCTTAATTTGGGGGATATAAAACACTAAGGTCTAAACTCAAGGCCTGATTTCCTCAGTTCACCATGAGTTGGTTTTCAATAACTTTTTCCGGGTTATCAGTTCAGTTCAGTTGTGTCTGACTCTTTGCAACCCCATGAATCGAAGCACGCCAGGCCTCCTTGTCCATCACCAACTCCCAGAATTCACTCAAACTCATGTCCATCGAGTCAGTGATGCCATCTAGCCATCTCATCCTCTATCATCCCCTTCTCCTCCTGCCCCCAATCCCTCCCAGCATCAGAGTCTTTTCCAATGAGTCAACTCTTCGCATGAGGTGGCCAAAGTATTGGAGTTTCAGCTTTAGCATCAGTCCTTCCAATGAACACCCAGGACTGGTCTCCTTTAGAATGGACTGGTTGGATCTCTTTGCAGTGCAAGGGACTCTCAAGAGTCTTCTCCAACACCACAGTTCAGAAGCATCAATTCTTCGGCGCTCAGCTTTCTTCACAGTCCAACACTCACTTCCATACATGACCACAGGAAAAACCATAGCCTTGACTAGACAGACCTCTGTTGGCAAAGTAATGTCTCTGCTTTTCAGTATGCTATCTAGGTTGGTCATAAATTTCTTCCAAGGAGTAAGCGTCTTTTAATTTCATGGCTGCAGTCACCATCTGCAGTGATTTTGGAGCCCCAAAAAGTAAAGTCTGACAGTTTCTACTGTTTCCCCATCTATTTCCCATGAAGTGATGGGACCAGATGCCATGATCTTAGTTTTCTAAATGTTGAGCTTTAAGCCAACTTTTTCACTCTCCTTTTCACTTTCATTAAGAAGCTTTTTGTTCCTCTTCACTTTCTGCTATAAGAGTGGTGTCATCTGCACATCTGAGGTTATTTATATTTCTCCCAGCAATCTTGATTCCAGCTTGTGCTTTTTGCAGCCCAGCATTTCTCATGGTGTACTCTGCATATAAGTTAAATAAGCAGGGTGACAATATACAGCCTTGACACACTCCTTTTCCTATTTGGAACCAGTCTCTTGTTCCATGTCCAGTTCTAACTGTTGCTTCCTGACCTGCATATAGATTTCTCAAGAGGCAGGTCAGGTGGTCTGGTATTCACATCTCTTTCAGAATTTTCCACAGTTTATTGTGAGCCACACAGTCAAAGGCTTTGGCATAGACAATAAGGCAGAAATAGATGTTTTTCTGCAACTCTTTTGCTTTTTTGATGATCCAGTGGATGTTGGCAATTTGATCTCTGGTTAAACATCTGGAACTTCACGGTTCACGTATTGCTGAAGCCTGGCTTGGAGAATTTTGAGCATTACTTTACTAGCGTGTGAGATGAGTGCAATTGTGCAGTAGTTTGAGCATTCTTTGGCATTGCCTTTCTTTGGTATTGGAAGGAAAACTGACCTTTTCCAGTCCTGTGGCCACTGCTGAGTTCTCCAAATTTGCTGGCATATTGAGTGCAGCACTTTCACAGCATCATCTTTTAGGATTTGAAATAGCTCTACTGGAATTCCATCACCTCCACTAGCTTTGTTTGTGGTGATGCTTTCTAAGGCCCACTTGACTTCACATTCCAGGATGTCTGGCTCTAGGTGAGTGATCACACCATTGTGATTATCTGGATCATGAAGATCTTTTTTGTACAGTTCTTCTGTGTATTCTTGCCACCTCTTCTTAATATCGTCTGCTTCTATGAGGTCCATACCATTTCTATCCTTTATTGAGCCCATCTTTGCATGAAATGTTCCCTTGGTATCTCTAATTTTCTTGAAGAGATCTCTAGTGTTTCCCATTCTGTTGCTTTCCTCTATTTCTTTGCATTGATAGCTGAGGAAGGCTTTCTTATCTCTCCTTGCTATTCTTTGGATCTCTGCATTCAGATGCTTTTCTCCTTTCTTTTTCTCCTTTGCTTTTTGCTTCTCTTCATTAATGATGATATAAAAAAGTGCTCCTTCATATAATACTTGCATCCTATTTGTAGCAACTTCTTTGAAGTCTGTTATTTACATTTTCTAAACATTTTTTTTTCTCTTTACCTAACATCCAGATTATCATTTTTTTCTCTCCCCTCATTAGCAGGACACTAAATACATAGTTTCTCTGTGTAGAGTTCAGGGTGAATTGTTAGGTCCTTATAGGTTGGGGTCTCACTAAACCAGAAGTTCTCTGGACCCTGTTGTTTAGAGGATTTTATAGAAGTTTCAGTACATAGACATGATTGATGAAATCATTAATCATTGGTCATTGAACTCAATCTCCAGTCCCTCTCCCCTCTCCAGAGGTCCAGGTATGAGACTGAAGTTCCAACATGCTAATCACATGGTTGACCCCTCTAGCAACCAGCCCCCATCCAGAAGGAATCTATAGATCCATCAAAAATCATCTCTTATCCTATCCCTTGTAACACTTGAGAAATTCAAGGCATTTAGGACTCTGTGTTAAGAACTGGGAACAATGAACAAACATGTGTGTGTGTGTGTGTGTGTGTGTGTGTGTATGTCTTATTGCATCAAACGTTAATTGTGGGCTTTTCTTAGTACTTTGACAAAGTGTTAAGTCCTTGAGTTTGCCCATCGTTTGCATCAGATCTGGCCTCTATTAGTAAGCACCATTTGTCCCATTCTCACCTGGGCTTGCTATACTGCAGGCACACTAGGTTTTCTGTTTCTGTGCTGCTCCATACCACTATACTCTCTTTACTTTTCATTGTCTTCTTAAAAAATCAAATATATATTTTAAAACAGTTTTAGGTTTACAGAAAAAGTAAGCATAAAGTCCAGAGTTTCCCATATACTTCTTCACCCATTGACATACAGTGTCTCCTATTATTAATATATACATACACATGTGTTACAATAAGTCAGTATTACTGACTAAAATCCATAGTTAACACTAGAGTTCACATGTCATATCATGTAGGTTCTGACACGTGTGATATCTGTCTACTGTTATAGTGTCAAATTATCTTGTAGAATATTTTGATTACTCTAAAATTCTCCTATGTGCCATCACTTCCTTCTTCCCTATTGTCCTTCTGAACTCTTGGCAACCACTGATCTTTTAACTGTCTCCAGGGTTTTTGCCTTTTCCAGAATATCACATAATTGTGAATATACATTATGCAGCCTTTGCAGATTGGTTTTCTTTAATCAATGATTTTCTTTCACTGTATGCATTTAAGACTTCTCTATGTCTTTGGAATATTAATAGTGTATTTCTTTTTGGTACTGAATAATACTCCACTGTCCAGATGTACTACAGTTTATTTATCCATTTGCCTATTGAAGGGCATCTTGCTTGCTTCCAAGTTTCAGCAACTATGAATAAAGCTGCTGTAAACATTCATATGCAGGTTTTTGTGTGGACATACATTGTCACCTTCTTTGGATAAACCACAAGGAGTACTGAATCACAAGGAGTTGCTGAATCACAAGGAGTTGCTGAATCCTGTGGTGAAATGCGTCTTGTTTTATAAGAAACTGCCAAACTGTCTTTCAAAGTGGCTGTACCATTTTTAATTTCCACCAGCAATGAATGGGAGTCCTGTTTTTTCATATCCTCACCAGTATTTTACATTCTAAGTGTTCTGGATTTTGGACATTCTAATAGGTGAACTAATCACCATATATAAACTGTGTGAAAAAGGTGTCATCCTCAATGCCATCATCAGTAAAGATATTTTTTCTTGGTCTTTTGATCTCTTAGGTGAGTCACCACTAATAATGATCTATGCAAATTTGACCTTTTTTACAGATCATTATAGATATAAGTGAATAAGACCTTATGGATAAAATAGTGCCGTGTTAAACACTTATCCCCCAGTGCTCAGGATTTCCCACCAGCAATGCTCTCTCTAATTCCTGTACTGTAAGAGATTTGATTTATGATCTTCTAGACAGGAAAAAAATATCCAGAGAATATTGTAATCTAATTTTGCTTACAAACACAATACAAATATTTATATATGATTATTATTTAATAATGACTTCCTTGGTGCCTCAGATGCAAAAGAATCTGCCTGCAATGTGAGAGACCCGGTTTGATCTCTGGGTCCAGAAGATCCTCTGGAGAAGGAAATGGCCATACCCACTCCAGTACTCTTGACTGGAGAATTCCATGGACAGAGGAGCCTAATAAATTACTTTTAATCAATGTGGATGTGTGTAGAAATTATTAAGAGTATTCTGTAAACAGATCTTAATCTGAGTTCTGAGTATGCTTCTGAAAATGACTCAATACCTTTGTGTTCATTGAACTCATTAATAAAATGTGTGGATTAAATCAATTAATGAATACAAACTAACGTAATTACAGCCTCATGTTGTGTCCATTGAATGTTAACTATTGAACATTATTGCTATTCTCACACCATATCTTTAATTATGATAACTGCTGATGTATATTGCGAGTATACTACATATCACAGTCTAAACCAGGCCACTACCATCTTACACAGTGGTGGTGGCTGACCAGGAGGTAGCAGTGGGAGATCTTAATGGTAGTCAACCTGGAAATCAGAGAAGTAGGGGAATCTCTTTGGGAACTACCTGGAGCTCATCTCTATGGTGTAAAATTATGACTGCTGAGGGGAAATGTTGCTCACACAATAAAAGTTTTTTCTTTTGCTTTGGCAGTTTCTAATGAGAATCTCTGCAAGGTGAACAGCTAGCACCTTTTCTCTTTGTTTATAAATTTAATCAAAGTCCCTGTTTTCCTTATTTGTGGAGTCAAATTAATTGTGATCTAAATTATTCCACATGAATTTTTGCCATATAAGGTAATATCTAAAATACAAGAAGTCACGCCCATTTGAAAAACATATCTATAAATCAACAGTCTTGTACATATTCCATGATGTCTTTCCCTCTGGGCACTAGAGTAATATATATTGTTTCATCACAATAAATTTCATTTTAATAGAATGGCAGAAGTGGATTCTACAAATGCCTACACAGGAAAATTATATAGTCACTTCTGAATTGAACACAATCTTAAAAGACTGTAATATGCATAGATTTAATTCTGAACTCCCTGCCCACTTCTCCAAATAGTTATTTTTGTAGATTCAGTTCAGTTTAGTCACTCAGTCATGTCCGATTCTTTGCAACCCCATGGACTGCAGCACGACAGGCTTCCCTGTCCATCACCAACTCCCCAAACTTGCTCAAACTCACGTCCATTGAGTTGGTGATGCCATCCAACCAACTCGTCCTCTGTTGTCCTCTTCTCCTCCTGCCTTCAATCTTTCCCAGCATCAGGGTCTTTTCAAATGAGTCAGTTCTTTGCATTACGTGGCCAAAGTATTAGAGTTTCAGCTTCAGCATCAGTCCTTCCAATGAATATTCAGGACTGATTTCCTTTAGGATTGACTAGTTTGATCTCCTTGCAAATGAAGGGACTCTCAAGAATTTTCTCCAACACCACAGTTCAAAAGCATCAGTTCTTCAGCACTCAGCTTTCTTTATGGTCCAACTCTCGCATCCATATGTGACTACTGGAAAAACCTTGGCTTTGACTATACCGACCTTTATTGACAAAGTAATGTCTCTGCTTTTTAATATGCTGTCGAGATTTGTCGTGGCTTTTCTTCCAAGAAGAAAGACACTTTTCTTCCAGTGTCTTTTAATTTCATGGCTGCAGTCACCATCTGCAGTGATTTTGAAGCCCAAGAAAACAAAGTCTCTCACTATTTCCATTGTTTATCCATCTATTTGCCATGAAGTGATGGGACTGGATGTCATGATCTTACTTTTGAATATTCAGTTTTAAGCCAGCTTTTTCACTCTCCTCTTTTACTTTCATTAAGGTGCTCTTTAGTTCCTCTTCACTTTTGCCATTAGGGTGGTATCATCTGCATGTCTGACGTTATTGATATTTTTGTAGATATGTTTATGTATATAATAATGTAAATGTCAACCTTTAAAAATATAAAATTATTATAATTAAATAATTATTTGTATGTTTAGTTTTCGTTTAATAAGATATCATGTGAAAGTTAAAGTGTTAGTTGCTAGTCATGTCCAAATCCTTTGCAACCCCATGGACTGTAGCCCTCCATGCAATTCTCCAGGCAAGAATACTGGAGTGGGTAGCCATTCCTTTTTCCAGGAGATCTTCCTAACTCAGAGATCTAACCTGGGTCTCCTGCATTTCCGGCAGATCCTTTACCATCTGAGCCACAAGGGAAGCCCAAGATATCCTGTACCTGCATGTTTATGTTTATTCTCAATTTTTATTCTAATAAGATTTATAGCCATATATTTAAATTCTAAAAATAAAATCATCTGTCATTTAAAAAGTTGATTCTTTTCATTTATATCTATAATTGGAAATACTTGGCATTCTAAAAGAGCAAAAATTCCAACAGATGTAGATTCTTCCTTTTCTCTTGATTTTTATTCTAACTTTATTGGTTTCTCTTCTAGTAGTATTGGTGAAAGTGCTGTCTTGTATTTTGAACACATAACTTTAGAGCAGAGCTTCCAAGCTTTGTTCTGTAGAGCATTATTTTTTGCAGAATTTTAATAGATTTTACAAGTGTCCTATTTTCTCTGGAGTGGAATTAAGTCTGATGGGTTTGATGTACTCCTATTTCTTTTTGCTTTATTGCCTTGCTTGAGGAGACAGGTCTAAAATATATATATCTAACACCAGTGTCAAGGAGTTTACTGTCTTTGTTTGCTTCTAGGATTTTTATGGTTTTTACATCTTACATTTAAGTCTTTAATCCAATTTCAGTACTTTTTTTGGTCTGTTGTCTAGTTTTATTCATTTTCATGTAGCTGTCCAGTTTTTCCAACACCATTTTTTAAAACTTTTTTCAAACACTTGTATTGTTTCCAGTTTTTGGCAGTTATGAATAATTCTACTGTAAACATTAGGGCAGAGTTTTTGTGTAAACCTAGTTTACACAAAATCGTGCAATTTACACAATAATTATCCTGATTTACACAACAATTGTCCTTACTTCTCTTGGGCAAAATAGAGTTTCTCATTACTATAAGTGAAGGTTTAACTTTAGAATAAACTTCCATAATGATTGTAGCATTTTGCATTCCCACCATAATACATGACATATCTCATTGTTCTACATGCTCACCAGGACTGGATATTTCCCTTAAAATGATTTTACAAGTAAAAATCTCTCAATTAAGAGAGATAATATGAATTCAAATTTGCTGTGAATGAAATATATAATGTTTTAGGGTACAAGGTAATGAATCAGTAATTAGCAAATTGTGAAGAATTTTCTTCTGCCATCTGAATCTATCTTTCATGACCTTGATTTATATCTTGACATATCAACTTGATGATAGCACTCTGGTCAGATAATATACTTTGTGGTTTTAAATAGCCTTTTCCTAATGACTGATCACATTGATGACCTTTTAATGTGTTTGTCATTCATATACCATCTTTGGGTTAAGTGTTCAAATCTTTTACCCAGTTCTTAATTGGGTCATTTATTTTCTTATTCTTGATCAGTTAACCTGTTAGTATAATCTTGATTTCTCTGGATTAGCTATACTTATGGCCCTGCTGTTTGGCTCTTCATGTCTCATTTTAGACTGTTGTTCAGCAAATAGATTGACTTAACCATTACTAAAGAAATGATTATAGTGAAACAGCCACCATTCATTTATTATTGGTAATTGTAGAATTCTTAAAAGGCTATATCAAAAAAAGAAAAGATTTCAATCACACCTTACTTAATGGAGCAAACTCAACTAATGAGGACTTAAGGCAATTGCTTTAACTAACCATTTTACAGATGCTTTAGAAGCCAACATAAGTATTGGGAAATGTATTCATATATACACATATATGTGCACATTTAAATATATAAACCCCTCAGGCCCTCAGAGATAATGTACTCCTTATTTTAAAAATAATTCTAGCAGTTTGCGTTTTCAGTTCTTAAATCGTAGGCAAGAAATTTGAATTGAGGTAGAGACTGCTAAAGGCCGATTCAGTGCTTGTTATGAAGAAAGATTAGTGATAGTCTTTAAGGGAGATGAATAAGATTATAGATACAAGAGATTTTTTTGTTTTTTCTTTAACCAAGCAGTTTGGGGTGAGCCCACTTAGAAATTTATATGTAATACATTCAGTACTTCTGTGCTGCAGCCAGATAATACTTTTTGCAAATGGTAAATGTTAAACATTGAAAGTAGTATTAAGCTTAGCAGTCTCTGTTTAATAGAGGAGTGAGTGTAAATCATCTAAAATAATCTTCTCTAAAATATGGAAATTGTTTCATAACTGTTTATGGTGATAAAAAGTTAACTAAGTTAGTTCACATTTCTGGAGGCTATAGTCCTTCATATGTTACAAATAATTGTCTGGCAGGGCTTCCCTGATAGCTCAGTGATAAAGAACCCGCCTGCCAATGCAGGAGATGTGGGGTTGATCCCTGGATCAGGAAGATCCCTTGGAGTAAGGAATGGCAACCCACTCCAGTATTCTTTCTTGGGAAATCCCATGGACAGAGGAGCCTGATGGGCTACCATCTATGGTGTCCCAAAAGTGTCAGACACAATTAGCGGCTAAACAGCTAATTGTCTGACAAGGTCATATAAGCCTAATTGTCTGTGTCATAACATTTAAGAAAAAGACTCTCTGCTACATTGGAATAATTTTCATGTTACTATAAGCTACTGATGCTAAAAACAATTAGGATATTAAAGTAGCAGAGATATGTTAAAACAAGAAACATTATTATGGTAGAAAATAACATATGCTTATGCATATGTAGAGATTTAAAGAACTGCATTTTTAAAATGGCCAAGATATCCTTTCTGCACATCTCCACTTTAGTATATTATTCTCTGTTTATTTGGATGTCTTGGAAATATCCTGTGCACCTGTTCTGATGCTTCATTGCTATCTCACCTCCTAGTTTCAGGATATCCAGGGAATGCTTTACTGTTGGTTTTAACTTATTCCTACTCATTCTTAGTATTTTGGTAAAATTCAAACTCTTTCCTTTTATATAATGGATCAGCTTTACCTTTTTCTTCTGTATTTTTTTCAGTTTCAAGTTGTGATTTCCATTATCATTATGACATATTCTTTTATTTAATTTCCCAGCTCCTTCAAAGAGCTAGACAGTTTCAAGAAAAAAGAACTTGGCATTTTGATTTAGGAATTAGAATTCCAAACAAGTCACAATGCTTCCTCTCTTTCATAATAAGTAAATATTGCAGATAATTGCATATATCTTATTTCTTATAAATAATCTTTCCAACTTTAACTTCAGTGAATTCTCTAAGAGTGACAGAAATAGAAGTGACTCATGAATCACCATGCTGCTGCTGCTGTGTCACTTCAGTTATGTCCGACTCTATGTGACCCCATAGACAGCAGCCCACCAGGCTCCTCTGTCCCTGGGATTCTCCAGGCAAGAATACTGGAGTGGGTTGCCATTTCCTTCTCCAATGCATGCATGCATGCTAAGTCACTTCAGTCATCTCCGACTCTGTGCAACTCCATGGACAGCAGCCCACCAGCCTTCTCTGACCACGGGATTCTCCAGGCAAGAATAGTGGGTTGGATTGCCATTTCCTTCTCCAGAGAATCACCATACATCTGAATAAAAATGATCTCCTGGTTAATAGAGGTCATTTGAATTCATTGTACTTTTAACATGAATGCAATATTCATCTTTTTATTGGCAGGTAATTAATCAATATATATCAAATTATGAAGAATTTTATCCCTGCTAACTACTTCTGACTTGTTTGACCCTGATCTATGTCTTTGTTGTACTAACTTAATTCAAATAATTTGCTGTCTTGGATTAAATGTTACTTCAATGGAAATATTCAAATAAGCAATAGGAATTTTAGAGTTAAATATATTCATTCCCAAACCTGAATTCAGCCCTACATGTCTGGGTAATTGTTGGCACTTTATGGCAAAACACTTAGCTGTGATCAATTGTAGCTTTCTCAGTAAAATCCCAGAGCTCATCTCTAGGAAGAACATGTGGTTAAAGCAAAGGGGATGGAGGGATGAAAGATGTTAAAAAATTGCTTAGCTGAGTCTGACATTTTACTTTTTAAATATTAATTATACTGTGGGCTTCTTCCTATTTACATACCTAAGTGTTTGCTTGGGACATAAATGGTACTAAATTGTCTTGAGAAAGCCATAGAGCAGCTTTGTTAGATAAAATTTCTTGCAGCTGGTAATTTTTGGCAATTAATATTATGAATGCTAATGCAATGGGGAGAAGGGAAGGCACTTCCAGGATGCCACTTATCTCTATAAAACGAAAGAAAATGTCAGAAGTGGTGAGCCTGCTGAGAGTATTACTTCTGGGAAGGAAATAGATGGCAAATGTTAAAATTATCATATTTATGGACAGGCTAGAATTTTAAGACTGGGATATCTGATAAATAGTTTAGTAAACAGAGTTTATTGCAAATATTTTAAATGTTTGTTTTGGATTATTTAGTATTAACAATAAAGGTATTTTTTTAAGTTATATTGAATATATTACTGGCCCAAAATAAGAACTGGAAGTTTACTCACAGAAATTAGGTCATTAGATTATGTCAGTAATTGGTGAGGAATTAGGGGCAATTCATTTGATGCTATAGGGTTAATTAGAGATAAACATTAAAATGGTATATGTATTAGATACAGATGAGCTTGATAGATAAAAATGTAAAAGTATAGAGTTATGAGAAACAAAGTATCAGCAAATCTATTGAAATCCACTACTTAGATATTAGAATTGTCATCATGTATTTCAAAGTATTTACATTCTCTTACACTTTCCAAGAGAATGTAAAAAGTAGCTGTTCTATCACAGCTCATTAGGCAATATGATTTAAACCAGACTAACTCTTCACTGGAAAGAATGTAGGAGGAGATCAGTAAGAAGCATTATTAGCATATGAGTTGTTTACAATTCAGAAATGAAAATATTTTGTACATTTTTATTTATGATTTGAGGAACTCTGTGTTTCAGCTTATACTAGTTACTCTATGGTTTCAGATTTTCAGGTAAATTAATTTCACAAGGATTTAGGAAATATATAGTGTAAAATATCTTGGATTATATTTTTGACCCAGATGTAGGCTTAAATTATAGTGACTATGAGAAAATAGCATTTTGATTAGTAAGGGGAAGAGTATATTTATATTAAAACATAGCAATAGGAATAAATATATTTTATGTAGCCATTTTTCTATGCTCATGAGGAATGTTACTAATGTTAATGCTACTAAAATAAGCATTTCTAATTTTGTATGACAGTCTAAATCTTCAGTTTCAATTATTCTGCCCCGTAATGCCCACAAGTACATTCACAAGGGGTATGTCATGCTAATTTTTGTCTGTTAAATATAGTCACTGTTAAGAGAAAACATAAGAAAAGTAATATATTAAGAAAATATCCTTCCTGTTTTTAATTTAATTCATCAAGTCTTTATTAAATATCTGCTTTTTATCTTCAGATCTGCAAGGAAAAGGAAATAAATAATATTGTTATGTGTTAGAAAACCTATTTAATTTTTTTAGGAACAAATTTATAAATGTGAAAAAATTAAAATGTAAGTGAGTGGGCACTGAAAAGGATATATACTAAGACAGTCTCCTGTAAAGAGTTGATTTGAATAGGATGTAAGAAAAAAGTATCAGAATTATTTCTAGTTAGGTAGACCTAAACGTTAATATTGCAAGGTTGATAATATACTGTAGTTTAGAATTCTTCATTGGATGCTTGAATTTCTTTCTGAAGGAGAAAAAAAAATGATTTCTTATGAAATATTCAGTAATACAGTTTAATCTTTTTACATAAAAATGTTTATTGTGAGGGTATTTATCATAGCAAACCATTTTAAAATAACCCTGGGTAAATGGATAAAATATATAATAGAATACCATGTGTTATTAGCTAGCCCATATTATGTATGGGCTTCCATACCAAAATACCAAAGACTAGGTGACCTAAATAATAGAAGTTTATCTTCCAACATTTTGGAGTTTGAGAATTCCCATGATGTATGTGGTTGCCAGCTAACTTGGTTCCTGGTGAGGACTGTCTTCCTGGATTGTATCCTCACGTGAGGAGAAGGGGTAGAGGAACAGTGAGTCACTTAGTATTTCTTCCTAAATTGAAGATTAAATAAAATCCCAATCAAAATTTTAGTAAACATTTAGAAGTCAGATTCTAAGGTGGGTTCTAAAATTCATATGAAAGGGAAATGTCAAGAATAACCCAACACCTTGGAAAAGAAGAAACTTGGAGTATATGACTTTGATTTCAAGACTTATTATAAAAAATATTAATCAGCATATAGAAGTATCACCATAAATAAAAGATAAATGCAATAGAAAATAAAGTTTATAGATAAACATAGAAATAAGTTATTGACCTTCAGTGAAGGTACAAAACCAATTCAGTGGAAAATGATAAATTTTTAAATCAATATTGCTGCATCAATTGGATATTCATATTAAAATGAAAAAACTTTAAAAATTAAATCAAAATGGATCATATGTTAGTGTATCAAAAAAAAGAAAAAAACCTAAACGCTGTAAAAAAGAATTACAAAAGGAAACAGGAAAAACACTTATTTTTGAATTCAAGCAAACATTTCTTACATACAACACCAAAAAGTAACCAGTAAAAGAATGAACAAATTAAACTTAATTAAAATGAGTAACTTCTCTGAAAAAGCTATTTTTAAAAAACTAAGACTAGAAAAACATATTGACAAATATTTCCATTAGAGGATTTTCACTGAGGATACATGAAGAAACATCAAACCTTGGTAATAAGATAACAAATCATATGAATGGAAATTTCCAAAAAATATATATGGTTAGTAATTAACACATGAAAAATTGCTCAATGTGATGTTATTAAGAAAATGCAAATTAAAATCATGACATACACTGCACACCTATTTATCACTAACATTAGAAAGTTTGACCCTACCCAGTGTTGGTAAGGATCTAAGGGAACTCAAACCCTGGTTTTCTGGTGAGGATGTAAATACTTTATGAAAAATTGCGTTTTAATAAATATAATACCAACTACTCTGTGAAGTTGATGGGGAGCAGCTGGGGAAGGAAGGAGGGAGAGAGAGAAATAAGAGCACACATGCATACTCTTGCATGCTCTGGTATCTTTAAAAAATCATTGGAGTACAGTTGATTTAGGATTTGTTAGTTTCAGGTATACAACTCTGGTCTCTTCCATAAGCACACTAATCTCACTATAAAGCGTCTACCCTCCTGACCTCAACTAAAGCTAATTACTTCCCAAAGACCCAATCTTCAAATACTATCGCTTTGGGGTTAGAACTTCAACATCTGAAAATAGAGGGAACACAGTCCATAGTGACATAGAAAATTTTTTAAATATATATTTGTCACATATTTGCATGGCAAAATGTTAATGTAACATGCTAAATAATAAAGGATATTGCAAAATACTCAAATATAATGTCTATAAAAAGATAGATACAATAGAAAACATTAGCAAGAAAACCTCAAAGCTATTTCCTTGAGAAAAGAATCTCAAAGGTTTAAAAAAAAATAGATTTCTAAGTACTTTCTAGTAGTATCCAACTTATCTGCAATAAATTATATAACATTGGGAATTATAGAAATAAATGCATTACTAGAGGGGTATTAATATGACATTCTTTAATGAGTAATGCATATTTCAGAGTTTTAAACTCATAGATTTGACATAATATTAAGATGAAAATAATTGATAATTTTTTATGATGCAACGAGAAATCAGAAATTCTCTAGGCTGCTGGATGGAAGTAGAGAAGAAAATGGAAGCAGAATTCTGCATGGGAAAAACACAGTATGGTTTTGAAGTGCTTCACTATTTTCAAATAAAAAAGATCCTCACTGAAAATATTACTCCATACTAAGATATCTTAAGTAGAAAATTAGTTTTGACCAGAATTATGAGAATAAGTCTTATAAAGCAGTAAATACTTGAAAACTTATGTTTAAACTTGAAGGCTTTAGGAAAACTAAGGATCTCAAACAAAGTTACATATTAGAATCACTTAAAAATTTTTCAAAAATCCTTGTACACAGAGATCTTAATTTGCATGTGATGAGTCCAAGGATGGATAATTTATTTTATTTTATTTTATTTTCAAGGATGGATAATTTAAAATGACTCCTAAGTATTCAAAATATGCAGCCAGGAATGAGAACCACTGATGGCTAAACATTCAACCCATACATTGGGACTAATTGCCATACAGTCTGAATGGATGAGAACTGGTATTTGACACAATAAACATTCAGGATGCCATCAGGGTTGTTGAGTAGGTCTAATAAAAATTGTTTTATAACCTTAGTTGGTAACTGAAGAATTTGAATCAAATGTTACTAATTTTTATGAAATTTTGCATTGTTAATTAAGAAATAAAATGAGGGGATAAAAGACATAAGCTATATTCTGTTTTATAAAAAGAGTTACACTCAGAGCTAGTTGGCAATGTATGTGATTGTCACCTGATTAAATGAGTTGCATATTAGAGGAAGTATCAGGAGTAGGCAACATGAATAGCCATGTAATTGAAATATTTCAGAATATTTTTAATTCTTTTATTTTTTAAATAAAAGAAGAGAAGTGAAAGGCAAAGGAAAAAAGGAAAGGTATACCCATCTGAATACAGAGTTCCAAAAAACAGCAAGGAGAGATAAGAAAGCTTTTCTCAGTGACCAATGAAAAGAAATAGAGGAAAATGATAGAATGGGAAAGACTAGGGATCTCTTCAAGAATATTAGTGATATCAAGGGAACTTTTCATGCAAAGATGGGCACAATAAAGGACAGAATGGTATAGATCTAACAGAAGCAGAAGATATTAAGAAGAAGTGGCGAGAATACACAGATAAACCATACAAAAAAGATCTTCATGACCCAGATCACATGATGGTGTGATCACTCACCTAGAGCCAGACATCCTGGAATGTGAAGTCAAGTGGGCCTTAGGAAGCACCACTACAAACAAAGCTAGTGGAGGTGATAGAATTCCAGTTGAGTTATTTCAAATCTGAAAGATGATGCTGTGAAAAGCTGCACTCAGTATGCCAACAAATTTGGAAAACTCAGCAGTGGCCACAGGACTGGAAAAGGTCAGTTTTCATTCCAATCCCAACGAAAGACAAAGCCAAAGAATGTTCAAACTACTACACAATTGCACTCATCTCACATGCTAGTAAAGTAATGCTCAACATTCTCCAAGCCAGACTTCAGCAGTATGTGAACAGTGAACTTCCAGATGTTCAAGCTGGATTTAGAAAAGGCAGAGCAACCAGATATCATAACCCTGTGTATGAGACAGCAAAATAGACACTGATGTATAGAACAGTCTTATGGACTCTGTGAGAGAGGGAGAGGGTGGGAAGATTTGGGAGAGTGGCATTGAAACATGTAAAATATCATGTATGAAACGAGTTGCCAGTCCAGGTTCGATGTACGATACTGGATGCTTGGGGCTGGTGCGCTGGGACGACCCAGAGGGATGGAATGGGGAGGGAGGAGGGAGGAGGGTTCAGGATGGGGAACACATATATACCTGTGGCGGATTCATTTTGATATTTGGCAAAACTAATGCAGTTATGTAAAGTTTAAAAATAAAATAAAATTAAAAAAAAAAAAAGAAAAGGCAGAGCAACCAGATATCAAATTTCCAACATTCGATGGATCATAGAAAAAGGAAGAGAATTCCAGAAAAATATCTATTTCTGCTCTATTAATTACACCAAAGCCTTGGATTGTGTAGATCACAGCAAACTGGAAAATTCTTCAAAAGATGGGAATATCAGACCACCTGACCTGCCCTCTGAGAAATCTGTATGCACTTCAAGAAGCAACAGTTAGAACTGGACATGGAACAACAGACTGCTTCCAAAAAAGAAAAGGAGTACGTCAAGGCTATATATTGTCACCCTGATTATTTAACTTATATGCTGAGTACATCATGAGAAATGCTGGACTGGATGAAGCACAAGCTGCAATCAAGATTCCTGGAGAAGATCATGGCATCCAGTCCCATCACTTCATGGCAAATATGGGGAAACAGTGGAAACAGTGAGAGACTTTATTTTTGGGGGCTCCAAAATCACTGCAGTTGGTGACAGCAGCCATGAAATTAAAAGACATATGCTCCTTGGAAGAAAAGCTATGACCAACCTAGACAGCATATTAAAAAGCAGAAACATTACTTTGCCGACAAAGGTCTGTCTAGTCAAGGCTATGGTTTTTCCAGTAGTCATGTATGGATGTGAGTGATGGACTATAAAGAAAGCTGAATGCCACAGAATTGATGTTTTTTTAACTGTTGTGTTGGAGAAGACTCTTGAGAGTCTCTTGGACTGCAAGGAGATCAAACCAGTCAATCTTAAAGAAAATCAGTCCTGGATATTCATTGAAACAACTGACGCCACAGCTGAAACTGCAATCCTTTGGTCCCTTAATGTGAAGAATTGACTCATTGGAAAACACTCTGATACTTGGAAATATTGAAGACAGGAGGAGCAGGCGATGACAGAGGATAAGATGGTTGGATGGCATCACCGACTTGATGGACATGAGTTTGAGTAAGTTTCGGGAGTTCGTGATGGATATGGAAACCTGGCGTGCAGTCTGTGGGGTAGCAAAGAGTCAGACACGACTGAGCGACTGAACTGAACTGACTGATTTATTTTTAATTGAAAGATAATTGCTTTATAGAATTTTATTTTTTCTTTCAGACATCAACATCAATCAGTTATAGATATACTTTTTTTTTAAATTGGATGAGGAGTTATATAACATGAATATTTGTTGTTCATTCACTAAGTGTTAGACTGCAGTGCACCGGGGTTCCCTGTCTTGCACTATCTCCCTGAGTTTGCTCAAACTCATGTCAGTTGAGTCTGTGATGTCATCCAATCATCTTGTCCTCTGTTGTCCCCTGCTCCTGCCTTCAATTTTTCCCAGCATTAGGATCTTTTCCAATGAGTTGGTTTTTCACATTAGATGACCAAAGTATTGGAGCTTCAACTTCAGCATCAATCCTTCCAATGAATATTCTGAATTGATTTCCTTTAGGTTTGACTGATTTAATCTCCTTACAGTCCGAGGGACTCTGAAGAGTCTTCTGAAAGACAGTTTGAAAGCCTTTAGCACTAAGACTTCTTTATGGTCCACCTCTCATATCCGTACTTGAGTACTGGAAAAATCATAGTTTTGACTCAACAGACCTTTGTCAGCAAGTGATGTCTCTGATTTTTAATACGCTGTCTAGGTTTATCATTGCTTTTCTTCCAAGGAGCGGGCATCTTTTAATTTCATGGCTGCAGTCAATGTCTGCATTAATTTAGGAGCCCAAGAAAATAAAGTCTCTCACTGATTCCATTGTTTCCCCATCTGTTTTCCATGAAGTGATGGGACCAAATGCCATAATCTTCCTTTTTTGAATGTTGACTTTTAAGCCAGTTTTTTTTCACTCTTCTCTTTCACCTTCATCAAGAGGCTCTTTAGTTCCTCTTCACTTTCTGCCACTAGGGTGGGGTCATCTGCATATCTGAGGTTATTTATATTTCTCCCAGCAATCTTGATTCCAGCTTGAGCTTCTTCCAGCCCAGCATTTTGCATGATGTACTCTGCATAGAAGTTAAATAAGCAGGGTGTCAATAAACAGCCCTGACGTACTCCTTTCCCAATTTTGAACCAGTCTGTTGTTCCTTGTATGATTCTAACTGTTGCTCCTTGACCTGCATACAGGTTTCTCAGGAGGCAGGTAAGGTGGTCTGATATTCGCATCTCTTTAAGAATTTTCCATTTTGTTGTGATCCACACAGTCAAAGGCTTTAGCATAGTCAATGAACATGAATTTTTATATACCTTTAAACTCTAAGATTAAAAGGACAGAGGAAAATGATGGGACAATAGACTTGACAGCAAAGTTAAGACTCATTATTGGTAGTTTCTTCCCCCTCCCCTCCCCTTTGTAAATGTCTACTGCATAATGTACTTATACTTAATATGTTCCAGTTAAGGACCTTTGTATTTACAGATCAAATGTGACCATAGGGCAAATAGTCTTTGAGGGGATAAACATGAACTCATGAACTCAAGTTTGAAAAATGATGACTTTGAAGTATTGTTTTGTATTCATATTTGACTAATTGAATACAATTTGAGAATTGATAGTAGGGAAAGAAAGTTTTGGGTAGAGATGCTATGGAGGTAGTATAACTAACTCAGAAGAGCCCAAAACAAGAAGGTGTATGGGCAAAAGAGTTGGGATCTTCAGATAATTGATGGAAGTCTATTTGCTAAGAATCACTGAAAAGTCTTGATTTAATGGAGCATCAAGAAGATGGCAATCTGCTTTCCAGGATTTTGTTCCCTCAAATCTGTTCTATAAGCAAACAAGCAAGGAGCCATAAAATGACATGAATTAATTGCAAGAGTATAAATCACTTACTTCACTTGCATGTATTGTAAAATGACTGAGAGAAGCAATTGCTGAACTGAAAAGCCTGTTGAAGATTTGGCTCCATTATCTTGCAGTACACAGAGACCTACTAGGTCTCCAATAAATGTTTGACAAGAGAAATTTTAATTCCACCAGCATAACATGGACTCTAGGTCTTGATAATTGTTTATCTCCTAATGTTTAACAATGGCAACCCACTCCAGTATTCTTGCCTGGCAAATCCCATGGACAGAGGAGCCTGGTAGGCTGCAGTCCATGGGGTCGCTAGTAGTCAGACACGACTGAGCGACTTCACTTTCACTTTTCGCGCATTGGAGAAGGAAATGGCAACCCACTCCAGTGTTCTTGCCTGGGGAATCCCAGTGACTGCGGAGCCTGGTGGGCTGCCATCTCTGGGGTCGCACAGAGTCGGACACGACTGAAGTGATTTAGCAGCAGCAGCCTTCCATATGACTTAGCAGGTAAAGAATCTACCCGCAATGCAGGAGATGCAAGAGATGCATTTTCATTCCCTCAATCAGGAAGATCCTCTGGAGCAGGTCATGGCAGTCCACTCCATTATCCTTGCCTGGAGTATCCCTTGAACAGAAGAGTCTAGCGGGCTATGGTCTATGGGGTCACAAAAAGTCGGACATGACCAAAGTGAAACTGAGTAAACCTTTCATATAAATGAGACCTTGGCAATTTCAGAAAGAGTAGAGTTAAAACTTACCCACCTTTCTAGGGGAAGGCAAGAAAATTTTCCAGTCTCGAATAGGTTCTGGATAAACAAGTTAAATTTTCCCAAAGAAGTGGTCACCTTAATCTAACCCACAGTATGATTGACAGAAAAATTCATATTGACTGTATGGCTCAGAACACTTCAAACTGAGAATTTAGTTTAAAGGAGCCCTGAATAATGCCCTCAGGTGCGTGGGTACATGGCAGAAGCAAACAGAATCCACACAGAAATGAAGGACAAAGTTTGAATAAAACTTATTTTAAAGAGGCTATATACAAAAGGCACAGTTAAGTGTTATAAAGCTGCAAAAGTTTGACAGTAAAAAAAATGAAAAATAGTATATTGGAAATAATTAGGCAAAAGACAATTATTATTGTCAAGTTCATGCTCAGTCCTGTCTGACTCTTTCTAACCTCATGGACTGCAGCCCGCCAGGCTCTTTTGTCCATGCAATTTCCCAGGCAAGAATACTAGCGTAGGTTGCTCTTTCCTTCTCCAGGGAATCTATCCTGACTTAGGGATTAAACCCATGTCTCCTGTATCACCTGCATTGGAGGTGGATTCTTTACCTGCTGAGCCATCAGGGGATTGAGGAAAGAGGGTCAATATATAATTATACATGTTTTAATTCACCAGGAACAGACAAATTTTAAACTTGTGTACATCTAATAACACACCCAGAAAATTAAATAGAATTTGACCGAACTGCAGAGGAGATTAATCTACCACCCTATTTAGAGATACTATATACATACTTTAATAATTGATAAGTAGGCAAAAATAAGTTACAAAATATAGAAAACCTAATAATAATCACTTGGAGATTTATATGCTGTATTTTATTTATGCAAATAAAATAAATAATGTGTTGTGAAGTTAATATTTCATTTAACCATTCTAAATATAGCCTTCATATTATTCCTACAATTGGAAAAAATAAAATTCTAAGACTGTCTGGAGAAAAAGTACTCAACTGAATATCCCAGGAACATAGTTGGGCATTTGATGGGTTGGAAAAATTAGGCTTTTGCTAAATTAGAGTATTTGTCCTCGAATCCTAGACCCTTGGTGCCAGGACAGAACCATAATAGATTAAATGAATATTATGAAAAGTTTTCAGATCTAGTCAAAAATTCATTTTGAAAGCTTTGAAATAAAATTGAACAGAATCCTGACAGCTTTTGTTCTACATCTGTCACGGGTGCTTCTGAGTATTACAGGATACAGAAATTTGATGGGCCATTGAAATAGCTCAAATACTTCTTTCCATTTCTTCTTAACCGAATGGGGTTGGGTTTCCCTACCCTCAAAATATATCTTTCTTTTTCTTCACATATACTGATCTACTATTTTGTGTCTGTGTGTCTGCGGATTTTATTGAACTTTTTTTCTGTGTGACTTTGAGTACTTGAAAGTGTATATTCAATTTCTATTTTTTTTTTTTAAGTAGGAGATTTCTTCATTTTTGGTTAACCAGAGCAAAATTAAGAACCTCCCATTTTTTTAATAAACCTCTATTTTCTTTTCTGTTCTTCTTTTTGGGATCCTTGGGACTTTTTATACTACCTCTATGATTCTTAGCAGATGATGCTTTGTGATGTATTATTAAATGTTTGCCTTCCAATTCTACCCTTCTGTTTCCTTTAGAATACAAAATGTGCCTTGTCTGTCTTTAATACTTAGATTCTCATATAGTTCTGTGTGTATTAAATAATCAAAGAATGCTTATTGAATGGATTACTGCATGAATGTATGCATAAAAGCCTAGCTAGCTAGAATATAAGGCCTCTTAGCTTAGTGAATGCAGCCTTTTGGTTGTGGATATCTTTCTTTCTATACTGCACTGGCTGACTTCCCAGTGCCGGAGGTAGTGCTAAAGTTGAGACCTGAGTTCAATCTGATTTGTTGGCAAATGCACTGGTGAACTTTAATTAAGAAAATTCTTTCTTGGACATTAAAATAGGATGAAATGGCTAAAAAGAACTGGTACAGTCATTTTTAGAGTTACAAAAGCAGTGTAAATAGTGTCCAAGATCTTCCAAAGGAAGAAATAGAGAGAAAAAAGGAGATATATTTTAAAAAATAAATAATCTTTCTAAATTCTTTCATGGTGTAGTTCATCATAACTGAAAAAATTTCTACCTAAAGATATCTCCTTCTGAAAATTTTTATTCTTGTAAAACCTCAGATTTATTAAATCAATCTTTGTTTTGTGTTTTTAATCCTAATTATGCCTCTTCTAAAAGGAGATTTCTTCACATGATGAGCTGTAGCAATAGCAACATTTTGAAGCAGCTCAGGATACTTTTTTCTCTAAACACCCAGTCTTTAGCTGAAGACAGTACACACACACACACACACACACACACACACACACACCTGTTATTGAGTTTTACTCTAGGGTTTTACAAAGTGAAAAGTGGGTCACTCAGTCGTGTCTGACTTTTTGCAGCCCCATGGACTGGGCCCCTCTGTCCGTGGGATTCTCAATGCGTGAAGACTGGAGTTTGTTGCCATTTCCTTCTCCAGAGGATCCTCGCAACCCATGAATTGAACCTGGGTCTTCTGCATTGCAGGTGGATTCTTTACCATCTGAGCCACAAGGGAAGCCCTAAGGTTTCAAATGGGTCTATTTTCCTTTGGCAAAAGTAAGTAATATTGCATGGAAATGTCCAAATATGCTAGATAATTTCATTAGTAGTTTTACACATAAATTAATATATTTGCTTTACATATTTACATACAGATATTTTTAAACACACATACACTAATACCACACACTGTGTCTACTTAGCTTGATTAAGTGTCCCAGAGGAAGAAGGAACAAGTAATAGCCTGTATTATGGATATTAACATGAGTGGGTCTCAATGTTTGGAAATGTGTGCGTGTGTGTGTGTTTGCATTCTCAGTCGTGTCAGACTCCTTGTGACACCATGGACTGTGGCCCGCCAGGCTCGTCTGTCCATGGAATTTTCCAGGAAAGAATACTGGAGTGGGTTGACATTTAGTCCTCCACAGGATCTTTCCAACCCAGGGATCAAACCCATGTCTCTTACCTCTCCTACATTGGCAGGCAGATTCTTTACCTAGGAAAGAATCACTAGTGCCACTTAGGAAGCAGCTTGGAAGCAGACCTATATGTGTGCGAAGTTGCTTTAGTTGTATCTGACTCTTTGCAACCCCATGGGCTGTAGCTCACCAGTCCAGGATCCCACGGACAGAATCTCCTCTGTCCATGGGATTCTCCAGGCAGGAATACTTAAGTGGGTTGCTATATTCCTCAGTTCAGTTCAGTTCAGTTCAGTCGCTCAGTCATGTCCAAGTCTTTGTGACCACATGAATCGCAGCACGCCAGGCCTCCCTGTTCATCACCAACTCCCGGAGTTCACTCAAACTCATATTCACCGAGTCGGTGATGCCATCCAACCATCTCATCCTCTGCCGTCCCCTTCTCCTCCTTCCTCCAATCCCTCCCAGCATCAGAGTCTTTTCCAATGAGTCAACTCTTCGCATGAGGTGGCCAAAGTACTGGAGTTTCAGCTTTAGCATCATTCCTTCCCATGAACACCCAGGACTGATTTCCTTTAGAATAGACTGGTTGAATCTCCTTGCAGTCCAAGGGACTCTCAATAGTCTTCTCCAACACCACAGTTCAAAAGCATCAATTCTTCAGCACTCAGCTTTATTCACAGTCCAACTCTCATATCCATACATAACCACTGGAAAAACCAAAGCCTTGTCTAGACAGACCTTTGTTGGCAAAGTAATGTTTCTACTTTTGAATATGCTCTCTAGGTTGGTCATAACTTTCCTTCCAAGGAGTAAACGTCTTTTAATTTCATGGCTGCAGTCACCATCTGCAGTGATTTTGGAGCCCCACAAAAATAAAGTCTGACACTGTTTCCACTGTTTCCCCATCTATTTCCCATGAAGTGATGGGACCAGATGCCATGATCTTCATTTTCTGAATGTTGAGCTTTAAGCCAACTTTTTCACTCTCCACTTTCACTTTCATCAAGAGGCTTTTGAGTTCCTATTCACTTTCTGCCTTAAGGGTGGTGTCATCTGCATATCTGAGGTTATTGATATTTCTCCTGGTAATCTTGATTCCAGCTTGTGCTTCTTCCAGCCCAGCGTTTCTCATGATGTACTCTGCATATAAGTTAAATAAGCAGGGTGACAATATACAGCCTTGATGTCCTCCTTTTCCTATTTGGAATCAGTCTGTTGTTCCATGTCCAGTTCTAACTGTTGCTTCCTGACCTGCATACAGGTTTCTCAAGAGGCAGATCAGGTGGTCTGGTATTCCCATCTCTTTCAGAATTTTCCACAGTTTATTGTGATCCACACAGTCAAAGGCTTTGGCATAGTCAATAAAGCATAAATAGGTGTTTTTCTGGAACTCTCTTACTTTTTCGATGATCCAGCGGATGTTGGCAATTTGATCTCTGGTTCCTCTGCCTTTTCTAAATCCAGCTTGAACATCTGGAAGTTCACCGTTCCCCTCAGTTTACCATAAATAATCTTAACAACTTTACAAAACATGTTTTCTTAGCTTGTGTTTCCTAGATACAGAGCCTGAGTTGTTGATTCTTATACAAGTGATTGATGAGGGAAGGCTCACCATTGAAACCTGTAAGGGGACAAAGGAAGCAAGATAAGGAAATAAGTAGGCAAAGTTATGGGTTCAGCTAAAGTTCATAAGAAGCTCTGCAAGATAAAGTACCACCTTAAAATTGTCATACCTTGAGGCAAGGGGCCAACTTTTTGTACTTTTAACTAAATTAGTCATTGACTTTTACTGCCCTTGTGAGAGGGTATAACTTCCTAGGCATTTCTTGGTAAGTGACTCCTCTAGGTCCTGAGTCATTGTCAGAAAGGGGAAACTATGAACCATCAGCAGACAGCACTCTCAAAAGTTAGGGGTTAGTTGCACTGTCCCAACAGAGGGTTAGTGTGGAGCACCAGCAGCATCTAACCACCTACCCACTCTCAGTTTTCATCTGTGTATATGGGGAGCAGTCTTTGGAAGGGGAAATGTGAGTGTTAATCAGAAAGGTGCCAGAGTAACCATCAAAATTGTATCCTTTTTGTGTGTGTCATATTTCAAAGTTATCTGACAATTATCCAGCTAGGAAATAGGACCCAGAATACACTCATTTGATACTTTTTTTTTTGCAATGAAAAGTGATGTGCTCATGATAAAGCAAATCTGGACTCCTTGAAGTCCCCTTCCTAACAAAATGGTATCAGCTCAAAGCCTTGATCCTGAATTGGAAATACATAGTCCTAGAGCCATAGCACTAGATCTTCAAGGAGATAGACCTGCCAGTTTTCAAAGGAATGAGAATTACACATGAGAGAGAATTCCCATATTTTCTTATATCTTCTCCAGAGATAAAACATATTTAAGAAGGATCACAGCATTCAACTTAATGTGACTATAGAATCAAAAAAACTTAAATTGAGATAAATTTATAAAGTTCCCCTCACTGAAGTTGCACCATTCCCGTACTGAAAGCAAAGTCCACCAGAGATTAGACAGCCATTTTTGTTTTTTAAATATGACCCCTTTCCATTGAATTCTTTCAAAGGCTGTCTCCTATTTCTACTGGCTCATCCACGGGATACTTTGTGTGCTTTGGTGTTTTGTTAATTTTGATTGAGTTCGTTTCTTCTTAGAACTTTTACTTTTTTTTCTGTAGAATTTAATAAAATTAAATTTTACACAGTTTTAAAAATGTAAATGTATTTTCCATTTACAGTTATTACAAAATATTGGCTATTTTTATATTCTATTATTTTGATTTTCTTTAACTTTCATTTTGTTCTTGAAAGTTTCTTAGAGCATTTTTATAATCTTTGAATTTTTGTTTTTTTAAATTATATCTCTTTATATATACTTATACTTTAATAATTGATATAGTTGATAATTCCAGATCCAAGTTTGTTTGGATTTAATTCTATGTTTGTTCTTGCTGGCTTTCATAGTGGTAACTTCCCACATCTGTTTATAAGCTTTCTGGTTGTACTTATGTTATTATAGTGTGGATATTCTGAGGGACCTTAGATGAAGATACTTTCCTAGGAAAAATTCTTTCCTTCATATATATATATATAATATATATATAATTTATTTATTTTTAATTGGAGGATAATTGCCTTACAATATTGTTAATTTCTGCCATACATCAACATGAATCAGTCATAGGTATACATATGTTCCCTCCCTCTTAAACCATTTGTTTCTCCAAGGCGCGCTTCCAACTCAAGACCATTTTAGATCAATTTCTTACACTGTGGTTTCAATAACAACAGAGATTACGTAAAATTTAAACTTGAAATATATATGATGGCAGAGTTGTAATTACATGTGTTCATGTGATCTTTTTTCATGAAGGAGTGGTGATAAAATGGAGGAATGAAAGAGGCATTTTTACTAGTCAGAGGTGAGGTCAGATCAGTAGGATTGTTTGTAACCTCCCATTGCTGGAAGGTATATTGTGTTTCTTTTACCCAACCCATTTATCAAGAAGAAAATTTTTTCAAAATTTTCAGCTTAAATAGTTACAATTGTAACTGTACATCAATCCGATACACATTAGATTCATTTTTTTTTACTAGTTTTCTATGGCTGCTATAACAAATTAATGCAAACCTGGTGGCTTAACACAACAGAAATCCATCATCTTACATTTCTGGGGGACAGAAATCAAAAACAGGTCTCACCGAGCTCAAATCAAAGTGTTAGCAGGACTTCATTTATATATGAAGGATCTAGAGTAATAATTTGCTTTTTTGTTCCTTTGCTGTTTTCTATTTTCCTGCTTCTGCAGGTCCTCACATGCCATGGCTCATGGTCCTCTTTCATCTTCAAACCAGGAATGTACTTTGGGTGCTCACATTACATCATGTTCAATCACTCCAATCTTGCTTCATCATTACATCTTCTCTAACATGGGTTCACCTGCTTCTTCTGTCATCATATAAGGACCTAATACTTATATTGGACCTATCTAGATAATATAGAATATGATCCTCTCTTAGGTTTGCTGCTGCTGCTGCTGCTAAGTCGCTTGAGTCGTGTCCAACTCTGTGCAACCCCATAGACAGCAGCCCACTAGGCTCCTCTGTCCATTTCCTTCTCCGATGCATGAAAGTGAAAAGTGAAGGGAAAGTCACTTAGTCGTGCCCGACTCTTAGCAACCCCATGGACTGCAGCCTACCAGGCTCCTCTGTCCATGGGATTTTCCAGGCAAGAGTACTGGAGGAGGGTGCCATTGCCTTCTCCGCTCTTAAGTTTAGCTAATTCATAAATTTAATCTCATAAATTTCATTTGTAACTTTAATCTCCCTTTACCATATGACCTAAAATACTCATTGGGTCAAGGGATTAGGATGAGAACATCTTGGTTGGGGGGGGGGGGGGCATTATTCTTCCCATCATAATATTTATATTTAAAGGAACTAATTTTGTTGTAAAATTATATGTGACCAGTTTATAATTTCTATGTCTAAATAATTAGTGATTTTTAAATATCATAAAAAATATCATAATTTGAATCTGCTCCATCCTAGTTATTTTCTTTTCCTTGAAGGATATTATATACACGAACAAATAATCAGATCAGATCAGTCGCTCAGTTGTGTCCAACTCTTTGCGACCCCATGAATCACAGCACCCCAGGCCTCCCTGTCCATCACCAACTCCTGGAGTTCACTCAGACTCACGTCCATTGAGTCAGTGATGCCATCCAGCCATCTCATCCTCAGTCGTCTCCTTCTCCTAATGCCCCCAATCCCTCCCAGCATCAGAGTCTTTTCCAATGAGTCAACTCTTCGCTTGAGATGGCCAAAGTACTGGAGTTTAAGCTTTAGCATCATTCCTTCCAAAGAAATCCCAGGGCTGATCTCCTTTAGAATGGACTGGTTGGATCTCCTTGCAGTCCAAGGGACTCTCAAGAGTCTTCTCCAACACCACAGTTCAAAAGCATCAATTCTTCGGCGTTCAGCCTTCTTCACAGTCCAACTCTCACATCCATACATGACCACAGGAAAAACCATAGCCTTGACTAGATGGACCTTTGTTGGCAAAGTAATATCTCTGCTTTTGAATATGCTATCTAGGTTGGTCATAACTTTCCTTCCAAGGAGTAAGCGTTTTTCAATTTCATGGCTGCAGTCACCATCTGTAGTGATTTTGGAGCCCCCAAAAATAAAGTCTGACATTGTTTCCACTGTTTCCCCATCTATTTCCCATGAAGTGGTGGGACCAGATGCCATGATCTTCATTTTCTGAATGTTGAGCTTTAAGCCAACGTTTTCACTCTCCTCTTTCACTTTCATCAAGAGGCTTTTTAGTTCCTCTTCACTTTGTGCCATAAAGGTGGTGTCATCTGCATATCTGAGGTGATTGATATTTCTCCCACCAATCTTGATTTCAGCTTGTGCTTCCTCCAGCCCAGCGTTTCTCATGTTCTCTGCATAGAAGTTAAATAAGCAGGGTGACAATATACAGCCTTGACGAACTCCTTTTCCTATTCGGAACCAGTCTGTTGTTCCATGTCCAGTTCTAACTGTTGCTTCCTGACCTGAACAAATAATGACCCGCCCCAAATCAAATATAATGCTTTTTCTAGTGTTGATCACTTTGATACCTAACTATGCCAGTATACTAGTGGGATAATATACATCTTGGGCAAATCATTGTATACATTTGAAAATTTATGCATTGTATACACTGAAGTTGGCTTAAAGCTCAACATTCAGAAAACTAAGATCATGGCATCTGGTCCCATCACTTCATGGCAAATAGATGGAGAAACAGTGGAAATAGTGTCAGACTTTATTTTTGGGGGCTCCAAAATCACAGCAGATGGTGATTGCAGCCATGAAATTAAAAGATGCTTCCTCCTTGGAAGGAAAGTTATGACCAACCTAGATAGCATATTCAAAAGCAGAGACAGTACTTTGCCAACAAAGATCCAACTAGTCAAGGCTTTGGTTTTCCCAGTGGTCATGTATGGATGTGAGAGTTGGACTGTGAAGAAGGCTGAACGCCGAAGAATTGATGCTTTTGAACTGTGGTGTTGGAGAAGACTCTTGAGAGTCCCTTGGACTGCAAGAAGATCCAACCAGTCCATTCTAAAGGAGATCAGTCCTGGGTGTTCATTGGAATGACTGATGTAGAAGCTTAAGCTCCAATACTTTTGCCACCTTATGCGAAAAGTTGACTCATTGAAAAAGACCCTGATGCTGGGAGGGATTGGGGGCAGGAGGAGAAGGGCATGACAGAAGATGAGATGGCTGGATGGCATCACTGACTCGATGGAAATGAGTTTGAGTGAACTCTGGGAGATGGTGATGTACAGAGAGGCCTGGCATGCTGCGATTTATGGGGTCAGACATGACTGAGCTGAACTGATACACTGAAACTTAAAATTTCATACGTGTTGTTAGTAAATCAGATACTAGTAGCCAATATAATCTGCTGTAAAACTGTACAACTTTTTTTTAGTAAATCAGTATGAATTGTAAATGTTATGTAATCATAGATTCTTTTCAGAGTTTTGTCCCGAAGCAAGTTTCCTTGCTTTAGTAGCGGAAAGGGTATCTGGAATCCAGAATATAAGCACTTCTGTCTTACTCTACTTCTAGAATCCACATTTAGTCATCATAAATTTTTGTCTGTAGTGATCCTCTAACTGGCCACCCATCTCCCATGATTACCTTCCAAATCTTATTTTCAGTGCATACTGTTGAATGATCCTTTAAAATGGCCTGAACAATCCTACAAAACAGTCAGGTTCCAATCATTCCTGTGTTTCAAACCATGCAAAGGATCCGTATTTCAGAAAGAGACAAGCCAGAGTGTTTAAAATGTTATAGTATACGTTTCCCACATCTCTGACCATGTCTCCCACTATCCTTCCCTTGCCTAATCCACTCCATAGTCCCTGGCTTTATGGTGATTCCTCAGACCTCAAGCTCTCCGGTTATATTCCTCTCTTGAGAAGGCTTTCTCTCTGACTGGGCTGCCCTTCCTCCATATAACTGCTTGATCAACTTTTGGACATCTTTCAAATCTCTGCTCCACTATCCCCTTGTCAGTCAGTGTTTTTCTGAGCATTCTGTTTAAAATTGCAACCCCATTCCATTTTTTTAAACCTAATTCCCTTCACTCTTTTGTATTATGTTTCTGTGACATTTATTTTTTCTAACTAGTTTATGTTTAATGCTTAGCAGTCCTGCGTGAAGAATACAGAGACCTACATACTGTGAATATAAATATTTTAAGTGTTTTAAATCAAGGTAAAAATTATTAAATAAAATGCATTTTATTTCTCTACCTTGATAAGTTTAAGCATTCTTGAACTCTGGTTTTGCATTTAAAGTAGCAGACTACTCAGTGTTCCAGCTCCTAGCTCAAATTTTGAATCCTGTATTGTCCCATATTTTGAATCCCGTATTGTAATAATAAATCCGTATTGAGGAATGTTCAGGCCCCATTCCTCACCACAAGAACACCTATATTCTTCCTAGACAATAATTCAAGGCTTTGAGTTATACTTGCAGTACACAGGAACCCTTGGCTCCTTGGTCTCCCGGTACACACACAGGGAGGACTTTCTGGGCATGGGATCCTTTTGAACTGGAGGTTATAGGGTCTGAGTACAAGAATCATGATGGGTTGGAGGAATGCTTGGCTTGCTGGTGAGCCAGTCCCTTAGACCTGTAAACTGCTTGCCCCATAAGGAGGCTGTTTCCTGAGACATGCTAGAGTGGAGGCTTCTAGTAGCACCCAGTGTTTTGGGGGAGTCTAAGGGTGGCAGTGTACTCTAACCTAATTTACTCAGTTATTGTCTATATCTCTCCTTGTGGAATGTGCAGTTGATTTATGTCAGCATCTTTTAATCTATTTTGTCACTGATTTATCTCTAGTGTCTAGGATAATGCTTATCACACTATACATGTTCAACAAGTATCTATTGAGTGATGAGCAAAGTGTTTGAAAAGGCCCTCAGCATAAGTTAGCTTCCTTTCTGCTTTTCTGCATGAGCTTCTGGCTTCTGTCAAGGTCCAATTCTAAGTATTGAGAATAGGCTAAAAGTATTTGTTTTATTCTGCAGGTAATTGATGCTCTATTATTTCCTTCTGAGATGGGAAAAAATTTACCATTGTAAATATTCATAACTTATTGTTGAAAGAAAGTTTTTGATCAGAAGTTTCTACCAATGTCCAAGGTTTCTAAAAGGAAGGGAGAGACATACAGAAATGCTGAAGAAAGATCAACAGATACAAACTAAGATTTGACAACACACTTATTCTACTCTTTGGGTTATGGCATGTGATACATCTAAAGTGCACAATTTAAAGAAACCTCCAGCAGTTAGGTTTTGCAAGTACTGACTCTGTACTCTCACAGCTCTGAGAGCAAGCTCTCCTTTCAGTTTTGTTCCCTGGGCACTTTACTGGCCACACTCATGTCCTGGCCCGTGTGGTTTATCCATGTGTACCTGCATGCCCCTGCAAATTATAGAAATGGCACATCCTTTTTTCAGGTTGTATTCAATCTCTTAATAATATCAGTGTCTCTATTGATTATAATTGTGCACATGTAGCATTTCCAATTCAACTTAATTTTTTTCATCTGTAAAATGTGCATAATAAATCAACTTGACCAGGGATATTTGAATGATTTAAGGTAGGTAAAGGTATTACACACTTAATATGTGTTGTTTCCTTATCTTGTGTTTATTTTTATTTTTTGAACTAGAACTTTAGAAATGTATTTTGACAAAGTCTGGAACCATTTATCTTTCATTACAGAATTAACTTTATTTATATTAAATAATTAAATGCTAATCCTCCCAAAGCAAAGCAACTGTTTTATTATAAAATTAAAGTATTAGATGTATATGAAATTATTCTTTTTATCAAAAATTATTATATTTTCTAGAAAATTTATTTTATTTTCCCAATGGTCATATTTGAATGTATAGATAGTGAAAGTTGTATCTAAAAGGGTGATTTACTACAAAGAGAAACAAATAGACTCAATATAAAGTCAGCCTGAGTAGCTTTTATTAATGAGAATTGCCAAAATACTTATACATACTCATAAATATATGCACTTAATGTGGGAACACAGGAGTAAAGGTGCAGGTTTGAGGTTAATTTTTTATTCTTATATTTTCCTTGTAAGATAAACGTCTTTAACTTTTACTCCCTCTTTTGATAGCATTTGCTTATGTTAGCTCTGTCTCAATCTGAGTGGTAAATCCTTTTTATTTTAAGCATTTGCTAAATTATTTATAGTAATTATATGCTTTAATCATGGATGAGAGCATATTATTGTTGGATTTGCCAAAATAGAATACAGAACACTAGAAATTCCCTTCAATAGTCTGAACAACGAGTACCTATTGAGAGACAAAGGAAATATAATTAGAAACATACCCTTATGAAAGTGTGTTGTTATTATTACTGGTTTAAATGATTCAATGATTTTTCCAAGAATGATCTTTTTCACAAAAACACACTCATAATAAGATTAATTATGGAAACCAGCTGTACTTTTAAAACTAATGTATTTCAAAGGAAAAAAGAAGAGTCAGTATCTTCCTCTGCTTTCTCTCTCCACTGAAAGACAGTTTTCAGAATCACTTGTTGTGAAAGTAGAGGTGTTTTGTAGCAAGTTGTTCGGAAAAGCTGACTAACTAGCTCCCAAAGACACTGCCATGTTATAGATATGAGAACTACAAGGTCATTTTCAGTTTGGAGGTGAATCTCATGTCCACATCATTTCCATGATGCTGGAACACTAAATATGTGAGGGCAATATAAGAACCATTATTTCTTATCATCTTAATTTAGCAACAACTGACAGGTATACAAAGCTAATAACCATAGAGAGGTAATTTATCAAATGTTCAAAAGGAAGTAATAATGAGTAATAGTAAAAAAAAAATATTAAAAACCTTAACATTCGTAATGCATTGTTTTGAAACAGATACTTTTTTCTAGGGGGAAGGTTTCTCCAGTGACTCAGCAGTAAAGAATCTGCCTGCAGTGCAGGAGCCACAGGGAACACAGATTCAATCCCTGGCAACCCACCCCAGTAGTCTTTCCTGGAGAATCCTATGGACAGAGGAGCCTGGTGGGATGCAGTCCATAGGATCACAGGGAGTCAGACAGGACTAAAGCTTCTGAGCATGCATGTACACACTTATTTTTCAATCATAATATGCATAAAATTCAAAAGAAAAGCATATTTACTATTATCATTAACATGTGCACAGGTTATGACTGGGACAAAATTCATAAAAACTTCACCTTAGCTTTAATTTCCTAAAATGATCCCTAGTTAATGTTGCCAGCAAACAGTTCCTTAGCAGGTTCTTAGTTAACCTTATGAACCCCTGTATGAGCCTAACTGCTGATTAACTTTTAGTAAGTACTCGTATGCTAATACAGCTGGTTATGTGTAACTACTTATATTCACTGTGATAAAGAGTTATATGTACTATGTAACACGGTTTCATTTTCTAAACAATTACGTCTTCAGTTCAGTCACTCAGTCATGTCTGACTCTGTCACCCCATGGACTGCAGCATGCCAGGCTTTCCAGTCCATCACCAACTCCTGGAGCTTGCTCAAACTCATTATATCCATCGAGTCGGTGATGCCATCCAACCATTTCATCCTCTGTCATCCCCTTCTCCTCCTGCCTTCAGTATTTCCTAGCATCAGAGTCTGTTCCAATGAGTCAGTTCTTCACATCAGATGGCCAAAGTATTGGAACTTCAGCTGTAGCATCAGTCCTTCCAATGAATATTCAGAACTGATTTCCTTTAGGATTGACTGGTTTGATCTCCTTGCAGTTCAATGGATTCTAGTCTTATTATCCTTATTTTATAAAAGAAGTATGTACTTTTTCATGTTCAAGTTAAACTTCATCTAAGGGCACACAGTTAATGACAGACAAAGTCAGAATTATAACTCATCTGCTCAACAATAGAAGGTGTGCTAAATTGCTTCATACTTATCTCAGTTGCCCTGTCACCTACCCCAGTTTGACTATTTAAGAAAACTTTGTAAGATCCTGATCCTGAAACCTGGGTCTGTATATCCTTCATATATCTGACCATTTGATAGCTATGTAGGACTCATCCTGATCAGAAGTAGAAAAGTTTTAAGGGCTTTAGACTGCCTCTTTGAATTTCAGCATCAAAGCTTTCCTTTTTTTGTACTCTAGATCTGACTGTGCTCCTGATCTCTACTTTGTAGGATGTTGCCTTATTTTTAATCATGACCTTATACTCCAGTTTTTCTTTCTGGATTCTAATCTTGGTATCTCTCCCACCCTTGGTAATAAGATACTAAGAAGTGTTCTTATTCTTTGACACCAAAGGGCTTGAATCTTGCTTCTGAGCTCTGATCTCTAGGATGGAGGGACTTCCCAAGTGGCTCAATAAAAGAAACCGCTTGCCATGAAGGAGCCGCAGGAGATGTGGGTTTGATCCCTGGGTTGGGAAGTTCCCTTGCAGAAGGGCATGGCAACCCCTTCCAGTATTCTTGCATAGAGAATCTCACCGACAGAGGAGCCTGGTGGGCTACAGTCCATAGGGTCACAGTCAGACATGACTGAGCATGCATTCACACACTGGGTGGAACCAGAATTTTTTCCTGATGGATCTTTTTAGATGCCTTTCCCCTGCTTCACTTACTCTTGTGCCATCCATTTCTTTGTTGAGAACTTCCTCTCTTGCTGCTACACATCTTAGAGACTACTACCTGCTGTCTGGGAAAGGCCCTTTAGCTTCCTTAACTTTAACAGCCTCTTCTTCCGAGTCTAATTCTTTCTTGGCCCTCTTTCCTCTGCTCCATTCCACTGTTTTAATGAGACAATGTCATCACTTTTCTTTAAATAAATAAATACAACAAAGCAGGGAAAGCTGCTATTTTTTCATATTTTTAACATGTGTTGGTTGACTATCATTTTTTTTTTGTCTGCCATTTTTGTCTTTCAATTTTCACAATATGTTATTAATGCTCACTAGTTATTAGCCAGGTCATAACCCAGTTTGTATAAATTGTGTTAAAAATATAGCAGGGAAGTTTGTATATAAGTAGACCATACAGATTATGCATGCTTTTAGCCTAGCCCCCTATTGTGTGGTAATTTATAAAAAGACCAACAATTCACTCACCAACACTGATGCAATTAAGACATATTAAATTAGGAAATGATAATAATAAGAAAGGCCAAACCTAAATGAAACAGTTCAAGTGCTTGTAAAGTATATATCTGCATATGCATGTAGTAATAAGGTGACATTTGTCCATTACCCATTAAAGGTCAGAGCAAGTATTTTTTTAAGTGTCATTATCCTTTGAGATTGTCATTATATCAAAATGGGCTTTAGAACATACACAATAACTATTTTACATAAAGAACTAAATAAATAGAGTCATATTTTGCTGCTGTAATACCAAAATGTTCTTATTAATCATGAATGCAGTCTTAAGCAGGATGATTTTGTTTTTTTATGCAAAGCAAATCTCTGTGTATCTGTCCCAGCTAGTAAGTGAAGAAGTGAAGTGAAGTCGCTCAGTCATGTCTGACTGTTTGCTACCCTGTGGACTGTACTCTGCCAGGCTCCTCTGTCCATGGAATTCTCCAGGCAAGAATACTGGAGTGGGTTGCCATTTCCTTCTCCAGGGGATCTTCCCAACCCAGGGATTGAACCTGGGTCTCCTGCATTGCAGGCAGACGCTTTATCCTCTGAGCCACCAGTAAGGCTAGTCTCAACCCTTTGGAATGAGAATCTTAATATAAGTAGAACCTACCATAGGCATTAATTTATTTTAAAAATTACTTATTGGGCATCTATGATATTGCATTCACGGGGGATAGAGTGATGGACAGATAAGACAAACATCACTGCTCTCTTAACATTTATGCTAGTGGAATAGTTACTACCTGTGTTAGAGACTAACTGTGTTAGAACAAGTTCTACTAAAGACTGTGTGACCATGGATAGAACACCTGTTTTGCCTCAGCAAAAACACAGAGGCAAAAACTTGAACTTTTGCCTCTCTGTTTCATTTCTACATTTTTCAAATCCTTAGCTTTATTCTACTGCATTGCCTATTGGCTTTATTCACCTGGCAATAAAGATGATTATATAGCAAGCTTAAGACTCAATATAATTTATGGTTATATGAGCCTATTACTTATATAAGTGCAGAAATTCTAGGGAAGAGAATTTTGGCCCAGCTCAAGTTAAATGCCTATCTCTGACCTGGTAAACACAACCAAGGGTAGGTACATGCAAGAGTATGTGATTTTTTTTTTTTAATGATGGCTATATGAATGGCAGTGAAGGAGGGTGGTTCTCGGAGATTGAGTTGACTCATACATTCTGAAGAGATATCTACTATAAAGAATAATGGGATTAGATATTGGGTTGACCAAAAAGGTCATTAAAGTTTTTCTTTAAGATGTTATGGAAAAACTCAAATGAACTTTTTGGCCATACTAATATACATATTGGAGAAGGAAATGGCAACCCACTACAGTATTCTTGCTTGGAGAATCCCATGGACAGAGGAGCCTGGCAGGCAGCAGTCCATGGCATCACAAGAGTCATACACAACTTAGCAACTAAGCCACCAATATAAATATAAGCATGGTTTACTGTTTTGCTCATCATTCTAACTATATGAGGAAGAAATGTGATTTAAAATTATACAATGGAAATGAACTCATGTAAGTTTATTTATTTATTTATTTATTTGTATGCACTTGTTGAGGAAGTACAAGAATTGCATTCTAGAGTAAAGACTAAGAGTGGATATAATTCTTTGTATCGTAGCCTACCATAGCTTGCGGAGTATTATGAGAACCAGTGGGGCAGTGTCTGTTTTCATGCACTGGGTGTGATCAACTTCTGGTACTTCTCACATTCTAATTCAGAGGCAGCCTAGAAATAGGACAGTGGATATAATAGTAACTTCAGTTTCTGTTGGGGAAAAAAATGTTACTAATATAGACATATTTTAAAGGTCATGCACTTTAGATATCAGCCCTGGTAGTTTTCTATGGCCTCATTCTCCAAAATATGTGTTTATCCTTGAAGGTAAAATCAATCAAATCTTTATGAAGTACTTTTATTGTATCCCAATAAAGAATATTACTGTCCTGACTTCTATTATTGGTTATTATAATCAGTTTATCACAGACATTCAGTTCTACCATCAGAAAATAGTTACTGTTTTATTCTCATATTTGCCTAAAAGTTGTTTATAAGTTATGAAACATAAGCTGAACTTCAGCTAAGATCAGTTGCAGATCTTATGGAAGTGCTATACCAAATACTCTTAGAAGTCAATGCTTCAAATAATAGAGTTTTCAAGATCCTAATTTCAATTCTTTCAGATAAATGCCTGAAAGTGAGATTTTTGGATCATGTGGTAGTTCCATTTTAAATGTCTATCAACAGATACATGGATAAAAAATACGGTGTATATAGATAGATAGATAGAGATATATATATATGAAACATATACATGCATTCAGTTCAGTTCAGTTCAGTCACTCAGTCGTGTCCGACTCTTTGCGACCCCATGAATCGCAGCACGCCAGGCCTCCCTGTCCATCACCAACTCCCGGAGTTTACTCAGACTCACATCCATCGAGTCGGTGATGTCATCCAGCCATCTCATCCTCTGTTGTCCCCTTCTCCTCCTGCCCCCAATCCCTCCCAGCATCAGAGTCTTTTCCAAGGAGTCAACTCTTCGAATACATGCATAGAATAGAATATTTTTAACTTTAAAAAAGAAGAAAATACCTTCATATGTGACAACATTTATAAGACATTATGTTAACTGAAATAAGCCACGGTTTCTACTCATATGAAATATCTAAAGAAAACAAACGCATAGAAGCAGAAAGTAGAATGGTGGCTGCCAGGAAGCAGGTGAAGAAGGAAATGCAGTATTGCTGTTGAGTGAGTATAAAGTTTCAGTTATGCAAGACAAATAAGTTTTAGAATCTACTAAACAACATTGTGTGTTTAGTTCACAATACTTTACACTTAAACATTCCAAAGGCTTGCTCTCATGGTGTATATGTTTTACTATAATAAAAATGCAAAAAAATAAAAATAAAAATGAATTGTAACTCAAAAAAGTCTTGGCACAGGGTTCTGAACAGACATTGCTCAGACACCTTCAATAATACCAAGGTCTAGAATAGCCTTTCCAGAATGTGTTTTAGATCAGAATCAGATAAACTTCATAAAAGCAAACTACTGACCTAAGATCCAGAGGAAAGAGAATTATTTACACAGATTTGAATAGACAGATTAAGGAAATTTGATTGTGGTTATTAACTTGAAATTGTTGATGATATTTTTAATGTTTTCTTTTCTGATGGACACATGAGTAAGCTCTTTCTTTTCCCTCTTAAATCACTGCTTTGTATAAATTCAGTAAGAATATTGATAGCATTAGAGCAGCTGATTGTGCAACCAAGTCCAAATCTCTTGTGCAATGTTTGAGAACAAATTCTGTTTCACTTAATCAAGCATTATAAGCTGTCATTTAAGAACAAGGATATAACTTCATATGGAGCCAATGTCTCCATGCCCTTACTGGATTCTTGAATAATGGGTAAATTTGACTTGCAAAGACAGACTTCTGGCTGCCTAGAGGACCAATGTATATCCTAAAAATGCAGAGGTATTTGGCCACTGGGAGACGAGAATTTGGAGAAATCCAGTGGAGAAATAATTTACCTTTCCTCCAAAGATCATTGTATTGAGATGTGGTACCATATAATTCCTTTAAAGATGACAAATAGTTTGAACCATCAGTTGTATTTGTTAGAAATTTATGGTCATCTCAGTAATGAAGTAATAAATTCACTTGTATTTATTTCTAGTGAATACATATAAACATATATTTAAAAATATATTGTTTAAACCCAAATAATGAAGGAAGGTCAAATATTTGAAGTGGATATGGTTACCAAAAAAAAAAAAAAAAAAAAAAATGGGCTTCCCTGGTAGCTCAGATGGTAAAGAATCTGCCTGCAATGCAGGAGACCCAGGTTCAATCCCCAGGTCAGAAAGATCCCCTGAGAAGGGAATGGCAACCCACTCCAGTATTCTTGCCTGGAGAATCCCATGGATGGAGGAGCCTGACAGGCTACAGTCCATGAGGTCACAAAGTCAGATACAACTGAGTGACTAACACAATTACTAAGGTTAAAAAATAAAACTTCAGATTTATATGCAAACTTGTCTTCCTCCATCTTTTTTATTTTAAGTAATTGATTTGTATAGTAATGATGTATTTTAAAATAATTTTTGGCTTTAATCAAGCATTTCCCACAATGGATATTCTAGAGACTCCTTCCTCTAAAAATTGTAAAATAGAATGGCATCATGGAATAAAGTGCAATAAGGAAATAGAACAGCTCCATTTTTAGTCTGGCAGACTGCAATGAAAATCACTTAAGAAATCAAACAACAATCTTAAGCTTAATCAGCTGTTTCTAAATACAAGGGGCAATTTCACAAAATATATCCTTCTGGAATTGGCTAGACACTACATTGTTCTTCAGAACTTCAGTATTCCCTTGAGCAATATAGGAAAGCTTTTGATTTAATTTGAAAAATTGAAGAAACAAACTTTGGGAGACATTGACAGGAAAGGGGAGCAATGCAGTCAAGTAAACAAAGTTTTTTAGAGTGTATGGTATTTGAAGATGGACTCTCTTTTGACATTAAGCAGCTGAGAAAAGGGACCTCAATTTAGGAACTGAAGGATCAACTCATGACTCAAAGTATCATCCCTTACAAAGAGTGGACCTCTGATTTTGTACTTTGAATCCTAAAAATTTATTTTAAGCAGAAAACTTTATCTCCTTCCATACCTCGAAAAAATTTGTACCTTGTCACACTATATTAAGGCAATGTATTTGGTATCAGCAGAGCCTGGAGCTATAGTCATGGAGAAAATCAAACGAAGGAGGACCTTTCATAGACCTTGTCCATGTCAGCATGGGTAGATCTGAAGCTTGAGCATCATTCTATCAAGCACATGTCCTCTGGGAGATAAAGCAATTTCAGCATCAAACTTTATGGTGGCAGGAGCAGCAAGTGTTAAGCCAGGCTGGAGCTCCAAACACAAGGGAACAGTGTAAGCTCAAAGAAACCTCTCCTAAGCAGATATCTCAAAAATTTGATAAGATCTAAGTCAGAGGAAATAGACCTTCAAGACAAGGAAAAGAAATAAATGTCTGTATCTCACTGAGATGTATTTACTTTTAAATGTGAAACTTTTTCAGCCAAAAAAGAGAGGAATCTAGGCATATAAATATTAAATCTGGCATTTTCACTAACTTTTATGTAGGAAACATAAATGTTTATGACCTCTATTTGTAACCTTAGCATTAAAAAGCCACCGTGAATGGGGAAAGCATTACTAAAAGACAATCCATTTTGTGCTACAATTCTTTAAGCTATATTTCAAAACCTAAGTCTACCTGTTTCTTTGCTACTGTAATCATCTAATTTTACAAGCAATTAAATCCACACAACGTCCAACCCACTTGACCTCTTAATTATATTTAGATTACACAACATGTTATTAATATGGGGTCTTTTCATATCTGCATGCCCCTGCGACTCCTTAGCACAATTATTTGCTTGAGTTTCCTCATAAGTAACCGTGATTACATGCCCATGCTCTCTACCTTAGTTTTTTCCCAAATTCCCCTAAGGTTAAAAATTCTGAAATACTTATTTGAAAAATTCCCAAGCTTCATCTCACACTAACAAGCATAAAATATCTTTGATCCCATGACAGATCCATGGAAAGATATGTGTTTAATAAGAATTCCAAACAAATTTTACATTAGACAGATCTGAGGAGAGAGTTTCCACCCCAGTCCCTTTGTGTTGATCCTCTCTTACATGATTGCAGTAGTCCGTGAATGTTGTTGATTTTTATTTTCCTCTCTCCTCCATTGTTTATACTGTGCACTACATAATCAGAATTTTCTTTTTATAGTTGAAGAGTTGATAAAAGCACTTACAATTTTAGATGTTTTGTTGCTGTATAATTACCAAGATATTAAAAGAAACATATTTTTTATATTTTGTGATAAATTGTGATAAAATCCTCCCAAATCTGATCCCAAGTTGCCTGGACTTCCTCTTCCACCAAGTTCCTGTGTGCATCACATTTCTGCCACTTTAGACCTCGTGTTTGTCCCAGATTATGGTTTGCCCTGTTCGTATTTTTGCTATGGCTTTTGCCTCTGATTGGATTGTCTTCTCCACAGAGCGCCTCCACGGACATACTACTTCACATCTCTCCCTAAATTCATCTTCTCAATAATCCCCTACCCCAGTATCCCATTTCTTTAGTCAGTGGAAATGATTCGGAGTCTATCTATCTATCATCTTTCAATCTACCAGTCGTGTTTTCTATCCCCTCCATAAGATTACAGGAACCTTGGAGGTAAGGAGATTATATTTCTTTGTTATGTTTTTCCCTCAATATGAGGACAGTGTCTACACATAACAAGAGATTCATAATTAAGATATATAATTGAATGGATGGGTTAAAGGAAACACTTTAAGGATAATTTTCGTCATCAATCCAGCTTATTTGGACATAGTCTCTTTGAAATAATTAAACACGTGTTCTCCCTTCCCTTTACTCCTACTCTCCTAGTCTCTTGAGCACTACCTTCGACCTCTCTCTCCTTATGTTTTCCTGCCTGCAATTTTTAATACCTTTGCATCAGCTTAATTGCTTACTAAATTAAGTCCTTTTACAGGATTGTCGGCATAATTCATTTACATGGAAAGAGAAGCTTCAGGGCTGACATACCTTTTGAGAGGCCATAGTGCCCACTCCAGTACTCTTGCCTGGAAAATCCCATGGGCAGAGGAGCCTGGTAGGCTGCAGCCCATGGGGTCTTAAAGAGTCAGACACAACTGAGCGACTTCACTTTCATGCACTGGAGAAGGAAATGGCAACCCGCTCCAGTGTTCTTGCCTGGAGAATCCCAGGGACTGGGGAGCCTGGTGGGCTGCCATCTTTGGGGTCACACAGAGTCGGACACAACTGAAGCAACCTAGCAGCAGCAGCAGCAGCAGTGCATACTGGATGGTATGAAGGGGAAAGCTGATTTGGTGGCTTTGGAGGTTTGTTCAGTGGTAGGATGCTTTGAGTTAACGTTGTGGCCCTGTCCTCAAGAATGCATTGCTTCTGGGTTCTCTGCACATTTGGCTGCCTCATTCTCTCAATATTTCAGAAATTCTGGGGCTGCCCTCGGGTTATTTGTAATGTATGAATTTATATTTTTTGAATGATGAACTGCATTTAAATTCTTTTTAAACAAAGTTGACTTGAAAACAGCTAAATTCTTTGAAACTGCAAGTTGATTTTGCTGAGTGCCTTTCAGATTTTTAGTAGCCAACGGGCAGGGGAAGCCAAGAAAGATTGTTTGAAAAGATACTGAAACTTTAAAGATGTCCTGCTTCCCCTCAAGTGCTGTCAGCTACTATATCAAATAGAAAGAAGCTTTCAGACAGGGGAGCTCTCTGTCTAATGCCATTCTAAGGAAAGAACTGAACAGGGAATTGTGGCTACAAGATGGGAATTACATGATTACTCTTTTTAAAGGTATAATAGCTTGTAAGTTCCTAGGCAAGCAGCAATGCATTATTAATATTGGCACTCAGTACTGTAGTTGGCCAATTGGCATTCCTTATTCTGACTTCCCTCAAGAGAAAAGTTTATATAGCAGGTGAGTCAATGTTATGATATGTCAAGACACTCGTTTCAGATTTTTACCTAAAGGCCAAAACTTTAGACAACTCTGTCAAATTTCCTCTATCTCTAGACTAATCCCCTGATACATATTTTCTTAAGGAAACAGGTGATAGTAAAGGACTAGAGTCAAAGAAGATGATGATGGTGATTTTGCTTCAGCCTTGAAGAAACATTTTCAAATATTAATACTAATGCAAGTGACACGAGATTCTGAGAAACATGTTTCAATATCTGAGTCAGATTCAGCTTAATCTTATTTTACTCTTTTAAAAAGGAGTTAATGAAACAGAATAAAGAGTCTAATATTTTTTAGTTGAATTACCATGGGAAACTTAGTCTATCTAAAATCCTGTGTAGTGAGAAAGGATTGGAGAAGTACAATTGGACCCACATGAGCATTTCCCCCTCTACTCTCCTGTTCTGTTAAGTTTAAATTTACTTTAATAATTTAGTGTCTCAAGCATGAAAATTTATCTGCATGACTGGTTCCATATTGGATTTAGGTGATATAAGCTAGATAGTTTTATCTATTAAATAATCACATGATCTAATTGACTGATCACAAATTCCAATTTTTCCCCACTGGAAAAAATTAGTACAATTCCTGGAGATTCAATAGAAAGAGAGTGAGTGAAAATTTCTATTAATTAAAGTGCATGCTTCTTTGAATGTAGATCAAGCATCATCAGAGAGTTCTGGAGGTGAAGTCTGGGAAAGAAGTGCATCTATTCTTAGTTGCCCTTTAGGGCTTAATGAAGTTTTCTTGTCATTTTCCTCACAGCTTGATAGAAGTGGACTAATGGTAAAGAGATCTGTGGTCCCGCTCTGCAGCCTCCAGGCTAAATAAAGCTAATGAAGTAGAAAAATGATATTGATAAAACTATCCCGCATTTTATAAGTATGCCCATCAGATGGAAACTGTTCAGGGTTTGTGTTTAATCTGACCTGACCGCAATCATCTTTTCCTGACTTCCAGGTACTAAATTGGTAATTTGTTATTTAGACTCAATAAGCTTAAAAATAATCCCATTCTAAGTCGCTCACAATGCTTCAGTGCAGCGTACAAAGACAGAACCAACAGAATACATGTGTTTTTAATCTTAGATGGTAAAAGGATTACATAGAGGTTTCATGACTGCTGAAAAAGTCTTAGAAATAACTATTTTTATATGATAGTTTCATTATTGTAAATGCTTTGACTCCTGTTTCTTCAGATACAACAACAAACCAAAAAAGGTCTTTTGCAAAATTATTTGCATAGGTGTATTAAGTTGAAAAGTGTATCCCAATTCCATGGGATTCTTGAGCTGAATGGAAACTTCTTGACAGCAGAGGCTTTATTTTATTTTCCACCATATCTCCAAGAGTTTAGAGAAGTTCTTAACACATGGTAGGCACACAAAAATACCTAACAGATTTCAAGAACTAAGACACTTGACTGCACTGCCCATTTGTTGATTTCTTAATTTTGCCACTATTTGTTCAGAGAATGCTTTATTTTACTCTTACATTTTATTTTAAAAACCAGTGTTATTTTACAAACCAGATAAGTATCTTTAATTCGGGAAAGAATCAAATTATGGGAAAAGTGAGTAGGATATGGTAAATCATTTTCAAGGGCAATTCAACATACTTGCCTTTAAGTTTCAATGGAGAATTTATTGAACAACACTCAAAAATGCCTAAGAGTTACCTTGTAACTCACCCAGAGAACTATAAGACTTTACCACTTAAACCTTGGCATTCCTGTCTAGTGATATGCCAAATAGGGCTACAAAAAATAACTCTGCAAAGTGGACCTAGTATTTATATCAAAAATATTGGGTAGGAATATCTGAAAAGTGGTGAAATCCTTCCAGAGATTGTATTGAATATCTAACTATAAGGTTGGTTATAAGAAGGTGAGGCTTATAAACATATTAGCGTCAAGAAATTACAAAGGGATGACAGATGCAGCAATACACTTTTGTTGAAATTTACCCGGAGTATTTACAGTTTCCCTAACTCACTGACTATTAACAGTAATTCAGATTTTTATTCTTAGGCATTTAATAGGGAGGGACAAAAATATGTCATGTTAAATAAGAATCAGTAAAAACATTTGAACTTATAAATTAATAGGTGACAGTTTTCATCAGAAACTCTTCTTTTCAGTAAAAATAAGATGCTTCTCTTGCTGTTGGGTTTTTTAATTGACTTTTGAGAAGAAACAAATATAGTTCATTTAAAACAATGATAGATATTTTGAGGGTCTTCCCTGATGGCTCACTGGCAAAGAATTTGTCTGCTAATATAGGAGACGTGGATTTGATCCCTGGTCTGGGAAGATCCCTTGAAGAAGCAAATGGCAACCCATTCCAACATTCTTGCCTGGAAAATCCCGATTAGAAGAGCCTGGTGCGCTATAGTCCATGGGGCACAAAGAGTCAGACATGACTTAGCAACTGAGTAACAACAACAGATGTTTTTCAGAGACATCTTTGTTAAGGCTTGGCTCATCTACCCTGAGGTATAGGGGTTGATCTGAAGTTTTCAAATTAGTTCTGTTGTGACACTTTATACTGTAATTACTGGCTTCTTTGTTTAGGGAACTTCTTTTAATATATTAATTCAGTAAGATATTGGTCCTGAAATCTTACTTTGTGGCAGGAACTCAACAAGACAAAAAAACACTTTTGTTTCATAGGTATTAAAAAAAAAAAACATTTTGAGCTGTGAGATTTAGCATTGGCATGTTGGAAGGGAGTAGATATACACATGGTAGAGTATAGAATATTTCCATTGTTGTGTGTTTAGAATTTTTTATGTTAAATCTGTCAAATGGACTGGAACTGAAAGTGTGTTGTTTTTGCTGATGGGTGTCAGGGTGGTCAGTAATAATGAGGACACTATTTACTTAGCTTCTACTCTGTATCCCAAAAGCTATACGTGCTAAGATTACCATTTTACAGATAAGGGACATAAAACTCAAGGTAATTGATATTTGCTCAAGCTCCTGAAGTTATAGAGTGAATGATCTCAAATCACAAGCATGATCTGCCTTAGTCCATAGCTTATTATTTTAGCGTGTGTTAGAAATAGGAATGGCAGACTAATGTGAGAGTGCTGAGGAAGAAAACTATTTACATTGTCACTGGAAATAAGATAAAAATTGTGAAAGAAAAGTTGTCATCATTCCTTCTCCAAACTGCATTCCTTAGTAATGTAAATGAGATGTATGAGAATGTTCCAAAGTGATAGCAGTTGAGATTTTTCAGTAATTCATTATTTCAGTGATTCATCAGATAGTCTATTTACTCACCTTTTTTTTGTGTTTAAAGAAATGAGCTACATTTTCGTCACATTATGTCTATGTAAATTTCTTCTTTGCCTTTTTGGCTGGTTTTCTGTATATATTTACATGCCAGTTTTTAACTATTTGAGAGAAACAGATTTCTGGCATTTTAATGTTCTCTAAACCTTAAACTCTTTCAATTAAGGAGTTAAAAAATAGTATATTAAAGTTTCATTTTCTCTTCATCCTAGCCTACAGTTCTTATAGTCATATTTTAATTTTAGCCACTCTGATGAGTGAGTAGCAGTATCTCATTATGGTTTTAATGTGCATTTCCCTGATAAATAATAATGTTAATTATCTTTTCATGTGTTCATTTGCCATGAGTATATGTTTTTAGTTGTCTGTTCAAACTGTTCAATTTTAAGTCAGTTTATTTCCTTCTCTTAATTAAGTTTTAAGAATCATTTGTTCTTAATCATATTTCTCCAGGTGGCTCAGACAGTAAAGAATCCACCTGCAAGGCCAGAGACCCAGGTTCGATCCCTTGGCTGGGAAGATCCTCTGGAGAAGGGAATAGAAACCCACTCCAATACTCTTGCCCAGGAGCCAGGTGGCTACAGACCATGAAGTCACAGGGAGTTGGACACAACTAAGTGACTAACACACACACACACACACACACACACACACACACACACACTCTTTCTTTCTGCATTTTTAAAATGTTGCTCCACTGTCTTCTAGCATTTGTAGTTTCAGAAGAGAAGCCCATTGTAATTTAAAATAAATGTTGCCCTGTATGTCATGTGCTTCTTAAGATTTATTCTTCATTGACTTCTTAAGATTTATTCTTCACTTTCATTTTAACCAATTTTCCTATGATATACCTGTACATTGTTCTCTGAATTTATCAGAGCATGGGGTTCTCCATGATTCCTGAAACAAATTTATACAGTTTCATTAAATATGAGAAGTTTGGGGCCATTAGTTTTTTAAGCAGTTTTTTCTACTTATCCTAACTTTCCTCTCCTCAACAAACTCTTGTGACCTGCATGTCAGACATTTGATGATATCCTATAGGCCCCTGAGGCTTTCTTCATTTTATGAAAATTTTTGCATTTCTGTCCAGTTGGATAATTTATATCGATCTGTCTTAAAGTTCACTGACTCCTTTGTCATCTATATTTTGCTACTAAGCCAGTGAGTGAATCTTTTACTTAATATATTACATTAAATATTCTTGTATCTATTTTTTAATTATAAAATTTTATTTTGGTTCTTATGTTTTTTATTATTCTATTCTGATTTTATATTTTCATTTCCTGTACCTTTCTTTACTTCACTGAGCTGAGTTCTAATAGCTACTTTTCAGTTATTGTCTGATAAAATCATCATGGGGTTACCATGTATTAAGTTTCTTTTCTCTTGAAAATGGGTCACATTTTCTTTACTCTTCATAAGTTTAGTGATTTTTGCTCTATCCTGCACAAGGTGAATATTAATGTTGTATACACTCATGATTCAACTACTGCATTCTTCTTACATGTGTTGATTTTTGTCTGGTTTTGATTCAATTCAGACTTAGCCTTGGCCAAGCCTGTAGTGGAAGGTATCCTCAGGAAGGTGTCCTCAGTTTAGTCCTTTAAGGCTTCACTCTAAACTGCTTTCAGTTTTAGCTTGTGCTGGCATGCTTCAGGATTTAACCTAAAATTTGGCCTTAATTTATATAAAAGTTAGGTTCCTCTTCCGATGCCTGTCTTTTTTGGAGTTCCTCATTCATATTTTAGTGTCTCTGGTTGCTGTGAAATTCCTTGCTCTGGTTTTAGAAAGACAGTGAGGTGTAATTGCTATGGGAGATTTAGTCTCCCTGAGCCACCACCTCTTAAACTGCTATCGCCTTCAGGTGTAGCCTCAAACAATGGAGAAGACAATACTGCAGATTTCTTCCACCCAATTCTGATTTTTAAAGATTTTTTTTATTATGTTTAGTTTTATTTTGTCCATACTTTGTAACTATTGCTTATAGAGGCAGAGGTGTACTACAAGCTAATTCTCTAATCTTTCTTTTTTTTTTTTCTTTTTGCCATATGTTTTAAAGTTCTTGTTCATCATTTTCTTTTCAACTTTTATGAATCTCTGTATTGTAGAGGCATCTAAGTGTATGTTTTGCTCTAATTCCCTTAACATACTTAATAGAGTGTTGGCTTCCCTGGTAGCTTACTTGGTAAAGAATCTGCCTGCAGTGCAAGAGACCCAGGTTCAATCAATGGGTTGGGAAGATCCCCCAGAGAAGGAAATGACAAACTACTCCAGTATCTTTGCCTGGAAAATCCCATGGTCAGAGGAGCCTGATGGGCTGCAGCCCATGGGGTTGCAAAGAGTCGGGCATGACTAAGCAACTAAACACACACACAGCTTCCCTGGTGGCTCAGACCATAAAGAATCTGCATGTAATATGGGAAACCCAGGTTTGATCCATGGGTCAGGAAGATGGCCTGGAGAAGGGAATGGCCGCCGACTCCAGTATTCTTGTTTGGAGAATTCCATGAATGCAGCAGTCTGGCAGGCTACAGTCCATGGGGTTGCAAAGAGTCAGACACAACTAAGCGACTAACACTTTCACTTAATGGAGTAGAGTAATGTCTAAAATTTGGAATATTTGGAAATAGATAAATGTTTAATTTACACTTATCTGAATAAGCACTTGAACAATTAAACACAAACAAGGCCTTCAAAATTGAGGCAAATACATATATGTACAATCTAAAGAAGATAATCCACTTCATGTCAAACATGAGGAGACAAAATAAATAAACCTCATTCAGAATACAATGATAGTATTATGTTTTCTATTGAGCCTTCACTCCAGTGCTCTTGCCTGGAAAGTCCCATGAGCGGAGGAACCTGTTAGGCCGCAGTCCATGGGGTCTCTAAGAGTCGAACACGACTGAGCGACTTCACTTTCACTTTTCCTTTTCATGCATTAGAGAAGGAAATGGCAACCCACTCCAGTGTTCTTGCCTGGAGAATCCCAGGATGGGGGAGCCTGGTGGGCTGCCATCGATGGGGTCACACAGAGTCAGACACGACTGAAGCGACTTAGCAGCAGTGGCAGAAGCAGCACCAATTTACATTCCCACCAACAGTATAGGAATATTCCCTTTTCTCCACACCTTCTACAGCATTTATTATTTGTAGACATTTTGATGATAGCCATTCTGACTAGTGTGAGGTGATACCTCATTATAGCTTTGATTTGTCATACTCTAATAATAGCAGTATTAATCATTTTTTCATGTGTTTGGATATCTGTATGTCTTTTTTTAGAGAAATGCCTCTTTTGAACTTGTGCCCATTATTTGTTTGTTTTGGGGTGTGCTGGGTCTTCATTGCTTTGTGCAGGCTCTCTCTAGTTGAGATGAGCAGGAGCCACTCTTTATTGTAGCACGTGGGCTGCTCAGTGCAGTGGCTTCTCTTGTTGTGGAGCACAGGCTCTAGGTGTGCGAGCCTCAGTAGTTTGGCACACGGATTCAGGAGTTGCAGCTTGTGGGCCCTAGGGTACATGGGCTTCAGTAGCTATGGCATGTGGGCTCTAAAGCAGGGGCTAAGTCGTTGCGGCTCATGGTGTTAGTTGCTCAGTGGTGTGTGGAATCTTCCCAGACCAGGGATTGAACCCGTGTCCCCTGAATTGGCAGGCAGATTCCTATCCACTGTGATACCAGGGAATCCAGACTTATGCCCATTTTTTGATTGAGTTGTTTATATTTCTTAATATTGAGTTGTTTGTATATTTTGGAAACTAGCTCCTTGTTGTCCCCATAGCTTGCAAATATCTTCTTCCATTCTGTAGGTTGTCTTTTCATTTTATTGATATTTTCCTTTTCTATGCAAAACCTTGTAAGTTTGATTAGGTCCCATTTGTTTATTTTTATTTCTTTCATCCTGGGAGACAGATCTAGGAAAATATTGCTAAAATTTATGTCAAAAATATTTTTTAATTAATTAATTTATTTTAATTGGAGGTTAATTACTTTACAATATTGTAGTGTTTTTGCCATACATTGACATGAATCAGCCACAGGCACACATGTGTTCCCCATCCAGAAGCCCCCTACCACCTCTCTCCCTATCGCATCCCCCAAGGTCATCCCAGTGCACCAGCCCTGAACACCCTGTCTCATGTATTGAACCTGAACTGGCAATCCGCTTCACAAATGATAATATACATGTTTCAATGCTAACCTCTCAAATCATCCTACCCTCGCCTTCTCCCACAGAGTCCAAAAGACTGTTCTATACATCTGTGTCTCTTTTGCTGTCTTGTATATAGGTTCATTGTTACCATATTTCTAAATTCCATATATATGCATTAGTATACTGTATTGGTGTTTTTCTTTCTGACTTACTTCACTCTGTATAATAGGCTCCAGTTTCATCCATCTCTTTAGAACTGATTCAAATGCATTCTTTTAATAGCTGAGTAATATTCCATTGTGTATATCTACCACAGCTTTCTTATCCATTCATCTGCTGATGGACATCTAGGTTGCTTCCATGTCCTGGCTATTGTAAAGAGTGCTGCAGTGAACATTGGGGTACATGTGTCTCTTTCAATTCTGGTTTTCTCGGTGTGTCTGCCCAGCAGTGGGATTTCTGGGTTGTATGGCAGTTCTATTTCCAGTTTTTTACAGAATCTCCACACTGTTCTCTAGAGTGGCTATACTAGTTTGCATTCCTACCAACAGTGTAAGAGGGTTCCTTTTTCTCCACACCCTCTCCAGCATTTATTGTTTGTAGACTTTTGATAGCAGCCATTCTGACTGGTGTGAGATGGTACCTCATTGTGGTTTTGATTTGCATTTCTCTGATAATGAGTGATATTGAGAATCTTTTCATGTGTTTCTTAGCCATCTGTATGCCTTCTTTGCAGAAATGTCTGTTTTGTTCTTTGGCCCATTTTTTGATTGAGTCATTTATTTTTCTGGAATTGACCCGCAGGAGCTGCTTGTATATTTTTGAGATTAATTCTTTGTCAGTTGCTTCGTTTGCTATTATTTTTTCCAATTCTGAAGGCTGTCTTTTCACCTTGCTTAGAGTTTCCTTCATTGTGTAAAAGCTTTGAAGTTTCACTAGGTCCCATTTGTTTATTTTTGTTTTTATTTCCATTACTTTGGGAGGTGGGTCTTAGAGGATCCTGCTGTGATTTTATAGTTTTATTTTATTTATTTGATTTTATAGTTTCTGGTCTTATGTTTAGATCTTTAATCCATTTTGAGTTTATTTTTGTGTATGGTGTTAGAAAGTGTTCTAGTTTCATTCTTTTACAAGTGGTTGACCAGTTTTCCCAGCACCACTTGGTAAAGAGATTGTCTTTAATCCATTGTATATTCTTGCCTCCTTTGTCAAAGATAAGGTGTCCATAGGTGCATGGATTTATCTCTGGGCTTTCTATTCTGTTCCATTGATCTATATTTCTGTCTTTGTGCCAGTACCATACTGTCTTGATGACTGTAGCTTTGTAGTATAGTCTGAAGTCAGGCAGGTTGATTCTTCCAGCTCCATTCTTCTTTCTCAAGATTGCTTTGGCTATTCGAGGTTTTTTGTGTTTCCATACAAATTGTGAAGTTATTTGCTCTAGTTCTGTGGAAAATGCCATTGGTAGCTTGATAGAGATTGCACTGAATCTATAGATTGCTTTGAGTAGTGTACTCATTTTCACTATAGTGATTCTTCCAATCCATGAACATGGTATATTTCTCCATCTGTTTGTGTCACCTTTGATTTCTTTCATCAGTGTTTTATAGTTTTCTATACACAGGTCTTTTGTTTCTTTAGGTAGATTTATTCCTAAGTATTTTATTCTTTTTGTTGCAATGGTGAATGGAATTGTTTCCTTAGTTTCTCTTTCTGTTTTCTCATTGTTAATGTGTAGGAATGCAAGGGATTTCTCTGTGTTAATTTTATATCCTGTACCTTTACTATATTCATTGGTTAGCTCTAGTAATTTTCTGGTGGAGTCTTTAGGTTGTCTATGTAGAGGATCATGTCATCTGAAAACAGAGTTTTATTTCTTCTTTTCCAGTCTGGATTCCTTTTATTTCTTTTTTTCTTTGATTGCTGTTGCTAAAACTTCCAAAACTATGTTGAATAGTAGTGGTAAGAGTGGGCACCCTTGTCTTTTCCTGACTTTATGTGAAATGCTTTCTATTTTTCACCATTGAGAATAATGTTTGCTGTCGGTTTATCATATATGGCTTTTATTATATTGAGTTATGTCCCTTCTATTCCTGCTTTCTGCAGGGTTTTTATCATAAATCGATGTTGAATTTTGTCAAAAGCTTTCTCTGCATCTATTAAGATAATCATATGGTTTTTATCTTTCAGTTTGTTAATGTGGTGTATCACATTGATTGATTTGTGGATATTAAAGAATCCTTGCATCCTTGGGATAAAGCCCACTTGGTCATGATGTATGGTCTTTTTAATATGTTGTTGGATTCTGTTTGCTAGAATTTTGTTAAGGATTTTTGCATCTATGTTCATCAGTGATATTCGCCTGTAGTTTTCTTTTTTTGTGGGATCTTTGTCAGGTTTTGGTATTAGGGTGATGGTGGCCTCATAGAATGAGTGTGGAAGTTTACCTTTTCTGGAAGAGTTTGAGTAGAATAGGTGTTAGCGCGTCTTTTAATTTTTTATAGAATTCAGCTGTGAACCTGTCTGGTCCTGGGCTTTTTTTTGGCTGGAAGATTTCTGATTACAGTTTTGATTTCCATGCTTGTGAAGGGTCTGTTAAGATTTTCTATTTCTTCCTTGCTCAGTTTTGGCAAGTTATACTTTTCTAAGAATTTTTCCATTTCTTCCAAGTTGTCCATTTTATTGGCATATAGTTGCTGATAGTAGTCTCTTATGATCCTTTGTATTTCTGTATTGTCTGTTGTGATTTCTCCATTTTCATTTCTAATTTTGTTGATTTGATTTTTTTCTCTTTTTTTCTTGATGAGTCTGGCTAATAGTTTGTCTATTTTATTTATATTCTCAGAGAACCAGCTTTTAGCTTTGTTGATTTTTGCTATGTCTCCTTTGTTTCTTTTTCATTTATTTCTGCCCTAATTTTTATGATTTCTTTCCTTCTACTAACCCTTGGGTTCTTCATTTCTTCCTTTTCTAGTTGTTTTATGCATAGAATTTGGTTATTTATTTGACTTTTCTCTTGTTTCTTGAGATAAGCTTGTTTTGCTATGAACCTTCCCCTTAGCACTGCTTTTACTGAGTCCTGTAGGTTTGGGGTTGTTTCATTTTCTATGCATATTTAGATTTCTTTTTTGATTTCTTCTGTGATTTGTTGGTTATTCAGAAGCGTGTGGTTTAGCCTCCATATGTCTGTGTTTTTAATTGTTTTCTTTCCTGTAGTTGACATCTAATCTTACCATATTGTGGTCAGAAAAGATGCTTGGAATGATTTCAGTTTTTTTGAGTTTACCAAGGCTAGATTTATGGCCCAGGATGTGATCTGTCCTGGAGAGGGTTCCATGTGCACTTGAGAAAACATTTGGAATTCATCGTTTTGGGGTGAAATGTCCTATAAATATCAATTATGCCTAACTGGTCCATTGTATCATTTAAAGTTTGTGTTTCCGCTAATTTTCTGTTTAGTTGATCTATCCATAGGTGTGAGTGGGGTATTAAAGTCTCCGACTATTATTGTGTTACTGTTAATTTCCCCTTTCATACTTGTTAGCATTTGCCTTACATACTGTGGTGCTCCTATGTTGGGTGCATGTATATTTATAATTGTTATATCTTCTTCTTGGATTGACTCTTTGATCATTATATAGTGCCCTTCTCTGTCTCTTTTCATGTCTTTTATCTCAAAGTCTATTTTATCTGATATGAGTATTGCTACTCCTGCTTTCTTTTGGTCTCCATTTGCATGAAATATCTTTTTCCAGCCCTTCACTTTAAGTTTGTATGTGTCCCTTGTTTCGAGGTGGGTCTCTTGTAGACAGCATATATAGGGTTCTTGTTTTTGTATTCATCCAGCCAGTCTTTGTATTTTGGTTGGGGCATTCAACCCATTTACATTCAAGGTAATTATTGACAAGTATGATCCCATTGCCATTTACTTTGTTGTTTGGGTTCGAGTTTATAAACCTTTTCTGTGTTTCCTGTCTAGAGAAGATCCTTTAGCATTTGTTGAAGAGCTGGCTTGGTGGTGCTGAGTCCTCTCAGCTTTTGCTTTTCTGTAAAGCTTTTGATTTCTCCTTCATATTTGAATGAGATCCTTGCTGGGTACAGTAATCTGGGTTGTCAGTTTTTCTCTTTCATCACTTTAAGTATGTCCTGCCATTCCTTTTTGGTCTGAAGAGTTTCTATTGAAAGATCAGCTGTTATCCTTATGGGAATCCCCTTGTGTGTTATTCGTTGATTTTCCCTTGCTGCTTTTAATATTTTTCCTTTGTGTTTGATCTTCATTAATTTGATTAATATGTGCCTTGGGGTGTTTCACTTTGGTTTATCCTGTTTGGGACTCTCTGGGTTTCTTGGACTTGGGTGGCTATTTCCTTCCCCGTTTTGGGAAGTTTTCAACTATTATCTCCTCAGGTATTTTCTCATGGCCTTTCTTTTTGTCTTCTTCTTCTGGGACTTCTATGATTCGAATATTGGGGCATTTGACATTGTCCCAGAGATCTCTGAGGTTGTCCCCATTTCTTTTAATTCTTTTTTCTTTTTTCCTCTCTGCTTCATTTATTTCCACCATTCTATCTTCCACTTCACTTATCCTATCTTCTCCCTCAGTTATTCTACTGTTGGTTCCCTCCAGAATGTTTTTTATCTCAGTTATTGCATTATTCATTATTGATTGACTCTTTTTTATTTCTTCTAGGTCATTGTTAAACATTTCTTGCACTGTCTGAATCCTTGTCTCCAGACTATTTATCTGTAACTCCATTTTGTTTTCAAGATTTTGGATCATTATTCTGAATTCTTTTTCAGGTAGAGTCCCTATCTCCTCCTCTTTTGTTTGGTCTGGTGGGCATTTATCATGTTCCTTTACCTGCTGAATATTTCTCTGCCTTTTCATCTTGTTTAGATTGCTGTGTTTGGTGTGGCCTTTCTGTATGCTGGAAGTTTGTGATTCCTCTTTATTGTTGAGGTTCCTCCCTGTGGGTGGGGTTGGACAAGTGGCTTTTCAAGGTTTCCTGATTAGGGAAGCTTGCGTCAGTGTTCTGGTGGATGGAGCTGGATCTCTTCTCCCTGGAGGGTAATGAAGTGTCCAGTAGTGAGTTTTGAGATGTCTGTGGGTTGGGTGTTACTTTGGGTAGCCTGTATATTGATGCTCAGGGCTATGTTCCTGCGTTGCTGAAGAATTAGCATGGTATGTCTTGCTCTGGAACTTGTTGGCTTTTGGATGGAGCTTGGTTTCAGTGTATATATGGAGGTTTTTGGATCAGCTCTTGTCCTTAATGTTCCCTGGAGTCAGGAGTTTTCTGGTGTTCTCAAGTTTTGGATTTAAGCCTCCTGCCTCTGGTTTTCAGTCTTATTCTTACAGTAGCCTCAAGACTTCTCCATCCATGTCACACCGATGCTAAAACATCTAGGTTAATGGAGAAAAGATTCTCCACAGTGAGGGACACCCAGAGAGGTTCACAGAGTTTCATGGAGAAGAGAAGAGGGAGGAAGGAGATAGAGGTGACCAGGAGGAGAAGAGGGGGAGTCAAAAGGAGAGAGACAGATCTAACCAGTAATCAGTTCCCTAAGTGTTCTCCACAGCCTGGAATACCCAAAGAGATTCACAGAGTTGGATAGAGAAGAGAAGGGGGAGGGAGGAGATAGAGGTCACCTGGGGGAGAAAAAGGAGAGTCAAAGTGGGGAGAGGCCAATAAAGCCAGTAATCACACTCCTAAGTAAAACTGAGTGCTGAAGATTGGATTCTTAAAGGTACCAAATTGGTAACAAATACCAAAAACACAAAGATTAAAAATTTAGAGTAGAGGTTAGACTCTCAAAAATACCATATTAAAAAAACAAAGCAAAACCACAAAACTTATAAAAAATATATATGAAATTTGCTGTAAAAATCGGGTCTTTTTTTTGCAAGGTAATAGTAGGTTATAAAAATGAAAATTAAAGGAGTGATAAAGGACTTAAAATTTTTTTAAAAAAATTAAGTTTTAAAAATGGTAATAGTAAAATATATCTAGGAATTTCTCTTGAGCTGTTGTGGGCAGTGTGGAGTCAGTTCAGTTTCAGATAGTTCCTGTTCCAGCTTATACTTCTTCTTGGAGTCCGTAGGCCCCTTGCAATGTAGTTGGTGTTAACTACAGGGTTTTAATCCGTTGCACCTGTCACTCCCAAAGCAGTTCCTTCTGTTTATTTTGGCTTCTTCTATTTGCAAGTCTCTTCAGTGTCTAATCTCTGCCCTGACACAAGGAGGCGGAGGTGGTCACTTATTCAGGCTCACTTGTTCAGCTGTGCTGTGGAGAGGGAGGAACACTGCAAACAAATATCACTGGGCTGTGTGGGGAGTGCTCACAGTATCTGGGCCACATCAGGTTTGCCCCCGCTCACGGTGTGTGCGGTTTCCTGGTCTACACTGCTCAGACTCCCAAGTTGCTTTGCAGGAGAACTGTCTAAAACAGGCCCTGGGTTGTGTACATTTCCCAGGTCTAAGCCACTCAGGTTCAGGTTCTCAGGTACCCCACAAAGGCACAGATTCAGTTGGGCCTGCGTTTTGCGCCCTTTCCAGGTCCAAGCAGCTCAGGCAACCAGGTGCTCAGCGACCACACTCTCCCCAGATGGGGCGGTATGTCTTATTGCCTCCCCTGTCCCAGCTGCTTGGATTCCTGGATGCACAGCGGGAGTGCTGTCTCAGGTGTGCTGTGTGTCTCCTCTGGGGAGCTGATCTCTGGCTGCGACCCTCCTGGTAGATGTCAACCTTCCAGGATCCCAGGAAGACTTGGTTAGCAACTGGGGGCCTGCTCAGAGTTTGGTGGAGGATGCCATCTCTGGGGCCAAGATTGTCCCTTGCCTTCCTGCTCTGGCTGTAGCCTGCCTGCCTCCCTGCCTCTGGTGAGGGATGGACTGGTCCACAGCCAGCTAACTCTCCTCTGGTATTCGCTCAGTGGCTTGTTCTGTGTGTGGGCCCAGCAGTGCCTTAGGTTAGAGCTTTTTGCGGGAAAGTTCTCTCTCTCTCTCTTTTTTTTTTTTCCTCTCTGCCTATCCCGCAGTTTGGGTTGCTATCTCACATTAGCTTCCTCAGGTTGTCCTCAGGGTATTCAGGCCTGTTCCTTACCCTAAGCAATGCAGCCTGTGCCTCCCTGTTCAACCTCCGCTGGCTGGTGGAGGACGTGAGTGTCTGGGCTACTTCTCCGCTGGGAGTTGCAGTTAGGCACGTAATCTGTGGGTTTTATTTATTAATTTTTTTCCTCCCAGTTATGTTGCCCTCTGAGATTCCAAAATTCCCTGTAGACCCACCGGTCAGAGGGTTTCCTGGTGTTTGGAGACTTCTGTTTCATTACTTCCTCCATGGGACAGGTCTTCATCCTCAACTCTTTTATCTCTCTTTTTATCTTTTATATCTTTTCCTACCTTCTTTCAAAAACAATGGGCTGCCTTTCTGGGTGCCTGGTGTCCTCCGCCAGTATTCAGAAGTTGTTTTGTGGAATTTTCTCAGTGTTCAAATGATCTTCCGATGAATTTGTGGGGAGAAAGTGGTCTTCCCGTCCTATTCCTCCACCATCTTAGGACCACCCCCATGTAAAAAATATTTTGCCTGTGTTTTCTTCTAGAAGTATTATGGTCCTATGCTTTATTTTTAAACCATCTTGAATTTATTTTTGTATATGATGTGAGGAAGTGTTCTAATTTCATTGATTTACATGCAGCTATCCAACTTCCCCAACACTGGCTGCTGAAGAGACTGTCTTTTCTCCATTGTACATTCTCACCCCCTTTGTTGAAGGTTAATTTACCATATGTGTGTGGATTTGAGTTCTCTATTTTGTTCTGTTGATTAATGTCTGTTTTTGTGCCAATATCATGCTGTTTTGGTTACTGTAGCTTTATAGTATTGTCAAAAGTCTGGGAAGGTTATGCCTCTAGCTTTGGGTTTTGTTTCCCCCCTCAGGATTGCTTTGGTAATTCTGAGTCTTTTGTGATTCCTTATAAACTTTAGGATTATTTTACTCGGTGGACATAGGTTTGGGTAGACGCCAGCAGTTGGTGATGGACAGGGAGGCCTGGTGTGCTGCAGTTCTTGGGGTCACAAAGTGTTGGACACTACTGAGCAACTGAACTGAACTAGTTCTATTATAAATATCATGGATAACTTAATAAGGATTGCACTAAATCTGTAGAGCTTTGGATAGTATAGCCATCTTAGCAATATTAATGCTTCCACTCCAAAAGCATGAATTATAATTCCATTTCTTTGAATTTTCTCCGGTTTCCTTTGTCATTGTTTTATATTTCTTAGTATATTTCTTTATCAGGGCACGATGACCTTATAAAATTACTCTGGGGGAATGTCCCTCTTTTTCATTCTTCTAAAAGTGTTTGAGAATGAAATTCTACCAATTATTTGTTTTGTAGAATTCCCCAGTGAAGCCATCATGTCCTGGATATTTGTTTGCAGTATGTACTTTGTTTTTAAATTACAGGTTTTGTTTCATTTCCAGTGATCAGTCCATTCAAATTATCTGTTTTTTATTGACTCAATTTATGCAGACTGTGTCTCTAGACACTTGTCCATTTCTTCTTGGCTATGTAATTTGTTGGCATATAGTTCATAGTATTTTCTTATGATTTTTTTTGTGTGTGTATTTCTGCAGTGTTATTGCTTATTTTGTTTATTTGGGTCTTCTCTTTTTTGTGTGTGAACCTAGGTAGAGGTTTGTTGATTTTGTTTATCCTTTCAAGTAACCAGCTCATAGATTCATTGATCTTTTATTGTTGTTGTTGTTGTTTTTTATCTCTATGCTTTTATTTCCTCTCTGGTATTTATTATTTCTTTCCTTCTGCTAACTTTAAATTTTGAATGTTCTTCTTTTCTAATTATTTTAAGTGGTAAGTTAGAGTGTTTATTTGACATTTTTCTTATATCTTGAGTGTGACCTGTATTACTATGAACTGCCCTTTTAGAACTGCTTTTTCTGCATCCTATTGAAAACGTTAGGTTGTGTTTTCATTGTTATTTGTCTTGAGATATTTTCTGATTTCCTCTCTGATTTCATTGTTGAAGTAATTTCTATCTTCTTATATTTGCTGCAGCTTACTTTGTATGTTAATATATGGTCTGTCCTAGAGAATGTCTCATGTGTGCTTGGAAAAACTTGTATCTGTATATTTTTAGGTGTAGTGTCCTACAGATATCAATTAAGTCCAACTGTTTCTATTGTGTCATTTAGGAGCTCTGTGGCCTTATTGATTTTTGTCTGGAAGATATTTCCATTGATGTCAGTGGGTGTTAAGGTCTGTTGTTCTTATTATATTCCTGTCAATTCCTTCCTTTATGTCTGTTAGTATTTGTTTTATATATTTAGGTGTATCTATATTGGGTACATACATGTTAATGAGTGTAATATCCTCATCATGTATTTATCCCTTTATCATTATATAGTGTCCTCCTTTCTCTTTTATTATTTTAAAGTTTATTTTGTCTGATATGAGTGTTGCTACCCTGGCTTTCTTGTGTTTCAGTTTGTATGAAATACCTTTTTCCAATCCCTCACTTTTAATATTTATTTATCTTTCACCCTAAAGTGAATCTCTTGCAGGCAAAACTTTGTAGGTTCTTGTTTGTTTCCCAATATAATCCACCCCTCTATATCTTTTAGTTGGAGCTTTTAGTCCATTGCCATTTAAAATAATTATTGATAAGTATGTATTTGTTGCCATTTTAAACATTTTTCAGTTGATTTTAGAACTCTTCTTTGCTCTTCTCTTCTTTTTTATTTTTCCTTCTGTGGTTTGATAGTTTTCTTCTGTATTTTAGTTGAATTTCTCAGTTTCTTTCTCTTTGATTATAGTGAATCTGTTGTGTGTTTTTAGTTTGTGGTTACCCTGGTTTTCAGTATTAACCCATAACTGTATCTACTTGCTTTAGATTGATAGTCATGTAAGTTGAAATTCATTCTAAATGATAAACATTTGGGGGTTCCCTTGCAGTCTAGCAGTTAAGACTCAGCACTGTCACTGCTGTGACCTGGCTTAGTCCCTGGTCAGGGAACTTCCTGCAAGCCATGCAGCACAGCCAGAAAGCGGGGAGGGGGCAGGTAGCAAGCTAAATTTTATGCATTATTTTACTACCCTCCTCCATAGTTTGTGATTTTGATGTCCTATTTTACATCTTCATCTTATCTTTTTGCTCTTCATTGTATCTAGCATCACTTTTAAAAGACTTTTGTTACATTTTATCTGGGTGCTAGCTTATTTAAGTGATCTTCAATCATTTTATATACTTGCCTTTCCTCTTGTGTCATCCTCTTTCCTTTAGATTCTTCCTTTCTATTTAGAAATGATTTTTCAGTTTTTTTTTTTTTTTTTTTTTCAGAATAGGTTTAATATTGCTGTATCCTTTTAGCTTTTGCTTATCTGAGAAGTTTTTAGTTTCTCCTTCTATTCTAATGATAATCTTTATGGGTAGAGTACCCTAGGTTTCAGGTTATTCTCTTTCAGAACTTTGAATAAATGTAGAGCCTATTAAACAAAGTGAAGTAAGTCAGAAAGAGAAAAACAAATAACTTACATTAATACATATGAAAAATGGTATTGATAAACCTATTTGCAAAGAGAAGGAATGGAGATGCAGTTGTAGATAATGGACTTGTGACTAGATCATGACATGCCCTTCTGGCCTGTAAAGTTTCTGTAAAGAAATCAACTGATTGCCTAATGAAGATTCCCTTGTAACTGATTTTTGTGTTTTCTTTCTTACTGCCTTTAAATCCTCTTTAATTTTTGCCATTTTAATTATGTTATATCTTAGAATGTGTCTATGTACTTTCACCTCATTTACGGCCCTCTGTACTTTCTGTACCTGGATATCTTTTTCCTTCTTTAGTTGGGAAATTTTCAGCCATAATTTCTTTAAATATATTTTTGATCCCCTTTATCTTTCTTCTTCTGGAACCTCTATTACACATAAGGTGACAAACTTTATAGTATCCCATAGATCTTGTATGTTGCTTTTATTTTTCCTTCATTTGTCTTCTGTCTGCTATTCTGATTAGGTGATTTACATTATTCTGTCTTCCAGATTACTTATTCATTCCTTTGCATATTTAGTCTGCTGCTTATTGCCTTTAGCTCAGTTTTTATCCCCACAATTGAATTGTCTAATTTGATTGATTCTTGTTCACAGTTTCTTGCTCCTTGTTTTAGTGATCTGCATTTCTATCAGTATTCTTCTTTAATTCCTTTCAGTTCAGTTCAGTCACTTAATCGTGTCTGACTCTTTGTGACCTGATAGACTGCAGCATGCTAGCCCTCCCTGTCTGTCACCAACTCCCAGAGTTTACTCAAACTCTTGTCCATTGAGTCAGTGATGCCATCCAACCATCTCATCCTCTGTCATCTCCTTCTCCTCCCTCCCTCAATCTTTCCCAGCATCAGGGTCTTTTCCTTTAGCATTTTCATTACCACCTTTTTGAACTAGGGATCTGCTAGACAGACAGGAGAGATCTGTTTAATTGTTTTTTAAAGGAATTTCTCTTATTCTTTGAATTGGGAATATTTCCTGTTTTTTCAGTTTACTTAAATTTTTGTGTGACTCTGTGAATTAGGAGAAACAGTTATCTACTGTGATTTTGAAGGACAGCTTTTATGTGGGAGCCTTCCTGTGTAGCTTGTCCAACATTTTTGGTGTGAGGGCTGTTTTTGATATGGATTCCTGCCACATCTTCCTCATTGTCCCCTTGATAGGGCGTGTATTAGGTATTGTGGTTACCAAAGCCTGCACTAGATGTTGGGTGAGGCCTTCTCTTTATTCTGTGGCTGTAAGCTCTGTTGAAAGGCAATATCTGCCCCCTAGTTGTTTAAATAGAAGATCCTGGATCTCATTCTATGCTGCAGTGAATGTAGGCGGGACATGAGTGCTCCACTGAGAAAAGAGCAGCTGTGTATCATTCTCCAGGGACTGTCTCCTGGGGCCCTGCAATTTCATGACACCGGTGTGCACCCTGGTGCTGCCAGAAGAGCTGACCCTGGACCTGCCCCTCACTGAGGGAGCACTGATAACTGGCTCAGATGTTGGCTCTGCCCCTGGGATGTGCAAGCTAACTGTGGAGCCCCAGGCCACACTTCAGTTCCTTTAGGCTTCCTCTGTGCAGCTAAACTGAGTCCTCTCCTTGGGTCCATCCACTGAAGCCTGAGTTTCAGTACCTAGGCACTGCATGTACTAGCAGGCATTTGTTTTGAGTCAAGACGTGTGATGACATGGCAGCTGTCAGTGCTGGTCTCTTTCTGCCCTGTTTGTTAGCAAGCCAGCACTGTGCACACTCTTCTTAAGCAGAGTCCAGTTCACTCCAGCTGTCTATTCTAGTGCACCTCCTAGCCAGTGGGTTCCTAGGGCAACCAAATCTTTCCTCTCTCTCACAGCTCCCTCTGAAGAGTATGAGTCCTGTCCTGATTTCTTTTTTTGTTTATTTGTTTTCTTCTCTTTTTGTCCTACTAGGTTACATGGGGCTTTTTCTTGCAGCTTTGGTTTTATAAGAAATCTTCTGACAGCCTTCATTTGGTTTTTTGTGTGAATTATTCCACATGTAGATATATTTTTGATGTGTTTTTGGGGGGACGTGAACACATTTTTGTACTCTGCCATCTTGATCTCCACTTTTTTTTAAATTATTTCAAAAATTTTAGTTGTGTTATAAACACAAATTTATTTTTTTAGGTACCAGGCACTACCTAAGATTTCCACAAGCATCATTTATTTTAATCCTCAGCATAACTCTGAGTTAGGTGCATCTAATCTCTGCAATTATAGTTGAAGATACTGATTTACAGAGATGTTAAGTATCTTGCTTGAAATCACAACTAATAGACTGAAGCCACATATTCTTGCTCCAGTGTCAGTGTTTTTAACCACTGCTACATCATCTATAAAACAGTTTGTTACAAATTAATACAGTTGCTAACACTAGTCTGTTCATCAAGACCAATGTTGGCTGTGTCTCTTTGTCTTACAGCATATTTAGTGTTACCTTTCCTTTTTTTTAAATTATAGACCAGACTGGCCTGTTAGATGCTAATATTTCTCCACTCTCTGTGGAACTTCCCTTGCTTATTAGAACAATTTGCTCCAAGTAACCTTGAGTAGCTTCTTGGATGGGCTAGTCTTGTTATTCTCTCCTGAGACAGAACATTTAATGGCCACTGAATATCCACATATTCTCCCACATTCCTCCACCTTCCTCTAATCAAGCAGGACCGCTGGACTAGTTCTGACAAATAAATTTTGAGAGAAAGTGATACGTACCTCTTCTTGGCAGTATAAACATCCCAGGCAATTCTCTAGCTTTTTTGCCTTGTCCTGCTTTCCCTCACCTTTCTTTTCTTTTCCTTTCCTTTCTGATTACATTTCTGATTTTTGGAAGAACAATGAGAAAACTGCTTGTTGTCAGTATGTAGTGTTAATAAGCGTTTGCAAACACATTTATTGGGTTATCTAATTGCTAAGTATATGATGATTTGGCATTTTATCATTTATAACCTGAAATAGATTTGAATTAACAATTTAGTGACTTGGTCAACCAAAATGATTGAGACTCTACTTGATACCAAGCAGTCTTGGTTAGTACCAAACTTGTAAAACAGTGTGTGACTCATAGGACTTCATGATATATATATATATATATATATATATATATATATATAAAATATATACACACACACATATATATGTATGTGTGTACATATATATCATATGTATACACACATATCATATATATATGTATACATATATATGATATAAAAATAATGTATTAAGCACCATAAGAGGAACATAAAGTATAGTGGAAGGATAGAGGAAAGAATTTGAAAAGGAGTGGATACAACTGAACCTCTGTGTTGTATGCCTGAAGCTATCACAACACTGCTAGACAACTATATTCCAATATAAAGTAATAAATCAAATAATTTTTCAAAAAAGGACAATTGGCTATTCATAACTGGCTCAATAAATGAATTAATATTTGAAATATATTGAATTTTCTAAAATCTTGATTTTAGTTTATCTTCTGTTTATTTGTCTCAATTATAAAAAGTAGGCTTTTTATGTCCCAGAGTGATGGTATGGGGAGGGAGGAGGGTTCAGGATGGGGAACACATGTATACCTGTGGCGGATTCATTTTGATATATGGCAAAACCAATACAATATTGTAAAGTTAAAAAAAAAAATGAATGGTACATGTTTAAGGAGTTGTTTCACACTGCTATTTTTAAGAGATAGTGCTGGTGAACAGAATTAGATGAATAGAATTTTTAAAGTATATGCTATTATTTGGCATTTTTTTTACTTTCTTTCTTTCTCCATTTTTTTTTTCCTCCAGTATAGACCATACTTTGATTCCCCCTAAGAAGTGGACCCTTACAAAGAAATTTTGACATACATGATCTGCTTTTAAGATTTAAGGTAGGAAAACATTTACTCTACTTTTTATTTTATATCTGAGGAAAGTCAAAACAATAGAAACTCAGTGAATTATCTCGGGCATCGCAGGTGATCCTCCTCTGCATCACTCTATTAAGAGAAAATACAACTATATTAGCTATAGATACAGGATGTAACTCAGGTGAAAGCAAGGCATGAGCTTGAACCATAAAGGGCTATGGAATAAGTAACAGAAGATAGTGTAAATATAATCTAATCTAAGTGAAATAGATGAGAACTATATTTGTTTCATCTGACCGATTCAAAACTCACAAGCTGAGGAAAAAAAAAATGGCAAATTTTTCTAGGTTTACATACTGCGAGTCTAACATGAACCTTTGTATCTTTTATGATGATAGTTCTGAAATTATATATTTACTTATTTTTCTTTCTGTTTGCCCTTCCTTCAAAACCATCCAGTTGAGTTGCTGATGTAAAAGTCTGGGTACATTTTAATGTAATAAAAAATGTAATACAAAGCCCACAAAGCCAGTAAATACCCTCTTTGTCTCTGATGCATGTCAGGAAATTGAAGTAAATAGATTTAAAACTCTAACATTACAGACTATGAGATTAGAAAGCCATTAGCAGTCATAAGCCCATTAGAACTCTGGGCACCCAAAGACTGTTACAGAGAAATTTCTTGACCAGATTAAAAAAATATATATATCGATATCATCCTTCTTTCATTATTCAATGAAAGGTTTTATTGGATGCCTTGTTAGTATTCTGTTCCTTTCTGTAATGGATGCTTTTAAACAGAAAAAGTTTCATGAGTGTCCTCTTTAAAGAAAAAAATAAAAGAACAACAAAAGTGACCACTTGTTTCTTTGACATCGTAAGTGAGATGATGTCATTTAACAGTCTGAGTAGAGGAAAAAGCTTGACTATCTTCAATTTCTGTCTGTTTTCTTAGTCTTTTCTCTTGCTGTCGTGTTATTTGTCCATATTCTTCACCAGAGACCTATGATAACTGGATCAATGAACATCTTCTCGAGTCTCCTCAAAGTAGTACTGTGTACTCCAGAAGATGATAGGGAAGAGAGTGTGTCCGTTCTTATTGCTTCCTCTCAGAGTTTTCATTCAAAAACTGGTTTCAAATTGAAATGAAATAACTTTAAGCCTACTGTTTAAGTACAGGATCAGAATGGGCAATGATAGGGAAAAGGAGATTAAGGATTAAAAAAAAAAACAAAAAACAACAACTGGTCAATAGGTGTGATCATCTAAGGCACTGATGGACTGAAATAATGAATAAACTGCAATGTTTTAAAACAGTAATTCATTCTTATTTGTGAAAGTTACCATTTGACATACTTACTAGAATTTCAAATCTTTCTCTAAAAGAGGAGGAGTACATGAATTTTACTATACTGAATTAAACAAAACCTTTACCAATGAGTGCTTGCATTGAATAGTGTACTATTTGCCACTCCCGTCCCTACAGTCCTGGAAAAAAAAAAAAAAGATGACTGGACAACAGTTAACACTGAAGGGAAATCATGCCATAAGATGACTGATGATAATTATTGCACTTGGCACAGTTCTCTTTATTGATACTTCACTTACATCACTGCAGTTTCCAGTTCTTTCCATCATTTTATTTTATTTTTCAGTTTGCTCCATTTACAGTTATTTCTGTGTCGTTTAAAATCTCCATCATTTTCACTCTGTATTACAAGCATTGCCATATTAAATACAAAGGCTAGGGAATATTAACAATTACAAAAGCAACCTTGCAATTCCACAAGAAGCTTTACTTTTATTACATTAAAAAGGCAGTGACTGAAAACTGAAACTCTATTCTTCCTTTCAACAACCTGAGTCAAAATTATTGTTTAATAATTCATATCAGAGTTCAGTCAACATATTTCTTTGATCAGTATACAACTATATACTGGTAACATAATAGGATTAAAAAAATATGACTACTTCATTACATACCTAGTTGTAGTTTGATTATTTACTAAGTTGACTGTTGGATGAAGCTAGTAGATGCCATTTTGTGTAAATGGGAATGCATTAAGTGTACAGTTTAAGAATTTGACTTGAAATTTTCAGGGGAAAAAAAATTGTTGCCTATTGTCTTATAGTTAGGACAGCATTCTTAGAGGTGATCTAATCACAATGCTTTTTGGATATGTTCCAAGTACAGGATGGGCTGGGGATGATGTTCCAGTCTTTGGTAAGCAACTAATGAGCTACCTAAGTGCTTTTATCTACTCCTGGCTTAATATGAGGCCCAGAAACTATAGAACCAGCAATTGGTGGTACAGGGCCCTGAGCCTCTTGGTTTTATCATACTATACAGCCAATCCATTACAAACGTGCTAGCCACACACATGGGGTGTTAATTGGAGCTTGGCACCCCCTGGAGCATGACAAATTAATTCTCCACCAGTTAGAAATAAACAAACCCTCAAAGGACTTGTATTAACTACTATGAATTTGGGACTTTTTAACCCTTTATGAACTACTCCATTTATTTAATACAAGTTTAAATGAAATTAAATCCCAAAAATGTACCTTTATTCTAAAGATGCAAAAATGCACTAAAGTAAAATTATGGTTAATATGTGAATTGTCTGATATGCTTTATTGATGTATGGTTTGATTTCTTTCCTTATTAATTGAAAAGTCATTCCAAAGTTGTTTTCTTTCTTTAAATGTGCTGTAGGGTAATCTCACTGTATTGCAATACTGCATAATGATTAAGAGAGTATTTAAAAAGGCAAGCAAATTTTAAAAGGACTCAGATTTTACAAGTCTGAAAACTGTCTCTACCAATTATTTTATTTGTAGCCTTGAGAAGCACCTATTCACTTTGTCCACACATGTAAAATGAGAAATCATAGTATTTTAGGATTGTTGTGAAAATTAAATGTGAATAGCACACATACTGCTGAATATAAAGTCTTTGTATATGGAACATAGCAATTCAAATGTGCAAATCATGGATTATATTTGGAAAAAATTCACACATCTTTCCCCAGAATATTGCACTAGGGGAACATGTATTTTTAAATATCCTTTCAACATCTGGCAAGACTGAAAAACTTCTTTTTAGTCAGGTTAACCCATTATAAAAGTTTGCATACCTGCCTTTGCATGCATACCAGAATATATTACTTCTCTGTACAAGACTCTTTCCAAAAGCCTTTCATCCCAACCAGAGTTAAAGCCATATATTTTTAGTAGCTTATGCATGTTTATATTCTCTACTGTTCTCTATCTACCTCTTTTTCTACTCCTGCTATACTGGCCTACTTCTTGGTATTCTAACTTTCCAGGGGAAATAAGCTCCTACCTAAGGATTTAAATTTTTGTGTTCCCCAGATTTCTACATGATTCACTTCTGTATTTCCTTAAGATTTTTGCTCAAATGTCACCTTATAGAACTTTACTGGCCTCCTTATATAAAAGAGAAAGTCCTTCATCTTGGATCATCCCTCCTTTAAGCCATTTTTTAGTAGCCTACACCAGAATACAAGTTCTGTAAAAGCAGGGAATTCCTTTTTCCTCTATTGCCTACAACAGTTCCTGATATATAGAAAGAACTTGAAATAGCTTGACTAACAATTACAAAATCCAAAGTATCAGTGAATTAAACAAAATTGTAACCTGTTTTGCTCTCAAAGAAGTCCCCCATACATATCCATGTATGGTAGGACATTCCCATGTCAGACTATGGGTTTCTTGTTTTCAGAGTCTTAAGCTGCAGGATAGATGCTTTAACTCTAACTCCAGCTCTCCACCTGCTATGTCTGTATTCTAGTTGGCAGAAAGGAGGAAACAGAAGGCCATACCTCTTTCATTTTAAGGGCATTTTGCAGAAGTTGCAAATACCACTTCTAATATGTATCATTGGTGATTAGTCATATAACCAAACTTTATTACAAGAGATGTTGTAAAATAAAGTGTTTGGGGGCAGTCAGACATACAGCTAAAATTCCATAGTTCTGTTATTATAAGAGATGGGAAGAATAGATATTGATGGAAAGCTAGTGGACTCTGGGACATTTCTAAGTGAATATTTGTAGGAAAACTTTTTTCAGTTCAGTACAGTTGCTAAGTCGTGTCCGACTCTTTGTGACCCCATGAATCTCAGCACGCCAGGCCTCCCTGTCCATCACCAACTCCCAGGGTTCACCCAAACTCATGTCCATCGAGTTGGTGATGCCATCCAGCCATCTCATCCTCTGTCATCCCCTTCTCCTCCTGCCCCCAATCCCTCCTAGCATCAGCGTCTTTTCCAATGAGTCAGCTCTTCGCATGAGGTGGCCAAAGTATTGGAGTTTCAGTTTCAGCATCATTCCTTCCAAAGAATACCCAGGGCTGATCTCCTTCAGAATGGACTGGTTGGATCTCCTTGCAGTCCAAGGGACTCTCAAGAGTCTTCTTCAACACCACAGCTCAAAAGCATCAGTTCTTCGGCACACAGCTTTCTTCACAGTCCAACTCTCACATCCACACATGACCACTGGAAAAACCATAGCCTTGACTAGACGGACCTTTGTTGGCACAGTAACGTCTCTGCTTTCAAATATGCTACCTAGGTTGGTCATAACTTTCCTTCCAAGGAGTAAGCATCTTTTAATTTCATGGCTAAAAAGGACTAATTTTTAAATTTTATTTTGATTCCATAAAGGGCAAAACCAGTTAATTCTAAACTAAAATATCATCAGTTATAAGGAGTTATGATGATTTTGTTATTGTTCAGTCACTAAGTCATGTCCAACTTTTTGTGACCCCATGGACTACAGCACACCAGTCTCCCCTGTCCTTTACTATCTCCCAGAATTTGCTCAGATTCATGTCCATTGAGTTGGTGATACTGTCAAACTATCTCATCCTCTACCACCCACTTCTCCTTTTGCCTTCAATCTTTCTGAGCATCAGGAATTTTTCCAGTGAGTCAGTTCTTTGCATCAGGTGGCCAAAGTATTGGAGCTTCAGTTTCATCATGAAACAGTTATGATAGTGAAATGTTGTTTTACATTCTTAACAAATCATTGCAAGAATGAATGCTGAGTATTCATTGAAATATTTCATTTTGATATTGGAGAAAAATGCTGTCTACAAAATCTAAACACATGAGTTGAACTCTTAGTTTTCATGTAGATTCAGAGAATAATATTCCCTAACTCTGTCTTTCATTGTTTTTGATCCATGCAATAAAGAATAGTGGTTGATTAGAGCAATCAGGTTACCTAGAGTTCAATAAATCCTATTCTGTTCCATTATATTCTACACCTTGAAGTTATTAAAGTCTGCTTTTAAACAAACAACAACAACAACAAAAGACTACTTAAAAACAATCTTACTTTCTTTAAAAAAAAAAAAAAAAAGAGCTTCAGTGAATTTCCCCTGTCAATTGCATTTTCTGCCTCTGAGCCTTCTCTGAGCTATTTCCCTGATCTGTGAGGCAGGGGGATTCTGCCTGCCAGCTTCCTGAGCAGATCTAGGGGAAAATTAACACATCCACAACTGAGCTCAAGCATTGCTGACATCTGCTTTACTCATTTTCACAGCACACTCGCACTGCACCCTATTGCCTTCTTCTTATGCACTGTTTTATCATGTGGCTCATTTCAAGAAAATGCATTTAACTTTTAGGTACTACTCTGTGGTATGAAGTGTGGCAAATAGGAAATAAAATAACCTTGAAAGAGCATTTCCACCTATATGCAGCTATAATAATCACTGAGTCTCAAACCTCAGTGCTTATGATATGCTCTGTTTGGTAAAAGCTTATGAAGCCAGGGTCAATGTTCATACCTAAAGAAACCAATCTCACTTTTGAAGAGAAAACAACAAAATATCAACAACAAATCATCTCTTTACATGGACTGGAATCTATTGCTTCCCAGAAAGATAGTAAGCAGTCACTTTTACAGTCATTTATTTAATGGGTCTGTTTTGTTTTAATAGTAGGAAAATGAAACCAAAGTTAAAGGCTTTGGGTTTAATTTTGAGTTCTACCTTTGAAAAGAATTCTGTGTGTTTTCTGTGCTCTACTTTATTTCAGTTGTTCCATTTACATATAATTTAAAATTGAGAAGCCTCTTTAATGTAGATCCCATTTAATTTAGAATATATGATAAAGCAAATTGTACTAAAGACTGCTTTGATTCTATGGATACAGGCTTTGCTAAGAAGATGTATATTGTAAACAAGATTTTTATTATAGCATATCATCTACAGTGAAAGACATAATGAATGAATTATTAGTGCTTCATCACTAATAGCAAATTGACAGAGAAGGTCTGCCAAAAATAGCTTAATCTGAATTGTTCCAAACAGTATTATTGAAAATATACTTTAAAATGTCTCTCAGTTCAAACTTTAATAATTGTGATTTGTTCTTCTGTTCAGTCATTAACAGTGTATTCTTGAATCTTTTTTTTTTTAAAGATACATTCTTTTTTAAATGTTTTAAATAAAAAAACATTTATTATTGGTTTGTATCTGAATAACAACTCATATAACACTGTTATGTTCTTTTATAAATGAAGTACAGGAGAAAGAAGGAAAATATAATTATTACAGTGTAACATTTACAAGAAATTGATTAACTTGTAAAACCAAGAGGTTATTTAAATACCTGTGAGATATTTAACAATATTATCAACTGTCAATTGTTGCTTTGAAAATCATAATAAATATGTTCTCACAACAGTAATCTTTAGATAGAATGTGTAGGCATAGATAGGTTGAGGGTGGGTGTTAAATTCAACCATATTCCCTATATAGTCATTAGGAAAGTCTTTAAAATGCAACTTAAGTTTTATTACAAATCCTACATTTTAGTTGTAAATTTAGTTATGCAGTTAATAAAACTACATTTGTAAGAGGAAATCTTTCTTTTTTATTAATAAAGTGTTAGGATATCTAAATTTAAATTATAGTGAATAACAACTTCAAAGGAATAATAATAGTATTTGGAAAATAAGACTAGTACATAAAGTCAAATTATCTAATAAATAAAATTTTTTATGTCATTTTGCCATCCTGAGTCTCACTGATATGTACATTTGTATCCATGAAAGATGTTGTCATGTTTTGTCCCCTGAAGGGACCACCAGAAAAACCTTTTGATCAAAAAGTTAAGTTTATTAGATCTACCCCCTTAAGGAAGAACCCACCTTGCTTCCTATGTGGCTCAGATGGTAAGGAGTCTGCTTGTAATGCAAGAGCCCCAGGTTGGATTGCTGAGTTGAGAAGACCCCCTGGAGAAGGAGATGGTTGCACACTCCAGTATTCTTGCCTGGAAAATTCCAGGGACAGGGCAGCTACAGAACAGTGGGCTTCAGTTCATGAGATCACATCAAATTACCTTTTTTTTTTTCCCCCACTTAAGGGAGAACCCATCTTGAGTCTTAATAGTGCCTTAGAGGGAGGCATCAGAGGAAAACATGTATAGAGTTTTAGGGCCTAGAGTTGATTATTTTAAGGTAGATCCTGCAAGGAAGGGTACTGGTTAGGGTTGGTCAACATTTTTGACATGATAGTTTAGGATTGGCCAGCACAGCAAATCAAGGATTTTGAAGCATGTCATGATGAACAAGCTCTTAGTTTTGAAAGTACAAGAGGTCTTTTTAATGGGCTGTTTTAATTGGTTCACAGTCCTATTTTCCAGGGGCCAGTATTTCCTAGAGCAAGCAGCTCAGTTATTTTCACTTATTCTCATATTGTCTAGCATATGAAACTATACCTGTTACTTCTGTTATTTAACATAGGAGCAGGTAATTTTCTCAATTTAAAGTACCTGTTTTGTATGAGCACAAAGAAAAATTATTAATTAATGCTAGATACTGTTCACACCTTGGTGTATCCCTAGATGCAATCATTATATCTAAAACATATTTAGATATACTTTTTCTTCTCTGTGCTCTCTCTTTACTTCTTTGTCAGTTCACAAAACAAGGGCTTCCTGATTTATAACACTCCTATTATCAAAACTGATCAAAACCTAAAAATAAATGAAATTTTAATCTTGAAAATTAATTATCATGAAAAGTATAAAATTCATAACAGTGGTACTTTATGTGGATTATGTTATTTGTCATATCCTGTTCTATTATTAATGCCATTTAACATGCACTGTTACTAAGGCAGATGCAAGTTAAGTAGCTTGGAGATAGAATATGTGTTAACTTTTTAACCTCTATGGTTAAAGAAAATTTTCTAGGTAAAATAAATATAATCAATAATGAATAAATGAAAGAGACAGATATTAAAAATTTTGAGTAGACACATTGGTATTTCTATGCCAAACAAAAGTCTAAAGGTTTTCTTCTAAAGAAATGGAACTAATTATTTGGAATAACTAAAATATTTAAATATGTGGAAGAATAAGAGATTTGGTTAGAATGTGAGCTTTCCAAATCCTGGATTCAGTTAACCCAGATTTTTGGACAAATATATCCCTCTTATATTCTATCGTACATATAGTATGCAGCTTTTCTTGTACCCTACAAAACACTTTGGATCCCCAATTAGAAGTAGCTTTGGATCCCTAATCTAGGCTATGGCTTTCTGCTTCATGCATTTGTATACACCACTCCTTAAGTTGCTTTTCTTGTTATCACATGTATTGACAGTTGTCATGGGTTATCTATGTTCTGCATTGCTCTATCTCAAATATTCTTGCAGTTATTATTTCTGGAGGCTTATATTTAGTAATTCTACTATATGATCATACCTTTTGAACAAATCCGGCTCTTGAGGAATATGAATTAAAAGATGGAGTGATTGGTCTTGTTGCTCCTTTATCCCTTAGTGCCATCCTCTCTAAATCATCATGTTTCATGCCATGTATCTGACTGAAAATAGTTTGTGTTTTTGCTGGTGGGAAAAATCATTGGAAAATATAAAATGAGCTCAGTGGAGAGCTTGCCAATAGAGTGTTCTGGAGAAAGATAATACTATGGAGTTGGAAATTTCACTTGTTAGATATTTAGTTATCCTGGGCCTTTAAGGACTAATACTTCTGCATGTGTTCTTAAGTCACCCCCACCAGAATAAACTTGTGGTCTCTAAATTTGCTTATAGCAATTAGAGGGCAAAGAATTGAGAATGCTTTGCTGTAAACATTAATATAAACTTCTACTTTCAAATGGAAGTAGGAAAAACTCCCTAGCAAAACTGTTGATAAAACTGGTAAAAATTACTTTAAAAAAAGCATTTACTGTCTGAGGAAATTGTCCTAAGGGCACACAGCTAATGAAGAAACATTTATCCAAAACTGAAATGAGAAGTAGATAATTCAACAATAGTTGGAGAATTCAGTGTTCTACTTCCCCTAATGGATAGAATTGCTAAGCAAAAGATCAACAAGAACATAGCTGATTTAAATAACGGTATAAAGCAATTAGATTCAATAGAGATCCATGGAACATTCCATTTAACGACAATGGAATAAATATTCTTCTCAAGAGCACATGAAATACCATCTATGAAAGACAATATATGAGGCCATGAAACATGACTCAATGAATGTAAGGTGCTGAGATCATAGAAACTATGTTTTCTAATAACAATGAAATTAAATTGACAATCCAAACCCACAAAGAAATTTGGGGAATTAATAATTATGTAGGCATTAAATACTACTTTCCTAAACAACAAATGGGATAAGGAAGAAATCACAAGGAGAATTAGAAAATACTTTGTGATACTTAAAAATGAAGACTTATTAACATCTTTCAGTAAAAGCTGAAAAATATTAGTTCACTTTGGTAAAATAGACAAGTCCCAAGAAGGTCAAAAAGTACTGAAAGTCACTTGAAGAAATAGAAAATCTGAATAAACCTATAGTAGTGAAGAGATTGATTTAAGAAACAAAGTACCCCTAAAATGCCCAGAGTCAAATGGCTTTACTGGTGAACTCTGCCACATATTTAAAAAGTGATTAATATCATTTTCTCACAAATTATTCCAAAATATAGACAAGGAAGGAGTACTTCCCAACTCATTATATTAAGCCTATATTTCCTTGTATGGAAAACATTTTGGCAGTTGTTTAAAAGGTCAAAACATAGAGACATCACCGGACCCAGCAGCTCTACTAGATAAACCTCAAAGAAATAAAAGCATACGTCCACACATAAACACATACAGAAATATCCCTAGCAGTCTTACTCAAAGAGCCAAAAAGTGGAAACAACACAGATGTCCATGAACTGATAGATGAATTAATTAAGAATGGTAGATCCATTAAAGGGAATATTATTTAGTAATTAAATAAAGGAATGAAGAACTGTTGGTGTCGTTTTAGTTGCTAAATTGTGTCCAACTCTTTTGGGACCCCCATGGATTATACCAGCTCCTCTGTCCATGGGGTTCTCCAGGCAAGAATACTGGAGTGGGTTGCCATTTCCTATTCCAGGGGATCTTCCCAACCCAGGATTGAAACTGCATCTCCTGATTATGCTAGAATTTATGGTGGTAATAACTGCACAACTCTGTGAATATATTAAAAAACTTTAAGGGATTTCTCTGGTGGTCCAGCAGTGAAGACTCTGCACTTCACACAGGAGGTACGGGTTTGATCCCTGGTCAGGGAACTAAGATCCTACATGCTGTGTGGTGTAGCCAAAAAAAAAAAACATTGAATAGTACACTTTAAATAGGAAATTGTATATATGTATGTGAATTATATAAAGCTATTATAAAAAAAAGTCAAACTTTATATTTTGGGGCTCCAAAATCACTGCAGATGGTGATTGCAGCCATGAAATTAACTGATGCTTACTCCTTGGAAGGAAAGTTATGACCAACCTATACAGCATATTCAAAAGCAGAGACATTACTCTGCCAACAAAGGTCTGTCTAGTCAAGGCTATGGTTTTTCCAGTGGTCATGTATGGATGTGAGAGTCGGACGGTGAAGAAAGCTGAGCACCGAAGAATTGATGCTTTTGAGATGTGGTGTTGAAGAAGACTCCTGAGAGTCCCTTGGACTGCAAGGAGATCCAACCAGTACATTCTAAAGGAGATCAGTCCTGGGTGTTCTTTGGAAGGACTGATGCTAAAGCTGAAACTCCAATACTTTGGCCACTTCATGCAAAGAGTTGATTCATTGGAAAAGACCTTGAAGCTGGGAGGGATTGGGGGCAGGAGGAGAAGGGGATAACAGAGGATGAGATGGCTGGATGGCATCACTGACTCGATGGACATGAGTTTGGGTGAACCCTGGGAGTTGGTGATGGACAGGGAGGTCTGGCATGCTGTGATTCTTGGGGTTGCAAAGAGTCGGACATGACTGAGCAACTGAACTGAACTGAATTATAAAAATAATATCTATTTCACTCATTTTTGTGATGTATGTAAAAACATGCCACTCTCAGTCACTTCAGTCATGTCCAACACTTTGCGAGCCTATGGATGGTAGCCTGCTAGGCTTCTCTGTTCACGGGATTCTCTAGGCAAGAATACTGGAGTAGGTTCCCATGCTGCCCTCCAGGGGATCTTCCTGACCCAGGGATAGAACCCTAGTCTCTTATGTCTCCTTCACTGGCAAGTAGATTCTTTACTACTAGTGCCACTAAGCAGGGATCTATGTTTACATGTACTTGGTAATAAATTTATGTGTGGGAGCAAAAGTTAACAAATACATATATGTATGAAGGAAAGTCCAATGCACACTGTGTACATCTTCATGTGATATTCGGGATCTGAAAGAACTGTTTACCTTCATATAAATGAACACTAAATTTCCTGAGTAAGAGTTATTCATTCTAACTTATAGAATCAGTTCCTGCTAAGTGAACATGTTCACCCTTCCAGGAGACTTCTGATGGTTAGCAATGAAAATCCCAACTATTGAGTTTTTATCATTATGACTAACAAACCCATGGGGAAGACAATAAAAAATAAGAGTAAAATTCCATGATATTTTAGGATTTCCTTATAGAGATATTAATTTTGAATAAAACATGAACATTTTGGTCCCCTGGTTTTTAAACAAATGGTTGCTTAATTGAAAATGTGTCCTAAAGCACTATAGTGATCATCTCACTTCCATAATATTATTGCTTCAAGCATATGCATTTTGATACATATTCTGACATTTCACAATATGTACATACTGCATAATCAAATGGCATAAAATATTCAGATAAAGCATAAGACATCCAAACAATGTCTTGAAAAATAAGGTTATGACAAGTGTGTTATTAGGAGATTATATAATATATATATGTAAGAAAAAACTGAGTTTGTTTACATTATTAGTATTTTACAGGATTTATGCTTTTTTTTCCAGCAGGAATACTGTATGTATTTTTCCTTCCATTTACTGCAGCTGAGTTGATAATTGTTTTTCCAAATGTCACAGCTGCAAGAACATATTTTAAAAATGTTATAACCACAGGTATTAAATTCACCTCCTACTTCTTGGGAGTTTATACTTTTTAGCCTATAATTATAGAATCTGGTCTTTTAGCCTTCTTTTCACTTTTTGAGTTAGTAGTGGGCACCAGCGGTAGCTCATCTAATTTTGACAACCTTGAATGTGTTTGAATATCTAAGGAAACATTGCGATCTTTGCTCAGAATTTTCTCCGAGATTGTCTTCTTTTCTAGCTTGCGTGTGTGTGTGTGCATGTGGATTTTTCCTAAAGCAAGAAAGCTGAATTCAGAAATAATGTGCAGTGAAAAAAATAAATCTGGCCTTTTTGAAACAAGAGAAAAAAAACTGCTTCTTTTGTGTAAATACGTTTTTTCCAATTTTATTTATTTTTTAAAATTTGTATTGAAGTAGAGTTGATTTACAATGTTGTATTGGTTTCGGGTGTGTGTAGATGTTTTATTTTCATTTTTAAGCTGGCAAATTACTAGGAGAATGATAATAAACACAGTAGTTGCAGTGTTCTGATTTGGTCCCACCCAAAACAATTGTGGTTCCCTTTGTGGCTAAGATGGTAAAGAATTTGCCTGAAATGCAGAAGACCCAGGCTCAGTCCCTGAGTTGGGAAGATTCCCTGGAGAAGGAAATGGTCATCCACTCCAGTAGTATTGCCTGAGAAATCCCATGGACAGAGGAGCTTGACGGGCTACAGTCCATGGGGTTACAAAGAATCGGACATATCTGAGTAATTAACACACATACAAAACAACTATATATTTTATCTTCCACGAAGGTTGAACTGTAATGACTAGCAGTAAGGCCTAAAAGTACTGAAGTAATCTAGTTCCAGTGAACTCTTTAAGGCTCCTTTCTTACTGAGGATGGTGTTAAAATTAAACAGGGGAAAGACCACAGGAAAGCAGGCAAGAGTAAGTCCAAATAGAAGTGGAAGTGAAGTGAAGTCGGAGGAGAACAAAAGAGAGAAAATCTCAGAAAGCAGTTTACCATAGTTTTTAGCACTACCCTCTCAGGGGTCGCGCAGAGTCGGACATGACTGAAGTGACTTAGCAGCAACATAACAGAAGGGGGAGCTCTGGGAAGTTAAAAACACTATTCAGTTAAGTTCATTTCATTTCAGTCGCTGAGTCATGTCCGACTCTGGCGACCCCATGAATCACAGCATGCCAGGCCTCCCTGTCCATCACCAACTCCCGGAGTTCACTCAGACTCATGTCCATCGAGTCAGTGATGCCATCCAGCCATCTCATCCTCTGTCATCCCCTTTTCTTCCTGCCCCCAATCCCTCCCAGCATCAGAGTCTTTTCCAATGAGTCAACTCTTCGCATGAGGTGGCCAAAGTACTGGAGTTTCAGCTTTAGCATCATTCCTTCCAGAGAACACCCAGGGCTGATCTCTTTCAGAATGGACTGGTTGGATCTCCTTGCAGTCCAAGGGACTCTCAGGAGTCTTCTCCAATACCACAGTTCAAAAGCATCAATTCTTTGGCCCTCAGCTTTCTTCACAATCCAACTCTCACATCCATACATGACCACTGGAAACACTCTTAGTCAATCCCTTTTTTTCTGGGTTTGGGAAAATTAAATTCAAATAGGAATGTACAACAGATAAGTATCAAGGCTAAATTTCATAGAAAATTATTTGAAGAAAAAAGAATGTAGAGTCTTATACTGGAAGTACTGAAGTACAAAGTAAAAACCAAGAGCAAAATTTAAATATAAAGTAACAAAGGAAGTGATAAAAACATTGCAGAGATGGTGATAAGTACTGAAGATCAATAAAGAGTTTTAGGCATACAAATACTAGAGTTTCTAAAGGACCTAAGAAAAGAATCAGAGAAAATTATGAAAATGTACATTTCAAGGAAACTTTCCTTTAAATAAATGTTTAAACTTTACATTAAAAGACAAACTGTGAACTTGAGAATATTGACTATGATGACCAACAAGAATTAGTCTAGTAAAATTATTGTCCTTAAAACGAGGAAAAATTGAGAATGTGACTTGAAAGGGAAATAAAACTAGATCATCACCTGATTTTCAGTAACTATTTTTATGCGAAATTGAGTATAGTACTCAACTTATTCAAGGAAAGAACATAAGAACCATGGATTTTGTGTCCAGGAAAATTGACCTCCATGTATAAAGGACTTTGTAAAGGATACTGTAAAACTAATATCAAGTGACAAAATCTCAGAGAATATGGTTCTTATAAGACTCTCCTAAATATTTTACTTAAGAATAAGCTTCAAGAAAACAAAATGACTAGAGAGACACATAATAGAGAAGAGATTAGCATTAAATAGGTAATTCTTATACTAAATGAGAATTAAAAGGGGAGTAAATAGCACACAATTCCCATCTGTTGTGATGATTTAGTTAGAGGACAATGATTGAAAATGAGGAGGATAAGGATAGCATATATCAACTATCAGTAAAAAAAAAAAAATAGTAATTGGTAATACAAAAGTATTATTAACATTGTTAGTCTAAAACTGTTATATATGAGAAGACACTGAAAATATGTAATTATAATTCATTTGAATTCCATCATCCCTATTGTTCTAGAAAACTAGAGTTCTCTTTGTGAAACTAAGGAGATTCAGATGTAATATAGAAAAGGTTAAGTAGAAAACCCTGAATGCCACATATGTAACAGAAATATCAGTATAAAACATGAAATATTTTACCTTTATATATTTATACATAACTTATATACACATGTGTGTTATATATGTCTATGTAAATACACACACACACAAGATTTCAGCTAGTATATATTCCTAATAAATATCCTTAGCTCTGTCCTTCAAAAACATGATAGAAACAATGACCAGCTCAGCAGTTGTTTGCATCCCAAGCCCTAATAATGATCCTGATTTATCATTCCCCATTGGAAGAAAATAGGGTCTTGTAGAGAAACAAATGATTCTTGTTCTGGGGAAGAAAATATACAAGATGAGCCTGGGACATCTTGACATACTAGTTCTCAAGAAAGTTTTCCAAGAAAATAAAAGGAGTTAGGAACCCTCTCCCTCTTAGGGGGGGAAAAAAAGCATTACTGAATACAGATATTAGAAACTGAGTATTTTAGCCATGTATTGGGTCAAAAAGATACAGCGTATGAAGTAAGAGGGCTTCCCTGGTGGTTCAGTGGTAAAGAACTCTCCTGCCAATGCAGGAGAAGCAAGTTCAATCCCTGGATAAGGAAGATCCCATGGAGAAGGGAATGGCAACCCACTCTAATGTTCTTGCCTGGGAAATCCCATGGACAGAGGAGCTTGGTGGGCTGAAGTCCATGGGGTTGCAAAAGAATCAGATACTACTTAGCGACTAAGCAACAACAACAAAGTAAGAACTTGAAATGAGACAAAATTTCTGCAGTAATTAATATGTCCTTGTTGGTAATTTCTTTGAGAGTCAACCTGTGTGATAAAAAGCTGGCCGATCTCCCAAAATGTGAAAGATTTGTTTCGTGGGCCAGCTCTTAAAAATAATACTTAAATATTTAAGAGATAGTGTCATAGCTTGTTCACTGTATACTCTAGAAACACAAATTGATTTTTATACCATCTCCAACTGATTAAATCATTCTGAAAAGGTCAGTGTTTTAGTTTATTTTGAATTTGGGTTATGTATCAAAGAAGTTCCATTTCCCTAGTACAGGTCATAAAAATTTGATACCTTGTAAGAGGGATTTAAGAAGAATTCTCCAATGAAGTATGAATAAAATAACAGATAGATGTTTGTAATTTAAAGGATTCTACTAAAAACCTGTGACTTCCCTACTGAATACCTATCATATCCAAATTGTAGTGAATAATTGATATCAATAACATAAAATAGCTTTAGTCATAAAGGAAAACATATACATTTGATTATATGTCTATATTATGGGACATCAGTAAGCCATCTCCCATTTATTACCTTGACTAGCACTCAGTACAATGTAAAATTTTAAACGGACACAGCCAATGAATAACTGTGACTCCTGCATCTCACATACCAACTCATCCAGCTGCTGAAACATGGAGATTCTTGTTATTTTAGTTTTGTAAACAGAGTCAAAAAATAATTTTTTTAAATTGTTACTTGCTTACTATCTTAGATCTAAACTTTAATGGACCCATTAAAGAAAAAAAAATAATTGTAGCATTACTAGTAATCAGGCTTTAATTAAAATAGTTCTGAAATTGTGAATACTTTAGCTAACTAATTAACATATACATATTAATTTTTAATTATTAGAATAATCTAGAAAGAAGCACAAGTCTAGCTTATTATTGATTGCATCATCAACTCCCAATTACTCTAGAAAAATCATCTCCCATCTTCTTGGCTGTATCACTGCTCCACAGATTTGATGTCTCCTGTAGTAAGCAACATTTGCTTGGAGAACTCCATCGACAGAGGAGCTTGAGAGGTCACAGTCCATGGAGTCACAAAGAGTTGGACATGACTGAGGAGTAAACACTTTTAGCAACCTTACCAGTAACTACCTCAACACTTGCTTATTTATAACTACACTTGTCTGGTGTACTTTGTATGCACAGAAGTCCCTTAAAATGTTCACACTTAACCCTTCTGCTGTTCTACAATTTAAAAGAGAAAATGCTCTATAAAAATGGTGTCATATAAGTCAGCAATTAGAGAAGTAGGTCAACTTGCTGACACCATCTTCAAGTAATAGTTTTATTTATTTTGAAGAAAGAAGTGGTTCATTATTTGTCTTGAAGCATAGCTTAAAGATATTTGCCATACCCATTTAAATGTAAATACAAGACATATCAAAAAGTTAAAATAGGTTATCTCAAACCAAACCTATCATAATATAGCATCTTCTGAATTATGTATTTGATTTTGAAAAATACAGTCTCATTTACTTAATACAAATCCTCCTGTGTTTTCTCCATTGAACACAGGGAATGATGACAAGAAATCCTTTGTATCTGAAATGATTTCGGTTCTTGTAAGCCGGAACTGGTCATATTCATCTCCAGCTGTGGATTAGAAACAGAACTTGGATTTAAGAAGATAAAAATGACAGATTCATGAGATTAGAACTCCTAAAGTGATATCCAATGAGTAACAGTCTGGACCAGAAAGGGAAAATACCCTACTGATGCAGGTAATACTCATCAACTTGTCTGAATGTTGAATTTGGGTAGAACGGTATTTCTCCTGAAAAATCTTAGTCTAAACCAGATCTTCCACTATACTGTCAAATTTTTATGGTCTGTAGTGTTAAAACCAACAGAAAAAAATTATATAAAAATTACTTTCAGGTCTGTTTTATATGTATAATATTTAGTTCTTATTTTAACCTGGTTCTCTGTCTGCCATGGAACAGATCATATACATGACCAGAAGATGATTTAAATTTTATTTTTACACTCTGAGATGAATCAGGATGTTGAGTTCTTTGGTTTGGCTTTATTTGTATGTATAAATGTTTTTGTTCAGTTGCTAAATTGTGTCCGACTCTTTGTGGCCTCATGGACTGTTGCACACCAGGCTTCTCTGTCCTTCACTATCTACCTGAGTTTGCTCAAACTCGTGTCCATTGAGTCGGTGATGCCTTCCAACCATCTCATGCTCTGATGCCCCCTTCTCCTCCTGCTGTCCATCTTTCACAGATCAGGGTCTTTTCCAATGTATTGGCTCTTCAAATCAGGTGGCTGAAGAATTGGAGCTTCAGTATCAGCCCTTCCAATGAATATTCAGGGTTGATTTTCTTTAGGATTGACTGCTTTGATCTCCTTGCACTCCAGGGGATTCTCAAGGGTCTTTTCCACCACTGCAATTTGAACACAACAGTTCTTTGGCGTTCAGCCTTCCTTAAGGTCCAACTCTCATATCCATACATGACTACTGGAAAAGTAATGTCTCTGCTTTTTAATACACTGTCTAGGTTTGTCATAACTTTTCTTCCAAGGAGTAAGACTTTTAATTTTGTGGCTATAGTCACCATCCTTAGTGATTTTGGAACCCAAGAAAATAAAATCAGTTACTATTTCCATTTTTTCTCCATCTATTTGCCATGAAGTGATGTGACCAGATGCCATGATCTTAGTTTTTTAAATGTTGAGTTTTAAACCAGCTTTCACTCTCCTCTTTCACCTTCATCAAGAGGCTCTTTAGTTCTTCTCTTCCTGCCATTAAAGTGGTATCATCTGTATATTAGAGGTTGTTAATATTTCTCCTGGCAGTCTTGATTTCAGCTTGTGATTCATCCAGCCCTGCATTTTCCATGATGTACTCTGTGTATAAGTTATATAAGTGGGGTTACTATATACATCCTTGGCATACTCCTTTCCCAATTTTGAACCAGTCCATTGTGCCATGTCAGTTTCTAATTGTTGATTCTCGATCAGCGTACAGATATCTCAGGAGGCAGGTAAAGTGGTCTGGTATTCCATCTCTAAGAATTTTCCAGTTTTTGTGATCCACACAGTCAAAGGCTTTAGTGTAGTCAATAAAGCAGAAGTTGATGTTTTCATGGAATTCCCTTGCTTTTTCTATTACCCAATGGATGCTGACAATTTGATCTCTGGTTCCTCTGCTTTTTCAAATTCAACTTGTACTTCTGGAATCTCTCAGTTCACATACTGTTGAAGCTTAGCTTGAAGGACTTTGAGCATCATCGTGCTAGCATGTGAAATGAATGCAATTGTGTTGTAGTTTGAACATTCTTTGGCATGGCCTTTCTTTGGGGTTGGAACAAAAACTGAACTTTTCTAGTCCTGTGGCCATTGTCGAGTTTTCCACATTTGCTGACAATATTGAGTGCAGCACTTTAACAGCACCATCTTTTAGGATTTGAGATAGCTCAGCTGGCATTTCATCACCTCCACTAGCTTTTTTCATAGTAATGCTTCCTAAGGCCCACTTGACTTCACACTCAAGGTTGTCTGACTTTAGGTAAGTGACCACAGCATTGTGGTTATCCAGGTCATTAAGATCTTTTTTGTATAGTCTTCTGTGTATTCTTGCCACCTCTTCTTAATATCTTCTGCTTCTGTTAGGTCCTTGCTGTTTCTGTTCTTTATTGTGTCTATCTTTGCATGAAATGTTCCCTTGGTGTCTCAAATTTTCTTGAAGAGATCTCTCATCTTTCCCATTCTATTGTTTTCCTCTGTTTCTTTGCTTTGACCACTTAAGAAGGCCTTCTTATCTCTCCTTGCTATTCTCTGAAACTCTGCATTCAGTTGGGTATATCTTTCCTTTTCTCCTTTGCCTTTCACTTCTCTTCTTTTCACAGCTATTTATAAGGCCTCCTCAGACAGCCATTTTTTCCTTCTCGTATTTCTTTTTCTCAGGATGGTTTTGGTCACCAAAACCATCCATAGTTGGGATATTACAAACCTCCATCCAAAATTCTCCAGGCCTTCTCTCAGACCTAATCCCTGAATGTATTCATCACCTCCACTGTATTACTCAGAAGGGATTTGATTAGGTCATAGTTGAATGGTCTAGTGGTTTCCCATACTTTTTTCAGTTTAAGCCTGAATTTTACGTATGTGTGTATATATGTATTTTGTTGTTGTTATTATTATTTTGTTGTGTTTGATTGGTTATTTAAAAATTTTAAATATTTTTTATCAACATGGTATTTTAAATGGAATTCAGTGAAAATGATGGACTGTCATATGAGAATTAAAATTTCAGCCAGTTGTTTCTTCTGAAATTTGGCTACTTTGCATTATGACATTTGGCAAAGAAAAGAAAAAAATCTCTTTCAGAAATCATACATTTCTATAATTTGATTTCTTTATCATGAGTGTAGCTCTAATAACCCAGAATTTCAGGCTGGAGACCACTTCTGGCTGGTTGATTCAGGAAGAGAAACTCAGCAGCTTTGGTGATAGTAATGTAGCTATTGTACCTATTTTTAAAATTTGTATCTAAATATTTCTATTTTTAGTGGTAATATAGATGGTATTTTATATTTAATTTCAAATTCCATTGTTTGCTGTTAGAATATAAGAAAGCAATTGACTTTTGCATATTTAACTTGCGTCTTGTAACTGTGTTATAATCGCTTATTAGTTCTGGTATAATTTTGTTGATTCTTTGTGTTTTCTTAGTGTACAGTTATATCATCTGCAAACATAGACTGTTTTACTTCCTCCTTCCCAATATGGGCTTTTTCTTTTCTTTCTTTTGGTTTTTCTGTATTAACTATGACTTCCAATATACTGTCGAGTAGGAGCAGTAAAAACAGATGTCCTTGCCTTGTCCCTGATGTTAACAGAAAACCATCTAGTTCCTAACATTAGTTATGATGTTAGCTGTGAATTTTTTGTGGATGTTCTTTATCAAGTCAATGAGGTTCCCTTTTATTCCTAGCTTGCTGAGTTTTTTTTTTTTAATTATGAATGGATAATGAATTTTTTTATATTTTTTGCATATGTTGATAGGATATTATTTTTCTTGGTAATCTGTTGTTGTGATGATTGCATCAGTTGATTGTCAAATATCAAACCAGCATTGCACACCTGAGGTAAATCCCACTTGGTTATGTTGTATAACTATTTATAAATTTTTAATTAAGTATTTGCTAATATATCATTGAGGATCTTTACTTCTATGTTTGTGAGGATTATTGGTCTGTAGTTTTCTTGTCTTGAAACATCTTTGTCTGGTTTTTATATTAGGTTGATGCTGGCCTCATAGGATGAGTTAGGATGTATTCACCCTGTTTTCTAGAAGTCATAGTTGAAAACTGGTGTAATTTCCTCATTTTTTTGGCAGAATTCACCAGTGAAAACATCTGTGCTAGTATTTTGTTATGTAAGGTTATTAATTATTGATACAATTTCTTTAGTAAATATATGACTATTAGGATTACATGTTTTTCCTTGTGTAAGGTTTGATAGGTTCTGTCTTTCAAGGAATTTATCTATCTAAGCTTTCAAATATGTGGGCATAGCCTTGTTCATAATATTTATTTATCATCCTTTACCATTGAAGGGACTAGCAGTGATCTCTTTTAATTTCCTATATTAGCAATTTGTATCTTTTCTTTTTTTCTTAACTTGGCAAGAAGTTTATCAACTTTATTGAGTTTTCATAAAGAATAGTTTTTGGTTTTGTTGATTTTCTTTATTGAGTTCCTGTTTCAAATTTCCTTGATTTCTGGTCTATTTTTTATTAGTTATTTCCTTCTGCTTGCTTTCCATTTTATGCAAGCTCATTTTAGAATTTCTCTCAATATTTCTTTACTATATTCTTCCATTATGAAATACATTTCCAATACATTTACTGATATTCGGTTTGGAACATATCAGCATTTAAATGTGCTATTTCATTGTTTTGCAACTTAATTTCTGATGAGATGTCACTGTCATTTTATTTTTTAATTTTTGAAAGTTAGATGTCTTATACCAGCTTTGAGATTTTCTTGTTTTTGCTTTCTGTAGTTTGACTTATATAAGCCTAGGTACGTTTGGAAAAGGAAATGACAACCCACTCCAGTTTGCTTGCCTGGAGAATCCTTTGGACAGAGGAACCTGGTGAACTATAGTCCATAGGGTCACACTGAGTTGGACACGACTGAGTGACTAGCACTTTACTTTTATGCTTCTTTGTTCTCCTCTTAGGTATTTTCAACTTGTGAACTGGTAATTTTTTTTTTCAGTTTTTGAATATTCTCAGGCATCATCTTAAATATTTATTCAATTATACATTCATAAGAACTTTCCAGTGTTTTCATTTATTTATTGTGCAATTTTCTTCAATTTCCATTTTTCTTCTATTATTTTGCTTGAACATTTTTATTGCTCTTCTTTCATCAATCTTGTCTTATGCTAATTCTATCTGATATTCTAATAAAACACTGTCACAATTTTCATTCACATGGCAAACTTGGTCCTAGCCAGTTATGTAAGGCAAGTGAAGTTATAAAGTTTAAGAAAAAACATGTGAAGTTGTCACTCTTTGACAAAAATATGATTGTTTATATAGAAAACCTAATGAGTCTATGGATATACTTTTCTAATTGACAGTGAGTATATCAAATTTATTGAAGACCAGGTCATTGTAGAAAACAAACAGAAAAGATTTTAAATAGTGTCATTTATTACAGCTTTAGAAAACATCAAGCGCCTATGAGTAAATGTAACAAAATATGTACAAAATTTCTACACTTCTGTAAGAGATAATTAAATATGAATTTTAAAAAATCTAAGTAAATTTCTTGAATTAGAAAATGTTTTAAGATTTGAAAGCACTATTTTAGAACTGCTTTATAAATTCAATGAAAACATAGTCAAATCATATAAAAGTTTTTACACCTATGTAAATCCCAAATTTCATTCTAAATTGATAGTTAAAAGTCCTGAATAGTCAAGGAAAACTCAAAAAAGAAATACAAAGCTGGATAAATTAAAGATTTAGATATTAAAAAGCCATTAAAAATATCTATATATTATGGTATTTGGCATAAGAAGAGACAAAAAACAATGAAACATATATTAACATTCTTTTGATTAGTGACTATAGCAAGAAAAGAGGAAAATTAAATGGTTTTAATTCAACTGATCATTCACATTTTTAAGAAAGGAATGATAGCCCTTGATTAATATCATATGTGAGTCAATTACAGCTATATCACAGATTAAAAAAGAAAAGTAAAACAATAAAGCTTTTTGATGAAGCATATTTATTATCTTGGAGCAGGCTATTTCTTCAGCAGAATACAATGTGACATGATATTTGATAAATTAAATTCCATTAAGATTAAGTCCTGGTATTAATTAAAGTGCACCATTTAGAAGGCTAAATTTCAGCCAAATAGAGTGAGAAAAATGTATGCAATGCATAAATCTTGCAAAGACCTGTACCTAGATTATATATAATGGTCACAACAAAATACTAAGAAAAAGGCAAATAAGCCAATAAACAATGGGCAAAAGGCTTGTTTAGACTTTTCAAATGAGGATTTGCCAATTGTCAATATGCATAGTAAGAGATATTCAAGTGCTTATTCATCAGAAGAATGAAAGTTAGGTACAACTACACAGCCAGAAGAATGGGTAAAATAAAAATGACACTCAATACCAATGTTTATTGAAGATGTAGATCAATGGAAATTTCTGTGCACTTCTGTTGGGAATGTAAATTGGTAAAATTACTTTGGAAATTGTGCTGCAATACCTACTAACATAGAACATACATCTACTGAGCCAATTACCATAAAGTAATTCCTCTTTACTCCAGAAATGCATGCACATGCATAAGGATGGTCCTGGAAGCATTATTTATAATAACCAAACACTGGAGAAAATGCAAACATTCACAGCAGTGGAATGCATAAATAAATCGTTGTGTATTAAAGAACGTTGAACAAACTTTACAACGTATAGCAAAACGGAAGAAATTCTACGCATAATTTGAATAAATAAAGCTAGTGATAAAAGAGTATATATGATTCCATTTACATGAAGTTTAAAAAAATAGGGAAAACAAAAGATAATATTTCAAAATACCTACCAGTTGGTAAAACTATACAAAAAAAGTAAGAAAGCATTTATTTTCCATTACCATCAAAATAGTGGTTGTAACCTGCTGGGAGGAAAGAAATTATTAATTGCAGAGTCATGCAAGGATCACCTGAAATGCTGGCAATATTTTACCTTCTGATTCTGGTAGGCAGTATGCAAGAATTCCTTCAGAATAATTTATTGAACAGTACACACCTTTCTCTGCACATTATTTATCCATAAACATTTCATAGTAAGTTTAAAATGCTTTTTAAAAACTAAAATTATGTGTGATTCATTAAAAGCTATTTCAGATTAAGTGAGCATTCTGATTCTTAAAGGTAGATTGACAGTTGTGAAAATAACACATTGTGTCATGATAAGTAGATTAAGCTAGTTTTTGTTTTGAAAAGTTGATTTCTAAAATAGATGAGTGAAGGGGATATTAACAAGGAAAATAGTTAAATTTGAATGAGAACCACAAAATCTAAGTGACAGTCATAATAAATAACTATGTTTAAAATTAGAGTCAGAGACATCATTTCTATAAAAGACATCTCAGATCCATAGATTGTATGCTCTTTACTCTCATTTGCTTATTATCCTTCTCAATAACTTTAAATTTCAAATATATCTTATACAGTGTCAAAATCTGTCTAATTATTATTCAAATACAGTTTAATCTTTTTACAAAGTTTTCTAATTAAAAGAAAGTTTATATTTTTTCTTACTGTGATGTTCAAAGGTCTGTAATATTTGAGAACCTGATGACAGTCACACATTTCAGCCTACATTTTCTTTTTGGGGGGAGGGAGGGGCCCTATTGTGAAATAAGGAATTAATCCATTCTTTTTTTTTATGTAACAATTTTGATACATATCCCCTTAAGAGGTCACAGCTTTAGCTAAAAGGAACATATTCACCCATAACTTCATAAATCAACCAGAAAAGCCCTGAAATGTTTATCACTGTATTTCACATATATCATGTCTTCTAACCAAAATGCTCATGATTAAGACAGTCCAGGGAACACTGCACTGTCTTTTGATTTCTAAAATAATCCTATCTTCTAACAGAGTCTTTCTCTGTTCTACTTTGTTGATAGGTTAAAAAGCTCAATGTGAACACATGTATACCTGTGGCGGATTCATTTTGATATTTGGCAAAACTAATACAGTTATGTAAAGTTTAAAAATAAAATAAAATTAAAAAAAAAAAGCTCAATGTGAATTAAAAATTCTGTGCTTAACTACTATTTTTGACAAATTTAAATATATTTCTTTACTGAAGGATTTTTCATCCTTTTCTATTTGATAGTAGATATGTTGACTCTTGAAGAAAAAAAAAAATTCAAATATATTTGACCATAGAGTTTTTTTGAGTAAGTTTTATTGGCCAGGATTTCCAGACTGTGCCTTGGTAACATTGAACTTAATTCTAGATAACAATAGCAGCAATCGTTTCTACAATATATTGTGTGTTAGTCATTCAGTTGTGTCTGACTCTTTGCAACCCCATGGACTGTAGCTCGCCAGGCTTCTCTGTCCATGGAATTTTCCAGGCAATAATACTGGAGTGGGTTGCCATTTCCTGTTCCATATTCTATAATAGATGTTATAAAATAAAGACTGTTTTATCTGTTACTTTTGGTAGCTTTCTTGATTTACTTCTTTTTTAATGCAATCATGTATATGTTACAAAGATCATGGCTTATCTGTTAGTATACTTCTCAAATGTTTTATCTTGGTAACTGAGAAGTGATGCATGAAAGAAATGAATCATTAGAGTTAGGACTTAGCACGGCTGTCATAAATGATAAATATTGTATGCTAGTTAAGACATCTTTCATCATAACTGTACCAACTAGGCATACTTTTATATCTGTTGGTCACAGAAATCAATGGTTGCTTGGAAAATGATATCATACCTCTAAGCTTCCCAAGGGTGCTAAGTAAAGTGAAGTTGCTCAGTCGTGTCCGACTCTTTGCGACTCCATGGACTGTAGCCCGCCAGGCTCCTCTGTCCATGGGATTCTCCAGGCAAGAATACTAGAGTGGGTTGCCATTTCCTTCTCCAGGGGATCTTCCCAACCCAGGGATCGAACCCAGGTCTCCTGCACTGCAGGCAGATGCTTTATCCTCTGAGCCACCAGGGAAGCTAAGGGTGCTAATGCGCTTAAGATTAAGAGATAAACTAAATTTACATAGATATCTCTTAGGCAGCCAGCTATGTGTCTGAAAAGACATATTCTAAATCTTGATTCTGAGCCAAAGGCATGGAACCACATCCAGTGATGTTTCCATATGTTTACTACTTTTTTTTTTTACCTTTGCACTTTTTAAGAATTGATACTTTAAAGGAAGAGAGGACTTTCTGCAAGATTGCTTAGTTCCAGTGGAAGTGTTCATTTGGCTTTATAAGTGGGTGCATGTCAATTAGGCATCAGTTGGCAGGTAAGAGAGTATTGAGATTTATTATGAGAGATGCAGTGTAATCAATTTTAAATTATAGGACACTAATATAATTAGATTTTTAGCACATAAAAATTGTAAGGAATATTTAGGCACTTAATTGGAATTTTAAAAGCCCATGATAGCAAGTTAATAATTGTAACAACTAATAGAGTATCTAAATAAATGTCACTATTTTTATTAATTGATATTTAATTTGCTGTAGCCTGCCTTGGTAAATGTTAATTAAATGCCAGAAAATTCCTTATAATTTTAACATATTAATAATCTTATAATTATGTCTTTATTGCTTACATAATTATGTTAATTACACAGTTACTAGATTTACTGTACCCTTTATAGAAAGCTCAGGACTATTCATTTTTCTCCACAGGTCAATAAACTCGATTGCTTGGTAACCATTGTAGGTCATAGAACATCAAAACTATTTGTGAATTAATATATATTTCCATACAACACTGTGAACTTTACACATTAAATCAAGAGGAGTGAAATAATGGAAACCTGTCATTAGTCCTTTTATGAATGTATTATCTTTTACTTTAGAAAATATGTATCGATATGTGAGAAAACATGGAAATTGTTTTTCACAAACTTTTCTAAAATGGTATTTAATAACAGTATTTTCTTTCAATATGCTTTCATATGTATAGCCTGATTTTATATATACAGTAGATAAATTATATATATTTTATTATAGAATCAGATCAGATCAGTCGCTCAGTCATGTCCGACTCTTTGCAACCCCATGAATCGCAGCACGCCAGGCCTCCCTGTCCATCACCAACTCCCGGAGTTCACTCAGACTCATGTCCATTGAGTCAGTGATGCTATCCAGCCATCTCATCCTCTGTCATCCCCTTCTCCTCCTGCCCCCAATCCCTCCCAGCATCAGAGTCTTTTCCAATGAGTCAACTCTTCGCAGGAGGTGGCCAAAGTACTGGAGTTTCAGCTTTAGCATCATTCCTTCCAAAGAAATCCCAGGGCTGATCTCCTTCAGAATGGACTGGTTGGAGCTCCTTGCAGTCCAAGGGACTCTCAAGAGTCTTCTCCAACACCACTGTTCAAAAGCATCAATTCTTCGGCGCTCAGCCTTCTTCACAGTCCAACTCTCACATCCATACATGACCACAGGAAAAACCATAGCCTTGACTAGACGAACCTTTGTTGGCAAAGTAATGTCTCTGCTTTTGAATATGCTATTTAGGTTGGTCATAACCTTATAAAATTCAACTATCCTCATTTTAAGGAAACTGATTTAGAGATTACATTACTTTCCTGATATAATTCCACATTACTATTGCTTACATACACACTGAGCTTTGTCACTCTTTAGCCCCTTATATTTTCAGCCCTAACTTCCTACCAACTCTAAGTTTCCAATCTAGGCACATTGTTACAACCCTTTTTACCTCTATCTCTGATAAATAATTAGACCTATGAAGAAAAAAACCATAGTCATTGGTTCTTCAAAAAAGTCTGATTCTATCAGCTTTTCACCACTGTGGTCAAGCCTGGTGTTGAATAGGTCATGACTTACTCATCTGTGAATTCCTAGTTGAGGCTCTATCACAGAATATGATCCAAAACTATATCGAATTCAAAACTTGTGTAAGTTTTGTTATTAGTTCCATTACTTCTTTCTCCTGGCAGTTCACATAGAGCATCATCTCTCCTCAATGTTCAGATTTTTTTTTTTTTTTTTTTTTTTTTGTCTAAACCCTCTGTTTCTTTTTTTTTTTTAATTTTATTTTATTTTTAAACTTTACATAATTGTATTAGTTTTGCTAAATATCAAAATGAATCCGCCACAGGTATACATGTGTTCCCCATCCTGAACCCTCCTCCCTCCTCCCTCCCCATTCCATCCCTCTGGGTCGTCCCAGTGCACCAGCCCCAAGCATCCAGTATCGTGCATCGAACCTGGACTGGCAACTCGTTTCATACATGATATTTTACATGTTTCAATGCCATTCTCCCAAATCTTCCCACCCTTTCCCTCTCTCACAGAGTCCATAAGACTGTTCTATACATCAGTGTCTCTTTTGCTGTCTCGTACACAGGGTTATTGTTACCATCTTTCTAAATTCCATATATATGTGTTAGTATACTGTATTGGTGTTTTTCTTTCTGGCTTACTTCACTCTGTATAATAGGCTCCAGTTTCATCCACGTCATTAGAACTGATTCAAATGTATTCTTTTTAATGGCTGAGTAATACTCCATTGTGTATATGTACCACAGCTTTCTTATCCATTTGTCTGCTGATGGACATCTAGGTTGCTTCCATGTCCTGGCTATTATAAACAGTGCTGCGATGAACATTGGGGTACACGTGTCTCTTTCCCTTCTGGTTTCCTCAGTGTGTATGCCCAGCAGTGGGATTGCTGGATCATAAGGCAGTTCTATTTCCAGTTTTTTAAGGAATCTCCACACTGTTCTCCATAGTGGCTGTACTAGTTTGCATTCCCACCAACAGTGCAAGAGGGTTCCCTTTTCTCCACACCCTCTCCAGCATTTATTGCTTGTAGACTTTTGGATCGCAGCCATTCTGACTGGTGTGAAATGGTACCTCATAGTGGTTTTGATTTGCATTTCTCTGATAATGAGTGATGTTGAGCATCTTTTCATGTGTTTGTTAGCCATCTGTATGTCTTCTTTGGAGAAGTGTCTATTTAGTTCTTTGGCCCATTTTTTGATTGGGTCATTTATTTTTCTGGAGTTGAGCTGTAGGAGTTGCTTGTATATTCTCGAGATTAGTTGTTTGTCAGTTGCTTCATTTGCTATTATCTTCTCCCACTCTGAAGGCTGTCTTTTCACCTTGCTAATAGTTTCCTTTGATGTGCAGAAGCTTTTAAGGTTAATTAGGTCCCATTTGTTTATTTTTGCTTTTATTTCCAATATTCTGGGAGGTGGGTCATAGAGGATCCTGCTGTGATGTATGTCAGAGAGTGTTTTGCCTATGTTCTCCTCTAGGAATTTTATAGTTTCTGGTCTTACGTTTAGATCTTTAATCCATTTTGAGTTTATTTTTGTGTATGGTGTTAGAAAGTGTTCTAGTTTCATTCTTTTACAAGTGGTTGACCAGATTTCCCAGCACCACTTGTTAAAGAGATTGTCTTTAATCCATTGTATATTCTTGCCTCCTTTGTCAAAGATAAGGTGTCCATATGTGCGTGGATTTATCTCTGGGCTTTTTATTTTGTTCCATTGATCTATATTTCTGTCTTTGTGCCAGTACCATACTGTCTTGATGACTGTGGCTTTGTAGTAGAGCCTGAAGTCAGGTAGGTTGATTCCTCCAGTTCCATTCTTCTTTCTCAAGATCGCTTTGGCTATTCGAGGTTTTTTGTATTTCCATACAAATTGTGAAATTATTTGTTCTAGCTCTGTGAAGAATGCTGTTGGTAGCTTGATAGGGATTGCATTGAATCTATAGATTGCTTTGGGTAGTATACTCATTTTCACTATATTGATTCTTCCAATCCATGAACATGGTATATTTCTCCATCTGTTAGTGTCCTCTTTGATTTCTTTCACCAGTGTTTTATAGTTTTCTATATATAGGTCTTTAGTTTCTTTAGATAGATATATTCCTAAGTATTTTATTCTATCCGTTGCAATGATGAATGGAATTGTTTCCTTAATTTCTCTTTCTGTTTTCTCATTATTAGTGTATAGGAATGCAAGTGATTTCTGTGTGTTGATTTTATATCCTGCAACTTTACTATAGTCATTGATTAGTTCTAGTAATTTTCTGGTGGAGTCTTTAGGGTTTTCTATGTAGAGGATCATGTCATCTGCAAACAGTGAGAGCTTTACTTCTTCTTTTCCAATTTGGATTCCTTTTATTTCTCTTTCTGCTCTGATTGCTGTGGCCAAAACTTCCAAAACTATGTTGAATAGTAATGGTGAAAGTGGGCACCCTTGTCTTGTTCCTGACTTTAGAGGAAATGCTTTCAATTTTTCACCATTGAGGATAATGTTTGCTGTGGGTTTGTCATATATAGCTTTGATTATGTTGAGGTATGTTCCTTCTATTCCTGCTTTCTGGAGAGTTTTGATCATAAATGGATGTTGAATTTTGTCAAAGGCTTTCTCTGCATCTATTGAGATAATCATATGGTTTTTATTCTTCAATTTGTTAATGTGGTGTATTACATTGATTGATTTGCGGATATTGAAGAATCCTTGCATCCCTGGGATAAAGCCCACTTGGTCATGGTGTATGATCTTTTTAATGTGTTGTTGGATTCTGATTGCTAGAATTTTGTTAAGGATTTTTGCATCTATGTTCATCAGTGATATTGGCCTGTAGTTTTCTTTTTTTGTGGGATCTTTGTCAGGTTTTGGTATAAGGGTGATGGTGGCCTCATAGAATGAGTTTGGAAGTTTACCATCCTCTGCAATTTTCTGGAAGAGTTTGAGCAGGATAGGTGTTAGCTCTTCTCTAAATTTTTGGTAGAATTCAGCTGTGAAACCGTCTGGACCTGGGCTTTTGTTTGCTGGAAGATTTTTGATTACAGTTTCAATTTCCGTGCTTGTGATGGGTCTGTTAAGATTTTCTATTTCTTCCTGGTCGAGTTTTGGAAAGTTGTACTTTTCTAAGAATTTGTCCATTTCTTCCACGTTGTCCATTTTATTGTCATATAATTGTTGATAGTACTCTCTTATGATCCTTTGTATTTCTGTGTTGTCTGTTGTGATCTCTCCATTTTCATTTCTAATTTTATTGATTTGATTTTTCTCCCTTTGTTTCTTGATGAGTCTGGCTAATGGTTTGTGAATTTTATTTATCCTTTCAAAGAACCAGCTTTTGGTTTTGTTGATTTTTGCTATGATCTCTTTTGTTTCTTTTGCATTTATTTCTGCTCTAAGTTTTAAGACTTCTTTCCTTCTACTAACCCTAGGGTTCTTCATTTCTTCCTTTTCTAGTTGCTTTAGGTGTAGAGTTAGGTTATTTATTTGACTTTTTTCTTGTTTCTTGAGGTGTGCCTGTATTGCTATTAACTTTCCCCTTAGGACTGCTTTTACCGTGTCCCACAGGTTTTGGGTTGTTGTGTTTTCATTTTCATTCGTTTCTATGCAAATTTTGATTTCTTTTTTGATTTCTTCTGTGATTTGTTGGTTATTCAGCAGCGTGTTGTTCAGCCTCCATATGTTGGAAGTTTTAATAGTTTTTCTCTTGTAATTGAGATCTAATCTTACTGCATTGTGGTCAGAAAAGATGCTTGGAATGATTTCTATTTTTTTGAATTTACCAAGGCTAGCTTTATGGCCCAGGATGTGATCTATCCTGGAGAAGGTTCCATGTGCGCTTGAGAAAAAGGTGAAATTCATTGTTTTGGGATGAAATGTCCTATAGATATCAATTAGGTCTAACTGGTCTATTGTATCGTTAAAGTTTGTGTTTCCTTGTTAATTTTCTGTTTAGTTGATCTATCCATAGGTGTGAGTGGGGTATTAAAGTCTCCCACTATTATTGTGTTATTGTTAATTTCTCCTTTCATACTTGTTAGCATTTGTCTTACATACTGCGGTGCTCCCGTGTTGGGTGTATATATATTTATAATTGTTATATCTTCTTCTTGGATTGATCCTTTGATCATTATGTAGTGACCATCTTTGTCTCTTTTCACAGTCTTTGTTTTAAAGTCTATTTTATCTGATATGAGTATTGCTACTCCTGCTTTCTTTTGGTCCCTATTTGCATGGAAAATCTTTTTCCAGCCCTTCACTTTCAGTCTGTATGTGTCCCCTGTTTTGAGGTGGGTCTCTTGTAGACAACATATGTAGGGGTCTTGTTTTTGTATCCATTCAGCCAGTCTTTGTCTTTTGGTTGGGGCATTCAACCCATTTACGTTTAAGGTAATTACTGATAAGTATGATCCCGTTGCCATTTACTTTATTGTTTTGGGTTCGAATTTATACACCGTTTTTGTGTTTCCTGTCTAGAGAATATCCTTTAGTATTTGTTGGAGAGCTGGTTTGGTGGTGCAGAATTCTCTCAGCTTTTGCTTGTCTGAAAAGCTTTTGATTTCTCCTTCATACTTGAAGGAGATCCTTGCTGGGTACAATAATCTGGGCTGTAGGTTATTTTCTTTCATCATTTTAAGTATGTCTTGCCATTCCCTCCTGGCTTGAAGAGTTTCTATTGACAGATCAGCTGTTATCCTTATGGGTATTCCCTTGTGTGTTATTTGTTGTTTTTCCCTTGCTGCTTTTAATATTTGTTCTTTGTGTTTGATCTTTGTTAATTTGATTAATATGTGTCTTGGGGTGTTTCGCCTTGGGTTTATCCTGTTTGGGACTCTCTGGGTTTCTTGGACTTGGGTGATTATTTCCTTCCCCATTTTAGGGAAGTTTTCAACTATTATCTCCTCAAGTATTTTCTCAGTGGTCTTTCTTTTTGTCGTCTTCATTCTGGGACCCCTATGATTCGAATGTTGTAGTGTTTAATATTGTCCTGGAGGTCTCTGAGATTGTCCTCATTTCTTTTAATTCGTTTTTCTTTTATCCTCTCTGATTCATTTATTTCTACCATTCTATCTTCTAATTCACTAATCCTATCTTCTGCCTCTGTTATTCTACTATTTGTTGCCTCCAGAGTGTTTTTAATTTCACTTATTGCATTATTCATTATATATTGACTATTTTTTATTTCTTCTAAGTCCTTGTTAAACCTTTCTTGCATCTTCTCAATCCTTGCCTCCAGGCTATTTATCTGTGATTCCATTTTAATGTCAAGATTTTGGATCAATTTCACTATCATTATTCGGAATTCTTTATCAGGTAGATTCCCTATCTCTTCCTCTTTTGTTTGGTTTGGTGGGCATTTATCCTGTTCCTTTATCTGCTGGCTGTTCCTCTGTCTCTTCATCTTGTTTAAACTGCTGAGTTTGGGGTGTCCTTTCTGTGTTCTGGCAGTTTGTGGAGTTCTCTTTATTGTGGCGTTTCCTCACTGTGTGTGGGTTTGTACAGGTGGCTTGTCAAGGTTTCCTGGTTAGGGAAGCTTGTGTCGATGTTCTGGTGGATGGAGCTGTATTTCTTCTCTCTGGAGTGTAATGAAATGTCCAGTAATGTGTTATGAGATGTCTATGGTTTTGGGGTGACTTTGGGCAGCCTGTATCTTGAAGCTCAGGGCTGTGTTCCTTTGTTGCTGGAGAATTTGCTTGGTATGTCTTGCCCTGGAACTTGTTGGCCCTTGTGTGGTGCTTGGTTTCAGTGTCAGTATGGAGGCGTTTGATGAGCTCCTGTCAATTAATGTTCCTTGGAGTCAGGAGTTCCCTGGAGTCAGGGTTTGGACTTAAGCCTCCTACTTCCAGTTATCGGTCTTATTTTTACAGTAGTTTCAAAACTTCTCCTTCTATACAGCACCATTGATAAAACATCTACGTTAAAGATGAAAAGTTTCTCTACGGTGAGGGTCGCTCAGAGAGGTTCACAGCGTTACATGGAGAAGAGAAGTGGGAGGAGGGAGTTAGAGGTGACCCAAATGAGATGAGGTGGAATCAATAGTGGAGAGAGTGGGCTAGCCAGTAGTCACTTCCTTATGTGCACTCCACAACTGGACCGCTCAGAGATGTTCAAGGAGTTATACAGAGAAGAGAAGAAGGAGGAAGGAGACAGAGGTGGCCAGAAGGATAAAAGGGGGAAATGAAAAGGAGGGAGACAGATCCAGCCAGTAATCAGTTCCCTAAGTGTCCTCCACCGTCTGGAACACACAGAAATTCACAGAGTTGGGTAGAGTAGAGAGGGGTTAGGGAGGAGATACAGGTGACCTGGTGGAGAAAACAGAGAGTCCAAAGGGAGAGAGAGCAGTCAAGCCAGTAATCTCGTTCCCTAGTGAAAAATGGATCCTGAAGATTGGGTTCTTAAAGGTACAAAATTGGTAACAAATACATAAAAGCAAAAATTAAAAACCTAGAGTACAGTTTGGAATTTCAAAAATGCGATGTTAATGAAAAGAAGAAGGAAAAGAGAGAAAAAACAAACAAAGAAAAACAAACAAGGTTGCGAAAATTATAAAGAAACTACAGGTACAAAATTGATAACTAATACCAAAAAGCAAAAATTAAAAATCTAGAGTAGAGTTTGGAATTTCAAAAATACAATGTTAAAAAAAAAAAGAAGAAGAAGAAGAAAAATAAAGAGAGAAAACAAACAAACCAACAAAAACAATGTCACAAAAATTATAAAGAAAATACAGGTACAAAATTGATATCAAATACCAAAAAGCATAAATTAAAAATCTTGAGTAGAGTTTGGAATTGCAGATATACGATGTTATACAAAAGAAAAAAGAAAGAAACAGAGGAAAAAAAAAGTCACAGAAATTATGAAAAAAACTATAGGTACAAAATTGATAACATATACCAAAAGGCTAAAATTAAAAATCTAGAGTAGAGTTTGGAATTTCAAAAATACAATGTTAAAGAAAAGAAGAAAAAGAAAAAAACAAAACAAAACATGGTCAAAAAATTATAAAATATATATATGAACTTTGCTGAAGAAAAAAAAAATAGGGTCTTTTTTTTTTTTTTTTGCAAAGTAATAGTTATAAAAGTGAAAATTAAAGGACAATAGAGGACTTAAATTTTTTTTTTATTAAAAAAAAAAAGAAAGAGAAAGATTGATCGTAAAAATAGTAAAAATATATCTAGGTCTTTCTCTGGTTTTGTTGTGAGTATTGTGGGTTCAGTTCATTTTTGGCTAGTTCCTTGGTCCAACTTATATGTCTCAAGATCTATAGGCCCCTTCCTATGTAGTTCGTAGTAACCACAGGGTTTTAATCTATGGCCTGTAGCTTCCAAAGCATTTCCCTCTGTTATAGCTTCTTCTGTTTGCTGGTCTCTTCAGTGTCTGGTTCCCGCCCTGACATAAAGGGGACGGTGGAGGACACTATTTTTTTATTTTATTTAGGCTCACTTGTTCAGCCGCGCTGTGGGGAGGGAGGGAGGGATGCTGCAAACAGATAACACTGGCGTGCGCTCGCAGTGCCTCAGCCACACTGGGTCTGCCCCCGCTCACGACGCGTGTAGCCTCCCTGCCCACACTGCTCGGGCTCTAGGTTGTTCCGCCGGGAACAATCAGAGGCCGGCCCTGGGCTGAGCTCCCAGGTCCAAGCCGCTCAGGTTCAGGCACTCGGGTAGTCCTCAGAGGCGCAGACTCGGTTGGGCCTGCATTTTGTGCTCTTCCCAGATACGAGCAGCTCAGGTGATGAGGTTTTTGGCGGGCGCCAATGCTGCGACTTATCACCTCCCCGCCACTCGGTTATCTGGGTGTAAAACCGGTGCACCTTCTCAGGCAGATGTTGACCATCCAGACCCCCAAGAAGTTTTAGTTAGCAAAGAAGCCTGCTTACAGTTTTATAGATAGTGTCTCTCTTGGGCTGCGATTGCCCCCTTACGGCTCTGGCTGCCTGTCACCGGAGGGGGAAGGTCTGCAACCGGCTATCTCTGTTCAGTCCTTTGTTCTGTGCGCGGGCCTGGCGGTGTCTTAGGTTAGGGCTGGCTTTTCGCGTGGTAGATATCCCATAGTCTGGTTTGCTAGCCCAAATTATTTCGCTCAGATAGCACTCAGGACATTCGGGCCGATTCTTACTCTAAGGGACACAGCCCGCGCCACACTTCCCTGCCCAGCCCCCGCTTGCTAATGCTATGGGCAGGCGTCTGCGCTGCTTCTCCGCTGGGGGAGTTACTGTAGGGCTCACAATCTGCAATTTTTAATTGTTTATTTATTTTTTTTCTCCCTTTTATGTTGCCCTCTGTGCTTCCAAAGCTCGGCACAGATTCGGCAGTGAGAAGGTTTCCTGGTGTTTGGAAACGTCTCTGTTTTTAAGACTCCCTTCCTGGGGGAACTCCGTCCCTCCCTCTTTTGTCTCTTTTTTTGTCTTTTATATTTTTTCCTACCTCCTTTCGAAGAGTTGGGTTGCTTTTCTGGGTGCCTGATGTCCTCTGCTGGCATTCAGAAGTTGTTTTGTGGAATTTACTCCACATTTAAATGCTCTTTTGATGAATTTGTGGGGGAGAAAGTGTTCTCCCCGTCCTACTCCTCCGCCATCTTGGCTCCTCCCCCTCTAAACCCTCTGTTTCTATTCTTGATCATCTCTATTTGCATCTTGTTTTTATAGCCAACCACAGATTTCATAAAATGTTTAAGTAAAAAGCTTATACCATTAATTAATAATACAATTGGCATGTCAGAATCACTGAAGTGAAACCTCACTATTTATTTTATATTTATATAAATATTTGTAATATAATAATAGACACATCTGGATTGCATTTTTAAATTAATTGCTTATTCTAAAATAGGTAAGTATAACTCCACACCATGGAGACATTAATATGTAGTATTAGTCTTTTCCAACATATTGCATCATGATGTAATAGGAAAAAAAATAGTTGGGTATTATGACATCTACAGTCCAAATTGTGCACTGGAAAATGTGATAAATGGATGGGAAAGCTTTTGTGGCCTTTTCTAATTCTAAGTTAAAAATTAAAATATTTGTTCTTCTACTGTATATAACATATTGATTAGATTGTTAAATAAGCAACAACCAGTTCTTCCATATTCTCATTCTTGATTTTATAAAAATGGTGTTTTATTCATGTTTACATAAATGTTATCAGAGTCATTCTTGCATCACATGAAAAAAATCTTTGTATTATTTTGATGAAAGAGACCACATTTTATAGTAATCAGTGCAGTGTCTTCTACTCTGCCTGTTGTCTATTTTTCTTCTTAATTTGATATCATCCTACTTATTCTATATACTTTCACAGTTCTGTTCAGTATGTAATTAGAGTTCTTATTTCATTCTAACTCCGTAACTTGCAAATCTACCGCTTTGACAAAAAGATCCTATCTACTAATCTCTGAATATTCAGATGGTTCTCATTTTTAAAGAACCAACAAAGTCTTCTATTTTATCATCTTTATGCTGGGAGAGATTGGGGGCAGGAGGAGAAGGGGACGACAGAGGATGAGATGGCTGGATGGCATCACTGACTTGATGGACATGAATTTGGGTAAACTCTGGGAGATGGTGATGGACAGGGAGGCCTGGCGTGCTGCGATTCATGGGGTCGCAAAGAGTCGGACATGACTGAGCGACTGAACTGAACTGAACTGATGACACATTATCAAAAACTTGGGCTTGCAGTGATCTCCCTCAGTACTAACATCCCTCAGTAAATACTGTTTATTTAATTGATTGCTCTTTTATACATACTTGCCTTGTGCATTTTTAATTTTCCCAAACTGCATCATTGGCCCCTTCAGATTAATGACCAGGACTCTCGTTTCTGTTTTATCCTTAACAGTCCCCAGCATTGTATTATCCACATAACAGGCAGTAGGCATTGTTCAATTTAATTCTTGTTTGAATCGTGTACCATTGCAGCATTTTTTATTCTGTGTTCTTCAATGAAAGACCATTAATCACCTAGAAGTTTGTTGAAATATGGATTTCTCTGGTTTTCCTGGACCTGAGAGTCATGTAGTGAAGGGCAGTACTTTTTAAAAGGAAGCACACTAAATCTTGTACATGATATCAACTAGGGGCATATAGAACTATAGACTGAGTTTGGATCTAGATTTCTAATAAATAAGGATTGCTTCTTATTTTATTGTTGCTGATGCTTATTTTATTGTTGCTTATTTTTGTTTCTTACTATTGTTGCTGATGAGCAACAACATGAAAAGGATCCTTCTATTCGTCATATATTTTTAGAACTTTTAGCTAACAATGTATTTTTAGAGTAAGTGTATGTACTTCCATTTCCATACATGCATTCTCCATGGATAACATTTTCAATATCACACACAAAAAATATGTAACACCAACGAACCTAGACAGCATATTAAAGAGCAGAGACATTACTTTGCCAACAAAGGTCCGTCTAGTTAAGGCTATAGTTTTTTCAGTGGTCATGCATGGTTGTGAGAGTTGGACTATAAAGAAAGGTGAGCACCGAAGAACTGATGCTTTTGAACTATGGTGTTGAAGAAGACTCTTGAGAGTCCCTTGAACTGCAAGGTGATCCAACCAGTCCATCCTAAAGGGAATCAGTCCTGAGTGTTCATTGGAAGGACTGATGTTGAAGCTGAAACTCCAATACTTTGGCCACCTGATGTGAAGAGCTGACTCATTTGCAAAAACCCTGATGCTGGGAAAGATTGAAGGCAGGAGGAGAAGGGGACGACAGAGGATGAGATGGTTGGATGGCATCACTGGCTCAATGGACATGAGTTTGGATAGACTCCGGAAGTTGGTGATGGACAGGGAGGCCTAGTGTGCTGCAGTCCATGGGGTCACAAAGAGTCGGACATGACTGAGTGACTGAACTGAACTGAATGAAAGATCTTTGGATAATCTCATAGTTCATGTACTTTGAAATATAGTCTGTATAGTGAAAGAAACACTGTCCATGTTGAATAGCAAATTCATTTTAAATAATTAAACTAGATCTACTTCAAAAAAGACATTAAAGAAAATTCAGTGTATATCACTTTGTTCTTTTTTTTTTTCTGACTTTCTAAATAGAGAAAGAAATTTATACAAAATATAATTGAAAGGAAAAATTGAATTATCCTGTTTGTCTTTATTTTGCTTTCCTGTGGGTAAGAGTCCACAGACCAGTCTGTGAATTTTATCAAGGAAAAAAATGTGTCTTAATCAACTGCCTAGGTAAAGCTCCATTTTAGAGTAAAAACTAAATTTCATGAGAAACCAATTTCTCCAAAGCTTTTCAGCTTAAAATGATTTTTAAAAATCCCTAATCATTACCTTTGGTTTAATTCAAGCATCAATCCAGAGTTTCATGAGCATGCTTTACAGAGGAAGTTGGTCTATAAACTTCAGTTTTTTTCTCTTTGGGTGTATAGAGATAATGTGTTTTCCAGATATGTATTCAATTTGTAATTTATATTTGTGCCATTTTGAAACCCATTGGTTGCCTCATCTTGGTACAGAGCTCCTATGGTGGTAGTGGTGCCTTGGTATAGTTGCCAAGTCGTATTCCACTCTTGAGACCCCGTTGACTATAGCCTGCCAGGCTCCTCTGTCCATGGGATTCTCTAGGCAAGAATACTGAAGTGGGTTGCCATTTCCTTCTGCAAAAGTTCCCATAGGACTGGACATTTATACATTGTAAATGAACAGTTGCAGAGTGTACTGGTTTCCAAGGCTCACATTAGTATAATGCTAATCCATGTATATTTGCAAATTGTTATGATCATTGCTCAGAAATGGCATCAGTTGCAGCTGCAGCATTCTGAAAATATTTCAGACTTGTGATAGCTGGAACAACAACACAGAAATTATAATCATCTGACATCCATCACCAGTGCTTTCACTTGATTACACCAGTCAACAAATTCTGGGCAGGAAGACAGTGAAATAAGGAACAGTACAAGCCTTATCTACTAAAGAAATTGTCATCCTTTTTTCAGATTCTTACTATTCCATATTTCTACCAATTTCCTTCTTCCAATTCAAACAGTATCTAATACACAAACAGAATAAGAACTATGATTTTTCAAAATGTCCATTAAAGTGCTACTTCTTAAGAACTAAGTCAACAAAGAGCTTCTGAGAAAACAAGAATCTGCCTGCAATGCAGGAGGCCTGGGTTCAGTTCCTGGCTGGAGAAGATCCCCTGGGGAAGGAAATGGCAATCCACTCCAGTATTCTTGCCTGGAGAATTCCATGCAGAGGAGCCCGTCAGGCTATACTCCATGGAGCTGCAAGAGTTGGATAGGATTTAGCCACCAAACCACCCAGACCCAGGTAATATGAAGTTGTTAAAAATATTAGTGTGAATAAGATTTTGTTTTTAGTATAAACATATTTATCTGCTTCTTTTTCTCCTTTCTTCCCCCTCTTTGTTTTCTGTTTTCTTCTTACTGAAAGACTAAGCATTCCCAATGTACAGGGTAGACAGGATTTCTTTTTCAATGCTTCTGTTTTTATCTTGTATCTTCTAATAGCTATACTATGACCCAACAGTTCTCTGCTGAAGGCTATTCTGATAACTGATGTCTATGAAGTCACTACAGAAATTCAACCTATCATTTTTTTAAGTCTCAGTTGTAACCTTAGTTTACTATTTTTCTTTAATGTATCAGACAAGCTAAGCAACTTCATAAAATCCAACATGAGGCAAAGTGCTTTTATTTAATGTATGCTAATAAATGCTGTGGAATGAACTAATGAAATAATATTTATATCAGATGACCTGCTATGAAATATACTGTGTCTTTTCAAATTAAGATCCAGTTAGACAAAAAAAAAAAAAAAAAAATCCTAGTATTATAAAAGCTTTCATTGGCTGACCTTTCCTTGTCTATTATCCTGCTTGCAAACTCCATCTTTTCATCAATTACCACACCATATATTGTGTCTGAATAGCCTCAGATCATAAGTATAATATTTCATTATTTGTACGTGATGTTCTTTCTGGGATAATTCTTACACTAATAATTTATTTCAAATGATACTTTCTCCAAAAATCTGCTTAAAACATACAACTCAGGGTTTTTTTTTAGTAAAGTTAGAGTTGGACAAGCATTGCCATATCTAATATAGAACATTTTCATCACTCCAGTTTTAATTCTCTTGATTTTTTGTAGAAATTTGTGTTACCATCTTGCTGCTGCTGCTGCTGCTAAGTTGCTTCAGTCGTATCTGACTCTGTGCGACCCCATAGACAGCAGCCCACCAGGCTCCCCTGTCCCTTGGGATTCTCCAGGCAAGAACACTGGAGTGGGTTGCCATTTCCTTCTCCAATGCAGGAAAGTGAAAAGTGAAAGTGAAGTCACTCAGTCGTGTCCGACTCTTAGTGACCCCATGGACTGCAGCCTACCAGGCTCCTCCATCCATGGGATTTTCCAGGCAAGAGTACTGGAGTGGGGTGCCATTGCCTTCCCTTGCAGTATACTTTTACTCCCACTTGCCTACTTTTGTATGGCTATTATATATTTGTATTAATTGACATGATATAAAATATATATGTATGTGTGTGTGTGTGTATATATATATATATATATATATATATACACCTCCAATAACAATTATATACATATTGTTATATTAAATTTTTAATTAGAGAAAGGAGAAGAAATATGTAATTACTTTTATAACTACCTGCATATTTTTTTTTAAACTAGCATTCTTTGTTTTTTTCATGTGACTTTGAATTTATGTCTGCTCTCACTTACTTTGAACCTGAAGAGTTTTCTTTGATTATTTCATTGATATAATAGCAATTTGTTTTTGGTTTTATCTTTAGAACTTTGGATAACTTGGTCACAACTCTCTGGTCTCTACTGTTTCTGATAAGAAGTCTGATGACTCTTACTTGATTTCCTTCATATGAGTTGTTTCTCTCTCAACTGAGTTGTTGATGAGTTGTCTTCCTGCTTTTAAAAAATTTTATCTTTGGCTTTCAGCATTTGACTGTGATGTATCTGCGTGCAAATATCTTTGTAATTATCTTACTTGAAGTTCACTATATTTTTGGATGTATAGGTTAATATTTTTCATCAAATTTAGAATATTTTAAACCATTACTTCTTCAAATATTTTTTCTGCCCTTTTTTCTCTCTCTTCTCCTTTTAGCATTATGCATATATCGATGTTGTTAATGAAAGTGATAGTCACTCAGTCATGTCTAGATCATTGGGATGGACTCCGTGGACTTTAGCCCACCAGGCTCCTCTCTCCATGGAATTCTCAAGGCAATAATACTGGAGTGGTTTGCCGTTACCTTCTCCAGGGGATCTTCTGGACCCATGATCAAACTGGTGTCTCCTGCATTGCAGGCAGATTATTTACTATCTAAGCTGATGCCTCACATTTTTTCTGAGGCTTTATTTATATCACTTTATTTTTATCTCTTCTTTAGATTGATAATTTCTATACTCTTTATTCAAGTTTGCTAAATTTTTTTTCTGCTCATATCTACTACTGAGCATCTAGTGATTTTTCATTTTGATTTACTCTAGAATTTTCATGCAGTTCTTTATTATAATCTTTATCTTACTATTGATATTCACTGTTTAGATATTATCCTCATGATTTCCTTTCATTCTTTATACACAGTTTGCTTTGGTTCTTGGAATAGATTAATCTTAGCTGCTTGGTAATCTGTTGACTTTGATAAGTTGAAAATCTGGTTCCCACAGAAAGTTTCTGTTGTAGGTTTCATTTTGTTTTGTTTGTATGTGGTATGTGTTCCAGAACTTTGCATGTCTTATAATTTTTCAGCTGTAAATTATATCTTAAGATAATGTCAAATCTATGGAGACTGATTCCCACCTGCAAACACCTATGGGGAACTGCTATTGTTGTTTGATTGCTCATTTTTTTGTTTAATGACTCTATTGACCTGAAACATGAAGGTTCTTTACCACAGTTAGATTTCTACTCTTTAATGTTGTATATGTGAGTAGTTTGTAAGCTATTTTACAGTTAGTTTTTAGCAAACATTCAGTCAGAAATAGATGCTTGGATGTACCCATTCTGATTACTTTTAAGAGGGCATACCCTTGCACATACACACACTCTTCCAGATGGGGTGCATGTTATTTGATTTTTAAACAAATAAAATTCCTAGTAGTTGTACCATGGTTAGAGTAGCCTAATATTCAGCCAACATTGATTAAAGGTTGTAGTTAAGCCCCCTGTGCTAGTTGTTTTCTGTTAATAGATAAGTGTGAGATACAGGGATTTTTTCCAAAGGTTGCTTCCTCTTCTGAGATTGGGTGCAGCCTAGTGAATGTGCACAGTCTTCATGATTCCCAGGGCTGAATGTAATCTCAAGAGGTCTCTTTTACCTTTCCCCATCAGGGTCTTATATTTCTGATTGCTCTGCTGTTTTGCCTGTCTCTGTCAGTATTATGGAGATACCAGACCCTCTTAACTGCTTTCTCCCAGGCTCTTCATTGCCTGTGGCAATGAAGGGACGATCAGTCCTGTTGTCAGCGCTCACCCAGAAGAGTATGTCTGCAACATGGAGTTGAAGAAGACAAGATAAACTAGTGCCCTTCCCTTTTGGCGTGAAATCACAGCCCTAGACTAGGAGCTGGAGAGAGAAGGAGCTTCCTTTTTGCCACAACCATCCAGATTTTCCATATGCAGATCTGGGGAGAAACATAGGAGTAGTCTATGGTTCAAATTCCACAACCACATGTTTTCTCACAAAGATTTAGAAGATTTCAGTGAGTGACGGTTTCCCTATTTGCTATGTATCATTTAGATAGTTTCTGGAGATTAAAAAAAATTTTTGTTGTTGTAATTATTTCTAGTTAAATAGTTGTTGTTGTTGTCACTGTTGGAGACAGTGCCATTAAGTTCCTTATTTCACCATTCTAGAAGTAAAAATAGGGTTTATTACAACAATGTGAAGGTTTTGGTTGGAATAACTTTATTAACATATCTATCATCAGATCAGATCAGTCGCTCAGTAGTGTCCGACTCTTTGCGACCCTATGAATCGCAGCACACCAGGCCTCCCTGTCCGTCACCAACTCCCGGAGTTCACTGGGACGCACGTCCATCGAGTCAGTGATGCCATCGAGCCATCTCATCCTTTGTCGTCCCCTTCTCCTCTTGCCCCTAATCCCTCCCAGCATCAGAGTCTTTTCCAGTGAATCAACTCTTCACATGAGGTGGCCAAAGTACTGGAGTTTCAGCTTTAGCATCATTCCTTCCAAAGAAATCCCAGGGCTGATCTCCTTCAGAATGGACTGGTTGGATCTCCTTGCAGTCCAAGGGACTCTCAAGAGTCTTCTCCAACACCACAGTTCAAAAGCATCAATTCTTCGGCACTCAGCCTTCTTCACAGTCCAACTCTCACATCCATACATGACCACAGGAAAAACCATAGCCTTGACTAGACGAACCTTTGTTGGCAAAGTAATGTCTCTGGTTTTGAATATGCTATCTAGGTTGGTCATAACTTTCCTTCCAAGGAGTGCTGCTACTGCTAAGTCACTTCAGTCGTGTCCAACTCTGTGCGACCCCATAGACGGCAGCCCACCAGGCTCCCCCATCCCTGGGATTCTCCAGGTAAGAACACTGGAGTGGATTGCCATTTCCTTCTCCAATGCATGAAAGTGAAAAGTGAAAGTGAAGTCATTCAGTCATGTCTGACTCTTAGCGACCCCATGAACTGCAGCCCACCAGGCTCCTCCATCCATGGGATTTTCCAGGCAAGAGTACTGGAGTGGGGTGCTATTGTCTTCTCCGTCCAAGGAGTAAGCATCTTTTAATTTCATGGCTGCAGTCACCATCTGTAGTGATTTTGGAGCCCAGAAAAAGGAAGTCTGACACTGTTTCCACTGTTTCCCCATCTATTTCCCATGAAGTGATGGGACCGGATGCCATGATCTTCGTTTTCTGAATGTTGAGCTGTAAGCCAACTTTTTCACTCTCCACTTTCACTTTCATCAAGAGGCTTTTGAGTTCCTCTTCACTTTCTGCCATAAGGGTGGTGTCATCTGCATATCTGAGGTTATTGATATTTTTCCCGGCAATCTTGACTGCAGCTTGTGCTTCCTCCAGTCCAGCATTTCTCATGATGTACTCTGCATATAAGTTAAATAAACAGGGTGACAATATACAGCCTTGATGAACTCCTTTTCCTATTTGGAACCAGTCTGTTGTCTATCATAGTAAAAGACTAATTTGTAAAATATCATATAATTAGATAATCATTTTCAAAAATGTAGTAGTAAGCATGGTCACTTGCTAAAAACTCACATTTAATTTTCATAGTTATTTTTGGCTTTGTAAAAACACAAATAAATAGATTATAAAGTTAACTCATTGATTGACTTGCCACCCATGTAAGTTTGATAAATATTTATGCTTTTATTTATCTTCTTTAGTATTATTTCCAAGAGTCATTACTGAATCATCATTCTTAGAAAGAATGAAATATTCTTGTATTTTAATAAAATTTTATCAAATCATCCAGCCAAATATCAAAATAATAATTAGCACAGTCAAGTTATGGCTTATTCCAGCAAGATAAGGATTTGTCTATTAATCAATCTGTTAACATAATTCTCTACAGTAGTAGACCAAAATTTTAGGAAAGTGTATTGTCTTCTTAGATTCTAAAAACTCAGTGATGAAACACATACTTCCTAAGTTCATTTCAATCACTCAGTCATGTCCGACTCTTTGTGACCCCATGAACCTCAGCACGCCAGACCTCCCTGTCCATCACCAACTCCCAGAGTCCACCCAAACCCATGTCCATTGAGTCAGTGATGCCATCCAACCATCTCATCCTCTGTCATTTCCTTCTCCTCCTGCCCTCAATCTTTCCCAGCATCAGGGTCTTTGCAAATGAGTCAGCTCTTCGCATCAGGTGGCCAAAGTATTGGAGTCTCAGCTTCAACATCAGTCCTTCCAATGAACCTTTAGGATGGACTCATTGGATATCCTTGCAGTCCAAGGGACTCTCAAGAGTATTCTCCAACACCACAGTTCAAAAGCATCAATTCTTCAGCGCTCAGCTTTCTTTGTAGTCCAAGTCTCACATCTTTACATGACCACTGGAAAAACCATAGCCTTGACTAGACAGACCTTTGTCAAAGTAATGTCTCTGCTTTTTAATATGCTGTCTAGGTTTGTCATAACTTTCCTTCCAAGGAGTAAGCATCTTTTAATTTCATGGCTGCAGTAACCATCTGCAGTGATTTTGGAGCCCAAAAAATATAAAGCAGCCACTGTTTCCACTCTTTCCCCATCTATTTGCATGAAGTGATGGAACCGGATGCCATGATCTTCATTTTCTGAATGTTGAGCTTTAAGCCAACTTTTTCACTCTCCTCCTTCACTTTCATCAAAAGGCTCTTTAGATCTTCTTCACTTTCTGCCATAGGGTGGTGTCATCTGCATATCAGAGGTTATTGATATTTCTCCTTGCAATGTTAAAACTTCCTCAAAAAAATAACTTGTAAGCATAATTTGAGCTATCTGCTTACTCACTTATTTCAACCAACACAATGTTAGCAACAAATCTAATGACCAAACTCTGAAACTTTCTCCAATAAAGTTAAGGAAAAGCATAAGGATCTCCTTTATCACTACAATCATTTAAGAGTCTTCTATAAGTATTTAAAAGAAATGAGGAGTAAAAATTAGGGGGAATAAAATTATTCTTATTTACACATCGTATTACCATTTACCTCAAGTACCCAAGAGACTTAATTAAAACAGCAAGTGATATGATAGTTCAATAAAGAGGTGGGTAACAACAGCCAGTGAGGTAATAAAATTAATGAAACAAATTATTTATACAAGTAAAAAAAAAAAAAAACACAAAACCTAGGAATCAATAAGAAATATACACAATCTGTTGGAAAAACAGTTTTAAATCCTACTGAAGGTCACAAAAAAATAGTTAAACAGGAAGACATGAATGTTTGGCTAAGTAACATGACAGTAAAGTAGCATGAGTGCTAAGCAGTGGGTTATTATTAAGCGAATAGACAATCAGTTGGATAACCAGATATTTTCTCACAATGACTGAGTGGTTTCCTGACGTCTCTACTTCATCACATTAATGGGCCACCAGAACACAGTCCTTATTTAAGCAAACAGTAAAAAACAAGCGTGTCTGCATTATGAAGACCTATTAGAATTTCAGAGGAGGACGTCTCCTAGAAACTGAGCTGCAGTTGCGGGGCTGGGTAATTCTGTTTTTAAACATCATGATTGAACTCCATAGAGATGCCCTACCACCATCGCCAACCCAGCCAGGAATGTAATAGTTGCTGTATAATAACTATTAGAAAAAATAAAAAATACTCTAAGGCACTGGATTGTTTTCCAGTATAAGGGAGTTTTATATATAGTCTAATCTTATAAATGAGTTCAGTGCACTCTATTTACTGACATTAAAAAAAATTGACTTTGGCTTATAAGGTTAATTAACTATATCTTTAAAAGGTATTCATCTTTCTGTATAAATAATGTCCAAAAATAGTGCCTCCATGTTTGGGTAATGTTAATAAAGCATTTTCTTTCTCTGGAGTCCAGAATAGAAATGTTTCTGTGGTTCTGCTTTTACAGAGGAAATTTATTGTATTAGGCCACAGCTGTAAATTTTCTCCCTCCAATCCTATAAATTTCTTCTAAATGTTTAATGGTTTATAACTGTAATTATTCTTGTGTGCCAACATTAAACTTTAAAAAGTTTAATTTGGAGACTATTCGGAGAAACTCATCTTTTTTACAGCCTCATAAATAGTTCTTTGATGAAATGAGCAGAGGCTCTGTGTCTGCCCGAGGTGAATACAAATGACACCACATAGACTGTCCTTATGGAGAGGAAACAAATGCATTGATGTTGAAAGTGATCAGCTGGTGCTCAGTGGCAATGGAGAGTGATATGTTCAAAGATGGGAAATGACATGGTTCTCAAGCTTTATGTCTTTCTCCTTCTCCTCCTCCTTCTCCTTATTTTTCTGAAAGTTCTCAATATTCCAAACCAGTTATAAGAAACAGAGGGTAGGGGTAGGCACCACAGAACATAACACAGATATATAGTTTGTGGCTTCTATTTAGTAAATGTGGTTCCATGCCACTTTTGAATACTGTGTAATGGAGAGTATATAGCTATATATTATGTATTGCAAAGATTATATCTTCTTTGCAGAGCTCAGTTGCTACATCCTATCATTTCAGAAACTTGAGATCAATGAGAAATTCTTTAGTTTCAATGTAGGCCATGAACATTGAGATAAGCATTGGAAACTCTCAAGTAAATGGAAGTATGTAGAATGCTTCCAAATGTGAATTTATACACAATACTATAAGTTTAATTAATATAGAATAACCAGTCAATTTTATTTTATTGAATTAAAGGCAAAAAATGGAAAACTTCTTACCTACAGGTACCTAGAAAGACTTAGGAATAAATTGGAAAGTACTCAAGGCTCCATTTCATTTTTAAATTGTTAATTATTTGTTTAAACACAAAAATATTTTTTTATTTATATAATTTCTTGAGTTGAAAAAATTCAAATTAATTCATGATATATTAGCATACTGCCTTAACTGAAAAAACATTTAAGATGACAAATAAAATATATATATAAAATAATTATATCATCTATATAGGAAATATACATATATTTGTAGCATATACATTTAAAAAAATTAAAGCTAATACACAATTAAAGAAAAATATGCAAAATTGATATAAGCACAAACAAAAAATAATCTATTTTTCTTTCCAAAGTAATCTATTGACACTAAAGGTATAATTCAAATATGATGGTAAGAATTCTGAGTTACATAAATCTAAGATAACTTATATGTTGTCTGTAAGAAATGTATCTTAGACGTAAATACACATAAATTGAAAGATACATATGGAAAATAGATATACTATGGTAACACTAATAATGTAACACTAGTTATGGTAACACTTTTCCTTAGAAGAAATGGAGTAGCCCTCATAGTCAACAAAATAGTCTGGAATGCAGTACTTGGATGCAATCTCAAAAATGACAGAATGACCTCTGTTCATTTCCAAGGCAAACCATTTGTATCACAGTAATGCAAGTCTGTGGTCCAACCAGTAATGCTGAAGAAGCTGAAGTTGAATGGTTCTGTGAAGACCTACAAGACCTTCTAGAACTAATGCCCCAAAAAGATATCCTTTTCATTATAAGGGACTGGAATGCAAAAGTAGGAAGTCAGGAGCTACTTGGAGTAACAGGCAAATTTGGCCTTGGAGTACAAAATGGCAGAGTAAAGACTAATGGAATTTTTCCAAGAGAACGAACTGGTCATAGCAAGCACCCTCTTGCGACAACACAAGAGAAGACTCGACACACGGACATCACCAGATGATCAGTACCAAAATCAGATTGATTATATTCCTTGTAGCTGAAGATGGAAAAGTCTATACTGTCAGCAAAAAAAAGGACTGGGAACTAACTGTGGCTCAGATCATGAAGTCTTTATTGCCAAATATAGACGTAAATTGAAGAAAGTAGGGAAAACCACTAGACCATTCAGGGATGATCTAAATCAAATCCCTTATGATTATACAGTGGAAGTGACAAGTAGGTTCAAGGGATTAGATCTGATAGAGAGAGTGCCTGAAGTATTATGGAAGGAGGTTTGTGACATTGTACAGGAGGCAGTGATCAAGACCATCCCAAAAAAAGAAATGCAAAATGGAAAAATGGTTTTCTAAGGAGGCCTTACAAATAGCTGAGAAAAGAAGAGAAGCAAAAGGCAAAGGATAAAAGGAAAGATATACCCATTTGAATGCAGAGTTCCAAAGAATAGCAAGGAGAGATGAGAAAGGCTTCCTCAGTGATTAGTGCAGAGAAATAGAGGGAAAGAATAGAATGGGAAAGAATAGAGATCTCGTCAAGAAAATTAGTAATACCAAGGGAACATTTCATGCAAAGATAAGCACAATAGAGGACAGAAATGGTGTGGACCTAACAGAAGCAGAAGATATTAAGAAGAGGTAGCAAGAATACAGAGGGGAACTATACAGAAAATGTCTTCACAACCCAGATAACCATGATGGTGTGATCACTCACCCAGAGCTAGACATCCTGGAAGGCAAAATCAAGTGGGCTTTAGGAAGCATCACTCCGAACAAAGCTAGCAGAGGTGATGGAATTCCAGTTGAGCTATTTCAGATCCTGAAAGATGATGCTGTGAAAAGCTGTACTCAATATGCCAGCAAATTTGGAAAACTCAGCAGTGGCCACAGGACTGGAAAAGGTCAATTTTCATTCCAATCCCAAAGAAAGACAATGCCAAAGAATGCTCAAACTTACCACACAATTGCACTCATCTCACACACTAGCAAATAAATGCTCAACATTCTCTAAACCATGCTTCAACAGTATGTGAACCATGAACTTCCAGATGTTCAAGCAGGATATAGAAAAGGCAGAGGAACCAGAGATCAAATTGCCAACATCAACTGGATCATTGAGAAAGCAAGAGAGTTCCAGGAAAACATCTACTTCTGCTTTATTGAGTAGGCCAAAGCCTTTGACTGGGTGGATCACAACAAACTGTGGAAAATTCTTAGAAATGGGAACACCAGAGCACCTTACTTGCCTCCTGAGAAATCTGTATGCAGGTAAAGAAGCAACAGTTAGAACTATAAATGGAACAACAGACTGGTTCTAAAATCTGGAAAGGAGTATGTCAAGGCTGTAAATTGTCACCCTATTTATTTAACTTATATGCAGAATACATGCAAAATGCCAGGCTGGATGAAGCACAAGCTGGAATCAAGATTGCCAAGAGAAATACCAATAACCTCAGATAAGAAGATGGCACCAACCTTAGCACAGAAAGCAAAGAGAAACTAAAGAACTTCTTGATGAAAGAGAAAGAGGATAGTGAAAAATCTGGCTTAAAACTCAACTCTCAGAAAATTAAGATCATGGCATCTGGTCCCATCAGTTCAGTTCAGTTCAGTTGCTCAGTTGTGTTCTACTCTTTGTGACATCATGGACTGTAGCACGCCAGGCCTCCCTGTCCACTGCCAACTCCCAGAGGTTACTCAAACTCATGTCCATTGAGTCAGTGATGCCATCCAACTATCTCATCCTCTGCTGTCCCCTTCTCCTCGTGACTTCAATCTTTCCCAGCATCAGGGTCTTTTCCAATGAGTCACCTCTTCGCATCAGGTGGCCAAAGTATTGGAGTTTCAACTTCAGCATCAGTCCCTCCAATGAATATTCAGGACTGATTTTCTTTAGGATGGACTGGTAGGATCTCCTTACAGTCCAAGGGACTCTCAAGAGACTACTCCAACACCAAGTTCAAAAGCACCAATTCTTCGGCACTCAGCTTTCTTTATAGTCCAACTCTCACATCCATACATGACTACTGGAAAAACCATAGCTTTGACTAGATGGACCTTTGTGAAAAGTAATGTCTCTGCTTTTTAATATGCTTTCTAGGTTGGTCATAACTTTTCTTCCAAGGAGCAAGTGTCTTTTAATTTCATGGCTTCAGTCACCATCTAGAGTTATTTTGGAGTCCAAAAAAATAAAGTCTATCACTGTTTCCACTGTTTCAGCATCTGTTTGCCATGAAGTGATGGGACCAGATGCCATGACCTTAGTTTTCTGAATATTGAGATTTAGGCTGTTGAGGTCCTTTATTGGACTGGAACCTAGTGGTCCGGAGATAATGATAAGAAAGTAAAGGAGAGAGAAAGAAGCTGATATTCCTTGGTTTATGCAGAAAAACCAATAAAGTCCCTAACACAGGGCTTGCTCTGTTCACGAAGGCCTCTGGCGCCCTCTCAAGGGGGGTGAAGGCACAGAGCGCCCTCTCGAGAGGGTCTTAGAAGCCTGGGCAGGAAAGTGAACCCAGAGGGCCTCTACACTCCAGAGAATTAGCCTGAAAAAGAGAGAGAGAGAAAGAGAGAGAGTGAAAGAAAGCAAAACACGGGAACCAAAGCTCTGATGGAGCAGAGGTGTTTTAACCAACATGGTGTGGGCATGTATACTGTCTTACAAGGTAGTTATTCTCAGATAAAGATTAAAATTCCAGACTTACAAAACATAGGTGATCCATATTAAAGAGAGAGAGAGTTGTAAAGAATCACTTTTACTGTATGGTTCACAAGAAGGAAGGAGGGTACTTATCACCGTACTGAAAAACTAATGAAGGAAATGCCTGGATCCCTCAGCCCTGGGAGAGGCTTGTGTCTCCTCTTAATTCCTGAATATTCAGGAATTAAAAAGGAACAGAGGATTCCTGACAGATCCAAAACAGCACACAGGAAGCCTCCTGTTAAATGCCTCCTGACAATTCCCCCTATTTTATTATATTTGTAAAATGAAATTTGATTTGTAGGCATTATGATTAAAATGAATCAAGAGTAGCACAAAATTAAAGTAATCTGGAAACAAGTCCAGCCATGGGACCTTCTTTCCAGGGTTGTTGGAGATTTACTGGTAACCGCAAATTACGTTGAGATCGAAGAATCAAAAGGGAATCATTTCTTAAAGAGATAAAGGAATTAAGACAAGTATATAGTTTACAATTAATACAAGTTACAGAACATAAAGTCTTATTGTAAGTTTCCTATGGCTATAACAAAAGGAATTGGGACATCAGATCAGATCAGTCACTCAGTCGTGTCCGACTCTTTGCGACCCCATGAATCGCAGCACGCCAGGCCTCCCTGTCCATCACCAACTCCCGGAGTTCACTCAGACTCACGTCCATCGAGTCAGTGATGTCATCCAGCCGTCTCATCCTCTGTCGTCCCCTTCTACATAGGCCTGGATAAAATATGACTGATTATAGAAATAGTTACTATGACCACGACTGGTCCCTGTAAAATGTCCAGTCCAAGTTCCAAGTTTTTTGGTGCTCGCAGCAAGTTTCCAAATGTCCCATTGTTCAGGCCCACTCTGTTTACCGAGGATGATCCTAGAAGGAGGTGGGACTAATCCACTGTCAAGCCACCCAAGAAGTCCTTTGTCATAGTAATGTTCCACTGTAGTGTCAATGACCTTCCATATCACACAGTGTTGTTAATATCATCTGCCCAGTCAGATAATCACATACCACGGGGTCCCCAATCAATAATTGTATGATTACCACAAACATTAATTTTCTTGATTTGGTTTGACATTTGTCCCACTGAACAGGAGTATATGTAAAGTTTTTATAAGTAAACCCTTTGTATAATGTTCTTTGTTCTTTCCCTAATTCTTTCCCTAAAGTCTCAGTAGTATAAACATGGTTCACAGACAAAGAAAGGGCAGTAAATATTCTAAGCAACATCCAAAAATCCTTTTGGGGAGGCAGAGTGAAAGCCCAAGTTTGTCAGCTGACTTTTATGCTCAATTCTGCTGGGCCCATGAACAAGGGAAGGACTTCATAGCCTAAAGAAATGTTAATTAGTTTTCCCTCCTCCCCAGGGTGTGAAGGCCCATTCACGTTCCAGGGAGGGGGCATATGGGTAGAGTAATTGGTTGATACGGTTGGTCTTTTCTTGTCCATTCTACGACCTGCAATAGAAGGGGGCTGGGTATTAGTCCAAGCTCAAGTCAGGGGAAGTACAGGCCAAAAGGCTGGGCATTGCCAGAATGTATTCAGGACTCTGAGGCAGTCCCTGTTGAGAGACCAAATTTTCAGCTTGATTAGTAAGGGTTTTTATTTGTCCTCAAGTGGGGAGATCATAAGGGTGATGCCACTGAGGGCGGTGCTTCCTATAGATCTTTAGAGCCACCATGGCCTGTATTAGAATTTCTTCCTCCTGGGGTCCTTGTTGTCCCGTCTCCATTTTCAAGGCAGGGGCCCCCCTTGGGTCGAATCTTCCAAAGAGGAAGCCATGTGAGTTCATTGAATCTGGGGAAATACAAGCATACCCCTTTCCTTGTAAGATTAGTTTCCCAGATTTCCATTGTTTCGCTAACCTATCTTGGTACCAAATGGGCAGAGGAAGAGAAGTGTCCTTCAATTCCTTGAAATGAGTTTCTGCTCTCATTAAGATATCTCCCTGTGGTAAGTTTAAAAAATTTTAAACAAATAAAGCTGTATTAACAATAGTTACAGGTTTAGAAAATATCTTATGTTGGAATCTAGTAAAGTCTGCTTTAGGTAAGGAAGACAGTAGTGTTCCTGTCACTACTTTATTCCCCCTTTTTAAATTTTTTTATTTGTAACTTTAGTGTGTGATGTCCTTGTTCAACTATGCCTTGTGCCTGTGGGTTATAAGGAATACCTGTAATATGTTTAATATAAAAAGATAGTAAAAATTGTTTAAAGTGTCTAGAAATATAGGCAGGGCCATTGTCTGTTTTTATAAAACTAGGAGTTCCCATTACAGCAAAACAAGCTAATAAGTGAGTTATAACATGTTGTGTAGCCTCACCGCGAAGAGGTGTGGCCCAAATAAAAGAAGAATTAGTGTTGATACAGACATTCAAGAAAGAAGATGGAGAGAGTTCAGGGCAATGAGTTACATCCATTTGCCATAGTTCATTAGTTTGCAAACCATGAGGATTAATACCCTGTGGGATGGGTCAAAGATGTAGAGGTCTACAAGTAGAGCAATTACTAATAATTTCTTTAGCCTGGTGGTATGGGAATTTCCATAGCTGTTGTAGAGAGCCAGCATTGTTATGCAACAGAGCATGCTGTTCCTCTGGAGTAGCAAAAGAAACCAGTTTATCAGCTTGCTCATTACTGTAAGTCATGGGGCCTGGAAGACAAGAATGTGCTCGAATGTGTGTAATATAAATGGAAGAATCGCCATTTCTAACAACAGATTGTAGTTCGAAAAAGAGTTGTTGAATAATAGGTTGATTGGAGTTTATGGTGGAGGTTTCTATATTTTTTAACACAAAAACAGGATATATAGAGTCAGTGACTATATTAATGGTATAAGGATGTAGGCAAATAACTTGAATAAGAGCATATAATTTGTCAGGTGCCACTTGTTGAGGTCCTTTAATGGACCAGAACCTGCTGGTCCAGAGTCAATGATAAGAAAGTAAAGGAGAGAGAAAGAGGCTTATATTCCTTGGTTTATGCAGAAAACCAATAAAGTCCCTAACACAGGGCTTGCTCTGTTCATGAAGGCCTCAGGCACACTCTTGAGAGGGGTGAAGGCACAGAGCGCCTTCTTGAGAAGGTCTTAGAAGCCTGGGCAGGAAAGTGAACCCAGAGGGCCTCTATGCTCCAGGGAATTAGCCTGAAAAAGGGAGAGTGAGAAAGAGAGAGTGAAAGAAAGCAAGACACAGGGACCAAGGCTCTGATGGAGCAGAGGTGTTTTAATCAACATGGTATGGGCATATATACTGTCTTACAAGGTAGTTATTCTCAGATAAAGATTAAAATTCCAGACTCACAAAACATAGGTGATCCATATTAAAGAGAGAGAAAGTTGTAAAGAATCACTTTTACCATATGGTTCACAAGTAGAAAGAGGGTACTTATCACCGTATTGAAAAACTAATGAAGGAAATGCCTGGATCCCTCAGCCTATCCTCTTAATTCCTGAATATTCAGGAATTAATAAGGAACAGAGGATTCCTGACAGATCCAAAACAGCACACAGGAAGCCTCCTGTTAAATGCTTCCTGACATTAAGCCAACTTTTTTTTTTTTTTGGGGGGGTGTTCCATCACTTCATGTCAAATAAATGGGGAAACAATGGAATCTGTGAGATACTGTTTTTTTGGGGCTCCAAAGTCACTGCATATGGTGACTGCAGCCATGAAATTAAAAGACACTTGCTCCTTGGAAGAAAAGCTATGACCAACCTAAAAAGCAGAGATTATTTTGCCAATGAATGTCCGTCTAGTCAAAGCTATGGTTTTTCCCTTTGACATATATGGATGTGAGAGTTGGGCTATAAAGAAAGCTGAGTGCAGAAGAATTGATTATTTTGAACTGTGGTGTTGGAGAAGACTCTTGAGCGTGCCTAAACTGCAAGGAGATCCAGCCAGTCAGTCCTAAAGGAAATCAGTCCTGAATATTCATTGGAAGGACTGATGCTGAAGGTGAAACTTAAATGCTTTGGCTACCTAAGATCTAAAGAACTGACTCATTGGTAAAAAACCTGATGCTGGGAAAGATTGAATGCGGGAGCAGAAGGGGATGACAGAGGATGAGATGGTTGGATGGCATCACTACTCGATGGACATGAGTTTGAGTAAGTACCAGGATTTGGTGATGGAAGGGGAAGCCTGGCGTACTGTAGTCCATGGAGTAGCAAAGAGTCAGACACAACTGAGCAACTGAACTGAACTGAACACTAATTATAAAAGGTTGATCTTAGCATCACACAACGTGATTATAAGCAAGGAATATTACCCAAAATAAAAAGATTATTTTATAATTGTAATAAGTTAATTATTCCAGGGGTTATAAAGTTTTTTAATATTTATGCATATAAAATTCAAAATATATGAAATCAAAATATATGCATCAAAATTGGTAGAATTGAAAGGAGGAAAATCCAAATCTACTATTATAAGGACAGATTTTGATATTCTTCTCTCAATAGTAGGCCACATAAGCAAAATCAGTAAGGATATAGAAAATTTGATCATTACGATTACCAAAATTAAACTAATTGACTTTATAGATTTTCACTCAAGCAGAGTACTCACATTCTTTTCATGGATACGTGAAACTTTTACCAAAATAGATATATTTTGGAATATAAAGCATGCTTCAATTGTTTAAAAGAATTCAAGATAAAAAGATTTAAGGGATGCTTACTGAAGCAGTATGTAGAAGAAAACTAGTAGCACAGGCCTATAACAGAAAAGAAAATATATATAATAACCTATTTGCATGTTAAGATATTCTAAAGATAAAAGAAAGTTAAATGCAGATAAGTATAAAAAGAAATAATATCAAAATACAAAATCAATTAAGTGAGAAAAGTCGAGGAAGTCACTGAAAGTGAAAGTTGTTTGAGAATATCAATAAAAGTTCCCTAGTAGACTGACGAAAAAAAAAAAAAAAAGAAAGAAATGAGGAAAGATAGGCATTAACAAAGTCAGGAACGAGAGAGAGAACATCACTATAGATTCCTCAAATAATATAATTTAATAAATTAGAACTTCTTAGGTGGCGCTAAAGATAAAGAACCTACCTACCAATGCAGGAAACTAAGAGACACGGGTTCCATCCCTGAGTCAGGAAAATCTCCTGGAGTAGATAATGGCAACCCGCTACAGGATCCTTCCCTGGAGAATCTCATAGACAGAGGAAACCAGCTGGCTACAGTCCTTAAGGTCACAAAGAGTCAAAAGGACTGAAGTATATACAATCTTTTCAGAGAATGGAAGAAAAGGGAATTCCCAATTAATTCTGAGGTCAGTATTAACCTGATATTACATATCAGACTACATAAGGGCAAATTTCTAAACAAATATTTAGAAAATCTAACAATATACAGAAATATATAATACTTATCACCATTTGGGATTTATCATAGGAATAAAACTTGGTTTACCATGTAAATAATAAAAATGTAATCCACCATATAGGCATGTAATCTTCTAAATAGACATAGAAAAGGCAATTGGCAAAACCCAACATCCACTCAGATGAGAATCTCCAAGTAAGAATAGTAAGAACTTTTTCAACCTGATAAAGAGCATCTTAAAATAAATTGCAACCAACAGCTAACAACATGTTTAATGGTGAGAGACTAGATTCCTTCTCTCTAAAATTGATAGCAAGAAAAAATATCTGCTTTTATCATTCCTATCTATCATAGTACTAGATATCCTACCTAGTGAAATAAGAGAAATAAAATTAAAAAGTCATATATATAGGAAAAAAAGAAATAACACCCCCTAATTGCAGACAACATGATTATGTAGAAAATACCAATCTACAAAAAATATCACAGAACTAGTGAGTGAGTTTAGTAAGATCACAGAATAAGAGGTCAATGTACAAAAAGTCAGTTATATTTCTATTTACTAGCAATGGGCAATTGGAAACAAACATTTTTCTTCTAAAACATCATTTGGTAACTCCTTTAATTAGTACATAACACATATCTTTGAATTCTCTCTGCCATAATTGTTTTTCCCATTGGCCGATATCTTTCAGGCATAGTTGATAGAAAGAAGAGCCTTATTTAATCTCTCTGAGGATAAGAGGCTTACTCCTTGGAAGGGAAGTTATGACCAACCTAGACAGCATATTTTAAAAGCAGAGACATTACTTTGACAACAAAGGTCTGTCTAGTCAAGGCTTTGGTTTTTCCAGTAGTCATGTATGGATGTGAGAATTGGACCATAAAGAAAGCTGAGCGCCAAAGAATTGATGCTTTTGAACTGTGATGTTGGAGAAGACTCTTGAGAGTCCCTTGGACTGCAAGAAGATCCAACCAGCCCATCCTAAAGGAGATCAGTCCTGAGTGTTCATTGGAAGGACTGATGCTAAAGCTGAAACTCCAATACTTTGACCACCTGATGTGAAGAACTGACTCATTTGAAAAGACCCTGATGCTGGGAAAGATTGAAGGCGGGAGGAGAAGGGGATGACAGAGGATGAGATGGTTGGATGGTATCACTGACTCGATGGATATGGGTTTGGGTAGACTCCGGGAGTTGGTGATGGACAGCAAGGCCTGGGGTGCTGTGGTCCATGGGGTTGCAAAGAGTCAGATACGACTGAGTGACTGAACTGAACTGAGGATAAGAGCCCTATCCTTATTTGAACTTAGTTTAAAGTATCTTCCTTCATACTCCTTTACTGGGTTCACTATCTAACCATTCATATCAATTTAAATCAAATCAAAAATTAGAAATTACACAGTAAGTTAAACAGGGAAATTGAGATTAAAAAAACTGTGAAAATCTGCTAAAATAGTAACTGTAAGTATAAGGAAACTGAAATATGTACCTGAGGAATGAGAGGTAGGACTCAAGAAAGGATAAACTTGGAAAAGATGAAGACTCTGTTAGAGAAGCTTTAGTTTTTTAATTTTTTATTTTGTATTGGCGTATAGTTAACTAACAGTGTTGTGTTAGTTTCAGGTGTACAACAAAGTTTTTCAGTTGTAATACACATGTATCTATTCATTTTTAAATTATTTTCCCATTTAGGTTATTACAGAGTATAGCCAGTTTCCTGTGCTATACTGTAGGTCCTTGTGTGTTACCTGCTTTAAAAATAACAGTGTGTACATCTCAGTCAAACTCCCAATCTATCCCTCCCTCCTCCCTTACCCTCTGGTAACCATAAGTTCAGTCTCTAAATCTGTGAGTCTGAAAGAGTCTGAACCACTGAGTGACTGAGCATGCATGCATACAGTTTAAAATCTTATATCCTTACACAGGTCAAATGGCAAAAGAGTTATGCATTCATGTGCCACATAGCTATATTTCCACAAACCAATATAAACTATTCATTTCCCAGAGATAGTTCCATGAGGACCTTAAAAGAACTTTAAAAAAAATTATATTCATCTCTTTTCATTAGCACAACAAATTTACTGTGATCACTACATTTGCCACCTGCATGCTCAGACTCTTCTTTCATTCCTTTTCCTGTCCTTGAAAGTGAAAGTGAAGTCACTCAGTCATGTCCAACTCTTTGCAACCCCATGGACTGTAGCCCACCAGGCTCCTCTGTCTATGGGATTCTCTAGGCAAGAGTACTGGAGTGGGTTTCCATTTCCTTCTCCAGAGGATCTTTCCCGACCCAGGGATTGAACCCAGGTCTCCCACATTGCAGGCAGATGCTTTAACCTCTGAGCCACCAGGGAAGCCCTGTGTCCTTAGGTATTCCTAAACTTTATACTTATATACTAATTTCCCTTTCTGTATACAACCTCATCCCCTTTACTTTCTGGATTTCTTCATGATCTTTTATCTCTTAGTTTTTAAAACAGACGTATTGAGGAATAATTGACATAAAATAGGCTGTATGTATTTAAAATGTATAATTTAATAAATGACTAAAACTGGAAAACCATGGCAATCAAGATAATGAACATAATCATCAACCCCAAAGTCTGTGCAAGCTCTGATATACTCTCATTCTTGTTCCTCTCAACCTCATTGCTCATCTGCTAGCAACTACAAATAAGCTTTCTTTCTTCATAAGATGTCATTATTATCCTTTTTTTAACTCTAGAATCTTTAATGATATCACCTCTCTCATTCCTGATTTTGGCAATTCGTAGGTTCTCTCATTTTCACTGATCAATCTGGCTAGAGGTTTATCAGTTTAATTGATCTTCTCAAAGAACTAGGTATTCATCTCATGAGTTTTCTTTCTCTTTTTTGCTTACTATTTTGATTCCTGGTTGACTTTTACTTTTACTTACTTACACTGTATTATTTTATCTGAATTTAGTTTGTCTATGTTATAAGATGAGATCATTGACTTGAGACCTTTCTTCTTGTCTAATATCCATTGATAATTTTGTTTAAATTATCAATTATTAATAAAATATTCATTATTTTATAACTAAAGCTACATTTCACAAATTTTATGTTAATTTTTTAATGTTAATTTTTAATTTCATTTGGTTCAGTATACTCTGTAATTTCACTTTTGATTTCTTCTTTGATGTATTGTTTAGTAACATCATTTAGTTTCTGAGTTTGGGGGAATTTTCCAGAGTTCTTTCTGTTATTAGTATATTATCTATTTATTCACATATTTACCAGCCTTTCTCATTTATTTATGATGTTATTTTCAAATTATTCCATCCCTGTGGACACATCTTAATTTATTAATAATGACACAGCAGACCATTTGAAGATAAGTGAGAAGTCAAAGAAAATTATAGGTGATATAAATGTAAATGGAAAATTCCAAAAGTAATTTGATTAAATTCCATATGATATTAATTTTAAAAGGAATTGATATATAAATGTATTATACTTACATTATACTCATCACAGACAATTGATCAGTAAGTATGCAAGTGTTTAGTTGTTGCACAGCTCAGGTCCCCCAAATAAACCATGTCTCTATATCTTCATGAATTTAATTATATTTCTTAAATAATATATTACTAATTTAGGTATTTGTTGAGGATTTACAACTGCATACTGGATATATTGCTTTATATACTCATAAATGTCTTTTAAGAAATCATTAAAGTATCTATTTAACCTTAATAATGATCCTGTTAAATTTCAATTTAATGCCTAGTTAAGTATGTTTAGGGAAAATCACTTAGACTATGCCTATACAGATGAAATGAATTAAAGAATCAAACTAGTTATGTGAATAATTTCAGTCAAAAGTAAATTTTAAGATCTAAATTAACCAGGCAAATATTTTCTTTGATCATTTTTGTTAGGTACCTCTATAATTTTGGTTTTTTGTTTGTTTGGTTTTTTCTTAAAGATAAAGTTTATATGTCATTAAAACAAATGTGAAAGTTCCTCAGGGTAGTAAACCTTTTTTTTTTCTTTTCCCCCTGTTTCTTTTTTGCTGCAGTATTCCAATTGAATTAATTAGGATGTATAGAATTGATGCACAATAAATTCTTAATAAAACCTACATACCCTGAATTAGAAACACTAAATGATATCTACATAACATCAATTTTCATGGAGTATGAAATTTTATGGTTTTTATTATGAGTTTTATAAAATATTATTATGCTATAATTTTCTAAGTGTCTCTAATGTAAAACCAATTCATGAGGTTTTGTGTTTCTGTAAGAAATGAAAATTAGGGCACTAAATACTTTAGACGAAAGTTGTCTCAATTGTCTGGCAAAGAAAGCAGTTTTACTGATTCATTATTTGACTATCTAAAATTGTCACCATTAAAAGATAAAGTGAGGCGTATTGAAAATGTTGTTATTTGAGCAGAAATTAAGTTCAGTAGGGCAGTGCCAAACAGGAAGTAGTTATGAGTATTCCTCAGATAGGAGCCAAGATAAAGACTTATACAGATAAGGTACAGAAGCAAGGGAAGAAAATTGATTGACTATAGCTTAAAGCCTGCTATTACTGCTAAGTCTCTTCAGTCGTGTCCAACTCTGTGACCCCATAGGCGGCAGCCCACCAGGCTCCCCCATCCCTGGGATTCTCCAGGCAAGAACACTGGAGTGGGTTGTCATTTCCTTCTCCAATGCATGAAAGTGAAAAGGGAAAGTGAAGTCTCTCAGTCGTGTTTGACTCTTAGCGACCCCATAGACTGCAGCCTACCAGGCTCCTCCATCCACGGGATTTTCCAGGCAAGAGTACTGGAGTGGGTTGCCATTGCCTTCTCCAAGCTTAAAGCCTAGTTGGCTATTTGTGATTGGTTGTCCTTAGGTTTCAATTTCTTAACCTTAAGGTGTTTACAGGCTTATGTTTTTGTTTGTATATTTAGGCCATCAAAGCATTAGAGCCACTTCAGTCTAATGGGTATCTTATATAATTAATAAATTATAATTCTTATTTTTTACTTATAAGTACCACTATCTGGATACTGAATCTTATTTGAAGATTAAAAGTGTATAGATATCTAACCTTTCAGTCTTCATGTTTGCTAAGTCACTTCAGTCAAACCCAACTCTTTGTGAACCCATGATGCATAACTCACCTGACTGCTCTGTCCATGGGATTCTCCAGGCAAGAATACTGGAGTGGGTTGCCATACCCTCCTCTAAGGGAGCTTCACAACCCAAGGATCAACCTGGGTCACTTATGTCTCCTGCATTGCAGGCCTGTTTTATTTTACCACTGAGCCACCTGGGAAACCAGTCTAAATGGTAATATATATGGGAAAAAAAACCATAAAGAAGTACAAATAGAATGTGATAGATACAAAAAAAAAGGGGGGGGGGATAAACATGAAAATATTTGAGTGTTCAGAGGAAAAGGCAATTATTTCCAAAAAATTAAGCGTTTTTTTTTAATAAAAAATGACATTCAATCATATTCTTAAAAAAATGGTGAAATTGGAAAATATCAAATATTTGAAAATCATTAATTAAAGAACTATCAGTTCAGTTCAGTTCAGTCACTCAGTCGTGTCCGACTCTGCAACCCCATGAATTGCAGCATGCCAGGCCTCCCTGTCCATCACCAACTCCCAGAGTTCACTCAAACTCACATCCATCGAGTCAGTGATGGCATCCAGCCATCTCATACTCTGTCATCCCCTTCTCCTCCTGCCCCCAATCCCCCAGCATCAGAGTCTTTTCCAATGAGTCAACTCTTCGCATGAGGTAGCCAAAGTACTGGAGTTTCAGCTTCAGCATCATTCATTCCAAAGAAATCCCAGGGCTGATCTCCTTCAGAATGGACTGGTTGGATCTCCTTGCAGTCCAAGGGACTCTCAAGAGTCTTCTCCAACACCACAGTTCAAAAGTATCAATTCTTCAGCGCTCAGCTTTCTTCACAGTCCAACTCTCACATCCATACATGACCACTGGAAAAACCATAGCCTTGACTAGACAAACCTTTGTTGACAAAGTAATGTCTCTGCTTTTGAATATGTTATCTAGGTTGGTTATAACTTTCCTTCCAAGGAGTAAGCGTCTTTTAATTTCATGGCTGCAATCACCATCTGCAGTGATTTTGGAGCCCCCCAAAATAAAGTCTGACACTGTTTCCACTCTTTCCCCATCTATTTCCCATGAAGTGATGGGACCGGATGCCATGATCTTCGTTTTCTGAATGTTGAGCTTTAAGCCAACTTTTTCACTCTCCTCTTTCACTTTCATCAAGAGGCTTTTGAGTTCCTCTTACTTTCTGCCATAAGGGTGGTGTCATCTGCATATCTGAGGTTATTGATATTTCTCCCAGCAATCTTGATTCCAGCTTGTGCTTCTTCCAGCCCAGCATTCATGATGTACTCTGCATAGAAGTTAAATAAGCAGGGTGACAATATACAGCCTTGATGTACTCCTTTTCCTATTTGGAACCAGTCTGTTTTTCCATGTCCAGTTCTAACTGTTGCTTCCTGACCTGCATACAGATTTCTCAAGAGGCAGGTGGTCTGGTATTCCCATCTCTTTCAGAATTTTCCACAGTTTATTGTGATCCACACAGTCAAAGGCTTTGGCATAGTCAATGAAGCAGAAATAGATGTTTTTCTGGAACTCTCTTGCTTTCTCAATGATCCAGTGGATGTTTGCAATTTGATCTCTGGTTCCTCTGCCTTTTCTAAAACCAGCTTGAACATCTGGAAGTTCATGGTTCACATACTGCTGAAGCCTGGCTTGGAGAATTTTGAGCATTACTTTACTAGCGTGTGAGATGAGTGCAATTGTGCGGTAGTTTGAGCATTCTTTGTCATTGCCTTTCGTTAGGATTGGAATGAAAACTCAACTCATTCAGTCCTGTGGCCACGGCTGCCTGTTCCAAATTTGCAATTATAGAGAACTATAAATAGCCCCAAAAAGCTAAGTTGTAGGATAAAAATAAAAAAAATACTTACTATGAGCCCAAGAAATAGCTCCAATTTCCATGGAAATAAGCTATGTAAGAAGGACAATAGTTTAGTTGCTAAGTCATGTCTGACTCTTGCAAACACATGGACTGTAGCCTGCTAGCTCTTTTGGCCAAGGAATTCTACAGGGAAGAATATTAAATTGGGTTGCCTTTTCCTTCTCCAGAGGATCTTCCCCCGGGAATCAAACCCAGGTCTCCTGAATTGCAGGCAGATTCTTTACTCACTGAGCTATCAGGTAAGTCCAGTTTAGAATATAGTTGTCAGCATTGTCTGGTACAGTGAATGAATTGAATGACCAGTTAAGGAGTTCAAATATTAATGGGATTTATTAAAGTGACTATACTGAGTACAGTTTTTCAAGGAGCAAATCGCATATATTAACCCAAGTTTTTCATTGACTCTGTATAACTGGCATATTATTTGTTTAAATAAGCTTAGGCATAGAAAAAAAACCTGAAAACCCTAAGTGTTTGTTCAGAAAATGAAACCTAAGATCAAGATGAGCCCTGAGAGCATTAATCATGTGTCAAATTTTAGTTTGTAATCTTTTAAATAACTATTGTAAAAAGACCTGTTATGTTCAATCCAATGGTGGGGGGGGGGGGGGGATGCAATGCTCTGAATGTCTGTCCAATTATTTTCCTATTTCCTCTTCCTACACCACATCAGCTGCATCATTCACCTCAGGTCCTCACTGTTTTTACAATGCAGCAGCTCCTCTAGTTCTCATGAAAAGTGATCTATAATCATGCTGAAATTGATGTGTTAGTGACTTAACATGTAAATCACTACTTTAGACAAAGAGCAGGAAGGGCTAGTGTAATTCTCCATAAGAATTAAATGCTAATGCTGAACTTTTGGCGTCAATAAGGTCAGTTGGTATATTAGCTAGAACTCTGGTTTGCAAGTGGCATAGAATTCAAACCAAACCATCTTAAAGGGGAAATTACTGGTTGATGTCACTGTAATATTAAGTACAAGCTTGCTTACATAAGAGGAAGTTAGATAGGAAGTATTCTCACAGCTGTGCCTTTTTTTTTTTTTTTTTTTTGATCGTAACCCTGTTTCTCCTGACTCACTCCATATTCTGTGAGATTTCATTTCTTCCCTGGACTCTATTAGCAGCTTTAGATCTTACATTACTTCAGTTTGAATTGGGTGGTAGAAATCGGGTTTCTTTCCCAGAAGTTCCAATAATAACATTACCCTGTTTCATTCATATGATTAACTCAAGAACTTCCTCAGTGAACAATTAATGGAGTGTTTGGTCCAGAACAATTAATGATGTGTTTGGTCCAGAACACCTGCTTCATTCCCCATCTGAAGGCGGAAGTAGTTATAGGTAAGAGAAAGTGGTTATAGATAGGAAGTGGTTATAGGTAGAGAAAGGTAAACTTGGTGGTGTACTTACCAGAAGAGAAGCAAATGAGAGAAAGCACATGGTAAGTAAGTAACACACAAACCTAACTTTTAACTGACCCCCATCTGATAGGTAGAATTTTTCTTTCTGGAACTCTATTACTTTTGCAACAACATGTAAATAGTGTTTTGTCAAAATGTAAAGTTGACTTTGATTAAAATTGTATGGCTTATGAATTGTTTGTGCATTCAGTAATAGTTTCAGGTATGGGAAATTTATGTAGCAATATGAAATATTCCTGAACCTCTCCCTCAGCCAAAAAACCCTCATATTTTGTTCAGTGTCAAACCTCAGATTTTTAGAAAGGCTATACCTACTGTCCTACTTCATAATTCAGGCTGAGTCACTTTTAATTATCTTCCTCTTTAACTGTTTCTCTGTAACTGCACTATTACATGAGGCCAGGTGGCTCTTGGTATAATTTCTGGATCCAGATACTCCCTCTCATTCTCAAAATACTTCAACTTTTGCAGCAAACATAACTTCTAAAAGTAGTCATTTTAAAAATCAAATTTTTGAGAGAATGTGAAAGTGTTGGATGAATTTCTGTAAGAAAGGACTTTATTATATTTATTTTGAATACGTTTAAAATAATCACTTCTAGTCAAAATTTTTGTACAAGGTTCTGAATCAGGTCCTTTCCTCTCCAGCCTCAAAATGTGTGGCCTCTCATTACATAGAAAAATCCCACACCATGTTATTAGTTCAAAGAGCTAGTGGCAAGAGAGTTTCCCATCTTAATATGTAGAGTACAGAAGGCATGGAAAGACAAGCATCCTTCTAAGACAGTCTAAGGATGATATTAAGACTGCCTAGTCTTCACCAATATTGGATGTTTTTGAACTGAATCTATGTTACTGTGCTGTTTTCTCTAGATTCTACTTATATTTAGATACACCGCTATTTAAAATGTTTAGAATTAGTATGATGATTTTTTAGATAAATTTGATCTTAAAGTTGATTTCTACTGGTATCATCACCTTTTATGTTACTTTTGAATCTACTACTTATGAATCTATTACTTATTTAACTATTTGTTGAGAGTCTTTTCTTTCTGGAATTCCCTCTTCTCCCTACCTTCACTGTAGTTATTTTAAGGACTCAGTTGATACTTCTGTGTCTATACTCTTAATACCTTAAATAATACCTTTATGTAGGATTCTATGACAAGGAACCTAGCAAACTCTCAATATGTCCTCTATATTGTTTGTAAAGACTTCAGGGGAAAAAAAACAAAGTCTCTTCTTTCCTCTTTTCTCACTCTCCCCATCCACACCCCACACCCCAACCTGGATGGATTTTTGTCAGCTAGGAAGCTGGTCACAGGTTCCACACAAAATTTTCAAATCTTAATGTAATGAAACAAAGAAAAGTAGATCGCTTATACTCAGTAAATTTGTATACCCTTAAAATTTTGCTGTTACATGGGGCATATATATTTATATGTGTATTTACATTGAGACATATATTAGTGTACACATTTATATTTAGCAAAAGTACTTTTATGGAAAGTTGTACTTTTGTTCATCTATCTTTTTCTATACAGATATAAATAATTTGGGATTTATATTGAGATCATGAAATATTATCCAAAGTTCATTACTGGCCTTAAATGTTGAAAAAGATTGAAGTCTTAAATGTTGAAAAAAGGTTAAAAGTATACAATTTTTTAATTTTTAGAGAAATTTCAAAGATGTAAAACAGAATGCTATATTCTTCCACCTGAATATATGCTTTATTTTTTGCTAAGCAGCAAACATGGGAAAAATTATTTCAATTGAAGGGGAGTGGAATTTGTCATTTCAAAATATACTCTTTGACGTAAGTATTATTTGGGGCTGAATGTGTTTAAGAGTTTCCCTGGTGGCTCAGTGTTAAAGAATCCACCTGCAAATCGCTGGGTAGGGAAGATCCCCTGGAGAAGGAAATGGCAACTCAGTCCAATATTCTTGACTGTGAAATCCCATGAACAAAAGAGACTGGTAGGCTATAGTCCATGGGATCACAACAGAATCAACAGGACTTAGCTACTAAACAACAACAACAGCAACAAATGTTTAAGAAACAAAGGACAAAGGAAAAGGTCTGAAAACTGAGCAGAAGTTACCCTTTTAGAAGACATTTACATTTATAAGGATATCTCCCTCTTTGTACCAGGAAGAGGAGGGATGACCAAGTCTCTGAAAACTCTTACAATAGAGAAGGTACTGACTTAAATCTTCATAACAACCACCTATTTGTTTATTCTGCTTTTCCAGGTAACTTACCTCAACTGGCTTACTCTTCTTTCCCCCACACTTAACATCTTTATTTTGTCTTTAGCTGGAAATGATATTTAAGGGGATGGCTTGGATCATTTCAAGGAGTTTCTCTGTTTTCCTGGATATCTCCAATGTATATAGAATATATATATATATATATATATATATATATATAATTAAATTTCTGTTTCTTTTTCTCCAGTTAATCTGTCTTTTATTTTAGGGAACTCTCAGCCAAGAATCTCAAAGGGTAGTGGGAAATTTATTTTTCCTCCCTACCAATCCAGCAAGCAAATCTCAGCTAAGGTTTCAGAGTTTGTTAGAGGAATCAGTCTCCTGTTTGTTTGTTTGTTTGTTTGTTTAATTATTATTTTTTTTTGGTAGATGCTAAACTCCTCTATTTTTTCTTTTCCTTAGCACTGTATATCTACTAAAACATTCATTTAATTTTTCAACATGTGTACAAGCTTCTGATTCTCCTGTGTTGTGCATTTTGTGAATAGCCAACGATTTCAGAAGAAAACTGATAGTGTCAGGCATTAGATCCAGAGGCTGGGGACTGCTTGGTCTAACTTATTCTAAAATATGTGTGTGTCTATATATCTAGTTTTTTTTTTTTTTTTTTTTTTTCCTATTTCTATCTGCTTAGTAAAGACATACATAATTCAGAGAGAGAGAAAGAAAACAACTTTTGGATTTTATGGGTAAATAAATTGTCATCTTTGGAAACACTGGCTACCTTACAAGTAAATATGAAGGTGAAAAAAGCAAAAAAGCCACAATGTGGTAAACATCTTTGCTGCATATGATATCCATCTCTTCCCCAAGCCCTTCCTAGTCTATGTCAGGAGAAGCACAAAACCTCACTTTATTTATTCCTTTTAATTGGAGGCTAATAACTTTAAAATATTGTGGTGGTTTTTGCCATACACTGATAAGGCAATGGCACCCCATTCCAGTACTCTTGCCTGGAAAAATCCCATGGACAGAAGAGCCTGGTAGGCTGCAGTCCATGGGGTCGCGAAGGGTCGGACGCGACTGAGCGACTTCACAGTCACTTTTCACTTTCATGCTTTGGAGAAGGAAGTGGCAACCCACTCCAGTGTTCTTGTCTGGAGAATCCCAAGGACGGGAGAGCCTGGCGGGCTGCCATCCATGGGGTCGCAGAGAGTCGGACATGACTGAGAGACTTCACTTTCACTTTTCACTTTCATGCATTGGAGAAGGAAATGGCAACCCACTCCAGTGTTCTTGCCTGGAGAATCCCAGGGACAGGGGAGCCTAGTGGGCTGCCATCTATGGGGTCACACAGAGTCGGACACGACTGAAGCGACTTAGTAGTAGTAGTAGTAGTAGTAGTAGATGTGAATCAGCCACAGGTGTATATGTGTCCCCCATCCTTAACCCTCCTCCCACCTCCCTACCCATCCCATTCCTCTGGATTGTCCCAGTGTACTGGCTCTGAGTGCCCTGTTTCATGCATTGAACTTGGACTAGTGATCTATTTCACATATGGTAATATACATGTTTCAGTGCTAGTTTCTCAAATCATCCCACCATCACCTTCTCCCACAGAGTCTAAAAGTCTGTTCTTTATGTCTGTGTCTCTAGCTGTCTCGCATATAGGGTCATTGTTACCATCTTTCTATATCTCATATATATGAATTAATATACTGTATTGGTGTTTCTCTTTCTGACTTACTTCACTCTGTATAATAGGCTCTAGTTTCATCCACTTCATTAGAAATGATTCAATTGCATTCTTTTTAATAGCTGAGTAACATTCCATTGTATATCTGTATCACAGCTTTCTTATCCATTCGTCTATGGATGGGCATCTAGGTTACTTCCATGTCCTAGCTATCGTAAACAATACTGTGATGAACACTGGGGTACACGTGTCTCTTTCAGTTCGGTTTGCTCGGTGTGTATGCCCAACAATGCGATTGCTGGGTTGTATGGCAGCTCTATTTTTAGTGTTTTAAGGAATCTTCATGCTGTTCTCCATAGTGGCTGTACTAGTTTGCATTCCCACCAACAGTAAGAGGGTTCCCTTTTTCTACACCCTCTCCAGCATTTATTGTTTGTAGACTTTTTGATAGCAGCCCTTCTGACTGGCATGAGATGGTACATTATTATGATTTTGATTTGCATTTCTCTGATAATGAGTGATGTTGATCATTTTCTCATGTGTTTGTTAACCATCTGTATGTCTTCTTTGGAGAAATGTCTTCTTAGTTCTTGGCCCATTATTTGATTGGGTCATTTATTTTTCTGTTATCGAGCTGCATGAGCTGTTTGTATGTTTTTGAGATAATTATTTGTCAGTTGCTTCATTTGCTATTATTTTCTCCCACTTGAAGGCTGTCTTTTCACCTTACTTATAGTTTCCTTCATTGTGCAAAAGCTTTTAAGTTTAATTAGGTCCCATTTGTTTATTTTTGCTTTTATTTCCATTACTCTGGGAGGTGGGTCATAGAGGATCCTGCTGTGATGTATGTCAGAGAGTGTTTTGCCTATGTTTTCCTCTAAGAGTTTTATAGTTTCTGGTCTTACATTTAGATCTTTAATCCATTTTGAGTTTATTTTTGTGTATGGTGTTAGAAAGTGTTCTAGTTTCATTACTTTACAGGTGGTTGACCAGTTTTCCCAGCACCACTTGTTAAAGAGATTGTCTTTTCACCAATGTATATTTTTGCCTCCTTTGTCAAGGATAAGGTGTCCATAGATGCATGGGTTTATCTCTGGGCTTTCTATTTTGTTCCACTGGTCTATATTTCTGTTTTTATGCCAGTACCATACTGTCTTGATGACTGTCCAGACAAAGATGCTACAAAAAAAGAAAACTATAGTCCAATATCACTGATGAACATAGATGCAAAAATCGTCAACAAAATTCTAGCAAATAGAATCCAGAAACTTATTAAAAAGATCATATATCATGACCAAGTGGGCTTTATCCCAGGGATGCAAGGATTCTGCAATATTTGCACACCAATCAATGTGATACACCACATTAACAAATTGAAGGATAAAAACCAAATGATTATCTCAATAGATGCAGAGAAAACCTTTGACAAAATTCAACACTAATTTATGATAAAAATGCTTCAGAAAGAAGGCATAGAAGGAACATACCTCAACATAATAAAAGCCATATATGATAAACCCACAGCAAACATTATCCTCAATGGTGAAAAATTGAAAGCCTTTCCCCTAAAGTCAGGAACAAGACAAGGGTGCCCACTCTCACCACTACTATTCAACATAGTTTTGGAAGTTTTAGCTACAGCAATCAGAGAAGAAAAGGAAATAAAAGGAATCCAGATTGGAAAAAAAGAAGTAAAACTCTCACTGTTTGCAGACATTATGCAAATGACATTTGCAGATGACATTATCCTCTACATAGAAAACCCTAAAGACACCGCCAGAAAATTACTAGAGCTGATCAATGAATATAGTAAAGTGGCAGGATATAAATTAATACACAACAATCCCTTGCATTCCTATACACTAACAATGAAAAAACAGAAAGAGATATTAAAGAAACAATCCCATTCACCATTATCATGAAAATAATGAAATACTTAGGAATAAATCTACCTAAAGAAACAAAAGACCTGTATATAGAAAACTATAAAACACTGATGAAAGAAATCAAAGATGGCACAAATAGATGGAGAAATATACCATGTTCATGGATTGGAAGAAGCAATATAGTGAAAATGAGTATACTCCTCAAAGCAATCTATAGATTCAGTGCAATCCCTATCAAGCTACCAACGGCATTTTTCACAGAACTAGAACAAATAACTTCACAATTTGTGTTATGGAAATACAAAAAACCTTGAATAGCCAAAGCAATCTTGAGAAAGAAGAATGGAACTGGAGAAATCAACCTGCCTGACTTCAGACTATACTACAAAACCCACTTTTGATCACTTACTGAGTATTGTAAAACAAAAAATGTTGTTCCTATCCTTTTACAGGGATAAAATGATAAGCTGCTGCAGTAGTTGACACTATACCCTGAGAGAAATTAAGGATGAAAACCAAGTGAGGCATTCTGAGCTTTGGAAAGCCAGGCCCCTTAGATAGTTAGATGTATATCTCAGGAAGAATTTTAATGAACCCAGATTATTGCATCTTCCCATACATTTAAAAAAAAATCACTAAAATAATTAACCAAGATATCTGTTCCTTTGAATAGAAGTAAATTTTAATTGAGGTGTGTGCTTAATTACATGTATTCCTTAACCAAAAAACATATATATATATATATACACACACATTAACATACATACATACATATATACTGGCTTTTTCTCCTACCTTTTTGGAGCAGTTCTCTCAGAAGCCACGGAGAGGCTGTTTTCTGGCTATAGTCCTCAGCAAGGTCCTGAATAAAACTGATACAATTCTTATGTTGAATATGTTTCTTCCAGTTCACATTATCTATGTCTTTTTGATGGAGTCTTCAACTTGAATGGGTGAAATTCCATTAGTTTCAGCCATACTTGCTAACTCTATATTCCTTGCCAATGACAGTATTACAAATAATCCTGTAATGGAATCCTAGCTATGGATATGTACTAGAAAGCCTTCTTTGTTGCTTTAGAGTATGTCCTCTTCTTCTTCTTCTTCTTCTTTTTTTAAAGGCATATGAAGATTAGATGCTAATCTAACCCTCTTTGAGTTTTGGGAAATTTGACTTGAAAATATGATTTCTGGAGAATTTACAAACAGAAGCCCAGGGGTAAGGGAGAAACAACATGTAACAAATAACAGAATGAAAAGTTGAAAGGAACCTGCATCCATGAAAATTTAGTTGAGTTACTAAAGCAACTTGTTTGGGAGGATTCTATCATTGGGCATCTCAATATGATAAGTGAGATAGTGTGGCTGTATTGCATAATCCACTTTATTTATTTATTTTTAAATGTTTATTTATTTATTTAGCTACATTGGGTCTTAGTTGCAGAACACTGGATCTTTATTTGCAGCATGCAAATTCTTAGTTGTGGCATGTGGGACCTAGTTTCCTGACCAGAGATCAAAGCTGGGCCCCAGCATTTGGAGATGGAATCTTAGTCACTGGACCACTAAGGAAGTCCCCATAATACACTTTAAATTATGTCACTTAAAGTCAAGAGATGGGAATACCAGACCACCTGATCTGCCTCTTGAGAAATCTGTATGCAGGTCAGGAAGCAACAGTTAGAACTGGACATGGAACAACAGACTGGTTCCAAATAGGAAAAGGAGTATGTCAAGGCTGTATATTGTCACCCTGCTTATTTAACTTATATGCAGAGTACATCATGAGAAATGCTGGACTGGAAGAAGCACAAGCTGGAATCAAGATTGCCAGGAGAAATATCAATAACCTCAGATATGCAGATGACACCACCCTTATGGCAGAAAGTGAAGAGGAACTAAAAAGCCTCTTGATGAAGGTGAAAATGGAGAGTGAAAAAGTTGGCTTAAAGCACAACATTCAGAAAACTAAGATCATGGCATCCAGTCCCATCACTTCATGGGAAATAGATGGGGAAACAGTGGAAACAGTGTCAGACTTTATTTTGGGGGGCTCCAAAATCACTGCAGATGGTGACTGCAAGCATGAAATTAAAAGATGCTTACTCCTTGGAAGGAAAGTTATGACCAACCTAGATAACATATTCAAAAGCAGAGACATTACTTTGCCAACAAAGGTCCGTCTAGTCAGGCTATGGTTTTTCCTATGGTCATATATGGATGTGAGAGTTGGACTGTGAAGAAGGCTGAGCACCGAAGAATTGATGCTTTTGAACTGTGGTGTTGGAGAAGACTCTTGAGATTCCCTTGGACTGCAAGGAGATCCAACCAGTCCATTCTAAAGGAGATCAGCCCTGGGATTTCTTTGGAAGGAATGATGCTAAAGCTGAAACTCCAGTACTTTGGCCACCTCATGCAAAGAGTTGACTCATTGAAAAGACTCTGATGCTGGGAGAGATTGAGGGCAGGAGGAGAAGGGGATGACAGAGGATGAGATGGATGGATGGCATCACTGAATCGGTGGACTTGAGTCTGAGTGAACTCCGGGAGTTTGTGGGGGACAGGGAGGCCTGGCGTGCTGCGATTCATGGGTTCTCAGAGTTGGATACGACTGAGCGACTGAACTGAACTGAACTGAAAGTCAAAAGTATCCTAACTTCTTCAGGGGCATCTGGGGATATATCTTGCCATCATCATATTTGCATTTCATAAAAACTGAAAACAGTGTCACAAAATGCGACTGCTACCTTCAGCTCAATTCATTATTACGGGTGAACAATTAGTTAAGGTTGCCATTTTATCTTTCAGCAGGCTTCTCTTTGCCCTTCATCTTGAAATTTTACCCCTTTCTAGTTCTATGGCTGTTGCTTTGTTTCTAGATGCTTTGTTTCAAGATCCATACCTCATGCCTTTGCTCATACCTGAAGTCCTCTGCCCATGCCCTGAGACTTCTACCTGTGAAAATGTGACCTTTCTTCAATGTCTACTTACTCCATGTTGAAGGTTTTTGTTTTCTTTCCTAATAAAACTGCTTTTTATTTTTCCTGATTTTTCATAACATTTCTTTTTGGGACTCTTTTGTATCCACTTATATTTTATTCAGACTTTACATTTTGTAAGGTCAAAGATGGCCTCATGTATACAGTGAGGTTCTTGAAAAGGGGACGGGTTTTCATTCATCATTGTATTGACAGCCCCTGGTACATAGTAGGTGTCTAAGAAGCATTTATTTAATGAATTATATTAGAATGCCGATTTAGAAATTTTCTCTCATAGACTCTCTCATTTCAGCTCCTTACCTGGAAATTCACATTGCAGATGTCTGTGAGAATAGTTACCCCTTTGGATCCAATTAATGTTTAGCTTTTGCTTGCAAGAACAATTCAGTCCTGAAAGTAATATCAGCAATAAAAATGAGGCACAAAAATTAACTCTTTTTTTTTTTTAAACAATTCATTCTCCCTATAGGAGGCATGCAGGTAGAAAAATAAATGAAATTAGCATTCTTATCTCCTCTCCCAGCATAGATCTTAAGGCACTCTGGATGAGTTTGCAAGATTAACGTGCCAGAATTTCACATAAGAATTGTTCACAGCTCCGTGGATGAATTTAAATGTAATTCAGAAATATCATGAAAGAATTTAATTTCCTAAAAGTGAGTGCAGACTTCGCAAGGATTAGAATGCAAAATACTACCAATTTTCACTAAGTATTTGCTGGAATTAACCTTGCTGTATACAACTATTCTATAATTCAGTATGCACTGGTTACTTTTCTATCAGATGTGGTGCTTAGTTTAATTTTTTTCTCTGCACACTTGAGAATGGGTGGTCTCTTAATCTAGAGAAGAACATGGTGTTGGCAGCTCCCTTCTGAATAGCTTTATACAGAGGGGACACATTGCGTGTGCTTTGAGATCTTCAATCTTACTGCTGCTCAGCAGAAACAGATGGGATCTAAGTCTAGTGGAATCTGAAAGGAAATGAATTTGAGGAGCTTGCACATTATTCAGTTCAGTTCCTTCGTTCTTTCCTTTAATCACAGTGGAAATAGGAATTCCTAACATGTATGGAGTTTGTACTGTGTCTCAAGTAGCTTGCTTAATACTTAGCATGCATTATCTCACTGAAGATCACAGACACAGCCATGGAAAATAAGCTATGCACCTTGCTTTTATCATTCTTGAAAATAAAGAAGAGGAAAAGTGCCGGGGTCCAGCCCCAGCTAATCCAGGGTATTCGAAGGAGAGACGGCGTAGGCGAGGGTCAGGAAACAACTGCTTAATTACACGTTAATTAAGGATACAAAGAGTAATAGAATGAGGATAGCTCAGTAGGAAAATTCAGTGGAGAAAAGAGGCTGAGTAGCTTGGTTTACACGGGAGACCAATAAAACTTCAAGACAAGAAGTTTGCACCACTTACATAGGCCGCAGGCATCCTTCCGTTCTCCCGAAGGAGAGGAGACACTGAGGCCTCCCCGGTCGGATCTTAGAAGCCCAGGCATAATTAGGAAGCATGGTGGGTTCCGTGCTCCAGATGGAGACTCAGCCAGAATTTGAGAGAGAGAGCGACATGGGGAGACCAAGTTTTGGTGAACAAGGCCCGCAGTTTATTTTCCAAAGTAGTTTTTATACCTTAAGTTATGCATAGAGGATAATGGGGGAAGGGGTGGAGTCATGCAAGGACAGCAGTTCCTGGTTCTAATCTAAGCCAGGCCTTCAAACTTATCATATGCAAAAGTTCAGGTGATTGACATCATCTTCTGGCCTGGAGGCCTGTTAACATTTTAAGAAACTTATTTTTCTCTAAAGGTGATTATTCCAAAGTCAGGCACCAGCCTCCAAAAAAGCATTGGACAAAGCTGCATTTTACATTTCTATACACCCATTATATCAATCAATACACTGCCAAGGACACAGTAGGTAAGGAGTATGGAGACTTAGCAGCAAACATTGGTCCAACAAGTGAAAAACCCTTCACCAATACAATTTCTAATCAATCTTTTAACTACTCAAAGGAATCTGTGTTTAGGCAGTTTAGAACATCTCCTGCCTCTCACAGATGGGAGGCTCTGAACAATCACATGTGGCCAGAAAAACCTATTCAGGCAGGCTAGAGGATTTCCAAAGGAGTTTTTAGGTTGAAACACTGTCACACCCAGGAATTATTAACTGGAGCTGTAAGCTAACTCTTTTTTCAGAGAGAGGTAGTGGGGGACAGCCCCCATAAAGTCAGAGGTGTAGGTGAAAGCAAAAAGCAGAAAGTAGGCAGACTCTGGTTTGGGGGGTAGATGCTCGAGAATTTCCAGGGGAACTCCTGAGGCTCGATCCCGCCTTTGCGTATGCCGAGCCTCCTTCCTCATGACCTTTGTCATGAGCGGAGTTCCTCACGCTGGCTCCCGGCAGTGATAGAATTCCAGTTGAGCTATTCCAGATCCTGAAAGATGATGCTGTGGAAAGTGCTGCACTCAATATGCAATATGCCGGCTCCCGGCAGAAAAGATCTAGGATCACTGTCTGCCTCTAATCATCCACTGACATCCATCCTTTATTACACATCATTTTGTAACTATAAAAATGAGGGCAAATTAGTTCACAGCATATATTTTATGGCTTCCCTGGTGTCTCATTGGTAAAGAAATACTCCACCAATGCAGGAGATGTGGGTTTGATCCCTGGATTGGGAAGATCCCCTGGAGAAGGAAATGGCAACCCACTTCAGTATTCTTACCTGCGAAATCCCCTGGACAGAGGAGCCTAGTGGGCTATAGCCCATGGAGTTGCAAAGAATCAGACATAACTTAGTGAATGAACAACAACAATATACATTTTATATTTTATTTTAATTGGTATGTTCTTATCTGATGGTATTGTCATGAGGACTTGAAATGTGGATACTGTTCATGAATGAAAGTACTTTTCTTCTGACTTATTATATTCAGTATCACCAAATCTGGACTAGATATTTTTTTATTTGTCCATAGGATTAACAAAATCATTAATCCTTCAGGAAATAAAAAATAAATAGAGAATGCAGGAAATAATAATAAAACAATTGAAAATGTTTTCATAAATGACATAATGAGAATGCAGTGAAATAACTGAACAGTGTGATTTAGACTTTGCAATGAAATGAATAAGTGTGGGTGGCTCTGAGCTTCAGCTTCCTCATCTGTAAAATAAAAGAGATTGGATTCTGTCTTCCCTGATATCCATTTAATTTAAAGTTATACATGGTACTAGGAAAGAAAAAGAAAGAAACTATTTTTTCTAAAACATGAACAAAGTTGAACAACTTGGTGTTGATTCTCCTGAATATTTGACACCAGGAAGGAAAAGCAATTTATTTTTGTTTTGTTTTGTTTTGTTTTCCTTCTAGCACTGGTAGTTTATACTGTAATCAAAGAGAAGTTACTACATTTGTTCTCAAAAAATGTATTGAAAATATAAAATTCAGAAATATTGAGAGAGCAAGCTATTGAATGATACATAGACTTACATTGATTCCTGTTTCTTATCATGCAAGGATAATGCTGTAATAAACACCTGAAAGGAAGTTTACTAGAATTTTTGCAAGAGTAAGAAAACAGGGCCTTAAGTACAAAACAAATAAATTAGTCTATTCAGTCCCTAAATCTATGAAGGCTGACACCTGTGGGACTCGCGACCTACACACTGAGCCCCTCGCTTCGAGCATTGCTGCGTGACAGTGGTGTGGCTCAGTGTTAGGTCTGTCTGCTTCTCTATTCACGGCCATGGTGGGAAATTTCTACTTTCACAGCTCCTGGCATAAAAGCTTATACACGGAAAGGAGTGGCAGGCCATTTTCCCTCTCAGTTTGGTAAATCCTTCATTTTAAATAATAAAATAGTATAAAATCACAATATACAATTACTTTACAAACTCAGAGCTCATAAATCATTTTCAGTTATTCAAATACTATGGGGGGGAAAAGAGAACAATAAGTAAAATATCTTCTGAACCACTGATACCTTGTAAAATGTACACATTAATACCCAGTCTAACAAACAAAACATTCAGACAACATTAAAACTAATAGCACAGAAATAAATGCTGGAGGCAGATCATTTTATAACCTTAATATATAAACACTTATTGAGCACTTGCTATTTGGCATTTATTGTCCTAAGTGCTATATCACCACCATGAAATAGAATTATTTTGTAAATGATTACCATGAATTATTATTTATTTCTATTTCACGATGATGAACCTGAGGCTCAGAAAGATGATGTAACTTATCCCAAGTCACACAGCTATAAATGATGTTGCCAGAATTTAATTTCAGGCAATATTAGTATAGAACTCAAATTTAAATCCGTGACATTTTATTACTTTTCTGACATTGGAAAAGTGGATAATTTATAGCCTAAAAGTAGAGATGAAATAAAGAAATAAAGAAACATTTTAAAACATCCATCAGGGAAAGACAAATTGGTAAAATATAAACAAATATTTGCTACTGCATTTACTACAATTGGATATCAACGCTTTCAGAAAATTATTTTTCTCTTAGATTTCTGTCATTTGTGTGTATTGAGTGGCAGAGCAAATTTTCTTAATTTACTGACCGTAGTTTTTCTCATTTATAAAATTGAAATGTCTTCATTGTGGAAGATGCTGTGATAATTAAATGACTCTGAAAGGTCTAGCACAATGTCAGACATATTTTGAACACTCCACACATGATGACTATTAGTCATTAGTTAATAACAATGTAATATAGAATGTGCTTAGATTCTTATATTGATTCAAGTGGATTGTATCACATTTATTTGTCTGGTGCATCATACCCGATTGCCTGATGCTTATATATATATATATATATATATATAAAATATATATTATTATTATATATAATTGGAGAAGGAAATGGCAACCTACTCCAGTATTCTTGCCTGGAGAATCCCATGGACAGAGGAGCCTGATGGGCTACAATCCATGGAGTCACACGAGTTGGACACGACTTAGCGACTAAACCACCACCATATATATATAATACATCAATAGTAATACAAGAAAAAACTGAAAGCAATAGTCTTAGAAAAAGTTTGGAAAAGGAATCATTTTCAACCTCCAACATATTTAAGGATAAAATAAAATTATATCCTCTATTTCAAAGATTTTAAATAAATGATTCTTAGTCTGAATCCATCGTAGTCTAAAATGCTGATGTAGTGTAATTACTCATATGAAACATAAATTGCCCATATCAGAGGCAAATCATTCATACAGCACATAACACAGATAGTATTGGTTATTTTTACAATTCATTGGTAAAATCTGTTATAAATACTGAATTTCTCAAGAAAAAGATATTTTTTACATGTCAGTTTAACCTGAAAAAAATGTCTTTTTCTTTAATCTTATAGTATAAAGCCTATTAATAAAGAGTTAGTAGACATACTTTTTTAAAATAAAGAATTATATGCATTGTGGCTACATTTTTATCTATTTGAGAGAAACTACTAAAATGTTGGGTAAATATCAAAACTCTTATTTTAACATATGGCTAACCTCTTGAACACAAAGGACATTTTGGTGACAAGAATAAAACTAGGTAATCATTGTAGCTGGAAGTTGCCCAAATGTATCTGATGACAGCTTTAGTGGATTAAGATATGAATATATTTAAAGGTGTGTCCAAACAACAGGGACAACATGGAACTTGAGACTATATCAGAGCAACCTGTTAATATTTACACATAAAGCCAGGACCCAGGACTCCCTAGAGACAACACTTGCAGTAAGAGAAATATTTGCACACATGCTCCCTCTACCCTACATCCCATGAAATCTGAGAAGGGAGATGTAAAGATACACAGTCTTAGTCAAGGGTTGCTTTAAGAATTCTAGCCAGAGTACTATACAAATGAGGGTTAAGATAACTTAGAAGTTTCTTCTGGATTGATAATGTTTCCAAGGGTCTGGCAAAGCCTACTATAGAGGAACTCACTTAAACTGGTAACTCAAAAGCTTGCCACAAAGAAAGTTGCAAGGAGTATGGCTCACCTTCAAAGCTCACTAAAATCATAGGGAAAGATAGGTCATCATGAGCCAATAAGAAAATGAATTGCAAAATCAGAACTGCCAAACTCATAAATGTTAGACTATCAATAATAGAGACATTATATAAAAATTTACTTAAGATATAATTTAACATCAGGTGAGGAGGGTTGAGTTAATCAAGGTCCTCAGTTCATAGAGTCACAGCAACGTTGGTCTCTGTGAAGTCCCTTTCATGTTTCATTTATCCCCCTTTAACCAAATCCTTAACTCCTTTCTGTATCTTTATAGGCAATGGTTGGGGTATGTGGATATATGTCCTTGAATTGGTGTATATTATTATAAATATGTAGTGAACTTCCAAGCTCTGATTTTGATTCACATATATGCTACTTTTGTTTAACATAATTACTCTGTGCTATTTTTTAAAAAATCTTTCCACAGTGTATTTCCATAATTGCTTTGCATTTTGAAATTCATATATTTCATGTAACAGTTCTCTCTGTTCACACAAATACTTCTTGATGAACATCTTACATGTTTCCTTTTAGAACTTTGTGTAAATGTGTGTGTGTGTGTGTATAAGTGTGTCTGTGTGCACATGCGTGCAAGAGGGAGAGAGAGTGAGAATAAACATGAATCAGGAGAGGAATGCTTGCTCCTAGGTACTTACTGAACATAAGCAAGTTACTCTTAAGAATGGCTGTATATGTCTTTTCTCTCCTCCATCTGACTTTAGTAATTAGAAATCTAAAGTTAATTGTGTTTGAACAAAAAAGGCCAGTCTCTAACCCATTGAAAATTTAAAGTTTGTTTACACAAGACAGGGGAAATAGATTCTTGGTGGGCACAAACAGAACCTTGTGCACACCAGGACCCAGAAGAAAGGAGCAGTGACCGCACAAGAAACTGACCCAGACTTGCCGTGAGTGTCCAGGAGACTCTGGCGGAGGCGTGGGTCAGCGGTGGCCTGTTGCAGGGTTGGGGGCACTGAGTGTAGCAGTACATGCATGGGATCTTTTGAAGGAGGTCACCATTATCTTCATTACCTCCACCATAGTTTTGCCCCAGGTAAATAACAGAGGGAACACAGCTCCACCCATTAACAGAAAATTGGATTAAAGATTTACTAGCATGGCCCTACCCATCAGAACAAGACCCAGTTTCCCCTTCAGTCAGTCACTCCCATTAGGAAGCTTCCATAAGCCCTTATTCTTCTCCATCAGAGGTCAGACAGACTGAAAACCACAGTCACAGGAAACGAACCAATCTGATCACATGGACCACAGCCTGTCTAATGCAATAAAACTATGAGCCATGCCATGTAGGGCCACTCAAGACGGACGGGTCATGGTGGCGAGTTCTGAGAAAACGTGGTCCCCTGGAGGAGGGAATGGCAAACCACTTCAGTATTCTTGCCTTGAGAACACCACAAACAGTATGAAAAGGCAAAAAGATAGGACACTGAACGATGAACTCCCCAGGTTGGTAGCGGCCCAATATGCTAATGGAGGTCAGAGGAGAAATAACTCCAGAAAGACTTAAGAGACAGATTCAAAGCAAAAAAAGCACCCAGTTGTGGATGTGGTGATGGAAGTAAGGTCCTATACTGTAAAGACTGATACTGCATATGAACCTGGAATGTTAGATCCATGAATTGAGGCAAATTGGAAGTGGTCAAACAGGAGATAGCAAGAGTGAATATCAACATTTTAGGAATCAGCGAACTAAGAAGGACTGAAATGGGAAAATTTAACTCCAATGACCATTACATTTACTACTGTGGGCAAGAATCCCTTAGAAGAAATGGAGTACCCATTATAGTCAACAAAAGAGTCCTAAATGCAGTACTTGATGCAATCTCAATAATGACAGAATGAACTCTGTTTGATTCCAAGGAAAACCATTCAATATCACAGTAATCCTAGTCTATGCCCCTACCAGGAATGCTGAGGAAGTTGAAGTTGAACGGTTCTGTGAAGACCTACAAGACCTTCTAGAACTAACCCAAAAAAGATGTCCTTTTCATTATAGGGGACCAGAATGCATAAGTAGAAAATCAAGAAATACCTAGAATAACAGGCAAAATTGGCCTAGAAGTACAGAATGAAGCAGGGCAAAGGCTAATAGAGTTTTGCCAAGAGAATGCACTGGTCATAGCAAATACCCTCTTCCAACAACACAGGAGAAGACCATACACATGGACATCACCAGATGGTCAATACCGAAATCAGATTTATTATATTTGCAGCCAAAGATGGAGAAGTTCTATACAGTCAGCAAAAACAAAACCAGGAGCTGACTGTAGCTCAGACCATGAACTCCTTATTGCCAAATTCAGACTCAAATTGAAGAAAGAAGGGAAAACCACTAGACCTAAATCAAATCCCTTATGATTATATAGTGGAAGTGACAAATAGATTCAAGGGATTAGATCTGATAGACAGAGTGCTGGAAGAACTATGGACAGAGGTTTGTGACATTGTACAGGAGGCAGGAATCAAGACCATCCCCAAGGAAAATAAATGCAAAAAGGCCATATGGTTGTCTGAGGAACACTTACAAATAACTGTGAAAAGAAGAGAAGCTAAAGGCAAAGGAGAAAAGGAAAGATATACCTACTTGAATGGAGAGTTCCAAAGAATAGAAGAAGAGATAAGAAAGCCTTCCTCAATGATCAAGGCATGAAATAGAGGGAAAAAATGGAATGAGAAAGACTAGAGATCTTTTCAAGAAAATTAGTGATACCATGGGAACATTTCATGCAAATATGGGCACAATGGACAGACATGGTATGGACCTAACAGAAGCAGACGATATTAAGAAGAAGTGGCAAGAATACACAGAAAAACTATACTAAAAAGATCTCATGACTCAGATAATCATGATGGTATTATCACTCACTCAGAGCTCGACATCCTGAAAGGCAAAATCAAGTGGGCTTTAGGAAGCATCACTATGAATAAAGCTAGTGGAGGTAATGGACTTCCAGTTGAGCTATTTCAAATCCTAAAAGATGATGCTGTGAAAGTGCTGGCACTCAATATGCCAGCAAATTGGGAAAACTCAGCAGTGGCCACAGGACTGGAAAAGGTCTAGTAAATTAAAAAACTGTAATAAAGTAATAAAAAAAAGTTTTTATTCCAATTCCAAAGAAAGGCAATGCCAAACAATGCTCAAACTACCACACAATTGCACTCATCTCACACACTAGTAAAGTAATGCTCAAAATTCTCCAAGCCAAGCTTCAATAGTACATCAACCATGAACTTCCAGATGTTCAAACTGGATTTAGAAAAGGCAGAGGAACAAGAGATCAAATTCTCAACATACATTTTATCATTGAAAAAGCGAGAGAGTTCCAGAAAAACATCTACTTCTGCTTTGTTGACTATGCCAAAGCCTTTGGCTGTGTGGATCACAATCAACTGTGGAAAATTCTTAGAGAAATGGGAACACCAGACCACCTGACCTACTTCTTGAGAAATCTGTATGCAGGTAAGGAAGCAACAGTTAGAACTGGACATGGAACAACAGACTGGTTCCAAAATCTGGAAAGGAGTAGGTCAAGGCTGTATATTGTCACCCTGCTTATTTAACTTATATGCAGAGTAAATCACGTGAAATGCTGGGCTGGATGAAGCACAAGCTGGAATCAAGATTGCCGGGAGAAATATTAATAACCTCAAATGTGCAAATGATACCACCCTTATGACAGAACACAAAGAAGAACTAAAGAGCCTCATGATGAAAGTGAAAGAGGAGAGTGAAAAAGTTGGCTTAAAACTCAGCATTCAGAAAACTAAGATCATGGCATCCGGTCCCATCACTTCATGGAAATAGATGGGGAAACAGTGCAAACAGTGAGAGACTTTATTTTGTGGGGCTCCAAAATCACTGCAGATGGTGACTGCAGCCATGAAATTAAAAGATGCTTGCTCCTTGGTAGAAAAGTTATGACCAACCTAGACAGCATATTAAAAAGCAGAGACATTATTTTGCCAACAGAGGTTCATCTAGTTGAATCTGTGGTTTTTCCAGTGGTCATGGATGGATGTGAGAGTTGGACTATAAAGAAAGCTGAGTGCCAAAGAATTGATGCTTTTGAACTGTGGTGTTGGAAAAGACTCTTGAGAGTCCCTTGGACTGCAAGGAGATCCAATCAGTCCATCCTACAGGAAATCAGAACTGAATATTCATTGGAAGGACTGATGCTGAAGCTGAAACTCCAATACTTTGGCCACCTGATGCGAAGAACTGACTCATTTGAAAAGACCCTGAATTGGGGAAATATTGTGGGCAAGAGGAGAAGTGGACAACAGAGGATGAGATGGTTGGATGGCATCACCGACTCAATGGAGATGAGTTTGAGTAAACTCCAGGGGTTGGTGATGGGCAGGGATCCTGGCATCTTCCAACCAATGTGGTTGCAAAGGGTTGGACAGGACTGAGCGACTGAACTGAACTAACTGAAGTGAAATGTCTTTTATCAACGTTGCCCAAAAGGAAATTTCATGCTGTCCTTATTACAAAACAGGGAATTGATTTTTGTGTTGTCAGGATATAATGCTACTAGGAAGACATAAAATTTGGTTTCTGATCTGAACCTAATCTCTACATCTACCACATTCTGTGTGTGTAACACTGGGCTGGTGACTTAACTGACTTAGGAGCTTTGATATTGTCTTCTGTAGTTATGAGAATAAATACCTATTTTATATAATTATCATCATGATTAGTAAAAAGAATATAATTTCATTCCCCTTCACATATCCCCCCTTTTTGCTTTTCATAATGCTTCTCTTAGTGGCTCTTCATATTTTGAGGCATGGACTGCTTTGAGAAGTAAATGAAAGCATTCCAGCAGTTTTGTTTTAAAAGTCACATATATATTAAATAGCTTTCCTGGTGGCTCAGTGTTAAAGAACCCACCTGTCAGATGTAGGAGATGCGGGTTTGATCCCTGGGTCAGGAAGATCCTCTGGAGAAGGAAATGGCAACCTACTCCAGTATTCTTGCCTGGAAAATCCCATGGACAAAAAAGCCTGGTGGGCCACAGTCCATGGGGTTGCAAAGAGTTGGACACAATTTAGTGACTAAATAACAACAATAACATATATTAGATACAAAATATTACACAAATTGTCCGGGTGATCATAGAGACTAAATATGTGTTTAGTCTCTTAAAGACCTCTTTAGAGACCTCTAAAGACTAAATATGTTTAGAGACTAAATGTGATTTTAAAAATTTTTTCTGAGCCTCTGGCATTTACCTCCTTCCATGGAGGACAGCCCTCAAATATAAATTAGATTCACAATCCTCATGATTGGGATAAAGGAACTCTTTACTGGGAACTAATGTAACTTGTCCAGAGTTAGGCTGGCAGTAGCAGCACTACAGCCTCACAGAATTCTTTCTGCTCCATTCCACTTCCAGGAGATAAAGAATGAGAGCTTTCTGCATACCTTTTGCAAATTACAATTTGCTTTATATGGAGCATTCATTAATGGCTTTTGTTTTCTTGTCCTGAGGCACACATTTCTGTCTATGCCTTTGGTAAATGGTTTCATTTTCTGCCATTGTTTATTATTTGTACTTGTCAGATTTTTAATTGTATAATTAAGATGCTATTGGTCTTTACTAAAAATATCATCAAAGTGTTGTGACAGTGTTGTACTAAATAAATCCTGAAGTCACTGAATATAAAAGGAAATTTAAAGATTCTAAGCTACAGGATATGTAACATATTTCACTTATAGACATCCTAATCAGGTCTAGGAAATAACCAGTTTTGCTAATAGCCATTGGAAAGCAGACAGTTATTAGCTCTGTATCATTTAATGAAATGCCATTACATCAGTGACCAATGTTTGAAATGGGGAATTTTAGGAAAATAATATTCAGGAAAAACAAGTAGATCATTTTTCCAGTTTCTTTCTATGAAAACAGCGATATTGAGAAATAAATAAAATCAATTTAGAACTATAGGAGATGACAAAACTGAGGTCTAGAAAATGTGTGTCATTTGCATGAGGTTATATGTTAATTGGGTTTTCTGGTCAACTTGATGGTTTAGTTATAGTTTTGTTGTTGTTGTTCTGATTTCTTTTCTCTCTATACTTTGGGCATGCCACTGCTTGGCCCCAGTGGTAATATTATTAGTTTAGACACACATGTCTCCAGGATGTGGAGGTTCTGGGAATGCAGATTAAAATATTTACAGCAAATTACATATGGCTATATATCATTTTTTTAATTGAAGTAGGTTTTCTTTCAGGTGAATATTGATTTATACAAATCCAAACTGCCTGATTACAAAAACAAAAAAAACTTCTGAATTTGTGTAGATTAACATCATAAACAAGTGCTAAAACAAGTGCTCCCAGGTACTATGTAGACAGGACAATGTACAACTTTGTGAATATAAATTATTTTTATCCTTGGGCTGTTTTTTTTTTTTTTTTTTTCTAATTTTTTCTTTTGGACACTTTGTTTCCAAGGTTCATCTTTTTTCCCCCGCCACTGTTCTGAAATGAGGCTTTTAAAAAATGCCTTTATATTTCTTCTTGTATTCATTGGAAGGACTGATGCTGAAGCTGACACTCCAATGCTTTGGCTACCTGATGTGAAGAACTGACTCATTTGAATGGACCCTGATGCTGGGAAAGATTGAAGATGGGAGAAAGGGATGACAGAGGATGAGATGGTTGGATTGCATCACTGATGGACATGAGTTTGAGCAAGCTCCAGGAGTTGGTGATGGACAGGGAAGCCTGGCATGTTGCAGTCCATGGGGTTGCAGAGAGTCGAATACGACTGAGAGACTGAATTGAATTTCTTCTTGTATATCAATTGTATCATGCATCTGGTTTGGGGCCTTTTCCCCCTTTTAATGTGAGTAACTCTGAGATAGAAAAGTAGTGAAACAAAGCATTCCCAGTTCTCCTTATGAGAAATCTACTGACTCCTGAACTGGCTTCTATTGGAATTTGTTTTTGGCTGATCTTTACATGACCTTTGAAATTCTGGCATCTGACTTGCCTTGAGCTTGGACTCTATGGCTGTAAGTCTAATTCCTTCAGGGACCTTGTCCTCCCAATCTCGTATTTCCTGGACCTTTCTGTCTATCTTAACTCTCCGGAAGTCCAGATAGGAGAAACTGGAAGCTATTTTCTGGGCCTGTTTGTTGTTCTTAACCCTATGAAAGATAAAATACGTTAAGCAAAATACCACAAAACTCTTTTTAGTTTTGTTGTATCCCAGTGAATGTGCCAGTGTTGAAAGAGATGCTTATAGAAGGGAAATAATGAGTTAATTGGAAAACGCCAAAGACTGGGAAACTTCCGGCATTGACGTCCAAAAAAAGGGCTTCAGCCACTGATTCAGTATTTTTAAACCATTCTAAATGAGAGATGGCTAAAGTTAACAGATTAAAATTTTTGGAAACTTTCAAGAGCATGAGTCCAAAAAATAATATTTTTAATAATACATCCTTTCACACTCCACTGCACTTCTTGGTTCTGGCTTGGGCTATTGACAGATGTGCCAACATTCTCCTGGGGGGAAGGGGGGAAATGCAGTCCTCACAGGGCTCTTGCCCAACTGGAAAAGGGAAATTCCAGCCATCTCTTAATAAAGCATGTGCTCCAGAGATTTGCAACTCAATTTTGTAGACCTAATGAGTTTGAAGATGATTGGAATAAACATTGAAATTTTGGTAGCATCTTAGCCGAATTCTGGCTAATCTCTGTGTCCTTTGTGGTTTTGCCCTTCACAGATGCAAACTCCACAGGGCTACTGCTCACCAAGATCATTAGTGCCATACAAAGCCAATTGAAAACAAGTCAAGTGACAATCCTTGTTGTGCATCTTTAATTTACAAAGGGAAATTCTCTGGGCAGTTTCATTAGCTTCTAGCAAGTTTAATTGGATGAAAACATTGCTTTCATGATCTTTGATACCATGTGTTGGTACAAATTAAAGCATAGCAGCTCCTAGTCACGGAATTTTGCTCCTCAAATGCCTCCAGAGGGTTAGACTTGACAAAGGAGGGTCCTTAACAGAATTATTACAAATCTCCCAGGGTGTAAATTGATGCTTGTGAATGTCAAGATTCAGTATCAAACAAAATAACAAAGTTCAGATAAACACATGCATAATCAAAGGTTCATGAAAAGCATAATGTGTTCAATACAGACAATGCATGTAGGCGTTCTGCATTGCATGCAAAGGGGGCAGGTACTTTTATAAAAAGATTGGTTTTAATATAGCATGGTATATGAATCTTGTCCATATGGTATCATAACATATTGAGAGTTTTCTTACCAACTTGAGTTTGTGTAATCACTGATGGCCTATTAAGTGAATTCGGTCAATAAGAAACATTGAACCCTGATTATTCTGTGTGCAATTTACATTGATTACCCCACTGAAGTAATCTTTGGGCTTGAAAAATATATTATTCTTGAGTTAGAGAAGGTAAAGAGAGGAGGCAGTGGAATAAGATTTGATATATTTGTCTAATAAGATAATCATAGAAATAGTCATGTCCAGATTTTTCTGGTTGAGAAACACCATTATGTTGATACTTGTAAGGGGCTCAGTCTTCAGAAGGTGGGCCATCACCAACAAAAATCACAAATTCCTAAAGCTGCACTAGGATATATGTCTGCTTCTGCAGACCAGGCTACTTAAGATCGGCGTCTCTTAATGAATCCCTAAATGAGAGCAAGGGGGAATGCTAAGGGACATGCCACAGTTACAATAGTGCACACTAGTCACTTTTACTGTCTCCAGTTTTGTCTGCCACACATAGTAAATGTTTGTGTCACCCACTGACTCTAGTGGGTATTGACATATTGAGACCTTTTATCTTCCATTGACTAGACTCAAGTCGTTAGACTTGTGACTTCTTGTTTTGAAGATTGTCACCTTAAAAATAACCCCTTAATGAGTCTGTGAATAATTTTTGAGACATAACAAATATGTATCATGGATGTCTCCACACTCTATTCCAATGGTCATGACTAACGGCATATGGTCCTAAGAGTGCTTCGGGTGTCTCGGGCTGCCAATACCAGCCCATCAGGATGGGTGCATGAGTAGAAAAGTTTTGGTCTTGCTCTAACTATATGTCATGAATTTTATAAAGCACTCTGGTCTTATTAGGAAAACATGTCTAAACTGTCTCATAGGGAAGAATCTCCTTGTACATGATTCTTAGTAATCTAATGACACTAATTCTTAGTAATTTTGGAATCTGTTGGTAATATTTTCAGGCTTGTCCCTAACTCTAGTGTGTGTTCTCTATCTAAATAACAGGATTTTCAAATTTCAGTGGTCATTTTAGCAGAAGAGTTAAGAAGTTTGGAAGCATTCATTACCATATGACTCAGGGAACTCAAACCGGCCCCCATGATAGAAGGCAGGAGGCAGGTTTAGGAGGGAGGGGTCATAAGTATACCTATGGCTGATTCATGTTGCCGTATGGCAGAAACCAAAACAATATTGCAAAGCAATTATCCTTCAATTGAAAATAAATAAATTTTAAAAAGTGTGAAAGCCTTCAAGTGATGTCAGGAAACATTTTCACCTTTTTTTTTTTTTTTTTTGTATAAGTTATGCATACATTTAAACTATTGCTAATAATTCATTTGCTTGAATAGTCATAAACTTTAAATATAATATGTAGCTACTGAATTCAACTCCACTTTTTAATTAGAAAAAAATGAAATCATTTTAGCATTAAAAATCATTAATAATGTTTTAAATGGAAGATCGTGCCAGTGGTTGTAAAGAATTAATTCTAATCTCTAGAATAAAACAGTGAAGCACATTTTTGCTATTTAGAAAATGTTTCCAAAAAAGAAAAAAAAATAGCATTTGTATGCAAGCACTTGTATTCCCTTCTTATGCAAATCTCAAAAATGCTTTAATTTTCCTGAACACTTAATTGACATTATACATAGCCATGAAAGCTTTATACAGAATCATGTTTATGTGAAAGCAAAGGTTCCTGTTGAACAGTACAGACTTGAAAGCTGAACCAGGAAGTCATGATAAGCAACTAAGTAAACACGGAAGTCAAATGTGTGCTGCGATGGTGGTGGTGTAATGGGATGAGTCTCAGTCAATGATACGAAACAAAAGAAGAAACACTACTTAAATCCTGTGACACCAAGTTTATCTTTCTCATTGTTCCCAAATATTTACAGTAAGTCAGGAGATGTTTCTTCCATCTTTTCCTTTTCTTTCTTTCTTTCTTTTTAAATATGTACTTATTTGTCTATATCCGGTCTTAGTTGGCGGCATGCGGGCTCTTTCCTTGTAGCACATGGACTCTCTACTTGTGGCAGAAGGCCTTTGGAGCACAAGGGCTCAGTAGTTGTTGTTCATGGGCTTAGTTATCCCCTGGCATGTGGGATCTTGGTTTCCCAATCAGGGATCAAACCTGTATCCCCTGCAGTGCAAGACAGATTCTTAACCATTGGACCAGGGAAGTCCCTATCTTTTCCTTTTCTATGCCCGCCCAATGGAAGAAAATAATTTCATCATCTCTTATGTTCTGCTTTCAGCTGCTCCTTGTAGAATACTCCCCAGATAATGTGGACCAAAGTTAGCAATGAATGGGAAGGGCAGGCATGGAGGGGTCCGTTCCCTATAGAGTTTTCTTGGGCTACTTACTAGAACTGCTTCACTGGGCATTACTTCTCTCTCTGAACCAAATAGAAGAAAATTTACCATTTCACTCTTTGCCCCAAGTTTTTTTTTTTTAACTCTTTTGATTCATAAAAGGCAAGATTTAACTCTCCATTTCACTGTAAAATTGTACTGGATTCCCTAGGATCCAACCCAGGAAGCTATTCTAATTATCACAAACTTTGTACAGTACCATTAGATTTTCTAATTTATCCTAATCTTGTGTTGTCAAATTGAGCTCAAAACTCCTGGACTCACCCCTACCCTGGACCATGCCTTTCTATAACACCTTCTTCATGCGTCTGTAAAACTTATTTGAAGGCCTTACTTTGAATCACTTAGGCTTCTATATTTGATCTCTGGTTCCTCTGTCTTTTCTAAAACCAGCTTGAACATCTGGAAGTTCACGGTTCATGTATTGCTGAAGCCTGGCTTGGAGAATTTTGAGCATTACTTTACTAGCATGTGAGATGAGTACAATCGTGCAGTAGTTTGAGCATTCGTTGGCAATGAGTTTCTTTGGGATTGCAATGAAAACTGACCTTTTCCAGTCCTGTGGCCACTGCTGAGTTTTCCAAATTTGCTGGCATATTGAGTGCAGCACTTTCACAGCATCATCTTTCAGGATTTGAAGTAGCTCAACTAGAATTCCATCACCTCCACTAGCTTTGTTCATAGTGATGCTTTCTAAGGCCCACTTGACTTCACATTCCAGGATGTCTGGCTCTAGGTGAGTAATCACACCATCATGATTATCTGGGTCATGAAGACCTTTTTTGTACAGTTCTTCTGTGTATTCTTGCCATCTCTTCTTAATATCTTATGCTTCTGTCAGGTCCATACCATTTCTGTCCTTTATTGAGCCCATATTTGCATGAACCAACAGACTGGTTCCCTTGGTATCTCTAATTTTCTTGAAGAGATCTCTAGTCTTTCTCATTCTGTTGTTTTCCTCTATTTATTTGCATTGATCGCTGAGGAAGGCTTTCTTATCTCTCCTTGCTATTCTTTGGAACTCTGCATTCAGATGCTTATATTTTTCCTTTTCTCCTTTGCTTTTTTCTTTTCTTCTTTCACAGCTATTTTTAAGGCCTCCTCAGACAGCCATTTTGCTTTTTTGCATTTCTTTTCCATGGGCATGGTCTTGATCCCTGTCTCCTGTACCACGTCACAAACCTCCATCCATAGTTCATCAGGCACTCTGTATATCAAATCTAGTCCCTTAAATCTATTTCTCACTTCCATTGTATAATCATAAGGGATTTGATTTAGGTCATACCTGAGTGGTCTAGTGGTTTCCCCTACTCTCTTCAATTTAAGTCTGAATTTGGCAAGAAGGAGTTCATGATCTGAGCCATAGTCAGCTCCCAGTCTTGTTTTTGCTGACTCTACAAGCTGGTTTTAGAAAAGGCAGAGGAACCAGAGATCAAATTGCCAACATCGCTGGATCATGGAATAAGCAAGAGAGTTCCAGAAAAACATCTATTTGTGGTTTATTGACTATGCCAAAGCCTTTGACTGTGTGGATCAAAATAAACTGTGGAAAACTCTGAAAGAGATGGGAATACCAGACCACCTGACCTGCCTCTTGAGAAACATATATGCAGGTCAGGAAGCAACAGTTAGAACTGAACATGGAACAACAGACTGGTTCCAAATAGGAAAAGGAGTACGTCAAGGCTGTATATTGTCACCCTGTTTATTTAACTTATATGCAGTGTACATCATGAGACATGGTGGGCTGGAGGAAGCACAAGCTGGAATCAAGATTGTGGGGAGAAATATCAATAACTTCAGATATGCAGATGACACCACCCTTATGGCAGAAACTGAAGAGGAACTAAAAAGCCTCTTGATGAAAGTGAAAGAGGAGAGAGAAAAAATTGGCTTAAAGCTGAACATTCAGAAAACGAAGATCATGGCATCCAGTCCCATCACTTCATGGGAAATAGATGGGGAAACAGTGGAAACAGTGAGAGACTTTATTTTGGGGGGCCCCAAAATCACTGCAGATGGTGATTGCAGCCATGAAATTAAAAGACGCTTACTCCTTGGAAGGAAAGTTATGACCAACCTAGATAGCATATTCAAAAGTAGAGACATTACTTTGCCAACAAAGGTCCGTCTAGTCAAGGCTATGGTTTTTCCAGTGGTCATCTATGGATGTGAGAGTTGGACTTTGAAGAAAGCTGAGTGCCGAAGAATTGATGATTTTGAACTATGGTGTTGGAGAAGACTCTTGAGAGTCCCTTGGACTGCAAGGAGATCCAACCAGTCCATTCTAAAGATCAGTCCTGGGTCTTCATTGGAAGGACTGATGCTGAAGATGAAACTCCAGTACTTTGCCACCTCATGTGAAGAGTTGACTCATTGGAAAAGACCCTAATGCTGGGAGGCATTGAGGGCAGGAGGAGAAGGGGATAACAGAGGATGAGATGGCTGGATGGCATCACTGACTCGATGGACATGAGTTTGGATAAAGTCTGGGAGTTGGTGATAGACCAGGAGGCCTGGCGTGCTGTGATTCATGGGGTCTCAAAGAGTCGGACACAACGGACCCACTGATCTGAACTGAACTGAGGCTTGTATATTATTGATGTCTCACATTATAAGAAAGCTCGGACATGTGAAAGGTGAATAGGGATTTAATGAACATGTTTGTATATCATGTGTCATACCAAAGATCACAGACTGTGGTGGAATGAGCAGTGAGGGAAACACAGGGCCTAGAATTGCGTTTTCTGGGTTTGAGCACTGACTCCACCTCTTCCTAGTTGAGTGAGCCCAGGAAAGTTACTTAATTTCTCTGTGCCTCAAAATACTTATCATCAAAATAGCACTTAAACTTAGAAACAAAACCATAAACAAAAAGAAAATCATTTGGGGAATAAAAGTATTGGTATATGTACAACACTGAGATGTCTGCCTAGCATTTAGTAAAGCATAGTGTACTTCTTAAGAAAGACGAAAAACTTGATCCATTTGTTTGTTTTTTTTTTTTAATTTTTATCCTTTATTTATTTTTGGCTGTGTCAAGTCTTACTTGCTGAACGCAGGATCTTCCTTGTGGTGTGCAGGCTTCTCTCTTTGTGGTTATGGCCTCAGGAGTTGCAGTACATGGGCTTAGTTGCCCTGTGACATATGGAATCCTAGTTCCCTGACCAAGGATTGAACCCACATCCTAACTTGGGAAGTCCCAAGTTTGTCTTGTTCTTGACTTTGTAGAATATTCTTTATAACAATCATTATTGTTTCTGTGTGTTTTAAATGTCTTAGATAATGGCTTATGTTTTCATTATATTTTCAGTGGCATCTGCACACAGTTTTACATTTTAATATAAACACAAACAAGTATTTTTTTAAATAATTTATCTTTTTGGTATTTCATCTAATAAGTATTTAGCTTATGTTAAAATAAAGACAAAATACAACATTGTACATATAAATTATTTTGTTTACCTTAAAAATAATCATGGAAGATGCTTAAAGTAGAAATCTGATATAAATGTTACTGCTTTACATTGAGTGTGTCTCCCCAAAATTCATATGTTGAAATCCCAGCCTTCAAGGGGATTGTTTTTAGATGCAAGGCCTTTGGGAGGTGATTAGGCTGTGATGGTGGAGCACTTATCAGCGGATTAGTGTCCTTATAAAAGAGACCCTAGAGAGCTCCCTTGCCCTTTCTACCATTTGGGGACAGTGTGAGAACCAGGAAGTGGACTCACATCAAATCTGCAGGTCCTTGATCTTAGAATTACCAGCCTCCAGAACTGTAAGAAATACACGTTTGTTGTTTATTAGCCACTGAGAATTATGGCAGCCCAAACATACCAAAACAAGTGTTTTCTACTGTGTAATGGTCTTTTCCTCCTATGTGCTCTGCTCTTTTTTTCTTGGCTGAACTGGGTCTTTGTTGTGGTTCACTGGCCTTCTCTAGTTGAGGCGTAGATGGGCTTCTTTCTATTTGTGGTGCACAAGCTTCGCTTAGTTCCCCAACCAGGGATCATCCCTCGGCCCTTGCACTGGAAGGTGGATTCTTGATAACTGGGCCACCAGGGAAGTCATTGGCCCACCAGGGAAGTCTACTCCCCACAAAATTCTATTATAACTATACTGCCAAGTATTATGTAAGTAAGTAATATTAAAAGTTTAAGAGACAGTAAGTGGTCTGCAGACACAGATAAACACACTCACGTGGACCAAAGGTAGCAATCTGATTGTCAAGATGGCAGGCACAGAGAAAATACATGGAGAATGACTTCCTCTTCAGTTGGAATCCCACGGGGAATCACAGTCATTGAAGATCCTCCACTGATTAAAATAGCACTCTCTTTTAAATCAGTACACAAAATACACCCTACAGACCTCATCCAGATTCTTCAAGTATTTTGATAAATAATCCTCTGATGGAGTGTTTTGAAAAGAGGAACTAACTGATGAGGGAGAGCAGAATGGTGACTAACCTGGAAAGAAGGAGACGATTATCAAACAGCAAGCACCCTCCACATAAATAATGTATCTCTCCGTGACCTCTTGCTTTGACAGCTGGTTGCTGCCTCTCTCTAGCAAGCTGAGGTCTTTCCTCCTGATTAGGTCACCTCCTTTGATGATCATAATTCTTCGTGTCACAACCACACAGAGACAACAATAAAGCAGTGATAATAACAAAGCCTTACGGGCACCGACATGGCTTTCATCTCTGCACATTGTATGGTTTTGTAAATTGTCTTCACTATGTAAATGTGCAAAGGCTGACTATCAGGTTTCTTTTCAAATTGGACTTTTATCTAATGAATGATACCATCAAAATCAGACAGTGGTAAGGGTTCCTGTACCACTCTCCTGGCAAAATGCTTTTATCATTATGCTCCAACTGATCACGTTTGAACTGTTTACTCCAGAGGGATTAGAAAGGATATAGTTTATTTTTAAGGATCCTCTGTTGGGGAGTTAAGTATAGAGATTCTCTAGTGAGTCTGGATAGGTTAAATTGTTGTTCAGTCGCTAAGTTGTTTCTCTGTCCATGGGATTTTCCAGGAAGGAATACTGGAGTGGATTGCTGTTTCCTTCTCCAGAATAGGCAAGTAGTTCATCCACTTTATAGTCTCACCACCAATGTATCCTTTGTGGGTTTTTCTCTGCATGTGTCTACATAGAGAAAGCATCTCTCCAGTTTTTTCCTTGAAGTCTATGGGATCCAAAAACTCAGATCATTTTTTTAAACAGGGAAACAGATAGTTATATAGGAAATTACAAACTTGGAGATGTTTTAAAAAAAAGTTCCAGACATGCTTCTTGGTTAATAGTCCCTGACTCACTTCTGGGATGGTAACTAGAGACCATATTGTTTTTATGGCTCCAAAAAGACCTATCCTTCCCCAGTGTAGACTGAAGAGGCAATCCAAGTGAGAAAAATAAATGTCTATTTTTCTCATTTAGGCAGTTTGCATGCCTAGGGATTTACGCTGCTGCTGCTGCTAAGTCGCTTCAGTCGTGTCCGACTCTGTGCGACCCCAGAGACGGCAGCCCACCAGGCTCCCCCATCCCTGGGATTCTCCAGGCAAGAACACTGGAGTCGGTTGTCATTTCCTTAAGACTTTACACCTCACTGAAGAACATTCTGAACATTTCTTACCTATACAGAGTATCCAGGAGAAAGTAGATTCTTTGTGCCCCCTTTTGTTACCTAAATGACTTATATGAGGTAGAATGTATTTTTGATGGCTTAGAAATTCTTTAATATTTTTATTTGTATGAAATATTTATTTTTTTAATTTAATAAAAACAAATGCTTCCTATACACACACACAGGGACACACAAAGTTTATATGAATGTGAACATAACCATAGTGTATTATAAAGGCAAAAGAAATCTAAAGATATCATATCATCATTTATTATAGCTGTTGTATATCTCACAATTTTTTACACAGCTTTTTGTTTTAAATGTGTAAAATGTATGGGACAGGAGCTTCTGATGTTATCAATTTGAATTTAAATATTTCAAGTAACTTTTATTTTTTATTTGTTATAAATTTACTATTCATTATCTCTGATGAGATTGCCAGCATTTATGATAACATTAAAATTGTTATTTTCAACTGAACCATTAAATTATGAAATTGAAAATTAATCTAGTCATGTTCATGTATTAATTGTTCACTTACCCTGCCAACTCATGTTAGCCTTCTGTTGTTCTTCAAAATTATATATTCAAATTGTATGATGTATATCCAAAAGTAAAAATGAGTAAGCACAAAAAGTTCTATGTATTTTTTAAATATTTGTTTTCATTAATCCAGAGCATATTCACATTAAATTGGGTCTTAAACAAATTAATGTTCAAATTACCAATGAGAAAAACAAGACTGCAAAAGTTCAGTGACTGTACAGACCAATGACCAGAACTCTGGTTTATGGATTTCTTGTCACCAGAACTGTTAGTCTATAACTGATGGTAGGACCAGCTCTGTCACCTAATAAGTTGGCTAAGTCATAGAAATGATTTTACCTTCTGTTACCTTCATATATGAACTACAAAGTATGGAGGCCAACTAGATACTTTCTAAAGTAATTCTGGTCCAAATATTCTGTGATTACATTTCTACCCATTCTACCAAGCCTGTTTGCCCTCTTAATTTCCAGATTAAATTTAAGAGCTCCTATCCCCTAGAAGAATATTTCCTGCAAAAGAATTGGGAATTCTATTCTATTAAGGGAGAATCATTATTATATGAGCTTTCAGATAAAAATAATATTCTAACATGCATTTATCACACACACTTCAGATACAGAAATATAAGTTCTATAGTCTCTTCTTCAGAGTTGAGTAAGCAGTCTTTCTGTGGAATATTAAGAATGCAATATTGATTTTTTGGCTAAGTAATTTGATCCTTTAGACACATTAATCAATGACATTTTCAGAGTGCATTGAGTAACAGGTAATCAGTGGTATGGTAAGCATATTCAGTCAGTGGTCAAGACTGACAGCAAGATGGTAGGCACAAAATGTGTCTAGAAACCTTATAGTGGTTTGATATCCCTAGGATGGTTGTAAAGAAGGCAATGGCACCCCACTCCAGTACTCTTGCCTGGAAAATCCCGTGGATGGAGGAGCCTGGTAGGCTGCATGCAGTCCATGGGGTCGCTAAGAGTCGGACACGACTGAGCGACTTCACTTTCACTTTTCACTTTCATGCATTGGAGAAGGAAATGGCAACCCGCTCCAGTGTTCTTGCCTGGAGAATCCCAGGGATGGGGGAGCCTGGTGGGCTGCCGTCTATGGGGTTGTGCAGAGTCCGACACGACTGAAGTGACTTAGCAGCAGCAGCAGGATGGTTGTATTACTATTGAATCAATAAAAGATATTAGTAAAGTGAAAAGGGCATATGGGGTTTCTACTTTGGGGAAGTATTTCAACTTTGGAGAAGATAGGTTCCTGTGTTAATACTTTCAAGATTTTCAGGAAAGACATTCAGGTTAAACCCAGGCAGAAACTAGTTTATTCTTGTAATTGACATTTATGACAATTACATCATACAATTATAATTTATACAATTATACATTGTATACATAATGTATACATGTATGAATTTATACAATTACATTGTATACATAATGTATAAATGTATACATTTATACAATTACATCATCACAATTACTTTGTGATAGGCTAAGAAAGTAGCATACTCAGTGGCTATATTCTTTGTACTCCAAGTATGATCCACTGATTTTATCTGAAATCTTTTAGAAATGCAGACTCTCCAGCACCACCCCAGCCCAGAACTATTATATCAGAATCTTTTTTTAACAAGATGTTGTTCACTTGCTCAGTCTGAGTCTTTGTGACCCCATAGACTGCAGCACACCAGGCTTTCCTGTCCTTCAGAGTCTCATGGAGTTTGCTCAAACTCATGTCCATTGAGTTGGTGACACCACTCAGTCATCTCATCTCTGTTGTCCCCTTCTCCTCCTGCCTTCAATCTTTTCCAGCATCAGGGTCTTTTCCAATGAGTCAGCTTTTTGCATCAGATGGCCAAAGTACATGCATTTTAAAGTTTGTAAGGCATTTGTTTTAAACCTTTATGACTTTAACAATCTTATTCTCCCAAATTCAGGCCAAAATAACTAATAACTAATGTCCAGTTTTTCTCAACATTGTGAGAACACCTTTTTACAGAAGGTGGAGGACACCTTTTTACAGAAGAGGTATTTGTCATCATCTCATTGGAGAAGGCAATGGCACCCCACTCCAGCACTCTTGCCTGGCAAATCCCATGGACGGAGGAGCCTTGAAGGCTACAGCCCATGGGGTCGCTGAGGGTCAGACATGACTGAGCGACTTCACTTTCACTTTTCACTTTCATGCATTGGAGAAGGAAATGGCAACCCACTCCAGTGTTCTTGCCTGGAGAATCCCAGGGGCGGCGGAGCCTAGTGGACTGCCATCTTTGGGGTCGCACAGGGTTGGACACGACTGAAGTGACTTAGCAGTAGCAGCATTTTCCCCTGAAGGTCAGAGGCCAGCAAGCAAGGTGATGTTCCAGCCAAAAGTTGCTGTTCTAATGCATCTGCCCCTGCCCCCACCACTGTTTTCTACTCTGAGGTTTGCATTTGGGAATTTCTTTCAGGAGAGAAACAAAACTGCCAGCTTTATCATCTACACCTCAAATATGTCTCTATCAAATCCTAGTTTCCAGGCAAACCCTCCACCACTGAAAATTTCAAGTTTTTAAAGAAATAAAAAGTGGTTACTTTCAATGAAGAGGTTAGGGAAATTTGGGGCTTTTTTGGTTATTTCATTTGTTTATTTCTTGATATGAAAGAGGGTTTTTTTTTTGTTTTGTTTTTTTAACTTCTTATAAACCTCCATGACTCAATCACAGAAGTTTTTGTTTTGTTTCCCTGGCTAAAATGCCATTTTATTTCTGAACTTAAGACAAATTCTTTCCCCTCTATAGTGCAGACTAAGCCAAACTTGTTTTCATTGAATCTCAGAGAACCATGATCCTTTTTATACCACTCATTTAAATGTATAATACACTCTCATTTGTTACATTGGTTATTACTATCTAGCCACTAGAAAGCAGCAAGTATGTCTTATTTCTGTGTTATTTCCTTTGTTTAACACAATGCCTGACCCATAGTAATCATTTAATAGTATTTGCTGATTAACAAAGGGATATAAGACTCAGAAAATAATTGTTCAAAGAGTCACACAAACTTGAGATGTTTCTAAATATAAACTCTGTGCTTTTTCTTCTGTAGCAATAATTTTTTCCAATCTGGCTACATCCCAAAACAACTAAATCAGAATCTCTCGATATGGAACACTTGTTTTGGTATTGCTGCTGCTGCTGCTAAGTCGCTTCAGTTGTGTCCAACTCTGTGCGACCCCATAGACAGCAGCCCACCAGGCTCCCCCGTCCCTGGGGTTCTCCAGGCAAGAACATTGGAGTGGGTTGCCATTTCCTTCTCCAATGCATGAAAGTGAAAAGTGAAAATGAAGTTGCTCAGTGTGTCCGACTCTTAGCGACCCCATGGATTGTTAAGGTCCTGCAAATATTCTAATGAGAAGTGAGCCTTGAGAGCCTTGCTCTATACTTGGCTCTCTCTTTAATATAATAGCATAAAATCTTCTAGAATGATAAAGTGCAGCAATTGAGGAAGTCAAAATACACTTGTCAGTTGGTAGGAAAATACAAGGAGTGAAAAGTATTCAGTCTAAAGTAATGAAATCTCAAAAAGAACTGGCTATCTGTTTTTAACTATTTGAAAAATGTTCTTGTATAAATGGGATTAGATTTACTCTATATATTCTCAGAAGTCAGAACCCAGTGTATGCATGCAAATTATAGGAAGACAGTTTAGGGCTCAGTATGAGGAAAAAGCCTCTTAGAACTTAACACTAAAAATATATTGCACTATTTTTGGAGGTGATGAGGAACACATTGAGGGAGGTATTAGGTAAAACCAGATGGTGATTTGGCAAAGTCCAAATGCTGAATTAGGTTAGTTAGAATGTGACTGCATGGGATTCTGTGATTCTATGTCTATCAGAATATGTACTAGTTTTATTTTGATATTATTTGGTAATAATATTAAACATAATGATAGTGAATATTTGTTGAATGTTGTTTATGAGTGAAGCCCTATCTTAAACAATGTATATTATTATATTACCTCTATAAGCCCTGCAAAAACTTGGTGACATTGGTGTAATTTATAGCCCCATTTTAATGAAGAGGTAGCACAGACAGAGATTAGTCAACTTGCACATGGTCATTAGCCATAAATTATTGAAACAAAGATTCAGACTCAAGCAGTCCAAGCTTGAAGCCTGAATTCTAGGTCACTTGGCTCCAATCATCCATACAGATTTCTGTACTTGTCAAACAATTAAATACTGTTACTTTTATGGACATAAATGATTCTCACACATAGGTTCAAGCTACTTACTTTAAGATACAAGAATAAAGCCACTAGTAAAATAAATATTAAGTTCTGGTCTTTAAAACTGAGGTATTGCATCCATGTGTTTGAAGCAGCTAAGGATGAAACTTTGTTTTGTTGGCTAAGATGTTGAAGAGATATGCTTGATTCCTCTATCAAGTTATAGAAAGACAAGCCCTAGAGGAGAAAGAGGCAACCCACTCCAGAATTCTTGCCTGGGAAATCCCTTGGACAGAGGAGCCTGATGGGCTACAGTCCATTGGGTCACAAGAGTCGGACATGACTTAACGATTATACCACCACCACCACCAGGCTGAGGTGCTGCTTCTCAAAACCTGAACTCAGAAGTTTCCATTACAATGCTTTATACTCTTCTAAATAATGTTTCACCCAACTTTTAGAGACAATAAAATCCTTTCTTTGTCTGGATCTTCCTAGATTTTTCTGTTGTTAGATCTATACTAAACCTGCAATTGAATTAGTTTTGGTACTCAGAAGCTAGTGTGGCTTGTCTTTCATGTGTCATCATCTGACATATAAGGTTCACATATGTGAACCTACTTAAGGGATAAATATGTCACTGTTTATCCTTGTAAGACTGGTAGTCTGGGACTTGTATGATCTAGTGATCATTCCAGAAACTATATTCTCTAAGGGTAGATAAGTTAAATACCTCTGCTTCATGTAGTGAGGAAAAAGATATCTTCCTGATTAGCTTTGAACTTTTGTAGTTTATTCTTAGAACTTCAGTTTACTCATTGCTCTCAGAAGTGGAAAAAATTATGCCAATTTTGACAGACTCAATGAGAATTAAATGAAATAATTATCTAAAATACTTGGCAGAGTTCCTGGTTCTCAGCATATGTTAAGCAAGTTTTAATTGCTTTTCTTTTTCCCTTTTATATTCTTTGTTCCATCACCTTGAAAATGGGGCCAGTAAAACTCCCTGAGTTAAGCCATAGTGCAGTTATGAAGATAAAAAATGAATTTATGTATATTCAAGCTATGCATACTGTAATTTACTGTTTAGAGCTATCACTAATAGTCATTGTCCTTTTAATTATTTAGTTGTCTATCACTGTTGAGTTGCTTTAGTATTTTGATTCTCCAAAATGTGTGTCACCTCTGAAACACTGTAGAAATATTTCTAAAGAGAAAAAAAAAAGGTCATAAAGTTAGATATGTACCTAAGCTTTCACAGGGAGACAAAAAACTGTAAAGCACTAAAGAATATGGCTCTAGTAATTTCCATCTGTATCCTGTTTAGTTTTGCTCTCATCATCCTGCATAGTTTCAGCATAAAGAAACTGTGGGAGAAGCAAAAGAGGCCACTCTTCCAGCCCAAGGAAGTCTCTCTCTCTCTTCTCACCTATTCAGTCTTACTTGGAATTGAGTTCTCTGCCGCCATCATCTGTTGTTGTTGTTGTTGAGTTGCTAAATTGTGTCCGACTCTTTGCAACCTCGTGAATGGCAATAAACCAGGCTTTCCTGTCCTTCACTATCTCCTGGAGTTTGCTCAGACTCACGTCCACTGAGTCAGTGATGCCAACCAATCATCTCATCCTCTGTTGCCTGCTTCTCCTCTTTCCCTCAGTCTTCTCCAGCATCAGGGTCTTTTCCAATGAGTCAGCTCTTCACAGCAGGTGGCCAAAGTATTGGAGCTTCAGCATCAGTCCTTCCAAGAATATTCAGGGTTGATTTCCTTTAGGATTGACTGGTTTGATCCACTTGCTGCCCAAGGGACTCTCAAGAGGCTTCTCCAATACCACAGTTCGAAAGCATCGATTCTTTGGTGCTCAGCGTTCTTTATGGTCCAACTCTCACATCCATACATGGCTACTGGAAATATCATAGTTCTGACTATACAGACTTCTGTCAGCAAAGTGATATTTCTACTTTTTCATATGCTGAGCTTTTCTTCCAAATAGCAAACGTCTTTAATTCCATGGCTGCAGTCATCACAGTGATTCTGGAGCCATTGTCTACAGCCATTGTCAAATATTTCTATTAGTATCAGGAAAACTGATGCATTTCTCTTCTTATTCAAGCTTATTCAGGCCATCCTCTTTCAAATGTTTTTACTCATAAATATCTGCTTCATTTCCAGGCATACATTATTCTGTTTCAGATTGAAACTTTTAGTACAGTGATGAACAGCTTGTGTTTGTGCTTTCTTTGCTAGAAAATGCATACACAAGAAGGATATAAGTTTGGTGTAATGTTAGGCCAATAACTCTAATAGAAGACTCTTCAGAATAAAAGCAATGTAGGTATTTTCCCCCAAACTAATCATGTTTGTGAACTGATAGTGACAAAGAGACAGAATAACCATGTCTGAGAAAGCACGTTTATTATTATGAACTTTTCAATACATAGGGCAAAGAACAAGCTGTGGTGAATTATGTTTTACTTAGGAGTGCATTTTCAAAGTTGTTAATAAAAGGAACTTTGGCTTCAAATGAAAGGCATAGTATTTAGTTATTTTGTATATACATCATCAAGAGAGAATGACTACAAATAGGTTTTACCCCAGTCCTTTATACTAGCAGAAATAATGGACTTAAATTTTCTGGGGAGTAGAAGTCAGTTCTCATGTAACTAAGTTAAAGAAACTACATAAAGCATCATCATAAATATGAAGAGTAGTTTGTTGAATATATTCTTCTGTATACGATTTTTCAAAATTTTTTTTTATTCAATCAGTTCAAATGTGCAGCCCATAAAACCAATGGTATCTTTCATTTACCCCAAAGGAGAAAATAGCTACATATTTTCTGGCAGATGGGATCAAGCTGCCTTGGTTTTAAATATAGGGAGAATGGAGTCTTGTCCTTCACATTTGGAAAGTACATTGTGGAAATGTGAAAGTTCTGCTGAATGTCACATTTTAGATTTTTCAGCTATCCAAACTCCCATATTGAGGGCTCGTTTACACACAGATTGATTTGTTTAAACCAGAGGAGCTGGCTTTCTCACCAAAAGTCATTCAGAATCATCAGGGCTTTTAAACCTTAGCCAAGGCGAGTTCCACAATATCCACAGTTTAAAAGGGATGAACGATTTCTTCACAAATACTCGGGGATATTTAGGAACTCATGTCAGTCATCCAGAATCATCCTGGTAAATTTCTCTTATAAACAGAATACACATTGATGGTGACATTCCAGCTTCCTGCAGCTATTCCAGAGGTAGTGTCTTTACATCTGTTACAGCACTTGAGGTTGATCTGTGCTTTTTGTCTTGTCTTTTTTTTTTTTGGGTGGGGGGGAGGGGTTGGTTCTGCTGCATCTTGAAGAGGACAGGGCATCTTTGGTTAGGTAGAACTGAATCAAGATTTACTACTCTTTGTGACTTTGGACAAGCTTCTTAGACTTTCTGAATCTCAGCATTCTTATTTATAAAACCAGTGGAATGAAATCAGTCTTGCACTGTCAGAGGTAAGCAGGTCAGCTTTGTACCACTTTGCAAGTGCTATGTTATCATTATCTGAGTAAATGAAATAAAGACTAACCCTTAATTACCAGGAATCTATGAAGATGTACAATTTTGAGGCATAAGAAATGGCTAATGAAATGTTTATGAATTTTTCAAATAAAAAATGTTTTCCAGATCTCCAAAATATCCATTGATGAATGGGATTATTACAATAAAATTTAGACCATACATTTGCATAAAGAGAAGTGTTTGTTTAGTTGGACTCATAAACTATGTCCATTAAGAAATTCAAAAACTTCTCTATTTAAGCTTTTCCAAAACCGTGATTCCCTGTTCCACTTTTTTTCTCCCTTCCGGAAACCCTTATGTCAAGCAAGTAAAAGACAATTTATGCAGAATCATTCTAGCATGTCACAGGTCTATTTAGCGCTGAAGTGAATAAAATGACAACTCACAAGTCCCAACCCTGTTTTTGGTCAGGATTTTCAGTCCACAGTTTAAATGAAACTTCAGCATTTTCCTTAATGCCCAAAGTAATTTGGCAAACAGAATTTGAGAAAGGAACATTTTTGCTACTGCTCTGCAAGGCCCATATGCTCCATAAATATTATTTAGCATCTCCATGGTGCATTCTGTGTGCACTGTGCTTTATAATCATCGCTACAGCCATTAGCATAAAAATGCTTTTCTCCGGTCTTTTTTTTTCCATGCTTTGGCTTTCAAATTTTATCCTTATTCATAGCTCAAAAACTTTGCAAACAAATAAGATGCTGCACAGAATACTTTAGACAACTTCAATCCCAGTACTCATGTTCACTTTGTAGCATGAAACACATGTTAAGCAAGCATATAGCCAAGACTGGAGCACAGATAATAATATGTCATGAGACATAAGAATGGGAATATTTATTAATTTCATTAATTATAATATATGTTCCTCTTCACTTTCACTTTTCACTTTCATGCATTGGAGGAGGAAATGGCAACCCAATCCAGTGTTCTTGCCTGGAGAATCCCAGGGACGGCGGGGCCTGGTGGGCTGCCATCTCTGGGGTCGCACAGAGTCGGACACGACTGAAGCGACTTAGCAGCAGCAGCAGCAGCAGCAGCAGTTCCTCTTATGAAATTTAAAGCTGATCACAGAAGTAAGCTTGTTGTCCTGTATATATATGTGTATTATACATATATATGTATATATATATATATAAACATAGTATATTTACACATATACACATACGTAGTCTTCTTATAGTTCCTTTTTACTTTTATATTGATTATGTTTTTTATATAAAAGGTTAATAGATATATATTAGGGCAATGGTCAAATAAAGACAAGGATAAGCTTAGTTTGGAGAAATGTATATATAGGTTCTTTTGTAGTTTATAAATGTGGGGTAAATATTTTTTGGGAAACAAAGCAAAAGAAAGGGACCCAGTCTGCCACAAAAACCATAGTTCCCATTGGCAAAAAAACTAATCCAATTGCCCAGCACAGAATTTCATGATTTTGAAACTTGAAGGAAGCTTTTTTGATGAATTATCTAAAAGATAAACCATGAGTAGAAGGTAGAGAATAAGTTTTTAATAGATTTTGACCGTTGACAGTACACACAAAATAGACAACTATTAATGAGTGGGTTGCTTTTTCTAATACTGGTGTCTTTACACAGATTAAAAAAAAATACCTATCTTTGAGTCAAATCTTCCTCTATAGAATGTTATTACCATATTGAAAACCTGCATTTTTATTTCATTTAACAGACATAATTCTAAAGATTTGAATGAGAATCAAATTTTGATAAAAGATTCTATATTTTAAATAATATGTTTTTACTTAAAATCTCACAATTGTGTCCTTTGGTATGCAGAAGTTCTTAATTTCAAAGAAGTTTGAAGAAAGGGAAAAGAAAACCAACTCGTTTTTTTTTTTTAAAGGCAAAATTGTTGCCTCATCAAAAGTGATAACCAAGTAGCTCATTAACCTATCAACATGTGCTTAATATCATCAGTTGTTGGGAAATATAAAGTAAGACAACTGCCAGATATACTATACATCTACCATAATAACTAAAATGAGCTGAAAAGCATACATGCATTTATAAGATAAATATATAAAAGGATATTAATAGAATTTATCATACTAGCTTCAAAGTAGAGACCATCCAAAGTTTCATCCCCAGTATCATGGGTAAATGCATTCTGGTATATTCATTCAATGAAATTGATATGGCAGTAACATTTCACAAACTCCAGCTACACAAAACAATATCAATGACTCTCACAAACGTGGTGTTATTAATAAAAATTCAGACTTGGGACTTCCCTGGCAGTCTAGTGGTTAAGATTCTGAGCTTCCAGAGCAGGGACCATGGGTTCAATGCTTGGTACGGAACTAAGATCCCACACTTTGCGTGGTTCTCCTCACACCCCCCAAAAAAAGTACAGTTAAAATGTCAGAATTAAAAAAAGGACATACTGTAGGATTCTATTTATATGAAGTTAAAAAAACAGGCATCGCTAATCTATGGAGAGGGAAGAAAACTATGGTTACCTTTAAATGATGATTGGGGAATACTTACAGGGAGGAAGCATGAGGGAGGCATCCTGTGTTTTGGTAATGTCTGACTCAGGTGTGTTCATTATAAAGCTTCATCTAGATCTTATTAGTATATTTTTCTGAAATTTAACATGGGGGCTTAAAAATCTCAAAAATAAAGGGACCTCCTATATAGAATGGGCTTCCCTGGTGGTTCAGACGGTAAAGAATCTGCCTGCAATACAGGAAACCCAGGTTTGATCCCTGGGTCAGGAAGATCCCCTGGAGAAGGGAATAGCTACCCACTCCAGTATTCTTGCCTGGAGTGTTCCATGAACAGAGGATCCTGGTGGGTCCACGGGATCACAAAGAGTCAGACACAGCTGAGTGACTAACACTACAACTGCCATACAGAATAAATCACAAGTTTATTAATAAAGCAAAATAAAATATAGCAAACAGAGCCTTAAGAGTGTATGCATTTTGCTGTATAATGCAATTTCTCAGAGTTGTTCTGATGACTGTCCTTTGTGTCTGCCTTTCTTATGGAACTCATGCCACAGCATTGTGTTTATCTGTTTACATCTTTGTCATTTTGGGTTAGCCTGGAAACTTTCCTTGGGAAAGGAAAAAGGTAATACAAATACATGAAATAGTTAGATTTCTGTGCTGTACTCTTTAGAAAGAGGCAACATTGCAGCAAGCCCTGTCATTCCTGTGGCCTGTGCTAGAATCTCTTTACCAAGCCTCAGGTTCTTGGGGCTGAGCTATCATCTCTGAAGCCACACATGCCAATAAGTCGTGCCAATAAGCCACATTTCTGCCCTCAAACCCTAGCCCACTCCTGCTGCCATCAAGTTTGTGGAAGGTGATGACCTGAAAGCCAGTCAGACTATCTCTGTTAAACTTTTGTTCAGGAGATTTAGGACCAGAGATCAGTTGACATTTTTTTTTTTTTTCTTACTGAAAATGAGAAAAAAAGATTCCTCATCTAAACAATCTTTTTCTGACAAATGCATAATAGAGAAGAAAGGCCAGTAAACATGCAGAATCAAGAATGAAACAGAGAGATGAGATGAGACCATGTTACCCTGAAATACAGATGAGACCATATTATCCTGAAAGCTGGAGGAAATTAGCTTCCTTTGTTCATAACTTTATTTTTCACCTTCTAGCTATATGTGAAGACAACTACACTTCCCTTCTCTAAGCAATAGCTGCATCATTTTAACTTGATGCCACTTTTCCATGCTTCTGTTACTTGCAAAACCAAGCAAGCAAACCCTAAACCCTTACTTTAATATATGTGTGTGTGTGTGTGTGTGTGTATACATATATACACACACACTATATACACTGTTTCAGTTACTTTACCAGAGCTTGGAAATTTGTTCTATATGTATAACTTTATTTTTTTTTTTAATTTATACCTTGTTGATTTTGTTCATCTGAATTTAAATAAAGTAGCATCATAATTTATCATCTTGCTTAGGTTAACTATGGACTTCCCTGGTGGCTCAGACGGTAAAGCATCTGCCTACAATGCAGGAGACCTGGGTTCAATCCTTGGGTCAGGAAATCTCCTGGAGAAGGAAATGGCAACCCACTCTAGAATTCTTGCCTGGGAAATCCCATAGACGGAGGAGCCTGGTAGGCTACAGTCCATGGGGTCACAAAGAGTCAGACATGACTGAGCAACTTCACTTTTCTTCACTTTTTTTAGGTTAACCATGGAAGAAAATCTGGTTTACTAGAAGGCAAGTTTGTTGAAAGTGAGGAAATCGTATTCTGTGTCTCATGTTCAATATTTAGTGGGGCTTGATGTAAAGAGAACTTCCAGTATATACAGACTAGAAAAATGAATTGTCCTGACATGCCGAAAGTCTGCCTAACTGTGGAAACCAGAAGAATCCTCTGTAAGGCATGGTGGTGGCAGTGGTTGTTAAGGGGGAGAGTTTAGGGTGAAACCATGGGTATTTGGTGAGTTTCAGTTTCAGTTCAGTCCCTCAGTCATGTCCAACTCTTTGTAACATCATGAACCACAGCACACCAGGCCTCCTTGTCCATCACCAACTCCCAGAGTATACCCAAACTCATGTCCATTGAGTCGGTGGTGCCATCCAACCATCTCATCCTCTGTTGTCCCCTTCTCCTCCTCCACTCAATCTTTCCCACAATCAGGGTCTTTTCAAATGAGTTAGCTCTTAGCATCAGTGGTCAAAGTACTGGAGTTTCAGCTTAAACATCAGTCCTTTCAATGAACACCCAGGACTGATCTCCTTTAGGATGGACTAGTTGGATCTCCTTGCAGTCCAAGGGACTCTCAGGAGTCTTCTCCAACACCACAGTTCAAAAGCATCAATTCTTCAGCACACAGCTTTCTTTATAGTCCAACTCTCACATCCATACATGACTACTGGGAAAACTATAGCCTTGACTAGACAGACCTTTGTTGACAAAGTAATGTCTCTGCTTTTTAATATGCTATATAGGTTGATCATAACTTTCCATCCAAGAGTAAGCAGTCTTTTAATTTCATGGCTGCAATCACCATCTGCAGTGATTTTAGAGCCGAAAACAATAAAGTCAGCCACTGTTTCCACTGTTTCCCCATCTATTTGCTATGAAGTGATGGGATCAGATGCCATGATCTTAGTTTTCTGAATGTTGAGCTTTGAGCCAACTTTTTCACTCTCCTCTTTCACTTTCATCAAGAGGCTCTTTTGTTCTTCTTCACTTTCTGCCATAAGGGTCATGTCATCTGCATATCTGAGGTTATTGATATTTCTCCCGGCAATCTTGATTCCAGCTTGTGCTACCTCCAGCCCAGTGTTTCTCATGATGTACTCTGCATATAAGTTAAATTAGCAAGGTGACAATATACAGCCTTGACATACTCCTTTTCCTATTTGGAACCAGTCTGTTGTTCCATGTCCAGTTCTAACTGTTGCTTCCTGACCTGCATACAGGTTTCTCAAGAGGCAGGTCAGGTGGTCTGGTATTCCCATCTCTTTCAGAATTTTCCACATTTTATTGTGATCCACACAGTCAAAGGCTTTGGCATAGTCAATAAACCACAAATAGATGTTTTTCTGGAACTCTCTTGCTTTTTCCATGATCCAGCAGATGTTGGCAATTTGATCTCTGGTTCCTCTGCCTTTTCTAAAACCAGCTTGAGCATCTGGACATTCATGGTTCACGTATTGCTGAAGCCTGGCTTGGAGAATTTGAGCATTACTTTACTAGCATGTGAGAATTGTGCAATTGCGTGGTAGTTTAAGCATTCTTTGGCATTGCCTTTCTTTGGGATTGGAATGAAAACTGACCCTTTCCAGTCCTGGAGCCACTTCTGAGTTTTCCAAATTTGTTGACATAGTGAGTGCAGCACTTTCACAGCATCATCTTTCAGGATTTGAAATAGCTCAACTGGAATTCCTTCAACCTCCACTAGCTTTGTTCCTAGTGATAGTTCCTAAGGCCCACTTAACTTCGCATTCCAGGATGTCTGGCTCTAGGTAAGTGTGAGTAATCACACCATCGTGATTATCTGGGTCATGAAGATCTTTTTTGTACAGTGCTTCTGTGTATTCTTGCCACCTCTACTTAATAGCTTCTGCTTCTGTTAGGTCCATACCATTTCTGCAGTGGCTGTGCTTTGCTGGAAGCCGTGGAGAGATACCCCACGTCCAAGGTAAGAAACACCCAAGTAAGACGGCAGGCACTGAGAGAGGGAATCAGAGGGCAGAAGGACTGAAACCACAATCACAGATAACTAGCCAACATGATCACACGGACCACAGCCTTGTCTAACTCAATGAAACTAAGCCATGTCATGTGGGGCCACCCAAGACGGACAGGTCATGATGGAGAGGTCTGACAGAATGTGGTCCACTGGAGAAGGGAATGGAAAACCACTTCAGTATTCTTGCCCTGAGAACCCCATGAACAGTATGAAAAGGCCAAAAGATAGGACACTGAAAGATGAACTCCCCAGGTTGGTAGGTGCCCAATATGCTACTGGAGATCAGTGGAGAAATAACTCCAGAAAGAATTAAGGGATAGAGTTAAAGCAAAAACAGCACCCAGTTGTGGATAGGACTGGTATTAGAAGCAAAGTCTGATGCTGTAAAGAACAATATTGCATAGGGACCTGGAATGTTACGTCCATGAATCAAGGCAAATTGGAAGTGGTCAAACAGGAGATGGCAAGTGTGAACATTGACATTCTAGGAATCAGCGAACTAAGGTGGACTGAATTGGTGAGTTTAACTCAGATGACTATTATATCTACTACTGTGGGCAGGAATCCCTTAGAAGAAATGAAATAGCCATCATAGTCAACAAAAGAGTTTGAGATGCAGTACTTGGATGCAATCTCAAAACCGACAGAATGATCTCTGTTCGTTTCCAAGGCAAACCATTCAATATCACAGTAATCCAAGTCTATGCCCTGACCAGTAATGCTGAAGAAGCTGAAATTGAACGTTTTTATGAGGACCTACAAGACCTTTTAACACCCCAAATAGATGTCCTTCTTATTATAGGGGACTGGAATGCAAAAGTAGGAAGTCAAGAAACACCTGGAGAAACAGGCAAATTTGGCCTTGGAGTACAGAATGAAGCAGGGCAAAGGCTAATAGAGTTTTGCCAAGAGAACACACTGGTCATAGCAAATATCCTCTTCCAACAATGTAAGAGAAGACTCTACACATGGACATCACCAGATGGTCAACACTGAAATCAGATCGAGTGTATTCTTTGCAGCCAGAGATGGAGAAGCTCTAAACAGTCAGCAAAAACAAGACCAGAAGCTGTTGTGGCTCAGATCATGAACTCCTTAATGCCAAAATCAGATTTAAATTGAAGAAAGTGTGGAAAACCACTAGACCATTCAGGTATGACCTAAACCAAATCCTTTATGACTATACAGTGGAAGTGAGAAATAGAGTTAAAGGACTAGATCTGATAGAGTGCCTGATGAACTATGGTTGGAGGTTTGTGACATTGTACAGGAATCAAGACCACCCCCAAGAAAAAGAAATGTTAAAAAGCAAAACAGGTATTTGAGGAAGCCTTACAAATACCTGTGAAAAGAAGAGAAGTGAAAAGCAAAGAGAAAAGGAAAGATATACCCATTTGAATGCAGAGTTCCAAAGAATAGCAAGGAGAGATAAGAAAGCCTTCTTCAGTGATCAATGAAAAGAAATAGAGGAAGACAATAGAATGGGAAAGACTAGAGATCTCTTCAAGAAATTAGAGATACGAAGGGAACATTTCATGCAAAGATGGGCTCAATAAAGGACAGAAATGGTATTTGGTGAAGTGTGAGGGAAATCTTTAACAGAATTGAGGTGGGCCTAGCCTTGATGATTTTCTTCTCCCAAGAAACTGGCTCCATAGCTCCAAAAATAACATCAATTTTTAAAGTTTATTTGCTGTCCAAATAGTGACCAACATCTTTTTCTTTCTTTCTTTCTTTTTTTTAATATTCATGGAATCAAGGAACAAAATGTAGCCATTAAAAGGGGCTGTTTGGATGTTTACACTTGAGAAACAAATTTCTTGTCTTATTTCTGCTTATGCTCCAGAATGCCTAATTTGAAGGCTCATGATTTTCTGAGGCAGTGCAGCAGCCTGAGCTGTGCATAGCAGCTGCATGTTTATGTCTGATCCACAGACAGGAAGATGTGTCCATAAAACATGAGAATGTGATTATCAAAGCTCTGAAATGAGCAGTAGTGTGTGAGCAGGCACAAGACTGACTGTGCCAGACCCACTGTGGGCCCTGGATGACAAAACAGCGTAAAACACACAATTTCAATTTTAATTTCCAAAAGGCTTAATTGATTTAAAACTGATACACAACCATGATTTACTATTTATTCCACTTCTGTTTAGTCAGTCTTTCACTTAAACCCCATGGTTTCCTAAAGATATAGAGGGCCTATACCAAAAATGTTAACTAAGGCATACATTCTTATATGGCTGTTTTATTCAGACTCTTTGTTGTTGTTGGGCTTCCCCCATGGCTCAGCTGATAAAGAATCTACCCGCAATGCAGGAGACCTGGGTTCATTCCCTGGGTTGGAAGATCCCCTGGAGAAGGGAAAGGCTACCCACTCCAGTATTCTAGCCTGGAGAATTCCAAGAACTGTATAGTCCATGGGGTCACAAAGAGTGGACACAACTGAGTGACTTTCATTTTCTTGTTGTTATTGTTTATTGCAAGGGGAAATTTTGGATGAATTTAAGAAATAGGGAGATAAGATAATGAAATGGAATGAGGCATAGTTCTGAACTTCAGGTTCCAAAACACCCTGATATATCACAATCATTCCTGAGGTAGGTGTAAAGACTTTGTACAGATAGGGGTCAACTTAATGAAAATTTTTTATGATTTCCTTTTTAAAACACATTATATATTTTGAAGTTATATTTTTGGGATGTTTTTCTAATTGTATTTTTCAAATCTTCTTTGAGAGAAGCTGAAGTTGTGGTTAGATCACCAGGTAAAGGTAGGGTGAGCGGAGTACCATGTTGTAGGAAAAATCAACTTCATCCTTCATTTATCTGACAAGAGAGAAGAAGCTTTAAATTATCGAAATGAAAGGTCTCAGGATTTCATTACTGACACTCTTTATGTCTAAATACATCCTTAAAGTCCACTGAAGACACCTTTCATTTTTTCTCAAAAAATTATTGACTAACTGAAATCAACATGGTGTCCAATGTTTGGGGGGAATATAGGTTTTTGCCATGACCAGGTTATGGACAAATCACATGTAATTTTATTATAATCAAATATTGGGATAAAATTGCTTCTTGAAAGTCTTTAGACAAAGTAAGGACTTTGTCATCTTCAGGCATTGCCCCTTGAGGATGGGGACCAGGGCTGATGTGAATAGAGCAAAGGTTTATGCCGCTTTTTCCCAATGGACTGCAAGGTTTGTTCCACCAGAGTGGAATGTATGGCAAAAATGATATGGATATGACACTGTGAAATTCTCATCGTGGTTATTTTTGCTTTGTATCTTCTGAGTATTTGAAAGTGTTTTTTCTAACATTTGGGGCCCAAATTATTACTTTATTCTAAAGATGAGACAAACGTTCATTATGTAGATGTTGTGACCCAAAACATGGATACAGAACTGGACGTAAGAGGATCGTTATCACTGCTGTTGTGTTTTTTTTTTTTTTTCTTTGCTATATTTCAGTGCAAGAGACAATTTATGTTAGAAGTTAATGTTTAGAACTTTAAGTTACATTTTCTAATGTTCATAGTTCATGAGGCCAATACAAAATAATGTTTTATATCTAAACTTTACTGAAATTTTAGATGCTGGGATGATTAGAAAAGACTATAAACAAAGGTATTGCTCCTGGTGGCTTAGCAATAAAGAGTCCACCTACAATGCAGGAGATGTGGGTTCAATCCCTGGGTTGGGAGGATCCCCTGGAGAAGAAAATTGCAATCCACTCCAGTATTCTTGACTGGGAAATTCCATGGGCAGAGGAGCCTGGTAGGCTACAGTCCATGGGGTCACAAAAGAGTCAGATATGACTTAGCAGCTAAACAACAAAAACAAATTGTTCAGAAGACATCAAGTTCTTTAGGTAGATATGGTGAGTTTTAAGTCAACTCACACTTCTATAGTTCAATATATGGTAATTGTATAATTTTAAAGTTCTGTTTTTGAATAGAGGATGCAATGGTTTGTTCTTGGGAGTAATGATTTTTAATCAAATAGATTTAGGTTTTCATATTTTTCTATTTACTACATGGTTCAGGAACCTCATAATATTCCAATATTTTGGTCAAAATGATGATATTATGTCTGATTCATAGTTTATGATGATAAATAAACTATATAAGATGTTTAAAATCTCCAGCATATAGTAACTAAGTAACCCATAAATGTTTGTTTATAGTTTCCTTATAATTAGAAAGATAAAACTTATATAATCTCACAGAGATACATGAATGTCTGTGCTAATGTTAGGTAATAAGGGTGAGAAAATATTAATAGTCTTTATTACAGTGAGAAAAGCATTTAATGGGGATTTCTCTTTTGATCATCACCATAACCTTAAGAGATAAGTGCTATTTTTGTCCTCACTTTATAAAAGAGAAAATAGAGAAGCAATATTTCATAACTTGTCCAAGAGCACATAGTGATGGAGGGAGTGTTTAGTGTTGGCAATTTGACTCTTCAACATGTAACCTTATATACATACCACATCTAGAAATATATTAGGTTGGTGCAAAATTAATTGCAGTTTTACATTGTTGAACTTTGCTGCTTCATATTGGAATTCTTAAATATGATTATGTCAACATCATTTTAATGCAAATTCTTGCTTTTTTTTTTTTTTTTTGCTAATGACCTATTGCTGTTTATTTTACATTTGTTTTTGGCTAGGGAAATGATTTTAGGTAAAGGCAATTTGAGTGTTTTTATTATCTGAGTTCAAAATCAGTCGTAAAGCAATGGAGATAACTTGCAACATCAATTCATTTGGCCCAGGAACTGCTAGTGAACGTACAGTACAGTGGCGGCTCAAGAAATTTTACAAAGGAGACAAGAGCCTTGAAGATGAGGAGCATAGTGGCTGGCCATCAGAAGGTGGCAACAGCCAACTGAGAGGATCACTGAAGCTGATATTCTGACAACTACACAAGAAGCTGCCAAAGAACTCAGCATTAACCATTCTCTGGAAATTCAGCATTTGAAGCAAATTAGAAAGGTGAGAAAGCTCAGTAGATGGGTGCCTCATGAGCTGACCTCAAATCAAAAAAAATCATTATTTTGAAGTGTCATCTCTTATTCTATGCAACAACAATGAACCATTTCTCAGTCAAAATATTGATCAGATTGTGACATGCTATGAAAAGTGGATTGTATATGACAACCAGTGACTAGCTCAGTGATTGTACTGAGAAGTGCCAAAGCACTTCTCAAAACCAAACTTGCACCTAAAAAAGGTCATGGTCAGTGTTTGGTGGTCTGCTGCCGGTCTGATCCACTACAGCTTTCTGAATTCTGGGAAAACCATTACATCTCAGAAGTATGCTCAGCAAATTGAGATACACCAAAAATTGCAGTGCCTACAGCTGGCATTGGTCAACAGGAAGGGTCCAGTTCTTCTCCACAATGCCTGTCCACACATTGCACAATCAGTGCTTCAAAAGTTGAACAAATTGGGCTGTGAAGTTATGTTTCATCTACCATATGCACCTGACCTCTTGACAACCGACTACTACTTCAAGCATCTCAACAACTTTTTGCAGGGAAAACATTTCCACAATCAGCAGGAGGCAGAAAAGGCTTTCCAAGGGTTTGTCAAATCCTGAAGCATGGCTTTTTATGCTACAGGAATAAACAAACATTTCTTGTTGGCAAAAATGTGTTGATTTGTAATAGTTCCTATTTTGACTAATAAAGATATGCTTGAACCTAGTTATAATGTTTTAAAATTCACAGTCTGAAACTGTGGTTACTTTTGTACCAACCTAATAATAATCTGGCTGTAGAAAAATAAAAATAAATTTTAAAAAGTGCCTCAAAGATATGGAAACAGAATTAGGATGGATATAGAACTTCATACTTCTAAGTACCTACTTTAATATCCCACTTTGCAATTATTATTAAACCCATTCAAAGAATTGTTCATTCATTTTCTGGTTTAGATGTTAGAATTTCCATCTTCTTATAATTGCCTTTCTTCTGTTAAGCTTCCCTATCTGATTGAACATTACGACTGTACTGTAATTTTGTAAATATTCTTGAAGTTTACTTTTTAACACTTTTTTAAGACAAAATTCATATGCTATACAATGCATTCATTTAAAGTACACAATTTCATTTTTTAAAGTAAATTCAGAGCTATGTAACTTCACAATTCAAGTTTGCGTGCTAAATTGCCACAGTCGTGTCCAACTCTGTGTAGCCCTATGGATTATAGCCTGCCACCTCCTCCATCCACGGAATTCTCTAGGCAAAATACTGGAGTGGATTGCCATGCCCTTCTCCAGGAGATCTTTCTGACCCAAGGATCAAACTCATGTCTCTTACGTCTCCTGCATTGGCAGGCAGGTTTTTTACCACTAGTACCATGTCGGAAGCCCACAGTTCAAGTTTAGAACATAGCAAACTCTGTAAAAGAAACTCCATATCCTTTGGCAATCATTCCTCATTTCCCAATACCACCCCATAGACAACTACTAATCTACCTTCTCTTTCTATGGATTTGCCTTTTCTGGATACTTAATATAAATGGAATCATAGAACATATGATCCTATGTGACTGCCTTTCTTCACTTAGTATAATACTTGTAAGTTTCATCCACTTTGTAGTGAGAATCAATACTTCATTCCCTTTTAGTGCCAAGTAATATTCCATTGTATGCATATTTTGCATTTCATTTATCTATTTGTCAGTTAATAGGTATTTTCTTTCTACATTTTTGTTTTTATGAATAATGCTGCCAAGAACATTTATGAGCACATTTTTGCATCTATCTATATATATTTTTTAAATTTTTCTGGCATGTATACTTAGGAGTGGGCTTGCTACTGTAACAAAGTACCACAAACATATTGGTTTAAATTAATGCAAATGTATGATCTTACAGTTCTAGGCATCATGGGGTTCACTGGGAAAAATTCAAGGTGTTAGCTGGACTCTTTTTTTTCTAGAGGCTCTAGGTGAAAATCTATCACTCTTGCCTCTACCAGATTTTGGAGGCCATCTCCATTCCTTAGTTTCTGTGCCCTTTTCTCATCTTCAAAGCGAGCAAGGCATGACGTTTAAATCTCTGAGTCTTCTGTTTCCTGGCTTCACCTATAAAGGTCCTTATGATTTCACTGGACTCAACCAGACGATTGAGAATAGTCTCAAATCACTCATCTTCTTTACATCTGCAAAGTCCCTTTGCCATGTAAAATAACATGCTCACAGATTCTGGAGTTGAGGACATGTATACCTTTGGGGAGGGGGCATTATGTTCCATACCACAGTGGGTCATATAGTGATCCTATGTTTAACATTTTAGGAATTGCTTATTTTTCAAAGTGGCTGCTGTACTTTATATCCACACATGCAATACCTAAGGGTTTTAATTTTTCTGTATTCTCACCAACACCTGTTTATTGTCTGTTTTTTGGTATTAATCATCCCAGACTGTATGGCATCATATCTTGCAATTTTGACTTGCATTTTCCTGATAAGTAATGATATTGATACTCTAGTAATGTGCTTATTGACCTTTATTTATTTTATAAAGAAATGTCTATTCATATCATCCGTTCATATTTTCTTGAGTTGTCTTCTTATTTTTGAGTTGTAAGAATGATTTCTATGTTAGAATATAGGCCCTTATCAGATATATGATTTGCAAATATTTCTCCCGATATGCACTTTGTATTTTCACTTACTGGATGATATTGTTTGTAGTACTTAAATTTTAAGTTTTGAGCAAGTCCTAAAGAAAGTAGGGAAAACCACTAGACCATTCAGGTATGACCTAAATCAAATCCCTTATGATTATACAGTGGAAGTCAGAAATAGATTTAAGGGCCTAGATCTGATAGATAGAGTACCTGATGAACTATGGAATGAGGTTCATGACATTGTACAGGAGACAGGGATCAAGACCATCCCCATGGAAAAGAAATGCAAAAAAGCAAAATGGCTGTCTGGGGAGGCCTTACAAATAGCTGTGAAAAGAAGAGAATTGAAAAGGAAAGGAGAAAAGGAAAGATATAAACATCTGAATGCAGAGTTCCAAAGAATAGCAAGAAGAGATAAGAAAGCCTTCTTCAGCGATCAATGCAAACAAATAGAGAAAAACAACAGAATGGGAAAGACTAGAGATCTCTTCAAGAAAATCAGAGATACCAAAGGAACATTTCATGCAAAGATGGGCTCGATAAAGGACAGAAATAGTATGGACCTAACAGAAGCAGAAGATATTAAGAAGAGGTGGCAAGAATACACAGAAGAACTGTACAAAAAAGAGCTTCATGACCCAGATAATCACGATGGTGTGATCACTGACCTAGAGCCAGACATCCTGGAATGTGAAGTCAAGTGGGAGAAAGCATCACTACGAACAAAGCTGGTGGAGGTGATGGAATTCCAGTTGAGCAATTCCAAATCCTGAAAGATGATGCTGTGAAGGTGCTGCACTCAATATGCCAGCAAATTTGGAAAACCCAGCAGTGGCCACAGGACTGGAAAAGGTCAGTTTTCATTCCAATCCCAAAGAAAGGTAATGCCAAAGAATGCTCAAACTACCGCACAATTGCACTCATCTCACACTCTAGTAAAGTAATGCTCAAAATTCTCCAAGCCAGGCTTCAGCAATACGTGAACCGTGAACTTCCAGATGTTCAAGCTGGTTTTAGAAAAGGCAGAGGAACCAGAAATCAAATTGCCAACATCCGCTGGATCATCGAAAAAGCAAGAGAGTTCCAGAAAAACATCTATTTCTGCTTTATTGACTATGCCAAAGCCTTTGACTGTGTGGATCACAAGAAACTGTGGAAAATTCTGAAAGAGATGGGAATACCAGACCACCTGACCTGCCTCTTGAGAAATTTGTACGCAGGTCAGGAAGCAACAGTTAGAACTGGACATGGAACAACAGACTGGTTCCAAATAGGAAAAGAAGTACATCAAGGCTGTATATTGTCACCCTGCTTATTTAACTTCTATGCAGAGTACATCATGAGAAACACTGGGCTGGAAGAAGCACAAGCTGGAATCAAGATTGCCGGGAGAAATATCAATAACCTCAGATATGCAGATGACACCACCCTTATGGCAGAAAGTGAAGAGGAACTCAAAAGCCTCTTGATGAAAGTAAAAGAGGAGAGTGAAAAAGTTGGCTTAAAGCTCAACATTCAGAAAACAAAGATCATGGCATCCGGTTCCATCACTTCATGGGAAATAGATGGGGAAAGAGTGGAAACAGTGTCAGACTTTATTTTGGGGGGCTCCAAAATCACTGCAGATGGTGATTGCAGCCATGAAATTAAAAGACGCTTACTCCTTGGAAGGAAAATTATGACCAACCTAGATAGCATATTCAAAAGCAGAGACATTACTTTGCCAACAAAGGTTCGTCTAGTCAAGGCTATGTTTTTTCCTGTGGTCATGTATGGATGTGAGAGTTGGACTGTGAAGAAGGCTGAGGGCCGAAGAATTGATGCTTTTGAACTGCGGTGTTGGAGAAGACTCTTGAGAGTCCCTTGGACTGCAAGGAGATCCAACTAGTCCATTCTGAAGGAGATTAGCCCTGGGATTTCTTTGGAAGGAATGATGCTAAAGCTGAAACTCCAGTACTTTGGCCACCTCATGTGAAGAGTTGACTCATTGGAAAAGACTCTGATGCTGGGAGGGATTGGGGGCAGGAGGACAAGGGGACGACAGAGGATGAGATGGCTTGATGGCATCACTGACTCGATGGACGTGAGTCTCAGTGAACTCTGGGAGTTGGTGATGGACAGGGAGGCCTGGCGTGCTGCGATTCATGGGGTCTCAAAGAGTCAGACATGACTGAGCGACTGATCTGATCTGAATTTATTCAACTTTTCTTTTGCTGCTTATATTTTTAAGTTGTATTTAAGAAACCATTACCTAACTTAAATTCATGAAAATTTATACCTGTATTTCCTTTCATTCTTTCAGCATATTTTTTAGCTACTTTTAACATATTTATTATAATTTATTTAAAATATTTGTCTCTAAATCTGATATTTTGTCACCTTAAGTTGATTACTGTTGACTTTTAACTTTTTTTCCTGAGTATAGTTCATATTTTTTTTTTTTTTTGTACTTCTTATAGATCTTGAGTGTACTCTAGTTCTGCTGATAATTCATTGTGGAGACTCTTGTTTCTCTTATCTTCCTGTAAAGACTTTTATTTGAGCCAGTCATTCTTTTAGCAGATAATCACTTTTCACTTGTCTAGACTGGATCTTCTACATTATTAAAGCTATTTCTGGGAAGTCAAAAGAATTTTCAGGGCTGTCAAATTTAGAGGTACTAACCAGCCGTATCTTGGTTCCTCTTTGGTACTTCAGATTTGATTTTAGGCTTCATTTGGGCAGATCCAGGATGAACCTTGTTCTACCATATAGTCTTCATTCCAAAGGCTTGGCTTTACTGACAGCTCAGATAAATTCCTGCAGCAGTACTGCAGGGGTATGTAAATATCTACACTTTAACTGGGCCGAATCTTCAATGTCACCCTCTATTGCTTACCATTTCATATCCTCGTTCCACTTTCAATTGTATCACCTGCTTTTTGGAAATGTTTGTGTAATCTCATCCTGCATGTGTATAGGCCAGCCATAGTTCAGGGAATTGCAGAGCTCAATAACAGACACTGACACCTTCCCATGTACATCCCTTAACTGCTTTGTTTTGCACCTTCAGCCACTTTCAAATTCTGGACTCTCTCCTAGCTCAGTAGAAATGCTGGGCTCTGCTGAGATTCTAACTCCCTGTGTCATAGTTGGAAAATCATCCCCAATAGAGAATAAAAGCTATTATAGAGCTCACTCAAAGTTTCTTTCCTCTCGGGAATCATACTGTTCTAATGCCTCTTGTCCAATGTCAAAAAACTTTTTTCACTTATATGTTTTCCCCCTTTAATTAATATTATAATCTGATACAACTACTTCCTCATTACTCTTTACTATAAAATTTTACTGACTATTCTTGTGAGTGAGTGTGTGTGTGTGTGTGTGTGTGTGTGTGTCTGTTTCCAGATAGACTTTTAAACCATTTCCTCAAGCTCCAAAGTATATTTAAATTTTGTCTTTGAAGTTGCATTGATTTCATAGATTTAGGAGAACTAATATATTTATACTGTTGAGTTCTCTGAACTGAGAAAAATATTATGTTGTTCCCTTTTTATTTTCTCTTATGTACCTCAGCAGTGTTTAATACCCTCTTTATATATGTTGTAAACATTTCTTCTATACTTCATCTCAAGGATTTCACTATTTTTGGCTTGTGTAAAAAGTTAATATGATCATTTGAATAACAATTAACTTACTGCCATTTATCATTTAAAATATTTTATATAGCTTTACAACCAGCTATTATAATAATTAAAATTTTTTTTTACATGTCTTTATAGTTTCCTAGCTACTGGTCTTAAATTTCCAAATAAACAGTCAAATCTGCTGCGTATGATAATCTTATATTCTACTTTCTACCACCCCTTTCTTAGATAAAATATACTTTGCTTTTAAGATATTACTAAGACATAGATGTTTGATTTTTATCTAGTATCATACCAGCACTACACCTATGATCATGTGTTACTCATGTTGAATATTAATTTAATGTATTCAATTAACAGATGTCCCAAAATTGTGACATAATTTTACAATTTTTTAAAGAAAACCTGCTTTTCATTTCAGTGTAGATGTTGATGCAACTGCTCTTTTATTAATTTCTTCTTTCTATAGCTAATAATCTTTAATTTTGCATATGTAGAAAGGTTCATCTCAAAAGTATTCCTTGGGATTTTTGAAAAATTCCAGAGTACATTAATCATTAGTACTTTGTAATTAGAATTAGTATTTTCCTCCTCATATTTTTCTTCTTATTGGTAGTAACTAGTCAAGATAATTCTGTTTTCTTTCTGTTTGTTATACCTCCTTGAATGGAAGTCCATTCTTTGTATTTGCTTGAGAATTTCCTATTTACTCTCTTTGCTCTTATTTGGCAACATTTCCTTTAGAACTTAGTTAAAAGATTGGAATTTGACTGTTCAATATATCTCTTGCTTGAAGGACAAGGAAAGAGAAACAAAAAGCTAGAGTACATGTTTCAATTTAGATATGTTATCTAAAGATGAACACTTTTCTGCAAAACATGACAGATGCTTTGTCTCTCTCAGTGTTTGATTTTTTTTTTTTTTTTGATTGGAAATAAATACAGAGGCTTGAATTAAACATATATCACATGCATCTTTTATTTGGTTGTTTGTGTGCATTTAAGTCTGCTGTTTATCTATAAAAACTTAAGTTAAATGTGTACTTCTCATACCTGTCTGCTTTAACAAGCCTCTAAATTCTTATTTGGGTAGCCAGTTGTGCAGGTAGGGGTTGGTTGGGAGGAGACAGGGAAGAGAAACAAGAAGGTAGGTGTGCCCCCTCGGAGGAAAGGGAGGAAGGAAGGTGACCTAACGTTATTTACTAGTCAGAGTTCTGTGTATACTGGATGGAAATTATTTAATAAATCTAATACTGTGTGGTGATAAAGGTTGGGAAAATCTAATTTAAAAATCTGGTCCTCTGTGTTAATTCATCTCTATTTCCCTCCTTCCTGAAGTCAATAGAAATCTCAGGGATCTCTGGTTCTTTTCAGTGCATGATAATATGTGCTTTTCTATCAAAAAAATATACAAAGTCATCTAATGTAAATTCTCTGTTCTAAAATGGTTGTTTTAGTCACTAAGTTGCATCTGACTTTTTGCAACCTCATGAACTGCAGCATACCAGGCTTCCCTGTTCTTCACTATCTCCTAGAGTTTGCTCAAATTCATGTCCATGAGTCGGTGATGCTATCTAACCATCTCATCCTCTGCCACCACCTTCTCCTCCTGCCTTCAGTCTTTCCCAGCATCAGGGTCTTTTCCAATGAGTTGGTTCTTCGCATTGGGTGGCCAAAGTATTGAAGCCTCAGTTTCAGCATCAGTCCTTCCAATGTACATTCAGGGTTGATTTCCTTTAAGATTGACTGGTTTGCTCTCCTTGCAGTCCAAGGGACTCTCAAAAGTCTTCTCCAACCACAATTCAAAAGCATCGATTCTTTGATGCTCAGCCTTCTTTATGGTCCAACTTTCATATCTGTACATGAAAACTGGAAAAACCATAGCTTTGACTGCATGGACCTTGGTAGTGAAATGATGTGTCTGCTTGTTAATAATATGCTGTCTAGATTTGATTTGATGAATTGATGCCTTTGAACTGTGGTGATGGAGAAGACTCTTTAGTCCCTTGGACAGCAAGAAGATCAAACCAGTCAGTCATGAAGGAAATGAACCCTGAATACTCACTGGAAGAACTGATACTGAAGCTGTAACTCCAGTATTTTGGTCACCTGATGCAAACAGCTGACTCATTGGAAAAGTCCCTGATGCTTGGAAAGATTGAGGGTAGAAGGAGAAGAGGGTGTCAGAGGATGAGATGGCTAGATGGCATCATCGATGCAATGAACATGAACTTGGGCCAACTCTGTGAGATGATGAGGGACAGGGAGGACTGGCATGATGCAGTCTATGGGGTAGTGAAGAGTCAGACACGACTAGGTGACTGAACAACAGCAACTAGGTTTGTTATACCTTTCCTTCCAAGGAGCAAGTGTCTTATTTTCATGACTGCAGTTACCATCCACAGTGATCTTGAACCCCAAGGAAAGAAACTCTGTCCTTGTTTCACATTTCCCCCTTCTATCTGCCATGAGGTGATAAGACTGGATGCCATGATCTTAATTTTTTGAATGTTGAGTTTTAAGACAGCTTTTTCACTCTCCTCTTTCACCCTCATCAAGAGACTCTTTAGTTTCTCTTCCCTTTCTGCCCTTAGGTAGTATCATCTGCATATCAGAGGTTATTAATATTTCTCATGGCAATTTTGATTCCAGCTTGTGATTCATCCAGCCCATTTGTCATAATGTATTTTGCATAAAAGTTAAATAGTGTGACAATATACAGCACTGGCATACTCGTTTCCCAATTTTGAACCAGTCTGTTGTTCCATGTCTAGTTCTAACAGTTGCTTACTGACTGGCATACAGATTTCTCAGGAGACAGGTAAGGTGGTCTAGTAATCTCATCACTTTAAGAATTTTCCACAGATTGTCATGATCCACATAGTCAAAAGCTTTAGAGCAGTGAATGAAACAAAAGTAGATTTTTTTTCTGGAATTCCCTTGCTTTTTCTATAACCCAGCAAATGTTGGCAATTTGATCTCTGGTTCCTCTGCCTTTTCTAAACCCAAATTTTATATCTGGAAGCTTTCAGTTCACATACTGCTGAAGCCTAGCTTGAAGAATTTTGAATATAGCCTTACTAGCATATGGATGAGTACAATTGTGAGGTAGTCTGAATATTCTTTGGGAATATTGCCCTTCTTTGGGATTGGAATTAAAACTGACCCTTTCCAGTCCTGTGCCCACTGCTGAGTTTTCCAAATTTGCTGACATACTTAGTGCAGCATTTTAACAGCATCATCTTTTATTATTTGAAATAGCTCAGCTGGAATTCCATCACCTCCATTAGCTTTGTTTGTAGTGATGATTACTAAGGCTCACTTGACTTTACACTCTAGCATGTCTGGCTCTAGGTGAGTGATCGCACCATCATGGTTATCTGGGTCATTAAGATCTTTTTTGTATAGTTCTTCTTTGTATTATTGCCACCTCTTCTTAATATCTTCTGCTTCTGTCAGGCCCATACCATTTCTGTCCTTTATTGAGCCCATCTCTGCATGAAATGTTCCCTTGATATCTCCAATTTTCTTGAAGAGATCTCTGGTCTTTCCCATTCTCTTGTTTTCTTCTTTTTTTTTTTTCATTGTTCACTTAAGAAGGCCTTCTGATCTCTCCTTGTTATTCTCTGGAACTCTGCATTCAGTTGGGTGTATCTTTTTCTCCTTTGTGTTTCATTTCTCTTCTTTCCTTAGCTATTTGTAAAGCTTCCTCAGACAACCACTTTTCCTTCTTGCATTTCTTTTTCTTTGGAATGGTTTTGATTACCATCTCCTGTTCAGTGTTATGAACCTCTGTCAATAGTTTTTCAGGCACTCTATCTACCAAATCTAATTCCCTGAAAGTGTTCATCATCTGCATTGTATAATAATAAGGAATTTGGTTAGGTCATACCTGAATCCCTAGTGGTTTCCCCTGCTTTCTGAAATTTAAGTCTGATTTTGCAATAAGAAGCTCATGATCTGAGCAACAGTCACCTCTAGGTCTTGTTGCTGACTGTTTTGAGCTTCTTTGGAATCTTTGGTTCCAAAGAGGATAGTCTGATTTCAGTATTGACCTTCTGGTGATATCCATATATAGAGTGGTCTCTTTGTGTTGGGAGAGTGTGTTTGCTATGATCAGTGTGTTCTCTTGACTAGTGTGTTCTTAAAATAAAATGGAGTTTTATTATTTTCTGATATTACTGGACACTACTTTTCCTTTTTGTGTTTGTTTGCTTCTTTATGCATAACACCTTATTTTGGGACTTATTTTATACTCTAGTCTCTAAAAGCCCTTCCTCTTTCTGTTACATTCCTAACAATAACAATGTTATATTGGAAATATAATAGATGAAGAACTTAATATGGCCACAATTGGAGCTTGAGGGACCTACACAACCCAAGGAAAACATAAACAAAAGAAAATGAATAGGTAACTGGAGTGTAAAAAAAAAAAAAAAAAAGGAAAACTCCAGAAATCTGTAAGAGCATTCACTGGTAAATATCTCAGATTTGTATTTAAAATTAAAATATTACTGTCTTGATGACTGTGGCTTTGTAGTAGAGCCTGAAGTCAGGCAGGTTGATTCTTCCAGTTCCATTCTTCTTTCTCAAGATTGCTTTGGCTATTTGAGGTTTTTTGTATTTCCATACAAATTGTGAAATTATTTGTTCTAGCTCTGTGAAAAATACCGTTGGTAGCTTGATAGGGATTGCATTGAATCTACAGATTGCTTTGGGTAGTATACTCATTTTTACTATATTGATTCTTCTGATCCATGAACACAGTATATTTCTCCATCTCTTAGTGTCCTCTTTGATTTCTTTCACCAGTGTTTTATAGTTTTCTATATATAGATCTTTTGTTTCTTTAGATAGATATATTCCTAAGTATTGGAGAAGGAAATGGCAACCCACTCCAGTGTTCTTGCCTGGAGAATCCCAGGGACGGGGAAGCCTGGTGGGCTGCCATCCATGGGGTTGCACAGAGTTGGACACGACTGAAGCGACTTAGCAGCAGCAGCAGCATTCCTAAGTATTTTATTCTTTTCGTTGCAATGGTGAATGGAATTGTTTCCTTAATTTCTCTTTCTGTCTTCTCATTATTAGTGTATAGAAATGCAAGGGATTTCTGTGTGTTGATTTTATATCCTGCAACTTTACTATATTCATTGATTAGCTCTAGTAATTTTCTGGTGGAGTCTTTAGGGTTTTCCATGCAGAGGATCATGTCATCTGCAACCAGTGAGAGTTTTACTTATTTTTTTCCAATTTGGATTCCTTTTATTTCTTTTTCTGTTCTGATAGCTGTGTCCAAAACTTCCAAAACTATGTTGAATAGTAGTGGTGAAAGTGGGCACCCTTGTCTTCTTCCTAACTTTAGGGGAAATGCTTTCAATTTTTCACCATTGAGGATAATGTTTGCTGTGGGTTTGTCATATATAGCTGTTATTATGTTGAGGTATGTTCCTTCTATTCCTGCTTTCTGGAAAGTTTTTATCATAAATGGATGTTGAATTTTGTCAAAAGCTTTCTCTGCATCTATTGAGATAATCATATGGCTTTTATTTTTCAATTTGTTAATGTGGTGTATTACATTGATTGATTTGTGGATATTGAAGAATCCTTGCATCCCTGGGATAAAGCCACCTTGATCATGATGTATGATATTTTTAATGTGTTGTTGGATTTTGATTGCTAGAGTTTTGTTGAAGATTTTTGCATCTATATTCATCAGTGATATTGGCCTGTAGTTTTCTTTTTTTGTGGGATCTTTGTCAGGTTTTGGTATTAGGGTGATGGTGGCCCCATAGAATGATTTTGGAGGTTTACCTTCCTCTGCAATTTTCTGGACGAGTTTAAGTAGGATAGGTGTTAGCTCTTCTCTAAATTTTTGGTAGAATTCAGGTGTGAAGCCATCTGGTCCTGGGCTTTGTTTGCTGGAAGACTTCTGATTACAGTTTCAATTTCTGTGCTTGTGATGGGTCTGTTAAGATTTTCTATTTCTTCCTGGTTCAGTTTTGGAAAGTTGTACTTTTCTAAGAATTTGTCCATTTCTTCCAGGTTGTCCATTTTACTGGCATATAATTGCTGATAGTAGTCTCCTACAAAGCCACAGTCATCAAGACAGTATGGTACTGGCACAAAGACAGAAATATAGATCAATGGAACAAAATAGAAAGCCCAGAGATAAATCCAAGCACCTATGGACACTTTATCTTTGACAAAGGAGGCAAGAATATACAATGGATTAAAGACAATCTCTTTAACAAGTGGTGCTGGGAAAACAGGTCAACCACTTGTAAAAGAATGAAACTAGAACACTTTCTAACACCATACACAAAAATAAGCTCAAAATGGATTAAAGGTCTAAACTTGAGACCAGAAACTATAAAACTCCTAGAGGAGAACATAGGCAAAACACTCTCCAACATAAATCACAGCAGGATCCTCTATGACTAACCTCCCAGAACATTGGAAATCAAAGCAAAAATAAACAAATAAGACCTAATTAAAATTAAAAGCTTCTGCACAACAAAGGAAACTATAAGCAAGGTGAAAAGACAGCTTTCAGAATGGGAGAAAATAATAGCAAATGAAGCAACAGACAAACAATTAATCTCAAAAATATACAAGCATCTCCTGCAGCTCAATTCCAGAAAAATAAACGACCCAATCAAAAAATAGGCCAAAGAACTAAACAGATATTTCTCCAAAGAAGACATACATATGGCTAACAAACACATGAAAAGATGCTCAACATCACTCATTATCAGAGAAATGCAAATCAAAACCACTATGAGGTACCATTTCATGCCAGTCGGAATGGCTGCTATCCAAAAGTCTACAAGCAATAAATGCTGGAGAGGGTGTGGAGAAAAGGAAACCCTCTTACACTGTTGGTGGGAATGCAAACTAGTACAGCCACTATGGAGAGCAGTGTGGAGATTCCTTAAAAACCTGGAAATAGAACTGCCATACGACCCAGCAATCCCACTGCTGGGCATACACACCAAGGAAACCAGAATTGAAAGAGACACGTGTACCCCAATGTCCATCGCAGCACTGTTTATAATAGCCAGGACATGGAAGCAACCTAGACGTCCGTCAGCAGACGAATGGATAAGACAGCTGTGGTACATATACACAATGGGGTATTACTCAGCCATTAAAAAGAATACATTTGAATCAGTTCTAATGAGGTGGATGAAACTGGAGCCTATTATATGGAGTGAAGTAAGCCAGAAAGAAAAACACCAATACAGTATACTAAGGCATGTATATGGAATTTAGAAAGATGGTAACGATAACCCTGTATGGGAGACAGCAAAAGAGACACAGATGTATAGAACAGTCTTTAGGACTCTGTGGGAGAGGGCGAGGGTGGGATGATTTGGGAGAATGGCATTGAAACATGTATAATATCATATGTAAAATGAATCACCAGTCCAGATTTGATGCATGATACAGGATGCTCGGGGCTGGTGCACGGGGATGACCCAGAGGGATGGTATGGGGAGGGAGGTGGGAGGGGCCTTCAGGATGGGGAACACGTGTACACCCGTGGCAGATTCATGTTGATGTATGGCAAAACCAATACAATATTGTAAAGTAATTAGCTCCAATTAAAATAAATAAATTTGTATTAAAAATTAAAATATTTATTGAGCTTATTTGATGCCAGAAATTGTACCAAAGACTCATTTTATAATTTTTTATGAAAGCAATTTCATAATATATTGGTAGGGTGTTTGACTGATGCAGGGTTGACTGAGCCAAGCCTTTTCTAATGGCCAGATTTCTTTTGATGCAAACTAACAGTGTAACTAAGCCAAAAATAATCTAGAAGAATATACCTCCAACCCTCCACTCACCCAATAATCAGTTGTTTATTGAGCAGCTCTTAAATGGCACATATAAGGTTTATGTATATTGAAAATAAATAAACATTGTTAATATCTTCAAAAAGCTTATAGTCTAGGGAGAGACAATGAAATATAAACATACAAATAAATGCATATTATAAGTTATGATGAATACTTTGAAAGAAGGAAATTGTTTATGGTGACAGTGGAAGAAAGACATCATTCAAGATGAAACTGTATTATCATAGTTGTGCTATGTTGATTGAAAAAAAAGGACAGGTGCCCATCACCAAAAAGAGTAAAAAGTAACTTTACAACAAGATGTTAAAATGTTTGGTTGCACCTGGTCAAAGTAGTTTTGTGCTTAGAAACAGCATTTTATTTTACAGTTCCTTTATAGTATAGTTTCTTTAATGTTGATGGAATTCAAAATATTGTAGCACTTTCAAGTACTAAACAATAGTGTAATATATTCTTTATGACTTTAAAAGAAAGCACTCAGGAGAAATTAAAGAGCTCCATAAGTAACCCACATGTGTGGCAGACCAAGGGAGCTCGTCACCCCTTCCAGTCCTTTAGGTTACAGAAGGTCCTTGTAACACCAGTGAAAAGGGAATCAATGAATGCCACATGTTTTAAGTGACAAGTGCAAGAGTATATATTATTCCTGTTCATCCTTGCAACAATGACAGAAGAACTATGTTAAGCTTATGGATAACTTTTCTTCAACAGATATTTGGCGAGAGTTCACAAGTGGTATTTCTTGGTACTTGGTGAAAAAGAAAATGATGAGGCTACTTTCCCAATTAGTATATTCAGCTGACTCTGTGGCAGAAGAAAATGCAGACTGATTATTCAGCGTCCAAATGAGTGTGTCCTGAACTTGCTCATTCCATAAGTGAGTGTTGATACATAGCTGCCTTCTATAAATGCCATAGGAATAAGTGAGAAAAAAAAGAGAGAAAATAAGAGGAACAGGAAGACAGGAAATAACGAGCATTTGGAGTACTCCAGGCATTATTTTCTTTTTCCAGTTTGGTTGACATATAATTAACATATAACATTGTGCAAGTTTAAGATGTAGAACATAATGGCTTCATGATATATGCCGATATTGTGAAATTATCGTCACAATAGAAACATTTGAGATTTATTCCTTTATTCTCTCTCAAATATATGATATCGTTAACTATACTCACAGGGCTTCCCAGGTGGCATGGTAGTAGAGAATCCAGCTGCCAATGTAGACGATGCAGGAGACACAGTTCAATTCCTGGATTGGGAAGATCCCCTGGAGTAGGAAATGACAACCCACTCCAGTATTCTTGCCTGGAAAACTCCATGGACATAGAAGCCTAGTGGGCTATAGTCCATGAGGTCTCAAAGAGTCGGACATAACCGAGCAACTGAGCACACACACCATGCTGTACATTACACCCCCAGAAATTATTTATCTTACACCTGAAGGTTGTCCTGTGCCCACCTTTGCCCATTTCACTCCCACACCTCCACCTCTGACAAGCACCAAACTGTTCTCTGTTTCTATGAGTTTGTCTTCTTTAGAATCTGCATATAAGTTAAAACATGGTATTTGACTTTCTGCATCTGACATTATTATTAATTTGAAGTAACAAATGCATGACTGTGGCACCGGGGCAGGGAAAGAAGGAAGACGATTACATGTCATTAGTTAACAAGCTCTGAAATGAGCCAGCCTGAACTTGTGTTATGTTAATAGTACTGGACACAAAAATAGGACATATTACAAAAGATGCACACACATTTAAAAACAGACATGTTGGAAAAGGTTAACAGAGATATGTAACCAAAGTGAAAGTAGATATATCTATGTGACACGTTGACAGTCTTCCAAGGAATCTGTAGTTCTCTCCCTCTCTTCTGAGTAAGAAGAATATTGATAAAATATTCATGTAAGATAAAGAGTATGTCTTTATTATTATTATTCTTTTTCTGGACAGAACTGTAGGTGTGGCAGGGACACCCATGGAAACAGAGCATGACTAGATGTCTTAGTGAGCTTTATGAATGTTTGAACATTTAAGAATTGAGACCTCCTGAATATGAAAGTCTAATTCATTTTGGCATTTGACAGTTTGCCGGCGGTTTACACTTGGTAAGTGCACCTGACTCTGTCAGTCTGTTTTCACAAGCTACCTATCTGTCACATTGTGAGAGGCTTTTCCTCCGCTTTCACACAGGCTGTCTTTTTTATATTGTTTTCCTCATGGAGATTTAAAGACTGCGTGGTGAAAGGCCACATAATCAGTCTTTGGGATGACACCATGCCTGTACTCTAAATATCAAAATAGTAAGAAAAATGCATACTGTTTGGGAAACTGTGATTTAAGTTACAATCCAGTACTGAATGGACATTGCACTTCAGGCACTTGTTAGCAATTTGTAGTTCTGTTTGTTTGTTATTGTTCATAATTTAGAATCTAGTCTTCCACAATACAAGTAGTGAAGCACAATGTGAGGAATCGAAATGATGCAAAGATAAATGGAGAAAAGTATTTGTAATCCCTAGAAGGATTGCAATCCCTCTTAATAGTAAACCCTCCCAAGAAGTTCTGTGAAAGTGTATTTGTCAGTCCTGAGATCTGTAATATAACAGACTGTGAATCACAGGGAGAATCCTGGTGTCCTTGTGATGATATTGCTAGCGGAGTTACACATAGCTGGACTTCCCTCATGGCTCAGATAGTAAAGGATCTGGCTGCAATGCAGGAGACCCAGGTTTGATCCCTGGGTTGGGAAGATCCCCTGGAGGAGGGAATGGCTACCCATGCCAATATTCTTGCCTGGAGAATCCAATGAACAGAGGAGCCTGGTGGGCTACAGTCCATGAAGTCACAAATAGTTAGAGCACGACTAAGCGACTAACACTTACACTGACTCCAAATGTAGGCTAGACTGTGAAGAATGGTATGACACCATGAAAGAAAAGGTTCAGAGAAGAAAGGCAAAGGATCAGAAAGCTCCTGGGTCATTACATAAGACATTTTATCTCCTGACAACACAGCCTGCAAATGCACTAGGATATTTTTGTGCTGTTGAGGGCCACTTGACTATCTGGGGAATGTTGAGTAAACAGGCATCATAACAGGCAGTGTGTCTTGCATCTCATAGCAGTTGAGAGGTGGTACTGTTCAGTCACCCAGGGGAAAGAGCAAAGGAGGTTTTACCTCCAAATTTACCTCACACAGAATTAGCCTGGCCTGAACATAACTTCTCAGCCTTAGTAAGTCAAATAATAAGTCTTCTCTGAAAACTTTTAAAATGCCTGGTCTAGCATATAACTGTAAAAGTAGGGTTGGAAAATTTCATATCACTAACAAGAAGAATTCCTAAAGTCCTTTTCAGTAGAAATTTTTTCAACAGAAATTAAGGTTGTTAGTAGAAAATTTGTTAGGGTAATGCATTGATATTTTCAGTCTCCTTAATAAAATCATGAAACATGAAAATTAAACAAAAGATGTTTGTGGGCTAAAAGTAGATGTTTAACCATGCCATTGTGTAAAGAAAAAGTTGCAGTGCTCTTGATCAGAAGTTGATATTGGAGAAGTATTTCCTCATCCAACTGTCCAGGTAACATTTATCTGCTAACATGTACCTGGTGATTTTAAGTGATTACCATATATCAACTAAATGCCAGGCATGAAAACAGTTAGTTCATAAGAGAATTTTTTAAAAGACTGAAACACACTCTCTATTAGTCCCATCAGAAATTACAAGGATTAGAAATACTTTACTCTGAGAAGAGAACAGAAAGATAGAGATTTTACTGTTTTAACAACTGAATTATCAGTCCACAGTTAAGTATTAAAAATAAAACTGACACTGACTCTATCAATAAATAATTCATTACTGCCAAGAGAAATTTTATTAAAATTGAAATTGAGGATTATCAAAAGAACAATGATAAACACTATGTATCAAGAAGTGTTTTATTGTGAAGATTAAAAGCCATGCTAAGAGAAGAGATAATTTAGTTTGTTTCAACACACAAAAAAAGGAATAGAAACAAAAAAAAACACTCTTGTTTGAAAAATAAAAGTCTGAGAATTACTTCAAGCAGGCAAGACAAATATACAAACTGCCAGCCAATTTTCATTAAAAATAAGGAAGGAGATTAAAGGAAAAATTAAAATTCAAGCACAAATCACAACACATCATTTGAATGTGAAGGATAGCAAGGAGAATGCAGACTTTCTAGACCCCAATTATTAAGATATTAGATATATGCACTTGAAAAGCCTACATCAGAGAGGGAATTTAGCATTTACTTTGAGGATTCTGATAGATTATTTTGTGATATGATAGAAACAGTCAGAAGTTTTGTCCTTTTTTGTTTTTTTCACATAACCATTTTTTTTTTTTCAAGAACTCCTTGATGACTCATACAGACTACAAAATGTCATTTCCATATACTGAACCTATAAACCTAGCTGAGATGACAGTTATTTGCATCACATATTTTATGGTTCAGTTCAGTTCACTCATTTGTGTCTGACTCTTTGTGACCCCATGGACTGCAGCACACCAGGCCTCCCTGTCCATCACCAACTCTCAGAGCTTACTCAAACTCCTGTCCATAATCCGTGATGCCATCCAACCATCTCATCCTCTGTTGTCTCCTTCTCCTCCTGCCTTCAATCTTTCCCAGCATCAGAGTCTTTTCTAGGGAGTCAGTTCTTCATATCAGGTGGCCAAACTATTGGAATTTCAGCTTCTGCATCAGTCCTTCCAATGAATATTCAGGACTGATTTCCTTTAGGATGGACTGGTTGGATCTCCTTGCAGTCCAAGGGACTCTCAAAAGTCTTTTCCAGCACTCAGTTCAAAAGCATCAAGTCTTCGCTACTCAGCTTTCTTTATATTTTATATTTATATTATATGGTAGAGAATGGAAAATGAAATTAAGGAGTATAGAAGAGAAGAGAACAAAGGACCACAGACAAAATTTAAATGAGAGAAGGAATTTAGAATTCTCTGTAGCAAAGGACATTGGCATGTCTTTTTATTGAGTTATGGAGTAACTATACCATCCAGGTGAGAGAGATCTTTAAAATTCTTTTATTTAATGTTTACAGTGAACTAGATCTAAGAAACTCACAATCAGAAGGCTCCTTGGTCTCCAAATGACCTATGTTTCATATTTAGTTTCTAATCAAAGCAGCAACCCTTCCCATGAGCTTTATAAATTGTTGTTTAATATCTGGTTAAACTAATCAACCAGTCATCTACTTATGACAAGATTGGAAAATTTTAGTTACTTACCATTTTAGAAAGTTAGACCTTATTTTGATTACAAATATATCTTCATGTAACTTTTCTTGCATGGTTTTATCTTGAGCTACAGAAGTCTAATTGCTTTCACATGAATGGTTTAAAATATTTGAAATTACATTTGTCCTCCTTTTTAAATTAAATACCCTTGGATATTTTCTATAATTTCTTCAGGGGCATATAAATTTATCCTGTATATGAACTACTATATACCAAGAACTACTATATACCAAATGAATTAGATATATCATTTATATAAACTAAAGATGAAAGCATGAAAAGCTTTAAAATTGGTATTCTATTTCCCCTTTCAGCTATAAGGAACTAGTTTTGTTGTATCAATCATTATTCTAAAAACAAATTAGAAATTAAATTCTCTCTCTTTCTCTATCTAGATAGAGAGATAGACATACACATATTAGTATCTCTGTAACCTCTGAAATCTTGGGCGAAAGGAACGGGTTCATGAAGACTAAAATGAATCTTTCAAACAGTTTAGTATCATATGTTTGTACAGATGATTTACTTTTCATCTAACTTCTTGTTAGAATCAGAAGTACATGCTTTCTTGATTAGCAATGCACAATTCAAATACTAGGTTTTATGATAATTTCTGCATAGATTAAGTAATGTTCAGTAATAAATGTCCATGCATACAAGAAAATTTTACCAAGAGAAAAACAAGAGAACAAACCTATAGGCAATACAGACTATGGTGTTACTAGAGGCAAAATTTTAAATAATTGTGATTGATATGTTAAATGTTAAGAATTAGCTTTGCTGTTAACAGATATGGCATATGGATACTGTATAAAATAAAATATAAGAGATAAAATTTAAAAGCAAATGAATGGGTTTAATAGCAAAGTTCAGTTCAGTTCAGTTCAGTCGCTCAGTCATGTCCGAGTCTTTGTGGCCCCATGAACTGCAGCACACCAGGCCTCCCTGTCCATCACCAACTCCCAGAGTCCACCCAAACCTATGTCCATTGTGTTGGTGATACCATCCAACCATCTCATCCTCTGTTGTCCCCTTCTCTTCCGGCCCTCAATGTTTCCCAGCATCAGGGTCTTCTCAAATGAGTCAGCTCTTTGCATCAGTGGCCAAAATATTGGAGTTTCAGCTTCACATCAGTCCCTCCAATGAACACCCAGGACTGTTCTCCTTTAGGATGAACTGGTTGGATCTCCTTGCAGTCCAAGGGACTCGCAAGAGTCTTCTCCAACACCACAGTTCAAAAACATCAATTCTTCAGTGCTCAGGTTTCTTTATAGTCCAACTCTCACATCCATACATGACCAATGGAAAAACCATAGCCCTGACTAGACAGACCTTTGTTGGCAGAGTAATGTCTCTGCTTTTTAATATGCTGTCTAAGTTGGTCATAACTTTCCTTCCAAGGGGTAAGTGTCTTTTAATTTCATGGCTGCAATCACCATCTGCAGTGATTTTGGAGCCCAAAAATATAAAGTCTGACACTGTTTCCACTGTTTCCCCATCTATTTGCCATGAAGTGATGGGACCAGGTGCCATGATCTTCGTTTTCTGAGTGTTGCGCTTTCAGCCAACGTTTTCACTCTCCTCTTTCACTTTCATCAAGAGGCTCTTTTGTTCCTCTTCACTTTTTGCCATAAGGGTGGTGTCATCTGCATATCTGAGGTTATTGATATTTCTCCCGGCAATCTTGATTCCAGCTTGTGCTTCCTCTAGCGCAACATTTCTCATGATGTACTCTGCATATAAAAACAAGCAGGATGTCAATATACAGTCTTTACGTACTCCTTTTCCTATTTGGAACCAGTCTGTTGTTCCGTGTCCAATTCTTACCGTTGCTTCCTGACCTGTAAGCAGGTTTCTCAAGAGGCATGTCAGGTGGTCTGGTATTCCCATCTCTTTCAGAATTTTCCACACTTTATTGTGATCCACACAGTCAAAGGCTTTGGCATAGTCAGTAAAACAGAAATGGATGTTTCTCTAGAACTCTCTTGCTTTTTCAATGATCCAGTGGATGTTGGCAATTTGATCTCTGATTCCTCTGCCTTTTCTTGAACTTCTGCAATTTCATGGTTCATGTATTGCTGAAGCCTGGCTTGGAGAATTTTGAGCATTACTTTACAAGCGTGTGAGATGAGTACAATTGTGCAGTAGTTTGAGTATTCGTTGTCATTGCCTTTCTTTGGGGTTGGAATGAAAACTGACCTTTTCCAGTCCTGTGGCCACTGCTGAGTTTTCCCAAATTTGCTGACGTATTGAGTATAGCACTTTCACAGCATCATCTTTTAGGGTTTGAAATAGCTCAACTGGAATTCCATCACCTCCACTAGCTTTGTAGTGATGCTTTCTAAGGCCCACTTGACTTCACATTCCAGGATGTCTGGCTCTAGATTAGTGTGAGTGAACACACCATCGTGATTATCTGGGTCATGAAGATTTTTTTGTATAGATCTTGTGTGTATTCTTGCCACCTCTTCTTAATATCTTCTGCTTCTGTTAGGTCCATACCATTTCTGTCCTTTATCGAGCCCATCTTTGCATGAAATGTTCCTTGATATCTCTGATTTTCTTGAAGAGATCTCTAGTCTTTCCCATTCTATTGTTTTCCTCATTTCTTTGCATTGATCGCTGAGGAAGTCTTTCTTATCTCTCCTTGCTATTCTTTGGAACTCTGCATTCAAATGGGTATATCTTTCATTTTCTCCTTTGCTTTTCACTTCTCTTCTTTTTACAGCTATATGTAAGGCCTCCTCAGATAGTCATTTTGCTTTTTTGCATTTCTTTTTCTTGGGGATGGTCTTGATCCCTGTCTCCTATACAATGTTACAAACCTTTGTCCATAGTTCTTCAGGCACTCTGTCTATCACATCTAGTCCCTTAATTCTATTTCTCACTTCCACTGTATAGTCATAAAGGATTTGATTTAGGTCATACCTGAATGGTCTAGTGGTTTTCCCCACTCTCTTCAATTTAAGTCTGAATTTGGCAATAACGAGTTCATGATCTGAGCCACAGTCCACTCCCAGTCTTGTTTTTGCTGACTGTATATACCTTCCTCATCTTTGGCTGCAAAGAATATAATCAATCTGATTTCAGTGTTGACCATCTGGTGATGTCCATGTGTAGAGTCTTCTCTTGTGTTGTTGGAAGAGGGTGCTTGCTATGACCAATGTGTTCTCTTGAGAGAACTCTGTTAGCTTTTGTCCTGCTTCATTCTGTATTCCAAGGCCAAATTTGCCTGTTACTCCAGGTGTTTCTTTACTTCCTACTTTTGCATTCCAGTCCCCTGTAATGAAAACGACGTCTTTTTTGGGTTCTAGAAGGTCTTCATAGAACCATTCAACTTCAGCTTCTGCTGTGTTACTGGTGGGAATATAGACTTGGATTATCATGATATTGAATGATTTGCCTTGGAAATGAACAGAGATCATTCTGTCGGTTTTGAGATGCATCCAAGTACTGCATTTCAGACTCTTTTGTTGACTATGATGGCTATTCCATTTCTTCTAAGGGATTCCTGCCCACAGTAGTAGATATAATGGTCATCTGATTTAAATTCAACCATTCCAGTCCATCTTAGTTTGCGGATTCCTAGAATGTTAATGCTCACTCTTGCCATCTCCTGTTTGACCACTTCCAATTTGCCTTTGTTCATGGACCTAACATTCCAGGTCCTATGCAATATTCCTATGCAATATTGCTCTTTACAGCATCGAATCTTGCTTATATCACCAGTCCCATCCACAACTGTGTGTTGTTTTTGCTTTGTCTCCATCCCTTAATTCTTTATGGTGTTATTTCTCCACTGATCTTCAGTAGCATATTGGGCACCTATTGACCTTGGGAGTTCATCTTTCAGTGTCCTATCTTTTGCCTTTTCATACTGTTCATAGGGTTCTCAAGGCAAGAATACTGAAGTGGCTTGCCATTCCCTTCTCCAGTGGACCACATTCTGTCAGACCTCTCCACTATGAGCTGTCTATCTTGGGTGGCCCCACATGGCATGGCTCAGTTTCATTGAGTTAGAGAAGGCTGTCGTCCATGTGATCAGATTGTCTAGTTGTCTGTGATTGTGGTTTCAGTCTATATGCCCTCTGATGCCCTCTCTCAGCACCTACCATCTTACTTGTGTTTCTCTTACCTTGGACATGGGGTATCTCTTCACGGCCACTACTTACCTTGGTCGTGGGGTAGCTCCTCTCGGCCAGCCACCCCTGCCCTCAGGCACAGGGTAGCTCCTCTTGTCCATGCTCGTGTGCCGTCGCAAATAAAATCAGTTCAGTTCAGTTCAGTCACTCAGTCGTGTCCGACTCTTTGTGACCCCATGAATCGCAACACGCCAGGCCTCCCTGTCCATCACCAACTCCCGGAGTTCACTCAGACTCACGTCCATCGAGTCAGCGATGCCATCCAGCCATCTCATTCTCTGTCGTCCTCTTTTTCTCCTGCCCCCAATCCCTCCCAGCATCAGAGTCTTTTCCAATGAGTCAACTCTTTGCATGAGGTGGCCAAAGTACTGGAGTTTCAGCTTCAGCATCATTCCTTCCAAAGAAATCCCAGGACTGATCTCCTTCAGAATAGACCGGTTGGATCCCCTTGCAGTCCAAGGGACTCTAAAGAGTCTTCTCCAATACCACAGTTCAAAAGCATCAATTCTTTGGTGCTCAGCCTTCTTCACAGTCCAACTCTCATATCCATACATGACCACTGGAAAAACCATAGCCTTGACTAGACGGATCTTTGTTGGCAAAGTAATGTCTCTGCTTTTGAATATGCTATCGAGGTTGGTCATAATTTTCCTTTCAAGGGGTAAGCGTCTTTTAATTTCATGGCTGCAGTCACCATCTGCAGTGATTTTGGAGCCCCAGAAAATAAAGTCTGACACTGTTTCCACTGTTCCCCATCTATTTCCCATGAAGTGATGGGACCTGGATGCCATGATCTTCGTTTTCTGAATATTGAGCTTTAAGCCAACTTTTTCACTCTCCACTGTCACCTTCATCAAGAGGCTTTTTAGTTCCTCTTCACTTTCTGCCATAACGGTGGTGTCATCTGCATATCTGAGGTTATTGATATTTCTCCCAGGCAATCTTGATTCCAGCTTGTGCTTCTTCCAGCCCAGCGTTTCTCCTGGTGTACTCTGCATATAAGTTAAATAAGCAGGGTGACAATATACAGCCTTGACGTACTCCTTTTCCTATTTGGAACCAGTCTGTTGCTCCATGTCCAGTTCTAACTGTTGTTTCCTCACCTGAATATAGGTTTCTCAAGAGGAAGGTCAGGTGGTCTTATATTCCCATCTCTTTCAGAATTTTCCACACTTTATTGTGATCCACACAATCAAAGGCTTTGGCATAGTCAATAAAATAAAATGCTGCTGCTGCTAAGTCGCTTCAGTTGTGTCCAACTCTGTGCAACCCCATAGATGGCAGCCCACCAGGCTCCCCCATCCCTGGGATTCTCCAGGCAAGAACACCGGAGTGGATTGCCATTTCCTTCTCCAGTGCTTGGAAGTGAAAAGTGAAAGTGAAGTCACTCAGTCACGTCCGACTCTCAGCGACCCCATGGAATGCAGCCTACCAGGATCCTCCATCCATGGGATTTTCCAGGCAAGAGTACTGGAGTGGGGTTCCATTGCTTTCTCTGATAAAATAAAATATGAGAGCTAAAATTTAAAAGCAAATGAATGGGTTTAATAGCAAAGTTACATGGAGTTAAAAGGAAAATTAAGTAACTGGAAGATAGATTAGTAGAAAATATTTAAATGGAAGCATCAAACTTCAAAAGGGGGGAAATATAGAGAAAGGAGTGTGTTCTGTAGAGCATAGTAACAAGTTTAGCTAATGTATAATTTGTTATCAAGTTAAGAGAAAGAACGGAGAAGGCAATGGCACCCCACTCCAGTACTCTTGCCTGGAAAATCCATGGACAGAGGAGCCTGGTGGGCTGCAGTCCATGGGATCGCTAAGAGTCGGACATGACTGAGCGACTTCACTTTCACTTTTCTCTTTCATGCATTGGAGAAGGAAATGGCAACCCACTCCAGTACACTTGCCTGGAGAATCCCAGGTACAGCAGAGCCTGGTGGGCTGCCGTCTATGGGGTCGCACAGAGTCGGGACACGACTGAAGTGACTTAGCATTAGCATTAGCATAAGAGAAAGAAATGGAGCAGATAAAGTACTTAAAAGGATAATAACTGGTATTTTATAAAATTGATTGAAAATATGTAACACAGATTAAAAATGCTATAGTGCTTCTGCTTCTGATTATGTTTAAAGAAACTAGATATATTCCCACATGTTAAATGGCTTCTGAAAAGAAAAAATATACAACACACATTTGCCAGTCATTGGACCATGAGCAACAGAAGACAGTGATTCTTGAAGGGAGAAAATGAATAAAATGAGGCTTCTGTTGGCCAAGCTTGTAGCCTAGCTAGACTTCCAGGGTGCAATGCGGGAGGGTGCCTGGACAGAGATTAACAATGTTCTTGAGTTGAGCAGTAGAGATCATCCATTGTTTATTTATTTGGCTGTGTCAGGTCTCGGTTGCTGCTTGTAGGATCTTCATTCCATCATGTGGGATCTTTCGTTGGGGTGCCAGGGACTCTTTAGGTGGGGTGCATGGGCTCCAAAACACAAGACCTTCACTAGCTGCAGTGCACAGGCTTAGTTGCTCTGAGGCATGTGGGATCTTAGTTCCCTGACCAGGAGCGGAACTCTCATTCCTTCCATTTCAAAAATTCTTAACCAATAAACCACCAGGGAAGTCCAAAGAGTTCCTAATTTGAAGCAGACAAGAAAGGTAGAACATGTGAGGCAAAGTGCTGGAGAAATACTGTGCATCATCTTAAGAAATTAAAATTATAGTTATATATCTTTCCCTCAGAAAAGCAAAACACATGCACACACATACAAACAAAGCAAGAGTACTATGACAGGACCAGATGGCTATGCTGGCAAATTAAATCAAAAATCTACAAAGGAAATAATACCAAATCTATGTACATTTTTTTCAGAAAACAGAAAATAAAGAAATACTTCTCAATTCATTCTTGTCAACATGCCTTACCCTCTAGTACAACCAGTCAAGGAACACTAGCAGAAGAGAAAACCACAGATTCATGAATAAAGCTATACAGATTTTCATCAAAATGGACCAAATGGAATCTAAATATATGAAAAAGTATACTTGATTGTGACTAGGTGAGATTTATCCAAAAATTCAAGAGTATCTTAAAATGTTAAAATTTATTTTTTAAGATGAGCCTCAGTTGCTGACAAAAATAATTTTTTATATTGGGTATGAGTGTTAGTTGCTCAGTTGTGTCTGACTCTTTGTGACCCCATGGACTGTAGCCTGCCAGGATCCTCTGTCCATGGAATTATCCAGGCAAGAATACTGGAGTAGGTTGCCATTCCCTTTTCCAGGGAATCCTCCCAACCCAAGGATTGAACTTGCATCTCCTGTATTACAGGCAGATTCTTGACTGTCTGAGGCAGTATCATTAGGTATATTAGATATGAAGTTTTCATCTTATTCATTGCCCCTTTTACTGTCTTTGTTCTTGGTTGTTCAGTTGCCTAGTCGTATCTGACTCTTTGTGCTCCCATGGACTGTAGCATGCCAAGCCTTCCTGTCCCTCACCTACTCCCTAAGTATTCCCAAGTCCATGTCCATTGCATTGGTGATGCTATCCACCATCTCATCTTCTGACACCCTCTGGTCCTTCTATCCTCAATTTTTCCCAGCATCAGTGACTTTTACAATGAGTCAGCTCTTTGCATCAGATGACCAAAATACTGGAGCTTCAGTTTCAGCATCAGTACTTCCAATGAGTATTCAGGGTTCATTTCCTTTAAGATTGACTGGTTTGATCTCCTTGCTGTCCAAGGGACTCTCAGGAGTCTTCTCCATCACCACAGTTTGAATCACAAACCGTGTGGATCACAACAAACTGTGGAAAATTCTTAAAGAGATTGGAATACCAGACCACGTGACCTGCTGCCTGAGAAATTTGTATGCATGTCAAGAAGCAACAGTTAGAACTGGACATGGAACAACAGACTGGTTCCAAATGAGGAAAGGGGTACGTCAAGGCTGTATATTGTCACCCTGCTTAAATTATATGCAGAGTAATCATGAGAAAAGCTGGACTGGATGAAGCACAAGCTGGAATCAAGATTGACGGGAGAAATATCAATAACCTCAGATATGCAGATGACACCACCCTTATGGCAGAAAGTGAAGACAAACTAAAAAGCCTCTTGATGAAAGTGAAAGAGGAGAGTGGAAAAGTTGGCTTAAAGCTCAACATTCAGAAAACTAAGATCATGGCATCTGGTCCCATCACTTCATGGGAAATAGATGGGGAAACTATGGAAACAGAGTCAGACTTTTTTTGGGGGGGGGCTCCAAAATCACAGCAGATGGTGACTGCAGCCATGATATTAACAGACACTTGCTCCTTGGAAGAAAAGCTATGATCAACCTAGACAGCATATTAAAATGAAAGACATTATTTTGCCAACAAAGGTCCATCTAGTCAAAGCTATGGTTTTCCCAGTAGTCTTGTATGGATGTGAGAGTTGGACTGTGAAGAAAGCTGAGCACCGAAGAATTGATGCTTTTGAACTGTGGTGTTGGAAAAGACTCTTCAGAATCTCTTGGACTACAAGGAGATCCAATGAGTCTCTCCTATAGGAAATGAGTCCTGAATATTCATTGGAAAGACTGATGCTGACACTGAAACTCCAATAGTTTGGCCACCTGATGTGAAGAACTTACTGATTGGAAAAGACCCTGATACTGGGAAAGATTGAGGGCAGGAGGAGAAGGGGACGACAGAGGATGAGATGGTTGTATGGCAACACCAACTCTATGGACATGAGCATTCAACTTGAATCAGACTCACAGATTCATACCATGTAAGGGTAAAAACACATGTTATTTGTTCCTAACGCATCAGTTTCTCCCAATAAACAAGATATAATTTCAAAATATCAGAAAAGAACTAATGAAATCTATTTTCAATTATATCAACAAATCAAATGGAAACTTTTTTCAATTCTGTTTGCATTTAAACTTTTTTGGGGTATATATATATATATATATATATATACACATACCTCAAAATATATTGCTGTGCTTCTATTTTTGAACACAGCAGGTAAGCATATTTATGCAGAATTAGCATGAATGAACTAGTGTGCAGCATCTGTTCAGTGCAATGTGGCTTTCCTCCAGGGTTAAAATGTCAACAGAGCATAGCAACTTTTTTAGAAAAGGGAAAAGTTAGCTTTCATTGTTTCTAGGCAGACATAAATATCAAAGGTAGTATCATGACAGACAGATTAATGGACTTAGGAAAGAGTGGAGAAAATGGAGCACTTTTATCATTTGATCAGTCTTGCATATTCTTTCCTAATTTTCTGGTTGTGCCAAAACATGCTTTTTTTTTTTCTTTAAGATTAAAGAATCAATCAAGTGATTCATTGTAAGCACTGTATATTAAAGACTGTGATGTTATCATCTGACAGTCTACAGTAGAAGATGCTGAAGTGCTTATGGTCTAAGTACATGCTTCTATGTTTAAGAAACAATATGCTTGCTTTGTTAGACAGTTTTCATATGCATTTATAATATTTCATATAAATTCATACCTAAGTAATGATATGAAAATAAATATGTATATTCATGTCTAAATACATGTACATTATATACAAACATATATATATGGATATGGATACATATGGCATTCATGATGGCTCTAATGGTAAAGAACCTGCCTGCAATGAAGGAGACTCAGGTTTGATACCTGGCTCAGGATATCCCTTGGAAGAGGGCAAGTAAACTCACTGCAGTATTATTGCCTGGAGAATTCCATGGACAGAGGAGCTGTCCATGGTAGGCTACATGGGGTCCCGAAGAGTGAGACATTAGTAAGCGACTAACACTTTGAATTTTTTCCACTTTCATGGGTACATATATAAATAAATGTATAAATGTTAAAATATATATTCATTCAGTTCAGTTCAGTGTCTCAGTTGTGTCTGACTCTTTGCAACACCATGGAGTCCAATATGCCAGGATCCCCTGTCCATCACCAACTCCCACAGCTTACTCAAACTCATGTCCATCGAGTCAGTGATGCCATCCAACCTTCTCACCCTCTGTCATCCCCTTCTCCCACCTTCAGTCTTTCCCAGCATCAGGGTCTTTTCCAATCAGTAAGTTCTTCATATTAGGTGGCCAAAGTATTGGAGTTTCAGCTTCAGCATCAGTCCTTCCAATGAATATTCAGGACTGATTTCCTTTAGGATGGACTGATTGGATCTCCTTGAAGTCTAAAGGACTCTCAAGAGTCTTCTCCAACACCACAGTTCAAAGCATCAATTCTTTGGCACTCGGCTTTCTTTATAGTCCAACTCTCACATCCATCCATGACGACTGGAAAAACCAGTTTTGACCAGACATTAATTATGACTGTATAAATATATAAATACAAATGCATAGGCATACAAAATTCTTATCAAACTAGAGTTTTTCACAATACAAAAATCTCTCATAATATCATTAGGAATTTGCATTGCCATTCATAATAAATGACTATTGCTCTTTGATTTGATTTGTGAGCATCAAAAGTCTTGGATATGACCCATCCTTAAATTAATTTAGCTTTTATCAAAGTCAAAATGAGCTTTATTTGACTCTATTTTTTAACCTGTCTTCTTAAATGTACCTCCATTTTCACTTCAAGTATGAAGGCTTTTCTTTTCTGAAATAAAAATTTGTCTTCTGAAAGAATATACTTTAATAAATCACAAGGAATAGAATATGTATGCTTCTAGAAACTTAAAAACAATATGATTAGTCATTGCAACTTGGATTTAATAGCCAGGAAAATTATAATCATTTTAAATTTTTGAGAGGACTAACATGAGGGAAAGTAATTTTTACTATTGCCAAAAGAGAATTTTTGTTTGCAACAATATAAATTATTTTCTACAGAATTTATTTTGCTCTTAGTTTCTTACCAAAGCACCTTGTTTTCTTCACCTGTTTGTCTCTACTGGTAATTACACCTTATTTAAATTTTGTGAACATTTGTTCAGTGTAGGATAAGAAATACATCAATTCTTTTATATTTGAACATGATTGAAAGCCTGAAAATTACACATTTTAAGCTATGTCTTGGGCTGTAAGCGTCTTATGAAATCTTAAAGTGACTAAAACCATGCTTCTTAAATTTATCATGGAGAGAAAAATAATTTTATCATAAGTTATTAGTAGATAAATCAGAAGTTTGTGGGTTAAACACAGACAACAGTGTTTTTAAAGTTAGGATTAATTGGGAGGTAACTGCAGTTCAGGTTACTTAAACTTTAGCATATTTTATAATGTTTTGAGATAGTAGCCAAACATGAAGTGCTTTTTTTGTGATTTATCTAACTGGAGATAATGAAAAATCAACTTTAGTGTGAGTCATCAGCACTAATATCATTTTATTATCATTATCCCCATTTCTGTCACATAATAATGTTATATTAGGGACTAGTATATATCAACATAGCTTTGTATTCATGGATTTTTCAGAAAGTGAAGAAGAAAATAATCTTCATAGGAATAAAAGTGTTTGTGGAGATGACATAATGAAAAAAGTGTTACTATTAAAATAATTTAGGTAAGAAGTGAATTATTTCTTCCTTCATGTATTTTTTCTTTCTTTCTTTCTTTCTTTCTTTTTTTAAATCCTTCTTCCTTCATTATTTCTTAAAATTTTCATCCTGATGCTTTGGCATAATGTCGAAAATATGGCCTCTATTACTTAATAATTTCTCCTTATCCTTACAAGTCAATCTATGTTTTCTCCTCCTTCTGTTTTCAATAGAAAGTAAGATTGTGTTAAAAGTTACTGGTCATAGGATAAATATCATTATTCAGCAAATTTAGAGGAAAAAGTTATACTTTTTGCTATATAGAATTAGCTATATTACCTTTGAATTTCTCCATCAAAAACAATATGCCAGTATATTTCCTTCCCCACTCAGAAATAGCATCTGTTCAAAACTTATGTAAAACAGGAAGCTGCACATGAGAGTTGGGTCTTAAAAGAGTTTTGAGAATCACATAAAGGCAAGAGCTTAGCAGAACTGAGAAAGGACTTAAAGAAGAGCAGAGGCAGATGAATCTTCTGCCAGAATAAGAAAAACACATAAAATGCAACTTCTGAGTTTGATTCTGAAACTCAAATGTGTCTTCCCTGGCATAGAACCAGAGAGGAATGAAGCAAGCAGCACTTTCTGTTTGGCACAAGTCTCAAAATGTGCCTCCAAAAAACCAGATTTTTGGCACAGTGAGACCCCAAACATCCAAACGAATGGCTGACTTTTTCTTTTTCCATGAACTGAGTGATGCCATCCCAGCCTCTATGTATATGAAGCAGCCTATTCATGTGCATCATGTTTCAATCCCCAGGATTATCACTCCTCTATCTTTTGTGATTATACAGACCAATAGTTTCCAATATTTGTTGATATGGTGTGTGTGTGTCCAGTGTCTCGGCCTGAGAAATCACATGATGAAATACATAACATCTTATGTTGTCAAATTGGGAAATCATGTCAGAGAATGATGGGAGACCTACCAACAGAACATACTTTGAAGGAGTTTCTGTTAGACAGCTCTGAAACCATTTGAACATAAAATCTGATTATAAACCTTTATAACTTTCTGGATAAAATGGAAATCTATAAGGGAGGAATAAAAGTAAAACTTTTCTTACAATGGAATGTCCTTTAGCATAGGAAGATTGACAGATTTAGAAAATCACCACTTGAAAATCATAAAGGTATCATTTATTCAGACAAAACTAATCAATGCATGTTAAAATTATTTGATAAGATATTTATTACAGAAAGGAAAATTTTATAGTTGCAACACCAAGGCAAAAACCAACTCAAGTGACCAAAGTTAAGACCGTAAGCAATGGAATACATTTATACTGTGACGTCCAGACATGAAATACTAAGAATAATCAATATGACTCATGAACAAGAGGGAATATTAGGGAAATCTAAATTGAGATACATTTCACAAAATAATCACTGTGAGGTCTTAAAAACATTGCAAGGTCATGAAAGGCAAAGGAAGAGGGACAATTTGCTCCAAATTAAAAAGGATTAAAAATTCATGACATCTAAACATCATACATAATCTTGGCCAGATACTTTTTTTTTTTGCTTTGAAATACATTATTAAATTTTGATAAATTTAAATAATAAATATACTTTCCTCAGCTCTTGACCTCCTTACCTCTAGTCTTGATGTAGACATGAGTTACTCAAGTGAAGCAGAAAATATATCATCCACCTATTCAAACAATCAGTGAAAAGTTATTAAGGTAAAATTCAAACTTCTTACTACAATTATGGTGACTTATTATTCCAAGCTGGGACACTTTTGAGAGTGAATACACATTTTTAATATTCACCCCTAAATAATAGGCATGCTGGTGCTGCTGCTAAGTCGCTTCAGTTGTGTCCGACTCTGTGCAACCCCATAGATGGCAGTCCACCAGGCTCCTCCATCCATGGGGTTTTCCAGGCAAGAAAATCAGGAGTGGGATGCCATTGCCTTCTCAAAGTATCAGGCATAAAATTGGGTTTATGATCACCTTAGTTACAAAATCTCATGTAGCCCCCATTAATTCTCTGGTCTTCTCCTATTGTGTCTCCCTAACTATACTGTTGCAGTTACTTTGGCCTTTATCCTCCTATAAGCAAGCTAATAAGTCCTCCACCACAGAGTCTTTGCCAACATTGCTTAGCCCTGCCTGGAAGGCTCTTGAAACAGATTTCCTCACAGTGAACTCTTTTATTTCCTTGAAGTCTGTACAGCAAAGTCACTTTCTCAGTAATGCCTTCTCTGGCTGTCTTACATAAAACTTCAATATCCCATCTCTAAAATTTCATATCTCTCTTTCTGCCTTATTTTAGGCATTTACTTATAATTTATCAATATAAAAGAGAATATGTACTTTAATGATTTATCTTGATTGCTATCTGAATTCCATATGAGAATATAAGTTTAAAAAGGGCAAGTATTTTTGTTTGTAGGATACAAACAAAATATATCCATATCTATTACAATAATGCCTAGCACTTGATAGGCAATCAGTAAATATTCCTTGAAAGAACTTGGCAGTGTTTTATCATTGCAATGAAAAATACTAAATTTACTGAATGTTTAAGAAAAATAGTCATGAATTATATGAAGAGTCAACCTAGATCTTTACTACAATACATATGTTTATTCATGGCAATAAAAAGAAATTAAGCATTTGTTATATTAAAATAATAATGTATATTTATATCAGAGTCATGATAAAAAATATAAATAGTGAATTCTGAGCAACATACAGTTATTATTCATCCTCAGATTGTGCTGAATGGATTTTATTTTATTGTTTTGCTTGCATCTCACTGATTAATTGTTAGGTAGAATATTATTTTTTCATGTTTTTTGAAACATTTTTTTACTATTCAGAATTGTGTCTCTTAAGTCCTTTTTATTTGGTTTTTAGTAATGTATTTATTTTCTATAAAATCATAAGCTTATTCATTGTTCAGCTCAGTTCAGTCACTCAGTCGTGTCCGACTCTTTGCAACCCCATGAATCGCAGCACGCCAGGCCTCCATGTCCATCACCATCTCCTGGAGTTCACTCAAACTCACGTCCATCGAGTCGGTGATGCCATCCAGCCATCTCATCCTCTGTCGTCCCCTTCTCCTCCTGCCCCCAATCCCTCCCAGCATCAGAGTCTTTTCCAGTGAGTCAACTCTTCGCGTGAGGTGGCCAAAGTACTGGAGTTTCAGCTTTAGCATCATTCCTTCCAAGGAACACCCAGGGCTGATCTCCTTTAGAATGGACAGGTTGGATCTCCTTGCAGTCCAAGGGACTCTCAGGAGTCTTCTCCAACACCACAGTTCAAAAGCATCAATTCTTCGGCACACAGCTTTCTTCACAGTCCAACTCTCACATCCATACATGACCACTGGAAAAACCATAGCCTTGACTAGACTGGATCTTTGTTGGCAAAGTAATGTCTCTGCTTTTCAATATGCTATCTAGGTTGGTCATAACTTTTCTCCCAAGGAGTAAGCGTCTTTTAATTTCATGGCCACAGTCACCATCTGTGGCTTCTATTAAATACAACATTTTATATTATTCTACCATAAAGAATATGCAACAGTATCTTATAAAGTTTAGGGACTAGAAATATATTTAAAGGATTCAAATGTAAGCTTACATTCCTAAATGTGGATTTGAAGTCAGAAACCTGGGTTTAAATTCCAAAACTGTACTGTATTCCTGTATGATTATTAGACCATTGCATAAAATCTTCAAGCTTCAGGAACTCTTTCCATGGTTATTATAAAATAGAATGGAATAATGAATTCTAAGCACTTAGTGTTACATTGTTTTGTATTACTATATAGTAAGTTATCTCCTTTTAAGGTACTCTCCTATTATTAGGTTTTATTTTTATTGGTTATCGTCTTTGTTGAATAATTTCCATATGCATACATATTTGCATTGATGGAGTTATTTAATTTTATATCATGTGTTTTGCTTAATAGCATATCATCAATAAGGTTAATGCAACAACATAATATGCATAATTTTAATTTTAATGAAATGCATATTATTCCATCTAGTGATGGTATCATAACTTATTCAAATATTAGACTAGTAGTAGGCAGTTAATTAAAGTGCTTTTCAAGTTACAAATCAGATAGGGTGTATGAGAGGCATAATCATAAACTCATGAGCAGTGTACAAATATGCTCATAAAGGCTTTTAGGAAAGCAAGTTTTGAATGATACCCAAACTTAAAACATATTCATTCTCATTGACTCAGCAATTCCATTTCTGGGACTCTGTCCTAAAGAAATTATCGGAAATGAAGACAAAGATTTATGCACAAAGATTTTTACCATGTCATTATTTGTGGCAGCAAACAGTTGGAAGCAGTCCAAATGTCCTGCAATGGATTATTACCCATTTCACAGTGCAGCCATAAGGATAAAGAATAAGCAGCTCTTTTAAAATATACTTGGAAGAGTTTTAAAATAGGGAAAATGCTCAACATATAATGTTAAAAGAACAGATTTTATATGTATAAACTTTTAACATGTACATAAGCAGGAAAATGTTTGCAGTCTTATCTCTGAGTAGAGAAATCATAGGTGATTTTAAAAATTTGATCAATTTACCACATCTTTTACAATGAGCATGCATTACTTTAAAGCTCATTTTTTAAAGAAAGTAAAGCTACTGTTAAATTACTAATAGTGACATCTATGTTGAGGTGAGGAATTCTGAAGGATTTGGCATGCTGTGTGTTATAGTTCAACACTGATGGCCTGACACCCTTGTTGGCAAGCATGATAATGTATCCCAAAGGCAATGTCAAGCCTTAGCCAACCATTTTCAGCTTTTCTCTGCTCTGTGGAAAGTTTCCACATTGCAGTGCTGTAAAAGGAGAATAAAGTTAAAGTCTTATGAAGTTACAGACTAATGAACAGTAGCAGCAGGCTCATCTACAATCCAATTACTTGGAAAGTAAATGTACCATATCTAGTTAGTGATATTGTTTAATATTTAATCCTGTGAAACGAAAGCATGGACATTAAAGTTCTATAGCAAACCCTAGAAGCATGAAAATAAAGTATAAAGGTAGCAGGTCTTAATATTTCTACAGAAGAGCAAAACTCTGTATAAAAAAATTACCCTGCACATGTGCTGTTACAACAGGAGAAATGAAAACTGATTCAGTTCTCATTTTTTCCTTCTGTCCAAAATAATTAAAACTATACTAGGTCTGTCACAATCTTTGCAACTGTCTTCTCAGATTTTGTAATGACTGACAGTCCATTTAAAAATGAGCATTATTTAAGGTCACGTAGTTTTGAATCTGAACTTTTAAAAATAAGTTTCCAATAAAAATATAGTAGGAAGATGATTTGGGCTCAGTATTATAGGAATCATTATTTCCTATTTCTCCTGACTCCTCATAGCTAGAGAAACTGAGACCTCCGAACTGCAAGCTCACTCTCATCAAGACTTAAACCGGTTCTCATCTAGGAAGCAGAATGTAGTAAGCCTTATCCTTACCAATGGTAGAATTTGGAACCATCCATTTTATTCTTATTATAATACATGGTTATAGAGGGTGAATCTACCAATGAATAGCAAGTACACTCAATTGCAGAGTAGTTTACAGAAATGCCACATTTGCTTATTTTCTATGATTAGATCCAAGCTGCCACATACAGATTATTCTAATATGTATACATAAAACAACTAAAGAACTGTTAAAATAGTGGTTTGAAGTACTCTTAACTTTAAATATCAATGTAAATAAATTGTATTTTATTTTGTTATTTATTTACTTTTGTTTCACTGTAAACATCCAAAATACACTAATTTTAGGCAAACTGAATGTTTCCTAAATATGAAGAAAATTGGATTTAGACGTAATGCCTGTAGGAAAATATCTTTGTGACTCCTATTTCTACCCTGAGTTTATCTGTGCTAAGATATTATAGTAAGGGATAGCAAAAAGCTAAGAGAGTTTGAGTATTGCTTAACCATTTGTTAACTGTAAAAGGCTAGTGTTAGTCACTCAGTCATGTCTGACTCTTTGCGACCCCCTGGACTATAGCCCACCAGGCTCCTCTGTCCATGGGATGCTCCAGGCAAAATACTGGAGTGGGTTGCCATTCCCCTTCTCCAGATCTTCCTGAAGCAGGGATCGAGCCTGGGTCTTCTGCATTGCAGGCAGATTCTTTACCATCTTGAATATCGCTTAACAGTTCAGTCGCTCAGTCATGTCTGACTCTTTGAGACTCCATGGACTGCATCATTCCAGGCTTCCCTGTGGATCACCAACTCCCAGAGCCTGCTCAAACTCATGTCCATTGAGTCAGTGATACCATCCAACAGAGCATCTCATCCTCTGTTGTCCCCTTTTCCTCTTTCCTTCAAACTTTCCCAGCATCAGGCTCTTTTCCAATGAGTCAGTTCAGGCTAGATAGTTTACTAAATCTTTGAGTCTGTTTCTTAATCAGTAAAGTACATATGCTTTCTTCTGCCACATAGGATTTCTAGAAGGATTAAACTAGGTACCATATAATGAACTAGTAACACATAAAATTATTATGCCCAAATACTGTGATATACTAAATTTGAGGAAGGTGTTAAGCCAGGGTCATAAATATCTCTGACTCCTTCACCTCCATCATTAATTTAGTCATTACAGGAAGATTTAGTGTCAGAAAGTTTGCACTGCATCCTAAATTTGTGTTTTCTTCACAGAAATTCCATATGAAGATGGCGTCAGTAATAAGTGTACCTCTTAAAATATTATAGGTAAATTATAAATGTTAACAGTAAAGTAAAATTGAAAAGGCCACATTGTGCAACTTTCACTGTTCTCAGAACTAAAGTTACTTGAGTCTTCAATAGAAGCAGAGTTGAAATCTGGGATCTGTGATGAAATGTACATACATGCAAGTTGCCTAGACCATGGAATCCATGATTTGCTAGAACTTCATCTATTTCTGCAAAAAGCATAAGTTCCTTTCCACAATTTGTCTGTTTTGTCATTAGAATCTCAGTCTACCTTTGTGACTGATACAGAATCAGCACCACCCATTGCTACTTCACCCACACACCTTAAGAACTAAAAACACCTTTTCTTCGCAACCCTTCCTCTGGGCCCACATCTCTGCTCTTAGGGAATGAGGGGAAATCCTTGACATACTCCTGGGCATTTCTGCTCCCTTTGCAGTTCCTTTCCCCAGTTTCCCACTTCTCAATAACCTGCTTGTTGATTCAGGAAACTCCAGCAGCATTTCGTCTAGTAAACTGTCCCTGATATACTGGTCTAAATTAAAGTATTCTTTGTGCCTTCTGTTACATCCCTTGAAAATTCCTACTCTTGAACTTCACATGTTATTAAATGAAAATAAATTAAGATTTAGTGTCTAGTCAAGAATAGGGGCTCAATGATTGTGCATTGAATGAATAAGTAAACAAGAGTCAAGGCTAATATAGAAGCTGATATAAGAGCTGAGTGTACTCCTTTTCTCATAGCTGATACCTTATCAATAACATATAGCTTTCCCGGGATGTCCTCTGAAACTTAGTTAATACAAAAGGCCACTAAACTATAGAGTTTTGCTACACAAAATGAACACACAATCTTTCTAATATTCAGGTTTTACGTTATTTGAAATTTCTAGTCGGCCTTGAAAAAAAACCTGGGTAAAAGAATTAGAATGGCAGTCAGCACCTCCCCGACTCCCCACAAAATCTTAAGGAGCAACACAGTTACAAAATTCATTTTATAAAATTCAGTGACTGAAAAGTTCTAAGAACAGGCAAAAAAATCCTCTTTTATTCTTAGTTCAAAGAACATTCTTATACGGATGGGAAGTATATGAATATTTTGATGTTAAGAATAAAGATATATTGTACTTTGTACATATAAGATACATGTATATCTCAAACTTGAAATTTAAGATATTTACCATGTCACTGCAGATATTTAGCTATTGAATAAGGTAGCTGGACAAGTTTCAGTTTTTATTACTTAATCACAGAAATAATCTAAAGAAAAATGTTTTAACATTTCATTAATTCATGTAATTTATGATGTATTGAAACAACTATGTCTTCAACTGTATAAAATTGTCCATTTCATGAACCAAGGTCAGAGGGTTCCAACAGAGACTCAACCTGAGGATCAGTTCTCTCCTATAATACTGCAATAAATACCTTTTGTTGACGGTATATCTGACATTTGCTATCCCATTTTATGAATTGCTTAACTTCATTGAACCTCAGTTATTCATCAATACGATGAGAACAGTTCAGTTCAGTTCAGTTGCTCAGTCATGTCTGACTCTTTGCGACACCATGGACTGCAGCACACCAGTCTTCCCTGTCCCTCACCAACTCCAGGAGCCTGCTCAAACTCACGTCCATCGAGTCGATGATGCCATCCAACCATCTCATCCTCTGTTGTCCCCTTCTCCTCCTGCCTTCAATCGTTCCCAGCATTGGGGTCTTTTCCAATGAGTCAGTTCTTTGCATCGAGTGGCCAATGTATTGGAGCTTCAGCCTCAGCATCAGTCCTTCCAGTGAATATTCAGGATTGATTTCCTTTAAGATTGACTGGTTTGATCTCCTTGCAGTCCAAGGGACTCCTGAGTCCTTTCCAACACCACAGTTCAAAAGCATCAAAAAAAGATGAGAACAATAAAAATATATCTCAGCATTGGTGTGAAGATTGAAATGAGAAAATATATCTGACACATGAGAGACATCAAATAATCTTCCTTCAGGTTATAATGTATATATGTTGGAATTGGTTAGGGGAAGAAAGTGAGCCTTCAGCAAATTTGTCTGATTCATCACTGTGCTCTCTACAAAATTCAGGACAATTATGAATGAACATCCATGCCTGCATGCTATGCTAAGTCACTTCAGTCGTGTCCGACTCTGTGTGACCCCATAGACGGCAGCCCACCAGGCTCCCCCGTCCCTGGGATTCTCCAGGCAAGAACACTGGAGTGGGTCATGCCTGCATAGAATTGTGTAATTCTGCTCTGTAATGTTCATAATGTCCCATCAGCTTTATTTAGGAACCTGCACTATTTTAGTTCAAAATTAAATTTAAGCAAATATTACAAAGTTGACAATTGAATCATGTATCTAGATTGGGTCAGCAATCTATAGCCCACAAGATAAATCCAGCCTGCTCCCTATTTTGTAAATAAAGTTTTACTGTAACACAGCAGGCTCATTGTCTATGGCTGCTTTTATATTTCAGTAGCAGAGTTGAATTGTTGAAAAGAAATCACCTGGGTAAATATCTTATATTTAACCCTTTAAAGAAAATGTTTGCTGAGCCCTCATTTACACAATTGAGGAAACCAAAGCTATAGTACAGTTAAGAATGGCTTTATTTGATTGAAGGGGAAAATTTTGAATAGTTATGATTTGGAATATATATGCAGGAAACCCAAGAATAATTCAGTTTCTTTTCTGATTTCTCAATGAAGTACAGTTGATTTACAGTGTTGTTGATGTACAACACAGTGATTCAGTTATACACATATATACACTTTTAAATATTCTTTTCCATTATAGTTTAATCACAGAAAATTGAATATAGTTCTCTGGGCTGTACTTGGGACCTTATTGTTTACCCCTTCTGTATATAAAAGCTAATATCTGTTAACCCCAACCTCTCCCTCCATCCTTCTCCCAGTCTCTTCTCCTGGAAACCAACAGTCTGTTTTCTATGTCTGTGATTCTGTTTCTGTTTCAGTGATAGATTCACTTGTGTTATCTTTGAGATTCTACACATAAGTGATATCAGATAGTATTTGCCTTTTTCTTCCTGATTTACTTCACTTATTATTATAATCCCTAATTTCATCCATGTTGTTGCCAATGGCATTATTTTTTATGGCTGAGTAGTACTCTGCTGTAAAACTATACCGTGTCTTTTTTTATCCAAACATCTGTTGATGGACATTTAGGTTGTTTCTGCGTCTTGGTCATTGTGAATAGTGCCGCTATAAGCATAAGGATGCATGCATCTTTTTGAATTAGAGTTTTGTCTCAATATGTGCTCAGGAGTGAGATCCCTGCATTGTATAGTAATTCTATTTTTATTTTCCTAGGAACCTGCATGATGTTTTCCACAGTGGCTGCATCAACTTATATTCCTACCAACAATGTCAATACCCTTTCTAGCCTTTATTATTTGTGGACTTTTTAATGATGGCCTTTCTGACTGCTGTGAGTTGGTACCTCATTGTGGTTTTGATTTGCATTTTTCTTATAATTATTGATGTGGAGCATATTGTCATGCATCTTTCTGTATTTCTTCTTTGGAGAAATGTCTATTTCTTCTGCCCATTTTTTGGATAGGGCTTTTTGTGTTGTTGTTCACTTGTATGAGCTGTTGGTATAATTTGAAAATTAAGCCATAGTCTGTGACATCATTTGCAACCATTCTATAGGTTGTCTTTTTGTTTTGGTCATGGTTTCTTTTGCTTGTAAGTTTGATTGGGTCACTTTTTTTTTTAATTTATTTGCTTTTATTTACATTGCCTTGGGAGACTGACCTTAGAAAACACTGGTAAAAATTTACGTCAGAGAATGTTTTGCCTATGTTCTCTACTAGGAGTTTTATGCTGTCATGTCTTATGTTTAAGTCTTTAAGGCATCTTGAGTTTATTTTCATATATGGTGAGAGGGTGTAGTCTAACTTCATTGATTTACATGTGGCTGTCTAGCTTTCCTAACACTACCTGCTGAAGAGAACACTGTCTTGCCATTATATAACTTTGCCTCCTTTGTGGAAGATTAATTGACCATAGGTGTGTTGGTTTGTTTCTGGACTCTTTATTCTGCTCCATCAATTCACATGTATGTTTTTGCACCAGTACCATACTGTTTTGATTACTGTAGCTTTGTAGTACTGTCTGAAGTCTGGGAGGGTTATGCCTCCTGCTTTGTTCTTTTTCTTCAGTGTTGTTTTGGCAATTCTGTGTCTTTTATGGTTCCGTATGAATTGTAGGATTATTTATTCTAGTGCTGTGGAAAATGTCATAGGTAATTTGATAGGGATCGCATTAAATCTGTATATTGCTTTGGGTAGAATAGACATTTTAATAATATTAATGTTTCTAATCCAAAAGCATAGGATATATTTCCATTTATTTGAATCATCGTCAATATCCTTTGTTAATGTTTTATAGTTCTTAGTGTATAAGCCTTTCACCTCTTTGGTCAGTTTTATTCCTAAGTATCTTATTTTGGGTGTTGTAATTTTAAAAGGTATATATATTTTAACATTCCCTTTCTGATATTTCATTGTTGGTATAAAGAAAGTGAAAGTGTTAGTCACTCAGTCATGTCTGACTCTTGGCAACCCCATTGACTGTAGCCCACCAGACTCCTCTGTCCATGGAATTTTCCAGGCAAGAAAACTGGAGTGGGTAGCCATTACCTTCTCCAGGAGATCTTCCTGACCCAGGGACCAAACCTAGGTCTCCTGAATTGCAGGCAGATTCTTCACCATTGAGCCACCAGTTAGTATAAAGAAATGCAACAAATTTCTGTATGTTAATCTTGTATCCTGCTACCTTGCTGATAATTCAGTTTCTTGAAGCAAATTTTGAGACTGACTATAGATTTCAGCAGCAGTAAAATGTGGCAGTTTCCTTGTGGATCACTCAGAGTACACATGATTGATTCAGTTTAAAGGATTTCATCTTTTGGGCAGTTAAAATTGTTCAATGTGATCAAACTTGGTTGAAAAGCAGTATCTTCTCCACATGTTATTATAATCATATGACAGTCAAAAATCAATAAACTGGACAATAATAGTAACTTATGGGCAAGAGTTCTAACACTGATGTTATAGGTTTACAGTCAAACTGGTAGTTTATCATAAGACAGTCTTATTTAAGGGAATATTATTTAGTTCCCTACTTGCAATATAGATAGATAAATAGATAAAGTAATACATCACTACTTTTCATGCCTTTATTCCTCTTTCATTAGCTATACAAGGACTGGAACTGAAAAACTGAGCAATTATGACTGTCTAGTTTTAATATCTTTCATATTTAAGGCTCTCAGCAAATGTTTTATGATGGCAATACATCAAATTTATTGTAGTTGTCTTATGTGGCTAACTCAGGGTAGATTGTCTAATCCTGTCTATGGAAAAATCTTAAAGAATATATACATCCTGAAATGCAATACAAAAGAGAACAAAAGAAAAAGAAAAATCCTATGTAATCCATCTGACAGAGGAATAACAAATATTAACATTTTTCTCTGAGCAAGGTTAATATTCTCTGTGTTTGTATATCTTTTTCTCTTGTCATCAATTGTACAAACCACTCTAACTCTGCTTTATTTTTTTGTTTTTCAGCTACACTATATTGTACAAACCACTCTCTCTCTGCCTTTTTTTCCAGCTAGACACTACATTGTCTATCAATACACTTAGACACCACTATTTTTAGTATTCCAACATAGAAGTATGTTATATTTTATTTTTGGAACTTCCCATTACTAGTGCACAAATTCTATAGTGTTTTTTATCATTTGCAGGTGTAAATAAAGCTGGGATATCTACCAAAGGCTTTTTTTCATCCACATCTCTAACTTCTTTTGAGAAATTCAAAATTTGAAGTAGCAAAACTGGTTCAAAGTGTATTTATTTATTCATTTGCTAACTTACATGTAGTTTATAGGATAACTACCATTCTACTTTTCTCTGTTTGAATAAAACCTTTGAATATTATAAATATATCAAAAGATCTGTTATTATAACATCAAAAAGACTGTGCAGACTTATTATTCTCATTTATAATTCAGAAATCCAGACATCTAGAGTTCACACAAAAATATGTTAGAAAATGTTTGATTTGTCTATACTGGGCCCTGAAAGTATATATCCTAACACATAGAACTTTTTTAGTGGCATAAAAATGGAGAGTGTATACTATTATTCCACATTTATATCCTTGTGTATATGAGAGTAGTAATAGCAATATGCAAATACTTGCATTATGTCTAATATAATGGGAGCTGATCTACTATAGGAATTTATATCATCAAAGAAATTGATTATCATGACTTCCTAAAGGTTATTACATGGAAAAAAGAATGAAATAAATCAAAATTATTACTCTACAAAGAATGAATATTTTTAGCTTGATTTGACTGAAATAGTCTTATGTTTCCTTTAAGGTATTTTCCCAAAGATTTATAGCGTTCTAAAATACTTTCAGTACATTTTTAAAGCAAAAATAGTGCTGATTTTGCACAAGAAGCAAATGAAATTTCTTAATTTCATTTAAAATAAGCTATCATATTGCCTATTTAGTGAAGTAGCCAAGATTCTTAGTGCTTTACATACAAAATAGAGGCTGTTGAGTATTCTATAAATTAGATAATGAAATTGCCAATTGTATGAAACAAGCTATCTTTTCCTTAATCAGACTGCCTTCACTTACATATTTATAGATATTTTATAAAAATCTAGATTGACATTCCTTCAAAATTATATAAACAAAAGGGAAAATTTTATTTTTACCGATTAATCATTGAAAAAGAGCAAAAACCAAGCCATTTCCTTCTCCAGGGGATCTTGCCAGCCCAGGGATAGAACCCGCATCTCTTGTGTCTCCTGTAATGCAGGCATATTCTATATCTGCTAAGCCACTGAGAAATCCTAGTTATTGATCTAACCAACTTCAATATAGAAAATGTGACCCTAAAATTTTACAAATTAGCATTATTTATCCACATAAAAATTATTACCTATACTAAAAACTGTGGTAACTATTTTTGTTAACTGAAAAATTATGACACTGCCCCTTTCTGGCCACATTCCCACATATCTTCTTTCTCCTACATCTCACTTGTTGCCATAGTCTGTTCTTGAGGTGCATTACCATGATAGAACAAGTGGTCAGACTATATAGCATGTGTCCAGTGGAACCAGTAAGATTTTACAGAGGACATAAAGTCCAGGATGGTCAAGAATTTTCTTTGGGGCCAAAAGAGGCCCAGACTCAGAGTAATCAGTAGATCTAGCTGGTCTCTCTGAAAGACAGGTACAATAATGGAAATGAAACAATATATCTCCGATAACCTTTATTTTGTTATTGCGTGTATCTTACACACCTAACCCTATACCCTAAAAAGTAACTTCTGTGTTCCATAAATGAATGTTCATTTTGTTTCATATTCTTCCCAAGATTTATGCAGTGGAGAATGTATCCATTTTTGGAGATATTTGTGTTTAAACCTGCTTAGATGCTGGGGATGGAGTGGAGTTCTTTATTACATAGTCTTCATGGCCTGAATTGCAGTAATTTTCTTAAAATTTATATAAACTATATACATATAAAAGAATAGTTTGTCAGTTTTAAGACTCAAAGGCCAAGATCTTCAGTAATTTATGTTCATCAACTCATTTAAACCCATAACAACTGATAAAATAAGTACTTCTTTTAAAAACTACATATTTGTAATGAGACAACTGAGTCAGTATCAATGTCACAATGCAAATCCATGCTGTCTCACTTCTAAATACTGAATATGCACCTAAAATAACAATAACTAACCTTTAATGAGTTCTGTCTATGCCTAAGAGACTTTGATATACATTAAATGGATTGATTTATTTAATCCTTAAAATGAGCCTTAGAGGTAGCAATTAATATTAAAAGTATCACATCTAGTGCAACATATCTATGAGATAACAAAGACGGAAGAAAACCCAGGCAGTTTCTTTATTGTTCAGCCTAGAAAAATGGATTATTTATTATAACTTTGAATTAGAGCAAGGACTGCCTGCTCATTTTTCTCTCCCAAATTATCTTGGTTATTGTAACATTTTTATTCCTACATAGAAATTTGAAAATCACTTGAAATATATATTTTAAGCCTTTAAACACCACTCTTTAGCAGCTATAAATTCATTTTTTGTTCAGTTCACATTAAGATTTTATAATCAGAAATATTACAGGAATAAAATATTAGTAACTGAGATATTCCCTGTGCATCTTTTATATTAAAAGCAATAGCAGTAAAAAGATACCTGTGTAACAGTTTTGGAAATCATTAACAGAAGCATGATCCCCGTATTGGCAAAAGATGGTAATTAAAATTGTCTTATGTTAATTTGAACTGTATATGTTTATCAAATTTGACCACTTTTGACCTACAAAAATGGCTTTGCCTATGTTTCAACCTAATACTGTGAATGATTATGTAAGCCCTAGAAGATACCCATAGATTTAGATGGAGAACTTGCAACTCTATCCAAAACTGAGATTAATTATGCATTATTATATCTAAACAAATTTCTCTATCAACTTCAATATGTATAGCTACAGTTTTTTTAGCCAATGATGGTTTGAAATTTACTGAATGTGTGTTGCTTGAAATACAGAATATATAACCATCAACAACTTATATAACAGGAATCACAAATTGTATTCATGAGAACTTCACATTAGGAGTCAGTTTTTTTATTAATTAATTTTTTAATTGAAGGATAATGGCTTTACAGAATTTTGGTATTTTTTTTTCTGTCAAACCTCAACATGAATCAGCCATAGGAATACATATATCCCCTCTTTAAGAGTCAGTTTTAATAAAGGTGTTCAGGGGTAGAATTTATGTAAGAATTTGCAAGCCGAACAATGAATTGATCCCACAGACCTCTTAAAGGTATGCTGTATAACTTAGTAAATGTTTCTTTTTGGCATTGACCCAAAAAAGCAGAGGTTATTAAGAAGAGTAACAGGCCACGATATTTATGTTTCATGTAGCTTCCATAATTATCCAGCACATGACATATATTTCTTTTAATTAAAGCATGGTAGAATGTAGGAATTTGGTAATCTGTCTCATAATGCTCATAAGCTTAGTAGTAATAAACTTTGCTAAATACTAAGTTTGAGAAAATGCTGTGCAGGCAGATGGTGACTATGAGCCTCGAGTCTCTCCCAGAGCTGCAAACAGTACCATCTGCTGCTCTGCTGATTTCTTTTTCATTCATTGGTATCAAATTTAATGGGGGATCACACTTTACATTTTAATTTTACACCCTGGCCACAATGGTGGGAGCTCTTGTCTCCCACAATGTATAATTATTCAAGTAAATAGGGAATTTTTTTCTTCCTTAAAAACAAAAGCCAAAAAACAAACAAAAACAACTAGAGACTTCCACTTTTCTATTCATGATGCAGCAGTAAGAAATGGATTAAACCCTTCTGTTTGAAACAAACTAACACATCACATTAGGTATATCAACAACACTTTTCCAGACATAGGACAACAGTTTCCAGGTCAAGGCATGTAGAAGAAAAGCCTAGATGAAGCTCAGCAGTCTTCCTGAATTAAGGATCGAGACCTGGAAGTCTGAGAAAACAAGGAAAGTAGAAATCATAGGGGAAATTATTAGAAAGGAGAGCTACATTCAGAGTGGTAACTCTGGATATCTGCAAAGATATTGACTCTGTATTTAGCAGAGTACTGATCAGCAAACCTGAGAGAAGAAACACTGGAAAATTGAGAAAGACTGATCAGAAAAGATTTAAGGTAACAATGCCTATACTTACATTGGGTTAAGAATAATGTCTGTCCATTCCCACAAATAAGGCTGGAATACTATGTTATTCACATTGTTTTGGGTAGGTTATGCAGGAGTATGTTATAACAGTTACTAAAAGTGAGACCTAAAGTGTCAAACTGTTTCCAAAAAACTACTTTCTAGATGAAAGCTCAATAACATTAATAGAATTTTTTTTTAATCCATAACTCAAATAGGTAAAGTTCATAATGTTTTATCATTACAAACAAAAATTAGCAGAAACACAAAGAACAGGAAAATAGGAGAAAGTCCAATCAATTGAAACTTGCACAGATATTAAAATTAACAGATAAGAACATTAAATCAGTTATTAAACCAATTCCCATATGTTGAAAAGTTAAGTAGAGGCAAGATTTTCAAAGAGCAAATCTTTTCCTCATAGCAATTTCAAAACTACAAAGTTGACAAAATTAATTATTAGACATTCTGTAAATCAAGCAAAGTGTACAACAGTATGAGAAGTATTTGTGTTTGTAAACCTGCCAAACTTAAGATCAGTGAAAATATGTGACTTTCTTGTTTTAAACTGCACCCAAATTTTCCCCATTATGACAGAATAGAGAATTACCACATGGGACAGGTCATGAAGACTAGCATCTTCTACACATAGTTTTAAGGAACTCACTGAATTTAGAGCATTGGATAATACTCATGATCAGTGGCATTGTCAATGGATCAGTAGAGTTATGTTAAGCTAATATGCATATCAAAATGGAAAAATATTTAAAATTTTCAGAGACTCAGAAGTTTGTACAAAACCAGCAAGTACACCACCATATATGTAGTTGGAATCAAGAAGGAGAGGAGCAAAAATATTAGGAACAAATATTAAATAATGAGTAAAAAATTCTCAGAGGAAAGGAGGGAGGTAGGGAGAGGGTATAAAAGAAATAGAGGAAAGGAAAGGTATGATAAACACAGAGCTCTTCTCATGGATATATCATAAGTAAAGAGTTGAAATAAGGCATAGAAAATAAATTGAAATCCTTAACAGAAAAACTAAACTATCATGTTCAGACAACCCACAATAAGATTAGCATCTGACTTTTTATCAGAAACAAGGAGGCCAGAAATGAATGAAAAGACAAATTGAAACTAGTGTATGAGAAACAAAAAAATCAACCAAGAATTCTGTATCTAGCCAAAGTATCCTTCAAAAGAAGAGAAATAAAAAGATATTCCCAAAATAAAAATAGAGTGAGGCAGTTCATCACTGGCTGACTCATTTTACAAGGATTAATAAAGAAACTCCTTCAGACTGACACCAGATGTCAGAATAGTTAATTCAGATCGTCAGGTAAAAAATAAAAATGATTGTAAGCACTATTTATGTCACTTTAATATAAAAGACTCAATAGACATATGTATTTTTCATTTAGTCTGTTGACTTTGATACAAGGTTGCACAAGGCAATATTGTAACACTGTGTTGTTTGAATTCTAATAGCAATAGTAGCATAAAGGATGTCTCAGGAATTCCAGCTGAACTTGAGCAAATGGGCTATATTTTACCCAAAATAAATAATTATTAATCTGTAGTTGTTTGTGATAAGATATACTTTATAATATTATATCTAAAAAAATAAAAGCACAGTAAAAATAAAATTAATACATTGATATGAAGAAAAAACACATACTAAGATAGAATTTTAGTAGAAACAAAAAGGTGCATTTTATAATGATAAAGGGGTCAGTACCTCAAATACATAGGACAGTTACAAATGCATGTTCACCTAAATCAGAGCCCCAAAGTACAGGAAGAAAAACTGATAAAAAAGAAAAGAGGAAGATACAATTTAACAACTAAAATTGGAAATGTCAGTGTCCTGCCTTCAATAATTTATTTTTCTGTCTAGAAAATCTAGACAAAGATTTAGTAGATATATAGAATATTTGAAAAATATTTGTATCAATAACTAACTTCACATAATGGATTTATATAACATTTCACTGAAGAGTACAATAAACATTAATTTTTCAAATATGTACAAAACATATACTAGGCCATAAAACAAGGCAAATTAAGATTGAAGTTATACAAAGTAAATTCTCAACCTACAGTAAAATTATATTAGACTAGAAATTAGCAAAAGAAATATTTAAAATTCTCTAAATATTTGGAAATTTGAACAGCATACTTTTAAGCAATCTGTGATTCAATTTAGATAATGCAAGATAATTTAGACAATATTCTGATTAAAAAATAACATATCAAAATTTATAAGAAGTAGCTAAAGCAGTGATTAGAAGAAAATATGTAACTTAAAATGCCTTTACCATAAATGAAGAAATTTTTCAGATAAATAACCTCTTGAATGTTAAAAATTTCTAAAAATAATAAGTTAAACTCAAAACAAGCAGAGAGAAGAAAAGAAATATAGGAGACATCAAGGAAGTATAAAACAGAAAATTAAAGAAAATCAATAAAACCAAAGTTGATTCCTTTAAATATCAATAAAGCTGACAAATATTTATCTAGACTAAGAATAAAGCAGATAAGACACAAATTATCAAAATCAATAATGAAAGATAACACATTACAACAGACCATATAATTTAAGGGATTGTTATAAATAATTTTTGGCACTATATTGGACAGCTTAATGAAATAGGCAAATCCCTAGAATCACACCAGTATCAAAACTTATTCTAGAAGAAAAAACATTAAAATAGACCTGAAGTTAGTAAAGACATTGAATGACTAATTAAAAATATTCCCACACAAGTGGTACAGCACAGATGACTTACTGGTGAATTCTATCAAATATATAAAAAAAAATACCAAATCTTTAGCAAACTCTATCAGATGATAGAGACCAGAATTATACTGATTTGAGAGCTAGAGACACTGCAAAAAAAAAAAAAAAAACTATAGACCAATAGCCATATGAACATAAATACAAAAACACGAAAATATTAGAGCTGAAAGCTAGCAATATTTAAAATGGGTTAGATGCCACAACCAAGTAAAATTCATGCCAGAATGTGAGGTGGGATTAACATTAGAAAATTAACATAACACACACTATTAATAGAATAAAAGACGAAAACTACCTAATTTCAATTGATACAATTAATGACATTCAGTTAATGTCAGATTGCAAATGCATTTGACAAAACTCAATGCTTCTTCAAAATAAAAACTCTCAACAAAAGTAAAAAGGAAATTTCATTTACCTTATAAAGTGAATCTAGGGAAAACCCACATCTAACATCGTAATTAAGCATAAAAGACTGAATTTCTTCTAAGATCAGGAACAGGCAAGGATGTCTACTTGCACTACTTCTACTGAACACTGAATTGAAAATTCTAGCTACTTCAACAGCAATGAATAAAAAGTTAAAAGGTACTCTAGATATCCATGGTGAAAAGGGAGGGAAAAAAGATCCCTTTAATTGTAGGTGACAGCAAATTCTGAGAAATATACACATAACAAATTATAAACAAATTCTATATAGAACATTCTAAGAAATGTACACATAACAAAACTGCTATAACTAATACACTTTAGGAAGCCACAGAACACAAAATCAAGATACAAAAATCAATTAATTTGTGCTAAAAATAAGCACATAAAGAAGATGTGAAGAAAACAATTTGATTTATAATAACACCAATATATAAAGTTCAGTTCAGTTCAGTTCAGTCTCTCAGTCGTGTCCGACTCTTTGCGACCCCATGAATCGCAGCACGCCAGGCCTCCCTGTCTATCACCAACTCCCGGAGTTCACCCAGACTCACATCCATCGAGTCGGTGATGCCATCCAGCCATCTCATCCTCTGTCGTCCCCTTCTCCTCCTGCCCATAATCCCTCCCAGCATCAGAGTCTTTTCCAATGAGTCAACTCTTCGTGTGAGGTGGCCAAAGTACTGGAGTTTCAGCTTTAGCATCATTCCTTCCAAAGAAATCCCAGGGCTGATCTCCTTCAGAATGGACTGGTTGGATCTCCTTGCAGTCCAAGGGACTCTCAGGAGTCTTCTCCAACGCCACAGTTCAAAAGCATCAATTCTTCGGCGCTCACCTTTCTTCACAGTCCAACTCTGGCATCCATACATGACCACAGGAAAAACCATAGCCTTGACTAGATGGATCTTTGTTGGCAAAGTAATGTCTCTGCTTTTCAATATGCTATCTAGGTTGGTCATAAGTACTTATGAGCAAATTTAACCAAAAATAGTGCAAGATTTGTGTATGGAAAAATATACTGAGAGAAATTAAGGATGTAAATGAATGGAAAGGAGTTTCATGTTCAAAAGATAGAGAAACAATATTGTCAGGAAAGCAATTTATTCAAAATTGACTTACAAATTCAATGCAATTGTTATCAGAAACCTCATAGAATTATTATGGAGTTCAACAAGCTGATTTTTAAATGTGTTGGAAATTCAACAGACTGAGAACAGCCAAAACAATTTTGAAAAAAAACAGTAAAGTTGGAGGACTTATACTACATGATTTCAAAATTCACTATAAAGCCACAGCAATAAATGCACTGTGTTATTTGTACAAATATATGCATATAAGTCAGTGGAAGAGAACTGAAATCATTCAATGGAACATTCTGTCCTTCTGGAAGCAGAATGTACTTCTGTGGAATTATACTTGCAATATGTGCAGTTTTACCTCAGTAAAGTTGTTAAATAAAGCCCAGCTACAGTGTCATACTATACAGCCAAATATTAATACTTGAAAAAGTGAGATATGGGTATTTTATTCATAGCATTCTTATTTGCTGTGTGTGTATTCTTGGACTTCCCATGTGGTGTAGTCATAAAGAATCTGGCTGTCAGTGTAGGAGACACAAGAGAGGTGGGTTCAATATCTGGATTGGGAAGACCCACAGAGTAGGAAATGACAACCCACTCCAGGACTCTTGCCTGGAAAATTCTATGGACAGAGGAGCCTGGCAGACTATACTCCATAGGGTAGTATATACATACTAATTAGGGATCAATTTTGTTTTTCAGGTAAAATTGAGAAGCATCTTTCTTTAGGGCCTAATCCAACAATCCTAGAAAATGTAAAAAGTTTTTTTTGGCTTTTGTGATTGGAAGCATGATAGAAAAGAAAATTGACTTTCCTTTCTTGCTAACTTCTTATCTTTTTGGGGTAAAGTCGAAGGAAGTGAAGTGAAGTGAAGTCGCTCAGTTGTGTCTGACTCTTGGTGACCCCATGGACTGTAGCCCACCAGGCTCCTCCATCCGTGGAATTTTCGAGGCAAGAGTACTGGAGTGGGTTGCCATTTTCTTCTCCAGGGGATCTTCCCAACCCAGGGATCAAACCCAGGTCTCTGGCATTGCAGGTAGACACTTTGTCCTCTGAGCCACCCGTGTTGAAGGAAGACCTGATAGTAAATGTGTAGTTTTAGGAATGAGACAATATGAGAATATGTTTATTTGAACTGAGGGATTTTATGAAAGTCATCTTCATGTACTGTGAAATTTGATATGAAATAAAAGATGAAAGTATTTATTTAAACATTGTTCCAAGTAATTAAAAATCTGTGTTCCTTGGAGCTCTAATGACTATCTACTTTTGAGTAAAAACACATCACTAAATTGTTTCCTCATACATAAAATGAGGAATTTGGTCAGATAATAGCAAAAAAATATTGTCTGTTTGTAAAATGCTACATTTCTAGAAAGTATGCTGCATTTCTATTCCTCTTGTTAATAAATTTCTTTAAGATGAGCAAGGTTTTATTTTTCATTTTTATTGAATTATTTCCCTAGACTTTAGTTTAAGCAATTTATTTTATATTTTAGACATATTTTTTGATGAATGAAGAATCAGGGTGAAAAAGTTGTCAACAAACCACTTTGTTTAAATAAAAATACAAAAACCATTTAAGAACATGAGATACCAGTCTAAAAGAACTTTAACATGTTAATTGTAAAGGGGAAAAAAAAAAAAAGACATATCACCATCTGAACAAAATTACTTTGTTTTAAAAATAAGTAACTCTCAAAATGGTTAGTTTTGTTATTTTAATTAGCTTAATTATGAAATGATGTGTACTAAAGTCTGATTTTGATGTATTAATAGAGTTTTGTTGTTTTCATTTGCTAACTTCTTTCTGACTCTTTGAGACCCCATGGACTGCACACACCAGACCTCCCTGTCCTTCCCTGTCTCCCGGAGTTTGCTCAAAGTCATGTCCATTGAGTCGGTAATACTATCCAACCATCTTATCCTCTATTACCCCCTTCTCATCTTGCCCTCAATCTTTTCTAGCATCAGGATCTTTTGTAATGAGTTGGTCCTTTGGATCAAGTGGCCAAAGTGTTGGAGCTTCAGCTTCAGCATCAGTCCTTCCAATGACTATTCAGGGTTGATTTCCTTCAGGATTGACGGTTTGATCTCCTTGCTGTCCAAGGGACTCTTTAGAGTCTTTTCCAGCATCGTGATCTGAACACATCAATTCTTTGGTGCTCATTCTTCTTTATGGTCCAACTCTCACACCCATACATGACTACTGAAAAAACCATAGTTTTGACTATGCAGACATTTTTCAACAAAATGATATCTCTGCTTTTTAATATGCTGTCCTGGTCTATCACAGCTTTTCTTTCAAGGAGCAAGCATCTTTTAATTTCGTGGCTACAGTGGCAGTCCACAGTGATTTTGGAGCCCAAGAAAATAAAATCTGTCACTGTTCCCACTTTTTCCCCCTTCTATTTGCCACAAAATGATGGGACCAGATGCCATGACCTTAGTTTATTGAATGTTGAGTTTTAAGCCAGCATTTCACTCCTCTTTCACTTTCATCAAGAGGCTCTTTAGTTCCTTTCCACTTTCAGTCATTAGAGTGGTATCATCTGCATATCTGAGGTTGCTGATATTTCTCCTGGCAATTTTAATTCCAGTTTTGTGATTCATCCAGCTTGGCATTTTGCATGATGTACACTGAACAGAAATTAAATAAGCAGGGTGACAATATATAACCTTGATGTATTCCTTTCCTGATATGGGACCACTCCCTTGTGTTGTTCCATGTCCAGTTCTAACTGTTGCTTCTTGTCCTGTACACAGGCTTCTCAGGAGACAGGTAAGGTGTTCTAGAATTCCCATCTCTTTAACAATTTTCCACAGTTTGTTGTGATCCACACAATCAAAGGCTTTAGTGTGGTCAGTGAAACAGATTTTTTTTTTTTAATTCCCTTGCTTTTTCTAGGATCCAATGGATGCTGGCAATTTGATCTCTGGTTCCTCTGCCTTTTCTAAATCCAGCTTGAATGTCTAGAAGTTCTCAGTTCACATACTTTTGAAGTCTAACTTAGAGGATTTTGAGCATTAACTTGCTAGCATGTGAAATAAGTACAGTTGTGTGGGAGTCTGAAATGTTTTTGTCATTGCCCTTCTTTGGGATTGGAATGAAAACTGACCTCTTTCAGTCCTGTGGCCACTGCTGAGTTTTCCAAATGTGCTGGCATATTAAATATAGCACATTAACAGCATCATCCTTTAAGATTTGAAATAGCCAAGCTGGAATTCCATCACCTCCACTAGCTCATAGTATGCTTCCAAAGGCCCACTTGACTTCACATTCTAGGATGTCTGACTCTACTTTAGTGGCTGGGTCATTAAGACTTTTATTGGATAGTTCTTATGTGTATTCTTGCCACCTCTTCTTAATCTTATCTGCTTCTGTTAGATCCTTGCCATTTCTGTCCTTTATTGTGCTCATTTTGCATGAAATGTTCTCTTGGTATCTCCAATTTTCTTGAAGTTTTTATTTATATTTGCTTTAATCCAGTTTTTCTAAGGATACCTATAATATATTGATTAAATCTTAAGATTAAATCTTAAATTGTGTTAACAATTGTTTTCTAATACCATGGCAAAGTTACTCTAAGCAGAATGTCCTTCTGTGGAATTCTACTCTCAACATAAACTTAACTGGAATCCAATAAATTTCATTAGATGTGCAGGGTAATAAAATCATGTTTTTCTCTCTCATTTGAAGTATTATGACAGTAAACTAGACCAGTTTGATGAATGGGGTGGTTGAAGTCCATATAATCTTCCCATGAATGTATACTATATGTTCTGTTTCCAGTAGGGTTCAAAATATCTGGAATGTCAGAAAATAGAATTGCAAATTTTTATTTTGTTGTGTTGTTAAATACATTTTCTCTGTCATGTTGCTTGATGTCCAGTATATCTAAATAAGAGAAGCAATGTTTTCTCAAGATTTTATATTCAAGCCTTCCATTTTGGTGGACTATTTTTAAACACTATCATGCATATGTTTCTGAGATATTACCATTTTGAACTTTCACAGTATGCTGTTATTCTTATACAGTGTAAGATTTTTTCCCCACAACAAGAGCAAACATGTTTAATTGATGTAAAATATCAAGTAGAATTCAGCCACATTTTTTCTTAAAATTATTTTCACAGTAGATATTTTATACAGGATATTTTAAAAGTAAAGAAGATAGAGAAACTCATGTAAGTCCCTTCTTGCCAGCATCCCAAATAAAATAAGATCATGATATTTGAAGGGAGCTATGACATTAGAGGGTCTCATTTTATTTTACATTTAATTGAGCATGGAGAAAAAATTTTCTGTGTTGAAACAAATACTTTATTACTCTTTTGACTTTTTTTTAATTGTTCAGCTGCCTTACATAAAAAAGATATTATTCCTTTATGATATCTGGCGCACTGTATAGCCAAACGTTAGACTTGCCAATGTGATGTGTTGTCCTCATAAATATTCCAACTGCTTAGTATATTTCAATTTCATTTGTCATTATTAACTTCCTTTATATTTGGGAATATTAATTTAGGTAAAAACTTGAAGTTAACACCTCATAAATAATGATTTGATGCTGTATCTCTTATCCAATGGAGACAGACAACTTTTACATATTTGCCCACTCTAAGAAATCCTCTCTGTTTCATAATTGTTACTCATTCTCAAAATCTGGGGTTCTCTACCAAGTTTGCTATACCTGTCCCAACTGACTAGAGACTAGAAGTATGAATAAGGAAAGGGCAGTTGAGCCAAGCAGACACTCCCTGAAAGAAATTTGAAGTTGGATTTGAAATGACAGATATAGGTCATATAAACTTTAGAGAACCGGTTGTGATAATACAGTAAATAAGATAGCCTGTCTATTGTACAAAAAATGAATCAGATGTGAAAGAGACATGTAGCACCCAACAGAAGACTTAGCTTAGTTCCCAGCATGTTTTTTTTTTTTTTCTCCCCTCAACCATTCTGTGTCTTGACACTACTCTTTCTACTTGATTTTTCAACCTGAGACTTATCATTATAAAGAAATTATTATAGGGTCTTAAGCTAGTTTTAATGAAAGATAAAAATAAGAAAGAGATGTACTGCTTTCTATTTACCACACACTGCTCCAAAACCTTATTCATATAAACCCATCTAAGTGTTGCAGCTCCTGCTGCTGCTAAGTCACTTCAGTCATGTCTGACTCTGTGCGACCCCATAGACAGCAGCCCACCAGGCTCCTCTGTCCCTGGGATTCTCCAGGCAATAACACTGGAGTGGGTGTTGCAGCTCCTAGAGTTAGGTATTATTACTGTCCTCATTTATAGATAATGAGGATACCAAGGCACATTGTCATTGTTTAGTCACTAAGTCATGTCCAACTCTTTTGCGACCCCATAGATTGTAGCTGTTGAGGAACCAGCTGTACAGGTTCCTCTCTCCATAGGATTTCCCAGGAGAGAATACTGGAGTGGATTGCCATTTCCTTCTCCAGGGGGTCTTCCCGAACTCCTGGTTAGCAGGTGGATTCTCTACCACTATGCCACCTGGGGGCTTCCCCTCATAACTTATGCCTCTTTTATATAAGGCAGTTGAATGAAAAAAATATGGAAAGTATAATAAAGAATTTATTTAAACACATTAAAACTTTTGTCCATGCTCTATTAAACATAGACTCCCATACTTGCAGCTAGAAAGTCTAAAATAGGTTTCCTGATACTAAATAAATAAAACCAAGCAAAATAAAACAAACCAAACAAGTAGACAAAATAGGAACAATATTAAATAAGGAACCTGGTGAAGAGAGTTACATGAAGCAGAGAAGACTCTTGAGAATCCCTTGGGCTGCAAGGCGATCAAAATAGTGAAACCTAAGGGAAATGAATCCTGAATACTCATTGGAAGGACTGATTCTGAATCTGAAGCTCCAATACTTTGCCCACTTGATGTAAAGAGCCCACTCATGGGAAAAGACCCTGATACTGGGAAAGACTGAAGGCAAAAAAAAGGAGGAGGAGGCTGCAGGGGATGAGATGGTTAGATAGTGTCACTGACTTAAAGGACATGAATTTGAGCAAAATCCAGGAGATAGTGAAGGACAGAGGAGCCTGGCATGCTACATTCAATGGGGTTTAAGAGTTGGACATGACTTCTGCTGCTAAGTCACTTCAGTCGTGTCCGACTCTGTGCAACCCCATAGATGGCAGCCTACCAGGCTCCTGGCTCCCGGGATTCTCCAGGCAAGAACACTGGAGTGGGTTGCCATTTCCTTCTCCAATGCATGAAAGTGAAAATTCAAAGTGAAGTCGCTCAGTCGTGTCTGACTCTTTGTGACCCCATGGACTGCAGCCTATACACTGAATAACAATGGCACTTTTCCCATACAAAGACCAGAAACAAAGACACTCCCTTTGTAAATTATCACTTTAAGCCACTAATTCTCAAAGGAGATGGGTGATATTGTCCCCAGTGGAAATACAATTGGTTCCCTGTGGGGGGGGGCGGAAATTATGTATATAGGCATATGTATATTGTATTCATGGTATCAAAGTTACATGTGAAAGGCAATTAGAAAAAGCTGTCCTAAAAAGGTATTTAAGGGGGCAATAATGGGGAAAAAAAAAGATTAAGAAGCATAGCTTTAAATTAATTCGTTTTTCCTATGTATATGGAACTCAACTTCCTCCATGATACAACCTATACATTTTTGTCATTAGAATTTCCTAAGAATTTATACTTCTAGGATTTGGAGTAAGCTTTTATCTACACTTCTCAAGTTCAAAAGCATTATGCAAGTTGTTTTCTGAATTAAAGAGCTGCAAAAAATATTTATGTTTTCTGTCATTAAAAAGCATTTCAAAAATAACACTTTTTTGAGCTCTCATTTGACCAAAAATAGCTTTCCTTTTAACTGATGAAACTTGTCGCTGGCTCATTCTTCCATGGGAACAGCTGCACGTTGTATGTTTGAACATATTTGCTTAAGAAATACAAAATTATTAACATTCTAATCCTCTAACCTTTTAAGGCGAGCCAGCTGTGATTATTCACAGCTAGACTAGAGCGTTTGGTTTCAGCTTTGTAGAAATTTCTTCCCTTTATTTCTCATAGACTATTACCTGAACAATTTGATTTTCTGAGTAGGAGCTATGCCATATGTAAATCAACCTCAACTATTAGCCCCAAGAACTAGGGAAAATATTAAAAAATGTATTAATCTGGTTTTGCCAACAGTAAACATTGTTCATTGCATTTTCATCTTATTAAAAACTTAGAGCCCTTACTATGTACTATAGTACTGTTTTAAACACTTTAAAATATTAATTAGCTTAATCTTCATGAAGTAGGTACAGTCATTACCCTTGCTATTTTTATAATTTAAGAAATAGAACCAAAGAGTGGTTGAGCAAATTGCCAAGGGCCACACACATCTGGTAAGCTCCAATGCCACATTCAAATAGAGGCCATCTGGCTCCAAACCCTGTGCTAATGATCATTAAACTCCAATATTCCAAGCACCTAATTAATTATTTTTCTTGCTCTTTCTTATTTATCTTCACAGAAACCCAAAGAAGTAGCATGGTTATTACTTCCACGTTGATGGATGGAGAACATGAAGAAGATGGAGTTTGAGTGCTTGGCCCTAAATCTCAATATTGTTAAGAGGTAAACATCAGTTTTGAACCTGGATCTTTTCTGACTCCAGAACACCTATGCTGCACTGTGACAGGACCTCACACCAATTGCTTCTCAACACATCAAGGTAATATGTATCATTTATGGAAAATCACCCCACAGGCTTGTTTATATCACTCTAATAGTTTGGCATAAATCAATCCATTAGTCATCGACTAAAAGTTTGTTTCTCACCTGTAATAGCACTTTTCGCCCAAGAGAATAATTGCTCTATCAAGTTGGTTGACACTTTGGCCACAGAGTTCCTTTTTTATTTACAAGAATTGAAAATATCTGTCTCTTTATGGCTTTGAATTATTACTGAAGTAGCCTTTTAATTTGACCTTGTAGATTCCAATACAAATGGTAATCACACACATCTTTCCTGGGTTCTAAGTATGATAGGCCCTATCCCAGCAAGTTGACCATGTTCTGAGTTCAGATATGAAGAAGACTACCATCTACAAATATATGTAGTATCTTATTACCAAAGAAAGTGGTTTATTTCAGTTCAAAGTGTTAAATATTCATATAGTAGTATTGTAAGTTATGCTGCTGCTGCTGCTAAGTCACTTCAGTTGTGTCCGACTCTGTGCGACCCCATAGACGGCAGCCCACCAGGCTCCCCCGTCCCTGGGATTCTCCAGGCAAGGACACTGGAGGGGGTTGCCATTTCCTTCTCCAGTGCATGAAAGGGAAAAGTGAAAGTGAAGTCGCTCAGTCGTGTCCGACTCCTAGGGACCCAATGGACTGCAGCCTACCAGGCTCCTCCGTCCATGGGATTTTCCAGGCAAGAGTACTGGAGTGGGGTGCCATTGCCTTCTCTGTAAGTTATGCTATACCATGCTTTATATTGTATTGAGTAACTCACTTAAAATCTCACTTTGCAATCCAATTATGTCGGCAAGACAGATATTTTACTACCATTTTATAGATGCTGAAATGCTCCAATGATGTCTAATGAAGGTAAAGTTAGAGTTGGGACTTGTTTGCCATTGTGTAGATTCTATTAAGTATATATTTGGTGGAAGAGTGAAGACAAGAATGCTGCTTCCCATTGGAAAGGTTAGTTACTGTTTTTCTGTAATCCAGTATGCACTCAAATAACGTTGATATCTATAATACAACAACTGGGTAAAACATTTAAAAACTGAAAAGTGAATAGGTATAATGTAATAATAAAATTTTTTCCCATTCAAGTACTAGCCAGGCCTGACCCTGCTTAGCTTCTGATATCAGATGAGATTGGGCACATTCAGGGTGGTATGGGAGTAGACAAAACTTTCTAAAGAAGTTGTACAGTTCATACCCAATCTGTACATTATCATAGATGTATATTATTTTAATTTTTGGTATTTTCAAAGTTCTTAATTATGGAATTTAGTAAATGTAAATTCTGTTTATTTCCACACATTTTTTTTGAAGGATAGTTTTATTAGATACACAATTCTAGGTTGATATTTACTTTTCACAACATCTTGGTAATATTTTCTACTTTCTTTTGGTATCATTTATTGATGCTAAAAAAAAAATGCTGTCTTTCAATTGTTGCTCCTTTATAAATGATCTGTGTTTTCTCTATATCCATTTTTAAGGCTCTTTTACTTTGTTCTGAAGCTTCAGTGTAATGAATTTGGACTTGACTAATTTTTTATTTGTGCCAATTTTAATACATATTCATGTATTTCATGAATTTATATTACCATTTCTGTCAGGACTAGGAAATTTGTAGCTATTTTTTCTCAATTCATTTTTAAAATTTTCTTCCGGTACAACACAAATTAAATTTATACTCTACATTTTCCTTCTGTCCCCTATATCTTTTGATTATTTCCTAATTGTCATCTCCTTTTCAGGGAATTACTTAAATCTGGGTGATTTCTTCAGATATATTTTCCAGCTTTCTTATTCTTTCTTCAGTTGTTTACTATCTGCAGATTAATGTACATTGGCTTTTTTTTTTTTTCAAGGAATTTATTTTGCATCTAAAAAGTCTTTGTTTATAATTTGTTTTCAGATCTTTCTGTTTCAATTCTGATGCCCCTTTGTTGCAATTTTTCTAGTTGCATTTATTCTTTAAATATTTCTTACATAGTTGTTTTATATTATATGTTTGATAATATCAAAATCTGTAGTCCTTCAAGATCAAAATCAGTTATTTGCTTTTCATGCTTGTTTTCCAATGTCTTTATTGGCCCTGGGCTGTGAACTCATTCCTTGACCCTAATTTCTGTGAATATAAAAGGGATTAAATTAAGGAAACTTTATTCCAGAGAGGATTTAACTTTACTTCTACCAAAATCCAATGGTCCATTTCTGAACTATAAGCACTGTAGGCCCCTGCAAAATTAATGAATCAGTGTTGGGTCCCAGAGTCAACTTTTGTATTTTTCAGCTGATTCAAGACAGTACCTAATCCACTTCAGCTACTAGCATTTTCCTCTAAGGAAAAATTAGTCTTATTGGCAACCAATCCACTGCCAGCAAAAAGCTTTCTTGGAAATGAAAGGTTGCTCCTGAACTGTTGAAGGAAGGGGGAACCCCTTCCAGGCTCTTGTCTAACACTTGGAAATGAATTGTCCGAGGAGACACATCTGCTGACAAAGCAAGAGATTTTATTGGGAAAGGGCACCCAGGTGGAGAGCAGTAGGGCAAGAGAACCCAGGAGAACATCTCTGCCACGTGGCTCACAGTCTCGGGTTTTATGTGATGAGATTAGTTTCCGTGTGGTCTTTGGCCAATCATTCTAATTCAGAGTCTTTCCTGGTGGTGCACGCATCGCTCAGCCAAGATGGATGCTAGTGAGAGGGATTCTGGGAAGTGCACGGACAGGCAGTGTCTCCTTTAGACTTTTCCCAAACTCTTCCGGTTGGTGGTGGCTTATTAGTTTCGTATTCCTTATCAGGATCTCCTGTCATAAACCAACTCATGCAAACAGTTACTATGGTGCCTGGCCAGGGTGGGTGGTTTTCAATCAATGTGTTCCCCTAACAGAACCACGGAAGATGCCAGGATTCTTGGCCTCTGGAGAAGAATTCAATCTGGGGCCAGAGATGAGGCTTGATCACTCAGAGCTTTTGTGTAATAAAGTTTTATTAAAGTATAAAAGAGATAGAGAAAGCTTCTGACACAGATATCAGAAGGGGGCAGAAAGAGTGCCTCCTTGCTAGTCTTTAGCCAGATGTTATATAGCTACCAGCAGTCTGCTGATTGGAGAAAGGAAATGTCTCAAAACTCAGAGAATGGCACCAGGCCCCTCACCCAAAACATGCATTTTGAGATAACATTGGCACAATGTGAGTTGTCCCAGGCCATAAAATGATTGACATGAATCTTGAAGAAAGGCAGATTTCCAAGCAAATACAAGTCTCAGTAGCATAGCTTAAGAGGACATTTGCATGAGTAAAACATACTGGTTTCTTAAGTTTCTGATTGTTAGGGGGAACCTACTTGAAGACAAGAGTCTAGGGTAAATGCATAGTTCATTAACATAGCTTAAGATAAACATTTCCATAAGAAAAATGCATTGGTTAGCTCAAGGTTTGAGAAAAGTTAAGTTCAGGTGGAGTCAGGTGTCTTCATGGCAACACAGAATTTTAAGAGAAACCTTTTTAAATTCGTATAGAGAAGGGGAAAAAAATGTTAACACTTGTAGTTTGTTTCCTCCTGCCACTTAAGAGACAGAGAAAAAAATGTCTGACACTTGCAACCTATTTAGTCCCTTTGGAGACCCCTGGCCTTCCTCCCTGTTGCCCTCTCAGGGGAAGTAAGATGGGGAAGGGATTGTAGTTGGAGAACTATTTTTTACCACTTAAGACAGAATGGTGCTCCATTGTGCTGGAACTATCTCAGTGAGCACCTTTTTAATCAAAACGCTGGAAAATAAGTTTAAAATAATGTCATTACTAATGTCTGCACTACAAATTTAAAATTTATATTTGAGGCATGGAAGTTGAATCATTAACCCTTTTACAGAAAGATATGCCTTTCTGATGAGTTTATGGCTTATAAAAATGGACATATATTGCTGTCTATGGAAAAAATTATTTCTAAAAACAATTATTTAATCTTCCACCTTTTCCCATCCCACTGGCTGTTTGTGGAGGGAATTGATTAAAAAGATATAAATATTTGAGAATGAAGTTGAAAAGACAAAGGTGGACCAAATAGGATGTCTCGAAGGCTAATGAGATTTAAAAGTATGCAAATAAAACCTTGGTTGAATTTGCATGACAATTTCAACATGATGACATATACACACTGTAAGTTCAATATTTAAGAAAAACAATAAAATTACCAATCAATTCTGCTAAATTTGATAAGAATCCCCAAAGGCATGCTGGGATGTGAGAGGTTAAAACTGACTAAACTGATGAGCTAATATTTTTTTAGCTTTATCTATTTACCTTCAGTAGTTCTTAAATTTTCCTCCCTAAATTCTTCCAACTAATGGGTTATGGAAAAAATAAAATAACATAGTTTCAGTGTTCATCTTGTTCAGGGAGGTAGAACCATTAGCTGTTATCAGATAGTTGTTAAATTTTACACAAATGTATAAACATACTAGGAGAAGGCAATGGCACCCCACTCCAGTACTCTTGCCTGGAAAATCCCATGGACGGAGGAGCCTGGAAGGCTGCAGTCCATGGGGTCTCTAAGAGTCAGATACGACTGAGCAACTTCACTTTCACTTGCATGCATTGGAGAAGGAAATGGCAACCCACTCCAGTGTTCTTGCCTGGAGAATCCCAGGGATGGGGGAGCCTGGTGAGCTGCTGTCTATGGGGCTGCACAGAGTCGGACATGACTGAAGTGACTTAACAGTAGCAGTAGCATAAACAAACTAGTTATAAGTTAGTCTTACAGAGATAGGAGGAAGACCAAGGGGCCCAGGCAGTGAATCTGACAGGCCAAATGGGCCTGCAAAGGAGAAGGTGGTGGAGAAATCTGAGTGAAGTCTGAGAATCCTCTGCAAAGCATCTTGTCATGGACCTTGGCCCTTTACTGGTGAGCAAGGTCAGTAGTTTGACAGAAATGGTATGGACCTAACAGAAGCAGAAGATATTAAGAAGAGGTGGCAAGAATACACAGAAGAACTGTACAAAAAAGATCTTCATGACCCAGATAATCACGATGGTGTGGTCACTCATCTAGAGCCAGACATCCTGGAATGTGAAGTCAAGTGGGCCTTAAAAGGCATCACTACGAACAAAGCTAGTGGAGGTGATGGAATTCCAGTTGAACTCTTTCAAATCCTGAAAGATGAGGCTGTGAAAGTGCTGCACTCAATATGCCAGCAAATTTGGAAAACTCAGCAGTGGCCACAGGACTGGAAAGGGTCAGTTTTCATTCCAATCCCAAAGAAAGGCAATGCCAAAGAATGCTCAAACTACCACACAATTGCACTCATCTCACATGCTAGTAAAGTAATGCTGAAAATTCTCCAAGATACGTGAACCGTGAACTTCCTGATGTTCAAGCTGGTTTTAGAAAAGGCAGAGGAACCAGAGATCAAATTGCCAACATCCACTGGATCATAGAAAAAGCAAGAGAGATCCAGAAAAACATCTATTTCTGCTTTATTGACTATGCCAAAGCCTTTGACTGTGTGGATCACAATAAACTGTGGAAAATTCTGAAAGAAATGGGAATACCAAACCACCTGACCTGTCCCTTGAGAAATCTGTATGCAGGTCAGGAAGCAACAATTAGAACTGGACATGGAACAACAGACTGGTTCCAAATAGGAAAAGGAGTACGTCAAGGCTGTATATTATCATCCTGCTTGTTTAACTTACATGCAGAGTACATCATGAGAAATGCTGGACTGGAAGAAACACAAGCTGGAATCAAGATTGACGGGAGAAATATCAATCACCTCAGATATGCAGATGACACCACCCTTATGGCAGAAAGTGAAGAGGAACTAAAAAGCCTCTTGATGAAGGTGACAGTGGAGAGTGAAAAAGTTGGCTTAAAGCTCAACATTCAGAAAACGAAGATCATGGCATCCGGTCCCATCACTTCATGGGAAATAGATGGGGAAACAGTGGAAACAGTGTCAGACTTTACTTTTTGGGCTCCAAAATCACTGCAGATGGTGATTGCAGCCATGAAATTAAAAGACGCTTACTCCTTGGAAGGAAAGTTATGTCCAATTTAGATAGCATATTCAAAAGCAGAGACATTACTTTGACAACAAAGTCCGTTTAGTCAAGGCTATGGTTTTTCCAGTGGTCATGTATGGATGTGAGAGTTGGACTGTTAAGAAGGCTGAGCGCTGAAGAATTGATGTTTTTGAACTGTGGTGTTGGAGAAGACTCTTGAGAGTCCCTTGGACTGCAAGGAGATCCAACCAGTCCATTCTGAAGGAGATCAGCCTCGGAATTTCTTTGGAGGGAATGATGCTGAAGCTGAAACTCCAGTACTTTGGCCACCTCATGCGAAAAGCTGACTCATTGGAAAAGACTCTGGTTCTGGGAGGAATGGGGGCAGAAGGAGAAGGGGACGACAGAGGATGAGATGGCTGGATGGCATCACCGACTCGATGGACATGAGTCTGAGTGAACTCCTGGAGTTGGTGATGGACAGGGAGGCCTGGCGTGCTGCAATTCATGGGGTCGCAAAGAGTCGGACACGACTGAGCGCCTGAACTGAACTGAACTGAACTGAAACAGAGAAGAAGAAGCAAGTGGCAGCTAGAGTCTGTCAGCCGCCCTGTGTCTGCATGTCACCATAATCAAGCACCAGCCCCTGTAGACAGCGGTGAGTGTCGCTTCACTCTGCCTCCCTGTCCTCACAATTGTACCTTGTTTACCCACATTCCCTGGTGGCTCAGTTGGTGAAGAATCTGCCTGCAATGCAGGAGACCTGGCTGTCTTCCCTGGATTGGAAGATCCTCTGAAGAAGGGAATATTTCCAATATTCTTCCCTGGATAATTCCATCGACAGAGGAACCTGGTGAGCTACAGTCCACGCGGTCACAAAGAGTCTGACACGATTGGGTGACTAACATTTTCACTTTTTTTTTTTTTTAAACCCACAGTAACCCAAAACAGTACAGAGTAGGAGATTCTAGGAAATGTAGTTCCAATTAAACAAAACTGATTAAATAAAATTCTAAGACAATCCCTTTCTTTTTTTTTTTTTTAATTTTATTTTGTTTTTAAACTTTACATAATTGTATTAGTTTTGCCAAATATCAAAATGAATCCGCCACAGGTATACATGTGTTCCCCATCCTGAACCCTCCTCCCTCCTCCCTCCCCATTCCATCCCTCTGGGTTGTCCCAGTGCACCAGCCCCAAGCATCCAGTATCGTGCATCGAACCTGGACTGGCAACTCATTTCATACATGATATTTTACATGTTTCAATGCCATTCTCCCAAATCTTCAATTGAAATTAGTAGTTCTAAACATTCCTCACTTACCAAAGAATAACAGTAATAAAATTATGAGATATTAAATTTCATTGGAAGGTATATTTTCCTTATTAAAAGTTAAAATATTTTTCCTTATTAAAGATATACATGTAACTTTACATATATTAAAGATATATATATATAACTTTACACACACACACATATATACATACACACATACATCTAACAGAAAAATTAACTTTACAAAATGTTATAGGCCTGGGTATAACAGAATCATGAATTATTTAATATTGATATGAATTTTTCTATTCACCAGATGATTTTCCATTTTTTGCACATAGCACATGAACTTTCTGGATAGATTTATAAAGTCTTATTATTAAAAAATATGCTTCTCTGAGGAAAACTAGTATGTTCCATTAGATGTAAAAATTTTAGAAATCTGATAGTAGGCTTCAGTTTAATGTTCTATCAAAAGGCAATAAGGAATTTCCCAGAAGAGATATATAATGTAAACATGTATTCATTCATATTTTCTGAGTTTTTTTCCTTTCATTCTAATAGGAGAAATTATTTAATTTGTGTTATCTTAGGCTCTTGAAAATATGTGCAGATTTTGTGGCAATACAATCTGATATTTAAAACATTATGCTAAATAAATTAGTATTTAAGCAAGTAAGAGAGATAAAGAAATTTGTATTTGAGTTAAAATAAATATGCTTGCATTTAAATAAGTAAAGATCTGTTCCTCCACATTTTTGACATGTTATCCAAAATATAATATTTAAAAGAATTTATTTAATCAACAAACATGTGACTCCCCTTATGTTATTTCTCTAATACATGCTTTAGTAGCTCTGCATCTCCCCTGGGATAGCACACAGAATCTTTAGTATAGGCTTCATATGTTTTGTAATGTGGCTAAGCTATAGTTTCAGGCTTATCCTCGCACTTTCTCATAGGCACACTCTCTCCAGTATCCTAAAATATTTGTGTTTCTCTGAATGACTCATACATTTCCTTGTCTGCCAGGCTTACCACTATGCTTTAATAATTAATTCCCATATGCTCTCAAAATTCTGTAAGTGGCAATGTCAACTAGCAATTTAAACCAAGGAATTTGAAGGGCAACCCACTCCAGTAATTTTGCTTGAAGAATTCCATGGACAGAGGAGACTGGCAGCCTATGGTCCATGGGATCAAAAAGAGTTGGATGGCATCTAGTAAATAGTGAATTTTATGTAGCATTATTTTTATCACTATACTTGTCTTTTCTTTTTTTTCTATTTTTAATTGAAGTATCATGGTTATCTTGGTCATGAAGATCTTTCTTTTATAGTTCTGTGTATTCTTTCCACCTCTTCATATCTTCTGCTTCTGTTAGGTCCATACCATTTCTGTCCTTTATTGTGCCCATCTTTGCATGAACTGTTCCCTTGGTGTCTCTGATTTTCTTGAAGAGATCTCTAGTCTTTCCTATTCTATTGTTTTCCTCTATTTCTTTGCACTGATTACTGAGGAAGGCTTTCTTATCTCTTTGCTATTCTTTGGAACTCTGCATTCAGTTAAAAAATAATATTATATTGCAAATAAAAAATAATATAGCATTGCTTTGCAATATTATATAAGCTGTGCTGTGTGCTTAGTCACTCAGTTGTGTCCAACTCTTTATGACTCAATGGACTGTAGTCTGCTAGGCTTTTCTGTCCTTGGGAATTCTCCAGGCAAGAATACTGGAGTGGGTTGTCATACCCTCCTCCAGGGATTTTCCCAATCTAGGGATTGAACACAGTTCTCCCAATTTGCAGGCAGATTCTTTTACCATCTCAGCCACCAGGGAAGCCCATTATATAAGCTACAGGTGTACGATATAGTGATTCCCAATTACCAAAGGTTATGCTCCATTTATAGCTATTATAAAATATTGACTATATTTCTTTGTTGTAGAATGTATCCTTGTAGCCTACGTTCTATATGATAGTCTGTTCTTAATCCTCTACCACAATATTCCTCCTCTCCCCTCTTTTCTCTTCCCTTGTTAATACTGGCTACTTTTCTGTATCTATAAGTCTGCTTCTGTTTTGTTATATTCACTAGATTGTTATAATTTTTAGATTCCACATGTTAGTGATATCATACAGTATTTGTGTTTCTCTGTCTGACTTATTACACTTAGTACAATGCCCTTCAGGTCTTTCCATGTTGCTGCAAATAGCAAAATTTTATTTTTTATGACTGACCATAATTCCATTGTGTGTGTATATGTGTGTATGTGTGTGTGTACACATCTTTATGCATCCATCTGTTGATAGAAATATAAGTTGTTTCCATATCTTGGCAATTATAAATAATGCTGCTCTGAACTTTGGGGTGCATGTATTTTTTTCTAATTAGTGTTGTTACTTTTTCAGACACATACTCAGAAATGAAACTGTCGGGTCATATAGTGGCTCTATTTTTAGTTTTTTTTGAGAAACCCCCATGCTGTTTCTTTACAGTGGTTGCAGCAGTTTACATTCCCACCAACAGTATAGGAGGCTTCCCTTTTCTCCACATCCACAACAACATTTATTATTTGCGTTCATTTTGAGGATAGACATTCTGACAGGGGTGAGGTGATATCTCATGATGGTCTTGACTTGTGTTTCTCTGATGATTAGCCATGTTGATCATCTTTTCATGCTCCTATTGGCCATCTGTGTGCCATTTTTGGAAAAGATCTATTCAGGTCTCCTGACTTTATTAAGTAGTGGCTTTATTTTTATATTGAGTTGTATGAGCTGTTTATATATGTCAGTCATATTATTTGTAAATGTTTTCTCCCATTAATTAGGTCATCTTTTTGTTTCATCAGTGGTTTCCTTGGCTGTGTGGAAGTTTGTAAATTTAACTAGGTCTCATTTATTCATTTATTGCCCTGAGAGAATTAACCTACAAAAATTTGGTATAATTTATGTCAGATAATGTTATGCCTATGATCTCTTCTAGGAATTTTATGGTGCCATGTCTTATGTTTAAGTCTTTAAGCCATCCTGAGTTTATTTTTGTTTATGGTGAGAGGGTATATTCTAACTTCATTGATTTCCATGTGGCTGTCCAAATTTCCCAACCCCACATGCTGAAGAGACTGTCTTTTTTTCATTGTATATTCTTGCCTCCTTAGGCAAGAATTTAGGTGTTTGGTATGGGTTTATTTCTAGGCTCTCAATTCTGTTCCATTGATCCATATGTCTGTTTTTGTGCCAGTACCAAACTGTTTTGATTACTGTAGCTCTGTAGTACAATCTAAAGTCAGGGAGTGTGATTCCTTTAGCTCTATTCTTCTTTCTCAAGACTGTTTTGGCTATTCTGTGTCTTTTTTGTTTCCATGCACATTTTTAAATTACTTTTTCTAATTCTGTGAGAAATGCATTGGTATTTTGATAGAGATTGCATTGAAGCTGTAGATTGCCTTTGATAGTATGACCATTTTAACAATATCACTTCCTCAATCCCTGAGCATGGGATATCTTTCTGTTTGTGTCAGTTTCTCTCATCATTGTCTTACAGTTGTCTGAGTAAAGAACTTTTACCTCCTTAGATAGGTTTAGTCCTAGGTTTTTTATGCTTTTTGATGTGGTGGCAAATGGGATTGTTTTCCTAATTTCCCTCTCTAACCTGTGTTGTTGGTGTATGGAAATGCAGCAGGTTTTTGTATATTAATTTTGTGTCCTGCAACTTTACCTAGTCTATTGAGGAATTTTAGTAGTTTTCTGGTGGCATCTTTAGGGTTTTCTATGTGTAGTATTCTGTCATCTGCAAACAGTGACAGTTTTACTTCTTCCCTTCCAATTTGATTCCTTTTATTTCTTTTTCTTCTCTGATTTCTTTGGCTAGGACTTCCTATACTGTGTTCAATAAGAATGGTGAGAGTGGGCATCCTTGTCTTGTTCCTGATCCTAGAGGAAATACTTTTAGCTTTTCACCACTGAGTGTGATGTTAGCTGTGGGTTTGGCACATATGGCCTTTATTATATTGAGGTATAGTTCCCTCTCTGTCTACTTTCTGGAGAATTTTTATGAACAATTGCTCTTGAATTGTGTCAAAATCTTCTGTGTCTATTGAGATGATCACATCATAGACAAATGATACCTTTGCCTAGTTTTGGTATCAAGGTGATGGTGGCTTCATAGAATGAAGCCTTGCTCTGCAATGTTTTGGAATAGTTTGAGAAGGATAGGTGTTAACTCTTCTCTTAGTGTTCTGTAGAATTCTATCTGGTCTTGAACTTTTGTTTGTTGGGAGTGTTTTAATTACTGCTTCTGTTTCACTACTGGTAATTGGTTTGTTTACATTTTCTATTTTTCCTGGTTCACTCTTGGGAGATGGTACCTATTTAAGAATCTGTTCGTTTCTTCTAGGTTGTCCATTTTATTGGCATACGATGAACAGGAGATTTAGCAATAAATAAAATGGGAAAAGTTCTCTTGTGCCCTTGTGAAACTTGCAGTGTAACAGTGGAGATATATAACAAATACCAAAGTAATACCTATTTCTATTAATTCTTTATATTTCTTACTTAGCTGCTAAGTCACTTCAGTTGTGTCCAACTTTGTATGACCCCATAGACGGCAGCCCACCCAGGCTCCCCTGTCCCTGGGATTCTCCAGGCAAGAACACCAGAGTGGGTTGCCATTTCCTTCTCCAATGCATGAAAGTGAAAAGTCCCCATGGACTGCAGTCTTCTGACTTAGAGTTACTTTTAAATGGACTGCAGCCTTCTTACTTAGAGTTACTTTTAAATATCCCTATTAATGAAAATGGAGAATATGACAGGGTAGGGAAAATTTTATTCCTTTTCCTCAATACTTTCCATAATACCTTGTCCAAGGAAACCATTCTATAAGTAGTTGCTGAATAAACTCATTAATAAATGAATGATAACTACAGAATCATAGAATTCCCCCCACATTTTTAATATATAACTTCTGATTCATTCTCATATGTATATTGGGTGATGTCCCAACTCTGTACAAAATATATTTATTTTATAAGTTTACATATTCAGGATTTGAAAGGTTTACAAATGCTGTACACTGTTGTTGTTCAGTCACCTAGTCATGTCCAGCTGTTTGCAATCCAATGGACTGCAGCACACCAGGCCTCCCTGTCCCTCACCATCTCCCGGAGTTTGCCCAAGTTAATGTTCATTGCATCAGTGATGGCGTCCAACTGTCTTATCCTCTGATGCCCTCTTCTCCTTGTTCCCTTGATCTTCCCCAGCATCAGGGACTTTTGCAATGAGTCGTCTGTTTGCATCAAATGACCAGACTACCAGACCTCCGCTTCAGCATCAGTTCTTCCAGTAAATATTCAGGGTTGATCTCCCTTAAGATTGACTGGTCTGATCTCCTTGCTGTCCAAGGGACTTTCAGAAGTCGTCTCCAGCACCGCAATTTGAAGGTATCAATTCTTTGGTGCTCTGCCTTCTTTATGGTCCAGCTCTCACAACTGTACATGACCACTGGGAAGACCATGGCCTTGACTATACAGACTGCTGTCGGTAGAGTACTGTCTCTGCTTTTCAACACACTGTCTAGGTTTGTTATTGCTTTCCTGCCAAGAAGCAATTATCTTCTGATTTATGGCTGCAGTCACCATCCACAGTGATTTAGGATCCCAAGAAAAAGAAATCTGTCACTACTTCTGCATTTTCCCCTTCCATTTGCCATGAAGTAATGGGGCTGGATGCCATAATCTTAGTTTTTTTTTTTTTTAATATTTGGTCTTAAGCTGGATTTTTCATTCTCCTCCTTCACCCTCATCAAGAGACTCTTTAGTTCCTCTTTGCTTTCTGCCATTAGAGTGGTATCATCAGCATATCTGAGGTTGTTGGTGTTTCTCCTGTCTATCTTGATTCCAGCTTGTAACTTATCCAGCCTGGCATGTCTCATGATGTGCTTAGCATATAGATTAAACAAACAGGGTGACAGCAGACAGCCCTTTGATACTCCTTTTTTGATCTTGAACCAATCAGTTTTTCCATACAGGGTTCTAACTGTTGCTGTTTGACCTGCATACAGGTTTCTCAGGAGACAGGTAAGATGGTCTGGTAATCCCATCTGTCTAAGAGCTTTCCACAGTTTGTTATGATCCACACCTTCAAAGGCTTTAGCATAGTCGATGAAATAGAGATAGATGTTTTTCTGAAATTCCCTTGCTTTCTCTATAATCCAGTGAATGCTGGCAATTTGATCTCTAGTTCCTCTTTCTTTTCTAAGCCCAGCTTGGACATCTGGAAGTTCTTGGTTTACATAATACTGAAGCCTAGTACGCAAGATTTTAAACATGACCTTACTAGTATGCTGCTAAGTCACTTCAGTCGTGTCCAACTCTGTGCAACCCCATAGACGGCAGCCCACAAGGCTCCGCCGTCCCTGGGATTCTCCAGGCAAGAACACTGGAGTGGGTTGCCATTTCCTTCTCCAATGGATGAAAGTGAAAAGTGAAAGTGAAGACGCTCAGTTGTGTCGGAATCCTAGAGACCCCATGGACTGCAGCCTACCAGGCTCCTCCGTCCATGGGATTTTCCAGGCAAGAGTGCTGGAGTGGGCTGCCATTGCCGTCTCCTACTAGTATGGAAGATGAGTGCAGTTGTCCAATAATTTGAACATTCTTTGGTACTACCCTTTTTGGGAATTGGGATGAGGACTGACCTTTTTCCAGTCCTGTGGCCACTGCTGGATCTTCCTGACATAATGAATGCAAAACCTTGATGGCATCCCCATTTAGCGATTTGAATAGTTCTGATGGAATTTCATCACATCCACTAGCTTTATTAACAGCAGTGCTTTTTAGGGCCCATTTGACTTCACACTCCAGAATGTCTGGCTCTGGGTGACTATCCACACCATCATAGTAGTTCATTAAGATCTTTTTTATACACTTCTTCCATGTATTCTTTCCTTCTCTTCTTGATCTCTTCAGCATCTACTAGGTCTCTACCATTTTTATCCTTTATTGGGTGGAATGCTACCTTGATATTTATATTTTCCTGAAGAGATCTCTAGTCTTTCCCCTTTTATTGTTTTCTTCTATTATTAAACACTGTTCATTGAAGAAGACTTTCTTGTCTCCTAGCTATTCTTTGAAACTCTGTGTTTAATTGGATATAGCTTTCCCTCTCTCCCTTGCTTTTTGCCTCTCTTCATTCTTCCACCATTTGTAAAGTCTCCTCAGATAAGCACTTTGTCTTCTTGCTTTTCTTTTTCCCTAGGATGTTTTGTTTGCTGCCTCCTGTATAATACTATGGACCCCTGCCCATAGTTCTTCAGGGACACTGTTAACTAGATCTAGTCCCTTGAGTCTATTCATTACCTCTACTGAAAATTCATACAGAATTTAAGTCATACCTGGGTGGCCTAGTGTTTTTCCCAGTTTTCTTCAGTTTAAGCCTGAATTTTGTTATGAGAAGCAGAAGATCTGAGCCACAGTCAGCTCCAAGTCTTGTTTTTGCTGATTGTCTTCTCCATCTTCAGCTACAAAGAATGTAATCAATTTGATTTCATTATTTACCATTTGATGATGTCCATGTGTAAAGTCATGGCTTGTGTTGTTGAGAAAGAGTATTTGCTGTGACTAGTGCATTCTTTTGGCAGAATTCAGTTAGCCTTTGCCTTGCTTCATTTTGTTCTACAAGGCCAATCTTGCCTGTTACTCCAAGCATATCTTAACTTTCTACCTTTGCATTCCAATCCCCAATGATGCATAGAATATCTTTTTTTTTTTGGTGTTAATCTTAGAAGGTCTTCTAGGGCTTCACAGAACTCATCAACTTTAGCTTCTTTGGCATTGGTGGTAGGGGTATATAGGCTTGGATTACTATAATGTTGAATGGCTTGCCTTGGAAACAAACTGAGATCATTCTGTCATTTTTTTAGTTTGTACCCAACTGCTGTATTTCAGACTCTTTTGTTGATTATGAGGGCTACTGCATTTCTTCAGTGGGATTCTTGCCCACAGTAGTAGATACAATGGTCATCTGAATTAAATTTGCCCATTCCCATCTATTTTAATTCTCTGATTCCTAGGATGTCAGTGTTTATTCTTACCATCTCCTGCTTGACCACATCCAATTTTCCTTGATTCATGAGCCTGACATTTCAGGTTCCTATACAGTGCTATTCTTTGCAGCAACGGATTTTACTTTTGTCACCAGCCACATCCACAACTGAGCATCGTATCTGCTTTGGCCCAGCCACTTCATTCATTCTGGGGCTACTGGTACTTCTCCTCCGCTCTTCACTAGTAGGATATTGGACATCTTCAGACCGAGAAACTCATCTTTTGGTGTCCTAGCTTTTTGGCCTTTGATACAGTTCATGAAGTTCTCATGGCAGGTACAGTGGGGTGGTTTGTTTTTCCTTTCTCCAGTGGATCACATTTTGTCAGAACTCTCTGCTATGACCCGTCCGTCCACCTTGGGTAGCCCTGTACTGAATAGTTCATAGCTTCATTGAGTTACACAAACCCCTTTGCCATGGCAAGGCAGTGATCCATGAAGGGGACAAATGCTGTATTCTTAAGTGTAATTTTCAACAAAAACATCAGTTATATTAAAGTGGATATTTCTGAATCTCTACATCTATATATTATATATTTCTAAGTCTGTGTGTGGGAGCACATAATTCCAGAAAAATATAAATATCTATGAAATAAAAATGAGTATTTATGACTGATCATACAGGTGGGAAAAACTAAGGGTTGAAATATACAGAGAAAAATTGGTACATGGTTGTCATCAATTCTAAGTGTTATCTTTTATCCTGTACAAATGTGATTTCCCCCTCACTTTATAGTTTAGAAAAATAGTTCACCATTTAAGGCTCTAATCCTTGCTTTATTAGAGGGGAATCACAAAATAAATGTGCTCATATTAAGAGATTACTATCCTACATTAGAAAAGAAAAAAGAAAGGTTAGTAGAGAGTCTATTATATGCAAATGAGTGGTTGTACTCATGAAGTTATAATACCACAATGAATTTATAAGCATTTGTATCATGTTCTTGGCAAGATGAGCTTCTGTTTATCTACTTTTCTTATCAACATTCGGTTTTCATTTTCTCTCAGGTTGTTTTCTTCTTCTATTTATTTCAAGCAAATCTATAGAAGTTAATTCTTTACTACTTGCAGTGGGAATGTGAATCTTAGTAAACTAGATCTAAACAACTTCAGCTTATCAGGAAGACAGGGTATGCTAGATATCCTTCCTTCTCTATCCATCTATCACCAGATTGACCTATTTATATGAGTATATTTATTCCCTCACCTCTGGCTCCTCTTTCAGTTCAGCAAGTGGGGAACAACAAAAAGTGTTCTAGGTGAGGGAGGAGAGTGATGCGTTGGGATTTGTTTTTCCTCCTGCACAGGTCTGGCTTCATGGGTGTGACAGCTGTGGAAGTCACACATGGTCCCCCACTATAAAGGACTGGACATTGATTCAAGCAATAACTCAAGCTGAAGCAAGGATACCATATGTTTTTAAGCAAATGCAAGAAATTCCAAATGTCTAAAATGGTTGTTCTCACTAAGTATGTTTTGGTAGGCTGTTGTGTCTCCATTTTTTTTTCCCCACTGAAAAGTAGAATGAAGCTTATCAGAATAAGAGTTGTAAATCTGCATGACATCACCATACACACGCATACACACATAACAAGGACAAACTTTGCCTCTAGGGATTTGTATGGCTCAATGGGGCATCTCACTGCTAAAAGATGACAAGAGTGACTTGTGTTCTCATAGTGAAAGTTTGTGTAAAGTATTTGAGATATTAGATTGCATTAGAGATTGAACTATTATCACTGGTGCTGTTTAATCTGATTTGAGTGTTTTATACCTTTGAATGTGCTACCCAGAGCCCTTGATTTTGAATGTGCCACATATTAAGAGAAGTAATCAACCTCTGGTCTATAGTATATTCAATTATGACTGAAAATAACTAAAATTTATTCCTCAATGTTGAACTCCAGCCAAGATCTAAAGAGTTTTCCTGACTATACTAAGTAGCTTAGAGTCCATCCTGTTGGCACAGAGAAGACACAGAAAAGTTCTAAGCAAAGGAGAGCAATGAATTATTTTATGCTGTGGGAAAAATAGCTCTGATATATGAAGAATAAAATACTAATTCAGAAGACTTGGAATTTCAGATCTGTGACAGTTTCCATGCCAAATAATGGTATAATAATGTTTGAACTTGTCATCTAGACTAAAAAGGAAACAAAGAAAGGGAGAGAAGGGAGGAAGGGAGGGAATAAAGAAAGAAGGAATGAATGCATTAACTTGCATATTAGCTGATGTGAACACACTGTTTTAGAAAGACAAGTCTTACTTTGGTCTTTATTCTTAACTTGGAGAAGGGTATATTTTACAGTATTTGAAATCTCTCCCTTTCATTCACAATTCAATATCTCTTTCCATATATATATATTTATTTATAAATATGCATATATATTATATATATATATATATATAAAATCATTCAAAGATATCCTGGAAAATGTTTATAAATAAATATTATCAGGAACAAGGTCCTAAATCCAATAAAGTTCGTCATATCCTAGTTCATCTTCAGTTTTCCCAGACATTCCATTTTTACTTCTTATTTATCATTTTTTAAATCCTTTTCTTCAACAAACACATCTCAGCATGACAGCTTTTCCCTTCCAGTAGTTCAGCTTTAACCTCGGTGTTATTTATTTGACAAAATACCCCAGAAACTGCTGTTGTTCCATTGATTCCTGGTGGATTGATAAAGTTGTCATCCTTCCTATCTGTGTCCAGTAAATGGATTCTTATCATAATTGTCACAGGACATTCGAGCCAGAGTAACTCTAAGGGAGTAGAGCAGGTCTCACTTTAGTTTGTATGCTTGGCGTGGTTTTGAAAACTAGATTTTATATAGTTTCTATAAATTTCAGAACATAACAATTTAAAAAAATGATAAAAGTAATTTACTATTGCTATGATTTCCTAACTTCTGTCTCACTTCTTCTGCAAGGTATTTCCTTTTCCCATAAAAATAATAGTAGATAAAGAGATGCCCTCTGTAAATAATGTCTGGTTATATGCAGGTTATGTCTAGACCTTAGAGGAAGTTTTATGCATATGATGTGTTAGGAAAAAATGTGAAACAAAAGAAATAGAATGCATTTATTAATACCCTTTATTTGAAAGAATTAAATGTATAGATTTTGACAATAGGGAAAAATGTCTTTGTTGGGAAAAATTTATCAGTCAAAATGCTTAATTTATTAAGGCGCCCTCTGGTTTTCTCTACTGATGTTACCACAATTTACAGCCTGGAGACTTTATTCTTAATACTGATGATTATATATGGCTTATTTTTCTTAAAGGCTACCACTCTACAAAATAAAAACAAAGGATGAGAAAACTCGAAAAAGGACTGTTTTTTGGTTATATATCCTTTTTAGACAATATTTTTTGACTGTTTTAGCAGAGAACACATGCTATAATAATATATTTCTTCCCAGAAATATATCCTTAATTTAATAGTTTCATGTTTTTTGAAAGAGTGTATTCAGATCAGATCAGATCAGATCAGTCGCTCAGTCGTGTCCGACTCTTTGCAACCCCATGAATCGCAGCACGCCAGGCCTCCCTGTCCATCACAAACTCCCAGAGTTCACTCAGACTCACGTCCATCGAGTCAGTGATGCCATCCAGCCATCTCATCCTCTGTCGTCCCTTCTCCTCCTGCCCCCAATCTCTCCCAGCATCAGAGTCTTTTCCAATGAGTCAACTCTTCGCATGAGGTGGCCAAAGTACTGGAGTTTCAGCTTTAGCATCATTCCTTCCAAAGAAATCCCAGGGCTGATCTCCTTCAGAATGGACTGGTTGGATCTCCTTGCAGTCCAAGGGACTCTCAAGAGTCTTCTCCAACACCACAGTTCAAAAGCATCAATTCTTCGGCGCTCAGACATCTAATAAATAGAGCATCACCTTTCTTTTTCAAAATGTGATCAGTTTTGATTACCTGATCACATTTGTAAAGTAGAAAAGGGAAAATAAGGAATCTATTTGTAAAGAAGGAAAGGCCTTCTGGGTAGCAGTCGGGGGCAACCAAATTCTTCTCAGCTATCTTCTCCCTTGCAGAACTTTAATAAAGTAAAGAACTGATTTATTTGCCTCTTTGGGAGACAAATAATTAAGACTATTTTAACTATTGTATCCTGGGACTTATATATATATTTATATTTTCAAGCAGTGAACATGTATTGCCCTTTTTTGTTTGTCAGTTTTACATATTATCCATTGACTTTCTGTGATTACAAATGACAGTTGTTACACTGTTGTCATCTCTGCATTTCATCCAGTATTCCAGATATCATTATAATATAATCTTTGTTTCAATGTATATTTCATGTTTAGGCTTCTTAGGTGACTCAGTGATAAAGAATCTGCCTGCCAAGAAGAGGATGCAGGTTCAATTCCTGGCTCAGGAAGATCCCCTGGAGAAGAAAATGGCAACCCACTCCAGTATTCTTTCCTGGAAAATCCCGTGGGCAGAGGAGCCTGGTGGGCTGCAGTCCGTGGGGTTGCAAAAGAGTCAGATACTACTGAGTACACAAATAATTGATGTTTACATTTTTATGTCTTCCTAAATATTATTCACAATGGAACAGTGGTGTATTATAATTATTTTTCTCTTGTTATTTTCTGTTACACTTGAAGTTAAACATTATCTTTCTTTTTTTCATTGAATTTTCCGTTTGCATGCATGTGTGCTAAGTCACTTCAGTAGTGTCTGACTCTTTGCAACCCTATGGACTGTAGCCCTTCAGGCTCCTCTATCCATGGGATTCTCCAGGCAGAAATACTGGCGTGGGTTGCCATTTTCTTCTCCAGGGAATCTTCCCAACCTAGGAATCCAACCAGCATCTCTTACGTCTCTGGCATTGGCAGGTGGTTTCTTTACCACTAGCGCCACCTGGGAAGCCCTATTTTCATTTTACCTATTATTAAAGAAGATTTTAAAGAAGATTTAAATAGATAAATCTTCTTAAAGTAGACTGTCTGATATCATTTCAGTGCAGCTTTGCAGAAAAAAAAATCATGTCTGCTAATCAGTTTGTTGTTTTTTTCTTCTTTGGAGATAGCTCTTTTCATCTCAGAGCAACCTATTCCCTTTGTCTCAGGATTGGAGATCCTACTTCCCTAAATTTAGGATTTTTTCTTTGTTGATTTTCTTGTTTGTTTTGGAATAAAGTAGTCAATGGTAGTTTCTCAGGTTTAAACTATGGCACAGGAAGGCAATAAACCTCTACTTCCACGTTTATTGAATTACACAGACATGATCTAGACTGGTATCCTTTCTGCCTGAGGTACAACTTTCACTTTATCATCTTGGGAGTGATCTAGACCATCAAACTGAAGATCCCCTTTACTTCTTTCCTTTACTGGCTATTTTAAAATTAGAGAACATAGGTTTCTGAGCAAAGATAAGTTTGGGGAATGAAGAGGGACTTTCATGGCATTAAAGGGGTCAATTAATTAAGAAGATCCTTAATGTTTCCTAATAGACATTTCAAAATATAGAAAGTCAAACTCATAGAAATGAAAAAAGAAATTAATAAGCTCCTAATTACAGTCAGATTTTAATATAAGAGATTTCAATACTCCTCTAGCAATGGCAAACAGAGCAAAACACACACACACACATGCACACACATACGCACATACCACTTAGAAAACAAGTTTGAAGTTTCTTTAAAAATTAAGGACACATCTGTCATTGGGTCCAGTCATTCTTCTTCAGAGTGAATCTCTCATGGCTCAGTCAGTAAAGACCCACCCCCAATGCAGGGGATGTAATAGACCTGGGTTTGATCCCTGGGTTGGGAAGATCCCCTGGAGAAGGAAATGGCAATGCACTCCAGTATTCTTGCCTGGAAAATTCCATGGACAGAGGAGCCTGGAGAGCTTATAGTCCATGGGGTTGCAAGAGCCAGACACGACTGAGCAACTAAACCACCACCAAACCACCACATTCTTCTTCTACACAAAAGTGATGTCCACCTAAAATAAATGTCCATACCAACTTTATTTGTAAAAGTAAAAGCAGGAAAGAGCCTACATGTCCATCAATATGGTAATGGAGAAGTAAATTATGGCTTTTACATATAATGAAATAAGGTCATCAATAAAAACTAATAAAGACATAACCCTATAGGATGACCATAGAGCTAAAGTGCCTTCTTTTTCATATTATATCAAGGGTATCACTGCTTATGGTGACCTTTGTTACCTGACTGAGAGAGCTTGACAGGGTTCTCCACTGTAATATTACTCTCTTTTCTGTTTTTCATTCATTCTCTGGAAAGAAGTTAGTATGCACAGGCCGTATTTATGGAGGGACAATTAAGCTTCACCTCCTCTAGGGCAAGTGTCAACATAAGTTCTTTGGTAAGTCTACACAAGTTCTTATGGTCCATAGGGTCGTAAAGGGTCAGATGTGACTGAAGTGACGTACTTTTTTATTTAATCTTAGAATATTTTCCTTTTGTTTGTGGTGTTTAACAGAATTTGTGTTTAATATGATTACTGCTATGATGTATTCAAATCTCTCATTTTTCTATTTGATTTATATGTGTCCTATTGGCTCTTTGTTCCCTTTTTTATCTTTTATTCTTCCTCTTGCATATTGAGTACTTTTGAAGGTTTTATTTCACTCCCTTCATAGGTTTGATGGATATACCTTATTTTCTTAGTGTTTTTATGATTATAGAATACACAAGTAACTTATCTCATTTGACTTTCTAATAATATCACCTAATTTTACATGGGGAATAAGCACTTTACAACTATTTACTCTCACTTCTCCTCTCCTAGCCAGTATGGTTTTGTTGACATGCAAGTTATTGATTCAATTTTGAAATTATCTGTGATAAAAATTAAGGTTTTTTTTTTTCTTCCAACAAATATATTAAAATGGATATTGAAAGAAATGGGCTTTGAGAAGAAAAAAACATGGGGCAGAGAGGTATGGAATAGAAAATAAATAAGTATATATATTAGAAAATTGTCATTATTTTGCCTTAAAATGTCAGTTTTCTTTAAAAGGATATTTGAAATACATGTATTGGCATTCCTCCCTGTTTATCTTTATCAACGCTTTATTGCTTTGTTGTGGTCTATACCAGGTGTCATCTTTTCTTCTTTAACATTCTTGGCATACTACTGCTCTACTATCAATAACTTTTTAGCTATTTTATTTCTAAAATAATCAGCATTTTGCTTTTGTTTTTAAAAGATATTTTGCCTGAAACTACAATTCTAACTTGATCGTTTTTTGTCTTGTTTTGATTCCAGAGCTTCAGCGTTGTTTCTGGCTTACCTTCCAGGTTTTGCTGTTTCCAACAAGAATTCAGCTGTCATCTTTATCTCTGTTCCTCTGTGTAAAATGTTTCTTTTACTGTGAATTCCTTTAAGATTGTATCTCTGTTTTTTAACCAACTTTTATGATATTCCTTGATAAAGTTTTCATCACATTTCTTCTACTTGGGGATGGTTGAGGTACTTCAGTCTCTAAATTCATTATTTCCAACAGATTTGGAAATTGTAGTTACTTTTCCTTTCAGTATTTTTTCCTGTTCCTGTCCTCTATGAGATTGACAGTTATATCTTATTATTTCTTGAAACTCTGATACTTTTTTAGTTTTTTCTTCTCTTTTTCATTTTAGATTGCATTTACTGTTATGTTCTCAGTTTCACTAATTTGTTTCAGTATTTCTTCTGCTGTTTATCATATCCATTGAGTTTTTTAATTTCCATTATAATTTTTATTGTTATCTTTTAAATATCTGCCATGTCTTTTCTTAATAGACTCACACCTTCCTTTAACGTAACAAAATATGGAGTATGTTTATTATAACTATTTTAATTTTTTTTACAACTCTTTTCACATCCTCATCTATGTACCATCTGTGTCAATTCTTCATTGGTTTTGACCAATTGCTTTTCCTCCTTTCATCAGTTATATTTTTGAGCTTCTAGTATTTTTGAGTAGATGCTAGAGATAATGAAGTTGATTTGTTGGTCTCTGTTCATCTTCCTATTACTATAACTATTAATCAGCTTTCTTCTGGGATGCAGTTAATTGTAAACAGTACTATTTTTTTTAAAGATTTGTTTGAAATTATTGGTGGGTGGTACCAGAGCAACCTGGTATGCGAAGAGTTGACTCATTGGAAAAGACTCTGATGCTGGGAGGGATTGGGCGCAGGAGGACAAGGGGATGACAGAGGATGAGATGGCTGGATGGCATCACTGACTCGATGGATGTGAGTCTGGATGAACTCTGGGAGTTGGTGATGGACAGGGAGGCCTGGCGTGCTGCGATTCATGGGGTCGCAAAGAGTCGGACATGACTGAGCGACTGAACTGAACTGACCAGAGCAACCTGTAGTCAAGGGCTACACTGAGCCTACACTGAAGCAGCATACTTCCAAGTATTCTTCCCAGTAGCTCATGTATTATGAGAATACTGCAGCAGCTGGATAAGTGAGTTATATCCAGTCCTGTGTAAGTTTCTTATATTGTTTGCTTTGTTCCATTTCTGTTATTCCTTTTCAGACTTCAAATAGTTGTCTCACATACACGCACTTATCTGTATTTAGATGCTAGCTGAAGAGGAATTCTCTGAAGATTCCAAGCCATCACTCTAAACTGCTTACTTTCTTCAAGTACGTTGCATTGGGAATTCATTCTAGCCACTTTGGTCTTCTCAAATCCTCAACTCTGTCTTCTTAATTTAGGAGGCCCAGTAAGTTCTATGCTTTCTCTCATTTCAGTATTACCTGGAAACTCTGATGATTATAAACTGAGGCAAATGTCAGGCTCTTCAGGTTTGTTTCCCCCTTCTTAGTGGTTGCTGCCCTTCACTACTTGATATTCAATGTCTGAATAATCATTGTTTACATACTGTCTGGTCTTTATTTAAGAATGTAATAGAAAATCTGATCTCCTTTGTTCAAACTTGTCTAGATGCAAAAGTCCTCATTCTTTTGTTTTGATAATATGAGAAATTAATCTATTGCATCAAGCTAGTAAAATTTTGAAATATCTTTATTATATCAGCTAATATTAATGGAACTTAAACATTATACCTAATCTATGTGTCACGGAGTTATTAGAATGTGTCTTGGCATATATAAACTATCATTAGAGCTCAATGAACTCTAATTCAGCAGCTGTGCCTTAAATAATTTGTACATTTTTTAAGCATTTGTTTAGAACATTTGCTTCAATGTTTCTTTTTTCTCACCAGTGAAACTAACATCTCTTAAAGGAAAAAGTTGAAACACTCTAATTTCCTATATCCAAACAGACTTAATTTCTGATTCCCAGAACTCTGTTCTCTTGGTTATAAACATTATCAGATCAAGATGATGCCATAATAAAATAAAAGCAAAGTTGCAATTGAAAGTCTAAATTAACTCTGGTTGACAGAACAAGAATAAAGGAGTTTTAAAAGGGACAAAGTTTATACAATAATATATTATAATAAAATTTTATATATATATATATATAGGCTTCCCTGGTGGATCAGATGGTAAATAATTTATATATATTAATAATATATTACATTTATTGTATAATATTATATATTACATTTAATTTATAAAATGTAATCATATGTTATTAATAGTTACAGTGGAAAGTCAAGGATAAATCATATCTAAATACTGTTATCTTTCCTGGATGGGAAGCTGTGAGGAAATGTTATATATATATTTTTATGCCAGGGTGTACCTGCTGAATTTTAGACACTGTTTTTCCTTATTACTAATATAAAGTGTGCTGTGTGTTAAGTCCCTCAGTTGTGCTTGACTCTTTGCAACCCTACGGCTTGTAAAACAATTACATATACAAGTGTAGAGACTGGATTTTTACTGTGACCCTGTATTTGGTGAAATTTGAGAGGAAAAAATGGAGTCAGCACACTTACTTCATGCTTATTTCCCCTATATCCACTTTTGAAAACCCAGTCCATTGGCAATTAACAGTTCAAGGGGCATCAGAGGTAGTTTCAAGTAGAAAACTATTGATTTTGAAAAGGCAAAAGGAAAAGAAAACAGGAATGAGGATAATCGAAGGTACTAAGCCAGCCAGAATAACAGATGGTTATAAGGAAACAGACTTACAAGACTTGCTTCCTTATCTGATTTTCACCCAAGACTTTAGAACAAGATAACTGGGTTATATTCCAAGATTCATGCTAAAAATAGGGCCTGCATGAGAATTTCCATTACTGGTATATTACTAGAGAAACCAGCTTTTTCAGCACTGGGGAAAGAAGAGACTCCATGTTTCCTCAGGGCCTGTATAGCAGGATTGCTTTTCTCTGTAGTCTGTTGAGCAGCCAACACGAATCCAGTGAATTCTGGACTTGGTCCCTGAAAGAGTGCCAAGTATGTTAAATAAGTTTCACATTGGGAGCATCTAAGATCGAATGATCATAGCATCATTAGATTTAAAATGCTCATGAGGCCAAGTTCTAAAGGAAACAACACAAAATTATCAGACTTTTTAAAATGCCAACTGTGAGGACGAATTGATTTAAAGAATGCTTATCAAAAGCATGGTATATGTAGGATCCATCACAAAAGAAAACAAAATAGAAAAAAAAATACACTTATCAAGCAACGAACAGGAAAAGAAGAAAGAGTACGATTTAATGTATTCTATTAAAATCTGTCTGTACTAAAACACAAAAAAGGTCCAATGAGGTGTTAGGGACCAAATAAAAATGAAAGAGAGTTGTTGAAATGTACAAAGAATAACAAGGAAGTTAGGTAAGCAGCTGTCTCATTGAAGTGAAAAAGATTAGCTAATATCTACCAGTTAAGAACTTAAAAGTGTGGCTTAAACTCTCCCTCTATTACTTCCTTTCTGATTGGATTTTAGGGAAATCTGTTTTTGTGGATAAAGTCTGATCAAGGTCAGCCCAGGTGGTGGCCCACATGCTGCAACTTAAAAATGGTTGGATTAACCTCATTTCCTACAACCCCAAAAAGGACACATCTCAGGAGACTCAGTTGTAAGCCTCTTTTTAAAAATGTTAACATAACTTCAAGCGTGAACTTTTTAATTCCAGCTCTCTTCATTCGCAATTAAGATGAATAGATTCATATTTAGATAGTTTTTCCTCTTTGCTCAGGGAAATCAGTTTTCTAAAGTAAAGGAAAAGGTGTTTTGATGAAGTCGAACTACAAATTAATCAACTGTTTTTTAAGTATACCAAGGAGCCAGAGAATAAATCTTCTCAGGGAAAAAGCAATGGAGGCTATTAGCCAAACAGACTATAAACACACACACACACACACACACACACACACACAACTTAAAAAGCAAGAACACACAGCCACGGCATCCTAGGTCCCTGAGTGATTCAAGGAAGACATATGAAAATAGGTGGTTGGAGAGGGGTTTATTGGAAGAAAGGAGTTCAGGAAAGAATGTAAGAAAAATAATTCTTTTTTACCTCACTTTTTCCTATAAAACCCATTTTCTGTTTCTTTCTATACATGAAAAGATATGGTGGGGGGTTGATATGGAGACTTAGAGTTTTGCTATTCAAATGCAGTCTGAGAACTAGCAGCATGGATACCACTTGAGAGGTTGATAGAAACAGAGAATTCGTGCCATGCTCTAGACCTGCCAAGTCCTAAAATCAGTAAGATCCCTTAGTAACTGGTGGGCATATTTAAGTTAGATAAGCACTGATTTCAAACCTTGACTCTGCTGTTGGAAAAACCTGGGTTTGAGTTCCTGTTCTACAAATTATTATGTAACCTTGGATAAAGTATTTAACTTCTAATAATTTTTCTCTGCTGGAAAAATGGAGATAATAAGGACATCGAACTAATGAATGTATTGGTTTAAATGAAATATCATCTTAAAATTACCACAATGCCTGGTATATCAAACAAACTCTACATACACTGGATAGCAAGACAACAGACTTGGATTAAATGATTAGAACAAAGTTAGAAAATATGTAAGAGATAAAATTAGCTCTTTCCTTTGTTGTGTTTCATTTAGTGATCATGTATCTGGTGTGGGTGTGAACTCCTAAGTAAGCTTTGTGCTATATTCCAGCTCTGGCTGTAAAGCAAGAGTGATTCATTTAAACAAAGTAATATTTGTCCATTCTATCATACAAGTGGGATCAGCTTCTCAATATAACTAAATAACTGGGCAGATATTGGTCATTAAAATAACAGAAAAAAAAGTAACAAGAGAGCTGATGCTGTCAACAGCCTTGCTTAAATGAAAAAACTGAGTGGAAAGAAGGTAGAATGTTGGAGATGGCTGTTGGAGATGCTGTCTAAAAGCAGTAAAGTCTGTTGCTATTCTAAATCTCTGACTTACCTATAATATTATATCTCCAACTACTTCATTCTTTGCATTGACAAATTCTATAGCATAATTTTGGTACTTCCTTTGTAAGTATAGAGGAAAATTGTTTCATTGGTCCATAGCTTTAAAATCATTCTGATTGCTGTAGGTTCCAGCCAAAATTACAGTTGCTACTGTATTTGGGCCAGTCCTTGCTGTTAAGAAAGCTTTAGAAGGTAGCATATACCTGCATTTATATATCCATGCCCAAAGAACCATCTTCATGATAATCCCCTTTTTACTGACTTTGATGCTTGGAGAGTTGCAATACAGAGAGATAACAGGTGATATTTCTCTAACTTAAAGGAGATGAAACCATGCTGATGATCAGCTTGTTAATAGATATTATAGTAACATATAACTAAAGCTCTTGGGCCTTCATTTGGCAAATGAAGGTTGATGATTTCACCTAAAAGAATTATTATGGGTCTAAAATCAATTAAATGTTAAACTACCTGTCAAGTGCTTATCAAGGAAGGACTCCAATAGGTATTAGTTTTCCTTCACTCTCAGTGAAGCATATTGTTTCATATCAGTTCAGTTCAGTCGCTCAGTCATGCCCAACTCTTGGCGACCCCATGGACTGCAGCAGGCCAGGCTTCCTTGTCATCACCAACTCCTGGTGCTTGCTCAAACTCATGTCCATTGAGTCGGTGATGCCATCCAACCATCTCATCCTCTGTCATCCCTTTCTCCTCCTGCCTTCAATCTTGCCCAGCATCAGGGTCTTTTCCAATGAGTCAGCTCTTAGCATCAGGTGGCCATCAGGAAGCTTCAGGTTTAGCATCAGTCCTTCCAATGAATATTCAGGATTGATTCCCTTTAGAATTGACCGATTTGATCTCCTTGCTGTCCAAGGTACTCTAAAGAGTCTTCTCCAACACCACAGTTCAAAAGCATCAATTCTTCAGTGCTCAGCCTTCTTTATATTTCAACTCTCACATCCATACATGACTACTAAAAAAACCATAGCTTTGACTAGACGGACTTTTGTTGGCAAAATAATGTCTCTGTTTTTTAATATGATGTCTAGGTTTGTCATAGCTTTTCTTCCAAGGAGCAAGCAACCTTTTAATTTCCTGGCTGCAGTCACCATCTGCAGTGATTTTGGAGCCCTCCCCCCCCCCCCCCCCCCCGCAAATAAAGACTGTCACTGTTTCCATTGTTTCCCCATCTATTTGCAATGAAGTGACGGCTTGGATGCTGTGATCTTAGTTTTTTGAATGTTGAGTTTTAAGCTAACTTTTTAACTCTCCTCTTTCACTTTCATCAAGAGGCTTTTTAGTTCCTCTTTGCTTTCTGCCATAAAGGTGGTGTCTTCTGCATATGTGAAGTTATTGGTATTTCTCCTGGTAATCTATTGTTTCATATACATATGCTATATAATATACATCATATTTTAAGCTGGAAATATTGAACAAAATATACTTTACAGTGCATGTTTTGTGACCTACCATGTAAGACAAATAGCACTTTAACCCATCTGTTTCTGTTTTAATTCCTAAATACCTCCTGCCTCCCATTTTATCCCATCTCATAAATGAACAGTGATGACCAAAACCTTTCTGGCACAATTTGCAAATTAACTAATTAATTTGCTAATTTTAAACTTAATTTCCAAAACAATATCTCAAGTTTCTCCTATCCATGGATGATAATGTGAGTCATTGACAGAACTACTAACTTCTTTCTGCCTATTCTAGCTATGCAGAGTTTTCAGCTAGCTTCAAAAATTAGAGTACTTAAGAGCAAATAGAAAATTCAGGAAGACTTATTTCACACAAAGATGGTGAACATATCAAATAAATTGCTAACTTAGACCAGCGGAGCAGATAATATAATTTAGTTTAGCATTACAGAATTTATTTCTAAAGGAAGGTGAGGATGGCAGTAAGGAAGTAGAGAGAATTAATGCCAGTTGGCTTGGAGAATGTCAGATAAACCCAGATGAAATTTCTTTAATGCTCACATGGCCTTCCCCCACCTCTTGTCTTGGTATTCTTTATGTCCTTAGGACCTTTTAATTTTGCGGAAATGAATATAACTGTGACTAGCTTAGCAAAAATTGCTGCTGTATACCATAATGCATGCTATAAACCATGCCGGGATCTTAAAGTGCATAATCGGGCTGCAGATGGCACTGTTAATTTCTATTACAGACTCTAAAACCATGAGGGAGTTAGTTCTTGCCTCACTGCCTCACTGTTCTACAAGAACGATTTTTGATAGTTTTCCTTACTGCACAGCTTTTCTGCAAAGTGTTTGTCTTTTAGAAAGGCCAAAAGGAACTTACTGCTTTTTAAAAAAAAAAAAACCTATGCAAAACTCCCAACCTGCTCTGAGCCCGGCCTCCTGCAGTCCTCAGTTTGCTAGCCACCTTTAAGAAGGGACAGGTATCTGCCCCTGTCAGAGTGAAACAGCCTTTTCACTCAGAATGAAACGGCCTTCTTCTGGGCTTTGAGAATTTATGAAAAGACCAGCTATCTGCTTCATACCAAATGTAGAGCATAATATTAGTTTCTAGCCAGGAAGGTTCTTTTGAGGATGGCAAAGTTAAATAAGAAGGTAAATATTAGAATATATGTGTATACATATATATCCATACACATATAAAAATGAATTTTGCATATTGTGACATATGATTCTGTATCCTTTAATGGCGTCTTACTTGAAATTATGTGCATTATCTGGTTTCACCCAATAGGCTACATATTTGTAAATTCTGTTTTTATTTTTGGGTTTCTGTGATTTTGAAACCACCAAATGCTTGTCAAATCCAAGAAACCAACCTTCTAGCCTACCTCTGAGATGAATCACTGGCAGGACATATGCATTGTATCAGTAAACCTCACTTAGATTCTTAGAGATATCACATAAGTTTGTAATATACAGTCCTTCTAACTTTTTTATCTTTGTTTCACTATCTAAAATATCTAATTATAAGATAAAGTGAATTAAAGAATAAATGTATAGTGCTAACCATAAAGCAAGGCATGCAGTAAACCCACAGCAATTTTGACTGTCTGCTTTTGCATGTTTCTTTCATAAGAAAGTCACTACTATCATTTCCCAAAAGTTTTAGGCAACCTACAATTCTCCCATACCAGTTAATATTTTAAGATTGGTGGTGGTGGTTTAAGTCACTAAGCTGTGTCTGACTCTTGTGATCCTGTGGACTGTAGCCTGCCAAGCTCCTCTGCCCATGGGATTCTCCAGGCAAGAATACTGGAGTGGGTTGCCATTTCCTTCTCCAGAGTTTTTAAGACTGAATATCCTTAGAACTAAAGGATCTTGAGTATGACTTCATTAATTACCAATATCATATCAGTAGTTAAGTACTTCAGTCTTTGTGATTAATCTTTTACAATGTATGATTAGATGATACAAGTTAAGAGTATGAATGCAACTTCTTAAATTATTTTGTTTTCCCACAAAATAATATTGTATAGATTTATAATATGCCTCTTTTTCCTCAGTTTTTCATGCTTAAGTTAAATGTTTATATTAAGAAGCCATTGCTCTTGCTTCTTTCTTGACACACAGCTTCCTGATAATTTCCATTGAACAGCCCACCTTGATGTACATTTAAACAGTGTAATATATGTAAAAGTTAGTAACCCCCTATTGCGTGGAAGGCAATGGCACCCCCCTCCAGTACTTTTGCCTAGAAAATCCTTTGGATGGAGGAGCCTGGTAGGCTGCAGTCCATGGGGTCGCTAGAGTAGGACATGACTAAGCGACTTCACTTTCACTTTTCACTTTCATGCATTGGAGAAGGAAATGGCAACCCGCTCCAGTGTTCTTGCCTGGAGAATCCCAGGGTTGGGGAAGCCTGGTGGGCTGCCGTCTATGGGGTCACACAGAGTCGGACACGACTGAAGCGACTTAGCAGTAGCAGCAGCAGCAACCCCCTATTGAGAATCTAGTCCATCTCCTCATTTATCTACTGGAGTTTTGGGGGTTTTTTGTTTGTGTTTTTTGAAGACATATTCATTCAACAGATTCATCCATTATATTTGTTTTGTATAAAAAGTGTATTGTTCTTTTTTATATCTTCAACTTCCAATACAGTTTTGGCATATAACATTAGCTTCATGAGTTTGGTTGAGTAGGAGAGAAGTTCAAGAGGTATGGGACATATGTACACCTATGGCTGATTCATGTTGATCTATGGAAGAAGCCAATACAGTATTATGGAGTATAATCCTTAAATTAAAAATAAATAAATTTAAAAAAGAGAAACTGTCCTTGCCCTTGAAGATGTTACATTCTAAAAGGTGAGAGAAGCATAAAAAAAAATCACAACTTAAAGTAACAAATAATCCAGCCAAAGAAAGATATTTCTGAAAGATTTATGGAGATACAATTTACATACCATAAAATTCATCTGTCTAACGTGTGCAGTTCAGTAATGTTTAAATATTTACAGAATTGTACCAGCATAACTAGAATCTAATTTTACAGTATTTTTTTGTCACTTTCCATTGACCATTCCACCCCACTCTGCCTTGTCTTAGGCAACTACTAATTTTCTTTCTGTTTCTACATATGCTCCTTTTCTGTATATTTCAAATAAATAGAATAATAAAATATGTGGTCTTTTGTGGCTGACTTTTATCATGTCACATAGTGTTTTCAAGGTTCATTTATGTTGCAGTATCTATCATCACTTCATTCCTTTTACTGTCAGATATATATCCATTCAAAGGATATACCAAATATTTGACACAGCAATTTTGAATTTCCTAAATCAACGTGTATACTCACCAGCATATGTACGTTTGATAGTGTATTTGCTGTGTTTTCTCTTAAATGCCCAGTGAAGTCTCCTTCTTAAAGTTCTTGATGCGCCAAACTTATCAAGGATTTAAAAGATTGATAATACCCACTGCTATTGGGATGCATACTTTTTGGAGGCAACTTGACAGTATGAACCACATTATTAACTGTTCTTAATCTTTTGATATACCTTAAAGAAGTTATTTTATTTTATTTTATTTTGTACAATTTTAATGTAAACCTTTGGTAGCAATATAGCGTGCATACAGAAAAGTACATAAGCCTTAAGTGCACAGCTTGGTATTTTCATAAAGTAAACACGCCTGTGAAACTAACATTCAGACAAAGAAATAGATGATGCATAATACTATTTGCCCTGGTGTTATGACATCTTTTTTTTTTTATTTTATTTTATTTTTAAACTTTACATAAAGAAGTTATTTTAAATGTATAAAAAATATGTACAAAATTATTTTTGATAGTGATGTTTGGAAGGGTTTAATATTACAAGCCAAATTCTCTACAAAATCAGATTGCTTACAAAAGTACAAACATATAGTCATATCATTGATACACTTCACTGATAAAAATGACGATGTAGATCCCTATTTTTGGCCTGGAAAGATTGAGATATTTTAATGTAAAAAATAAGCATGCAGATAATGCTCACAGTAAGGTCATGTTAAGGACACATAGATATATAGATTGATATCTTTAGCTAGTTAGGTAATCAACTATATGTGTTCTTATGTATAAATGGAAGGTTAATGAGTATATGTGGGGTTGGGGTGGTTATTGGTGGAGGGGAGTGGCATTAACCAATAAGCTTAGTTTATGAGAGACATACAAGGTGAAAGATAGAACATTGGGCCTGTAGAGGTGAAGTCAGGGTGTTGTAACTTAGGCACACACTCCTTGCCCTTTACATAGAGCTGTAAGCCCATCAGAGAGTATGTAGACCTTGATGAAAGGACAGAAGAGGAGGAAAAATAAATATGTATGTTACTGCAGTTTTTGAGCTTGTAGTTGACTAGTGTGAGAAAAGCTAGGAAGCAGGTGACAAGCATGACTAGGTCCTAATGCAGGGCATGGCTAGAACGTTGACTCCAGAATGCTGACAGACGACTAGCACATCATTGTGAGCCTCTGCTAATTTGTGGCACTGGTGTGAACAAACACAGAGCAGTTCACTGGTGTATGAGGCATCGTGTGCTCATACCCACTCATGTCTAACTCTTTGCAACCCCATGGACTATAGCCCGCCAGGCTCCCCTGTCCATGGAATTCTCCAGGCAAGAATACTGGTCTGGGAGCCATTCCCTTCTCCTGGCAATCTTCCCGATCCAGGGATCAAACCCAGGTCTCCTGCATTGCAAGCAGATTCTTTACCATCAGAGCTACCAGGGAAGCCTCAATAGGAGGCTCAGGAAGCAAAAGGGGGAAACCTCACCTCTGTCACCCAGGATTCCAGACAAATGTGAGCTCCTCCCAGGCTGGGAGTTTCCAGTAACAAACTTTCCTGATAAAAGTCCACACGGGGCCGGTCAGGTACATCTGGCCACTGGCTCAGAATGAAAATTGGTCTTGCTGACAAGGCAAAGATCACCTCTAACAGGGGGATAATTTGCAGATCTGAAAATCACATCTTCCTCAAGTTTGAGTCTGGCAGTTATCAGATCAGAAGGTAAGTAATGAAGGAAGCTGAAGAGAAGTCCTAGGTAACGGGCTTCCTGACAGGTGTCTCTGCTCTTGTGGAGCAAAACTTTGCTTCTGGATAAGAGTTTAGAGTATGCAAAACCAAGAAAGCTGAAGAGTGTCAGTTACTAAGATTTTGAATGTGGAAGAGATGTTCAGGGAGCTATATTTTAAGAATTTATTATGTGTTAGGCAGAATTCTAATTCCTTGTGTGTATCTGTACATGTAATCCTTATACCACTCTACAAAGTGGGTATTAGCATGATTCCCAGTTTATAAAAATGGCCAAGTATGGTGAAGTAAGGTGATTTGTCCAAGGTCACATAAACAGAGGCAGGGATAAGATTCAAAGTGAGATTCTTCACTGAACTTTATTGAACAAAATGAAAAGAGAAGACTAGTACTTTGTTTTAAACTGCATTGTTATTGTTCAGTCACTAAGTCATGTCCAACTCTTTGTGGCTTCATGGAATGTAGCCCACCAGACTCCTCTGTGCTCCAGCTCCACTATCTCCTGGAGTTTGCTCAGGTTCAGGTCCATGGAGTCAGTGATACTACGTAACCATCCCATCCTCTGCTGCTCCTTTCTACTTTTGCCTTAAATTGAAAAGCACTTTTTAAATGCATGTGTTCAACTTACCTATGGTAAGCAAACCTATTATTTATTGGTCATACTTTTTCCTTGATTGTGCCAATATATTTAAGAATATTTAAGGAAATTTAGTGTGAATGTATTTCAGAGTTTAGTTAAATGTGCACACAATAGTTCCACTTAAAAATTATTGTTATTGTTTAGTTGTTCAGTTGTGTCTGACTCTTTGCAACTTCTTGGAATGAAGCACCCCAGGATTCCTTGTCCTTCACTATAGTACAAAGTTTGCTCAAACAAACATCCATTGAGTCCCTGATGCCATCCAATCATCCCATCCTCTGTCACCCTCTTCTCCTCATGCTGTCTATCTTTTCCAGCATCAGGCTCTTTTCCAACGAGTTGGCTCTTTGCATCAGGTGGCCAAAGTATTGGAGCTTCAGGCAGATTATTTTAAAAATATATTCTTAAAGCAGAGAGAATATAGTGGCTGGAGCCCTATAAATTAACCAATGCTCAAAATAATTTTTTCAGCCTGGTACTTATAGTGTACCCTTATCCTGACCTTCAGTGTCTCTAGATTGGATTTTACCAGAAACACAGCCCAGTCCTGTCTTCTTCCAAGATTGAGTGTAGAATGAAGAGGCAGAGTGTTCTCTCTCGTTGTATGCCTTTAAGCCATTACAGTCCACCAAGAGAAGACCAAGGTTCCTATTTCATCTTCTGAAGTGTGTGTGTGTGTGTTAGTTGCTCAGTCATGTCTGATTCTTTGAGACTCCACAGACTGTAGCCTGCCAGTTTCTCTGTCCATCGAATTCTCCAGGCAAGAATACTGGAGTAGATTGCCATTCCCTTCTCCAGAGGAAATTCCCAACCCAGGGATTGAACCCTGGTCTCCTGCATTGCAGGTAGATTCTTTATCATTTGAGCTACAGGGAAGTCTGATTCCTACAAACTTTGCCTTTCAACTCATCACTTCACTCAGGAGCATCCCATGCTTTGTGTGTTGGCTTGTCGTTTTCAAGGTCTACTTGGGATTTAGTTAGTTGGTTTAATTCTTTCTAAGTCCTTCCTTATGCCACCTTGCCAGAAGCTTCTCCCATATGCAGACCAATCCTTCTATCATAATGTGTATGCGTGCTAAGTCGTTTCAGTCAAGTCCAACTCTTTGTGACCCCACGGACTGTAGCCCACCAGGCTCCTCTGTCCATGGGATTCTCCAAGCAAGAATACTGAAGTGAGTTGCCATGTCCTTCTCTAAGAGATCTTCCTGACCCAGGGATCAAACTTGCATCTCTTACATCTTGTGCATTCGCAGGTGAGTTCTTTACCATAAGTGCCACCTGGGAAGCCCCTTCTATCATAATACCTGCAATATAATTTCTGTACATGGAATTTCCCAATATTCATAAATACTCTGTATTTTCCTTCCTCCTTTCCTTCATTCTGTTCTTCCCTCCCTCCTTCCCTTTCCCATTTTCCTTCTCTCTTTCATTAGCATGTAAGTTTCTATCTTACAGTTGCCAGTTCTGCTAAGAATTTTACCCTACTTCTCTGCCTAGAACACTTACATACATCTTTGTATTTCAGTTGATCTCTAAAGCTTATTTCAATCTCTCCAGTGTTTCCATTTCTAAATAATAAATACATTATATATTTTTGGTTTGTACTATGTCCATTACATAAATTTCCCTTGTTCTTAAACTATGGAAAGTGAGATTTCATATCTTATGCATTTTCATATTCAATACACTAGCTAGAAAAATATCTGACAGATAGTAACTATTCAATTTCTTTCCTAATGAATAAATCAGTGTCACTGCATCATGAGGAATTATGATTATTGGCATTATTCAGAATACTGGCCCAGATATATCTTTTTTTATATCCAAATAACATGAATCTGTATTCTCAATTGTATTGGCTTAAATATTCACAAAACATAACTTCCGAGAAGGACTCATACTTGTAATGCAAAGAAAGTATTCAAAGAGTGCATTGATATATGTTAAAGGATACACAAAAATGAGAATGTGACCTGAAAAATCAAAACAGAACAACCCCTACCAAGTATCCATTATGCAAGACATTATGAACGAGAACTCTAGAGGAGCAACATATTTCCCACATTAATGATACAGTATTATGGTTGACTGTGATCCCAAATGAGATATGTAAAGTTGGCTATTGAAAATGATAACTTTTAATTTCACAATTATATGTGTATCAATTATGTTATAAAAGTCATATGGTCCCTTTGTACACATAACACTTGAGTAATTTTTATTTTTCTGAGTGTTTTTCATAGACGGTTCTTAAATAAGTTAGTCTTTCTGAGGAAAATAAACAGAAATCAATCACCATCCTAATCAGGATAATAACAAGTACAAAATTCATGCTGGCTAGAGCTTTTAATAGTACCCTTAAATCTGTGGGTTGCTGAAATATTTGCTTCTGACAGGAATGGAAGCATATTTAATCACTACACTCAATAATTTATTAGGGCCATATGATCTTCACCATTATGCATGTGGAAAAAGCAAAGGGCACTGGCAAGATTCAGAACTAACTTAGGCATCTGACTCCCTGCAAATAGAAACTAAAGTAGCTATAAATGTAAGCATGGAGCATGAACTTTGGAAAGGAACATAAAAAAAAAAATAATCTCTGGGAAGATCAAAGACTGCTAGGAGGTGGTATTGGTGGCACCATGGTTGTAAGACTTGTAGAGAGTGTCGCAGTCTGCTCACATTGCCATAACAAAATGCCACAGACTGAACAACTTAAGCAACAGACATACATTTCTCCCAAGTCCAGATTGGCTGGGGAGTCCAATATCAAGGTGCCAGTCAACTCAGCTCCTGGCAAGAGTCTCTTCCTAGCTTCCAGATAGCTGTCGTTGGGGTTGTATATTCCCATGCACCTTGGCATGTGCAAAGAGAGAGAGAGATCAGGATTTCTGGAGTCTTTCTTATAAGGAAACTGATAAAATCAGATTTAGGCCCTACCTTTACTAAAACAATGACTTTATTGTGTATTCTTCAGTCACTAAGAATAAAATAAAATAAATAAAATAAGAACAAAATAAAATAAAGAATAAAGAATAAAATAAAATAAAGAATAAGTCACTAAGAATAAAATAAATAAAATAAAACCCTTCAATAAAACAATGACTTTATTGTTTATTCTTCAGTCACTAGGCTGTGTCTGACTCTTTGTGACCCCATGGAATGAAGCATGCCAGGACTCCCTGATCTTCACTATCTCCCAAGTTTGCTCAAAATCATGTCCACTGAGTTGGTGATGCCATCCAACCATCTCACCTTCTGTCATCCCCTTCTTCTCCAGCCCTCAATCTTTCTCAGCATCAGGGTCTTTTCCAAGGAGTTGACACTTTGCATCAGGTGGCTGAAGTATTGGAGCTTCAGCTTCATCATCAGTTCTTCCAATGAATAATCAGGGTTGATTTCCTTTAGGATTGACTGGCTTGATCTTCTTGCTGTCCAAGGGACTCTCAAGAGTCTTCTCTAGCACCACAGTTCAAAAGCATCACTTCTTTGGTGCTCAGCCTTCTTTATGATCTTATTTAACCTTGATTACTTTGGAAAAGCCCTAACTTTAAATATAGTCACATCTGTAGGTAGGGCAACATTTGAATGTTTTGCATTTGGGAGATATAGACATTCAGTCCATAACAGGGAAGAACTTCATAATTATTTTCTTGTATCTCCCCTTATTGGCTTGGAAAAATTGAAGTCTGCCTCTTTGCAGGAAAAACAGACAGACATTAAATAAGCTGAATTAAATGTTATTTCAAGAATAGGTGACACTATTTACTTATCATAACAGGAGGCATACAATGATTTGGTTTCCCAGATTTTAGTGGTGTTAAGATCGATCAGTGCTATGGATGTTTTTGGCCTGATCAGTCCATTATTAATTCTTCATCAACCATCTATTAGATAGTTGTTTTAGCAGCTATTGGTAAGTGTTGCCCACATGTGTTATTTCTTCAGCAGGATGAAAAGAAAGTGAGAGAAGGAGATGAAATGTTTTCATCCACACCTGAAATATACCAATGCCTGGTTACACCTCAGCAGTTAAGATATCTTCCTTCCCGCCTCTGCCTTACCCCTTTGCTCAAGCCCTATGCTTTCCAGTCACAAGCAGCCCATAGATAGCATATTGAATACAGAGGAAAGTTGGAGCAATAAAGCAGAGAAATGGTTAAAAGAAAAAGACAGTCACACATTCCTCCTCTTCCACAGTCTGAATCATTTTGTGATAAAGAAGCTTTAAATTGAATGAGAAACTGAAGGTTTGACATAACACTGGATTGACATTTTAAAAACCTAAAAAATGAGATTGATCCTTGATGAGTGAAAATGATCTGAAAGATATGGAGTGTGTCAGGAAGCAGGGAAAGAAAGTGAAAGTGAAGTCGTTCAGTCATGTCCGACTCTTTGTGACCCCATGGACTGTAGCCTACCAGGCTCCTCCCTCCGTGGGATTCTCCAGGCAAGAGTACTGGAGTAGGTTGCCATTTCCTTCTCCAGGGATCTTCCTGACCCAGGGATCAAACCCGGGTCTCCTGCATTCCAGGCAGACACTTTAACCTCTGAGCCACCAGGGAAAGAAAAGCAGAGATTAAAAGAATAATGCTTTTGTTTTTCTCATACCCAACAGAGTCCAGTTTGTTAAATAAGCAAGTTACATTAATATGAATTTGCCAAACAGTTTTCCATATACTGATTGGCCTTCATGATTTAAAGAAAGATTAAAGGAGTTCTTAATCAGCTGTTTTATAAACCAGGAATCAGCTAATTTCAGAAAGCAGAAATCTGCAAAACATATTGTGGATGTCAGAGATTACTGAATTAAAACAATGCTCTTGTTTGGGCATGCCACAATATTTTTTCTTAATTAAAATATACTCTATATGTCACAAAGTTATTTTTGGTAGAGATTACTAAGCATTTACTTATTTATATATTTACTTATTTCCTTATGTGGATATTACTTAATTGAAGCAAGCCAGGAAGGAATGTCAAGTAGGTGAGCGGATGGTTGTGAGGGGCTCACAAGGATGAAAGTGAGCAGATGTGGGAGGCAGAATCATTTAGAGCAGGGAGAGCTGGAAGAAGGGAAAGGGTCACTACTAATGAGGCAAATTTGGCAACTTAAAGTGGAACAAAGGATCAGAATTGTGAAGCCAAGCAGAATGAGGTCATAATTACTTAAAGCTGGAAACAGTGACTGAAACAGGCATATGTATTTTAAATTCCATATTTTAGAGTAGAATCAAATTGTGTATATTGCATTTTTAACCAAAATTGACTTTTTAGGTGAGTCCCAAGCCCAGGTACTTGTGAATATGACCGTAATTAGTCGATGCAATCAATTGAAAGATGGCACAGTGGAAAAGAATCCGTCTGCCAATGCAGATGAGAGGCAACAGACATGGATTTGATCCCTGGTCAGGAAGGTTCCCTGGAGTAGAAAATGGCAACCTGCTCCAGTATTCTTTCCTGGGAAATCCCATGGACAGAGGAGAGTGTCAGGTTACAGTCCATGGGGTCGCAAAGAATCGGACATGACTGAGCGACTGAGCACACACAGTCAATTACCATGCCATATGCATACAAGGAGAGCCCCATAATGGACAGAACTATGAGAGAATGCGTTTTTATAGTCTTAAGTACCCAGTTTGTGATACTTTGCTATGGCAGCCCTGGAAAACTCAAACAGTTATATATTATTATCAATTACTTAATAACTGATAGAAGTGGTCTTTGAGTAGAAATGGAACCCGAAAAAAGAAAACAAATATATAAATATCTATTGCAACTTCTAAGCTAATAATTTTAAAACACAATTCACTAAGTTAACATTTATATAAATTCTTTGGAAGGAATGATGCTAAAGCTGAAACTCCAGTACTTTGGCCACCTCATGCGAAGAGTTGACTCATTGGAAAAGACTCTGATGCTGGGAGAGATTGGGGGCAGGAGGAGAAGGGGATGACAGAGGATGAGATGGCTGGATGGCATCACCGACTCAATGGACATGAGTTTGAGGGAACTCCGGGAGTTGGTGATGGACAGGGAGGCCTGGCGTGCTGCAATTCATGGGGTTGCAAATTGTCAGACACGACTGAGCGACTGAACTGAACTGAAATTCAGTGAAATATATGTGATTTCTTCTTTAAAATATTGAAATTAACACTGATAAAAGCCTAATAATATGCTCTCATAAGAACATATATTGTGTTTCTTAGATTATTCCAGCATTTACAGTGATATACTTTTTTGATAAATATTTACTGACCATCAATATGCTTTCAGGAACTGCTCTAGACACTGTATATACAACAGTTTTAAAAACAGAAAAATATCTTTCCTGGTGGGGCTTCAATATAATGAAAGCAGAAAGATAATAAAATAAATAAATAAAATATATAGTATGTCAACAGTGATAAGAGTAATGAAGGAAATTTAAGAGAAACAAAGATTTCCAAAAGTGAGGCTTAATTTTTCAACCTAAATTTTACTAGGCAGAGAGATTTGAACAAAGACTTGAAGGGCAAGAGGGAAAGGACCATGCAGGTTCTGGGTGACGCACTCGGGCACATGTTTGAGTGAGAGATTATACCACACGTGTGACTGGTGGACTGGGCAGCGTTTCAGCTAGACAAGAGTGCTAAGTTAGTTCATATTAGTTAAAGGATACACATGTCAATGATACACTTTCAAAGTCAGTAAAAGATAAAGAGCCTTTTCTCTGAGGAAGATATGGCAGGCACTGTTTTAACATGGCCAAATGTGAGTCAGAATTGTTGGGCGACACCATATACGGAAAATAAAAAGGCAAAGACACAATAAACCTACCTTAAATTTGATCAATCCCTGAGTTTCTTAGTTGCTGAGCAAATAAATTCATTTTATATTACTATTTTGTAGCCCAACTGGAGTTGGATTTGAGTCACTTTTAGTTAAGAAATAAAAAATACTTTAACTGATCCATTGAATAATTCTGACTCTTGTAAATGCAAATCATACAGTTACCCTGAATCCTGTCTATATGATCATTTCACCTTCCTCTGCCCTTGTGCATTAAAGAATTACATATCCTAAAAAGGCATAAAAGATTTTTATAGGGAATGTATAGCAATTCATAGCTACAAAAAGTTACATGAGAATAATATGCCACTCAATGCATTACTATGTGTTTTTGTCTTTAGCAATATTCAAGCTTTAGTTTTAAATTAACCAAGTATTGCTTCCAACATCCCCTGTGAATACAAAGATATTGAAAAAAGAAAAAAGCACACAATAATGGCTTTCTTTGAGACATATTTATTAGTTAAATTACTTAGTCTATGTATACTCTTTCCACTGTACCACCCAAGAAAAGTAAAAAATCTTTGAGCATCTACCTTAAAGTCCATTTCCTCCTTGAGCCAATTCTGCCATTTAAATTCCTTCTGCTTTCTCCATTTTTCTTTCATAGTATGATCTTTTTTTCCTGTCATGTTGCTATTTGTTGTTCATAAATTCCAAGGCATAACCAGTGCATGCAAATCACAATGTTTTTATGAGAAGAGGGGTTTAGTGCCAGTACAAAGATTTATGACACCATATATTTTTTTACTTGCTATTAGTCACATAGGCATTTTAATGTTGAGATTAATTTTTAATAACTCTTCCATTTGCATCTCTGGACTTATTGATTTGAAACATCGTGGTGGTGATCATATCTTTTCATAGTCAAAGGAACTTTAAATAAGCCTTTCCCATAAGACCACACATTTCATATAGTCATATTCACTGAGCTGAAAAATGCTTTGTTGTTTGAAAATGATCAGAGTGGACATATTATGTGAATGATCAAAATTCTAATTAATTTTGAAGAGGCTGTGTAATATCATTTGACAATAGGAAGAAAGAAACTCATTTTATCTTTTTTTGGTACTTAAAATCACAAGCAAAATAAATGCAAAAGACTATAGCTTAGTAAGACCCAGTTTATTTAAGAATGTAGAGACATCATGGTGTACCTTCTTTTATTATACTCACTCGAACAAAAATGAACTCTTATTTTTTAAAGTTACCAACATAATATGGGTCAATAAAACAATTAAGATCCTTCTAGAGAATCCCAGGGATGGGGGAGCCTGGTGGGCTGCCGTCTATGGGGTCGCACAGAGTCGGACACGACTGAAGCGACTTAGCAGCAGCAGCGGCAGCAGTGGTATATTCTTAAATTTATTTCTCCATGGAATTTGGCATGCAAAACTTATATTTAAATGGAGAAATAAACAAATAAAAATGAAGCAATTAGAAACCAGTGTACACACACACACACATAAATTGTCATGAAAACTTTTTAAAAAGTTTAAAAATATCTGACTGTCTAAATATCTAACAGCTGTGAGTGATTAATGGTACATTCATGAAATGACATATTATGCAGTTATTTCAGTATATGCTATAGAATAACATTAGTGACAAAAAATCACATTTGAGGTTAAGGTATCATGGATACTTGAAAGGAGGAATGTATATACGTATGTGCAGAGAACACTATTGTAATCCATTATAGTATGCTATAGTATGTTAGTAATCGTTATCGCTTGGTGGTATGATTGCAAATGCTTTTATGTCATTATAATTTATTCATAATTTCTATGTTAATATTGGATAAATTACCTTAAAATGTATATACTCATAGGCAACTTGAGGGATATACAGTAAGAAATAATAAATCCTTACATTTAAGGAGTATGAGAAGAAGGATGATCTATGAAGCTGCACAGAAATGAAATAAACTCCCTTGAGAGGTATCTTCTTTCTGTAGAACTGCTTTTTTTTTCTTTTTTAAAAAAATTAATTTATTTATTTTAATTGGAGGCTAATTTACAATATTGTAGTGGTTTTTGCCATACATTGACATGAGTCAGCCATGGATGTTCATGTGTTCCCCATCCTGAACCCCCCTCCCACCACCCTCTCCATCCCATCCCTCAGGGTCATCCCAGTGCACCAGCCCTGAGCACCCTGTCTCATGCATCGAATCTGGACTGGCGATCTATTTCACATACGGTAATATACATGTTTCAATGCTATTCTCTCAATTCATCCCACCCTCACCTTCTCCCACAGAGTCCCGAAGTCTGTTCTATACATCTGTGTCTCTTTTGCTGTCTTGCATATAGGGTCATTGTTGCTATCTTTCTAATTTCCATATATATGTGTTAATTTTTTATTTTGTATTGGAGCATAGTTGATTAACAATGTTGTGATAGTTTTAGGTGCGCAGCAAAGTGATTTAGTTATACATATACATGTACTGGGGCTTCCCTGGTGGCTCAGACAGTAAAGCATCTGCCTGCAGTACTGGAGACCCGGGTTCGATCCCTGGGTCAGAAAGATCCCCTGGAGAAGGCAATGGCAACCCACTCCAGTAGTCTTGCCTGGAGAATCCCGTGGACGGAGGAGCCTGGTAGGCCACAGTCCACGGGGTCGCAAAGAGTCGGCCATGATTGAGCAACTTTGCTTCGCTTATTCATGTATTATTTCCCGACTTCTTTTCCTATTTAGGTTGTTATATAATATTGAGCAGAGTTCCCTATGCTATCTATCCAATAGATCCTTGTTAGTTATCCATTTTATATATAGCAGTCTGTACATCTCAATCCCAAACTCCCTAACTATCCATCTTCTACCCTTCCCCCCAGTAGCCATAAGTTTGTTCTCTGAGTCTGTGAATCTGTTTCTAACCTAGTCATTAAGTGCAAGATCATTAAAACTCATTTTTATGACATATCATATTAAATAATTCAGAAAGTTTTCAAAAACTGAGCAACCTAGCTGTTATTAAAAAAAGTATATTTCCCTGTGCTTTTTAATATTCCTGTCTACTTTTTTAAGAAAACAAATATACTTGATACTTTTATTAAAGTGAGATAGTGAAACAGAATTGATTTAAACCCTGTTTCATTGTATCAATAAATAATATTCATGAACTGATAAATGATGAAGATATATAAAGTTCAATATATGTCAGAAAAAAGTCATTTTCCCCCAAATTGCCTTTTTTATATTTACTGTTTATGTATCAAAACATGTAATTATTAATATTTTTGATTCATTGGCTATGCTTTGTAAATGAAATAGTGATTTAAGTTACAAGAATTTTATTTTAATAGTATCTCAGGAATTTTAACACATGTATACCTGTGGCGGATTCATTTTGATATTTGGCAAAACTAATACAGTTATGTAAAGTTTAAAAATAAAATAAAATTTAAAAAAAAATGTGCATATTAATGTTTAAAAGAAGTAGGAAAAATGATGGATATTGTGACAGACCCTTTAATGGATTTTATCAATGGAATCAGGGTTTCTAGCATACATGTGGGGAGAAAATTCTGTGCTAAGATTGGAAACTTTGTCCAGCTTTTGTAAAACTTTGCTCCAGAACACTTCATTCTTTGACAATAAGCAAGCCTGTCACCCAAGTTACAGTAAATCTGAATCTGGAATGACTAAAAGAGCCTCCCTAAATCAAGGTATTTCAATGCATATGTGTTGAGGTGAGAGTGAGGTGATCTTTAATCTTGGCAATGTGTGGATTCATGATATGTGAGGGGTTATGTTCCTTTTTTGAAAAATGATAAAAAGAATGGCAAAAATGATAAAAAGGAAAAAGGAAGAAGAGGGACTTTTATGCCAGTTATCAGACAAATCAAATTTAGAAAAAAACAGTATGAAAGGTGAAGATTTGAAAATTGATTCCCTAAATATTCACTTTGATGTGAGGCTTTTGAACTGTGGTGTTGGAGAAAACTCTTGAGAGTCTCTTGGACTGCAAGGAGATCCAATCAGTCCGTTCTGAAGGAGATCAGCCCTGGGATTTCTTTGGAAGGAATGATGCTAAAGCTGAAACTCCAGTACTCTGGCCACCTCATGCAAAGAGTTGACTCATTGGAAAAGACTCTGATGCTGGGAGGGATTGGGGGCAGGAGGAGAAGGGGACTTCAGAGGATGAGATGGCTGGATGGTATCACTGACTCGATGGACGTGAATCTGGGTGAACTCCGGGAGCTGGTGATGGACGGGGAGGCCTGGCGTGCTGCGATTCATGGGGTCGCAAAGAGTCAGACATGACTGAGCGACTGAACTGAACTGAACTGAAATATTCACTTGGCAATATTTCCATGGTATAATACCCCAGTGTGAAGACTTGCTCATAAGGTTAAGAACACCCAAAGTTGTTCATACCTGCAATTTATGTTAAGAGAAACTGATTAGCAGTCATACTTTAGGTCAGTGTTTTTCTAATTATATATCTTTATTATGTCATTAAATTGCTTTGGTAAATCTCATGTAAATATATTTTAATTATGATAATTTTAAACAGAAAATATCAAAATACAGAGTTTGTCATAGTAAGAATAAGCATTAGTTTGGAAATTTTGTTACTGGGAAATTTGATTTTATATATGTGTATATGTACACATGCACATACATATAGATATATAGATATATGTAGTAGATTATATTGTGAAATATATTTCTTACTATGTATAATATTCAAAGACTATAAATGCAAAGACCTGGTTCCTTAGGCAGTAAAATATAGATTAATACTCAGTTTTCATCATATGGCTGTGAAATTCATCTCAGAATACTTTTCTTATTTTTTTTCTCTCTCTCTCTTTATATGCCAAGTGCCAAAAACTGAAATTTAAACGAACTGACCTTAGTGCTAATATACAGAACGGGTTATGAGAATCTCATTTTGCAAGAACCAGTTTACCTGGTTGATGTTTTTAAAATGATCTTAGTGGCAAGAAAAATCAAATGAGGTGCCGGAGACAGGTTAAAATTTTACAAAGAGCACAGTAAGTTGAAGCAAACCTTGTAACACAAGGTCACTTGGCTTAGTGTTGCATACTATTTAAACAACTCTTTTATATACAGATGTTTGCAGAACTTTTCAGTGATGCTGACTGACAATAACTAATTTTCCTGCCTCTGTTTTCCAATTGTGGTACTCATATAAACCAAAAAGAATTGTAAAAATTTAAATATACTGGAAACTGGTGAAAAACTGCAGAATCCCAGGAGTTCTTGCTATCCAAAGAAAGAAAGAGTGAAGGATGAGAAAGACAAGTAACAGGCTGCCCATTACAGATAAATTCTCTCTGTTGGAATTATACCACATTATTGCCTCCTGTAATCCCAGTATAACCATCAGATTTGCTTACCCCTACCCATAGCAATGGGCTTCCCTGATGGCTCAGATGGTAAAGAATCTGCCTGCAATGAAGGAGACCGGGGTTCGATGCCTGGGTCAGGAAGATCCCTTGGAGAAGGTAATGGCAACCCACTCCAGTATTCTTGCCTGGGAAATCCCATGGACAGAGGAGCCTGGCAGTTTACAGTCCATGGGGTCGCACACAGTGGGACACACCTGAGCATCAATGCACACCCACACTGATAGCAAAACCCATAGATATGTACACATATATCTCAAATCAATAGATCTCGAAGTACAGTTTTCTCAATAATATAAAGTGTATCTATTAGTAAAACAAAATTTTAAAAAGGAAAGGAAAGTAGATATTCTGCTGTAGGATAACCCATAGCCATCAATGAATCAGTCCTCTTTTCTCAGCATAGAGCATGGGGACCAAACAATTAATGAGTATATGAACATAAATATGAAGAGGTGCAATGCATGAACATAGGGGTGAATGTATCCTTTTGAATTACAGTTTTTGTTTTTGTTTTTGTTTTCCTGAATATATGCCCAGGAGTGGGATTGCTGGATCATAAGGTAATTCTGTTTTCAGTTTTCAGAGGAACCTCCATACTGTTTTCCATAGTAGGTGTAACAACTTGCATTCCATCAAAAGAGTAGGAGGATTCCCTTTTCTCCACATCCTCTCTACTATTTGCTATTTGTAGACTTTTTAATGATGGCCATTCTGACTAGCAGTACCTCATTGTAGCTTTGATTTGCATTTCTCTAATGATAAGCAATGTTGATCATCTTTTCATATGCCTCGTAGCCATCTGTATTTCTTCTTAGGAGAAATGTGTATTTAGGTATTCAACCCATTTTTCATTTTGTTTGGCTGAGTTGTATGATCTGTTTGTATGTTTTGGAAATTAACCCCTGTTGGCCACATCATTTGCAAATATTTTCTCCCATTCTGTATGTTGTCTTTTCATCTTGTTTATGGTTTCTTTTGCTGTGCAAAAGCTTGTAAGTTTGATTAGACCTCATGTATTTATTTATTTATTTTTATTTCTAGTGTCTTGGAACACTGACCCAAGAGAATACTGGTACTATTTATGTCAGAGAATGTTTTGCCTATGACCTCTTCTAGGAATTTTATGGTATTATGGCTCATGTTTAAGTCTTTAAGCCATGTTGAGTTTATTTTTGCATATGTTAAGAGAGCATGTTCTAGCTTTGCTGATTAACATGTAGCTATACAACTTTCCCACCATCACTTGATGAAGAGACTGTCTTTTGCCCATTGTATATTCTTGTCTCCTTTGTTGAAGATTAATTGACCATAGGTGTGTGGGTTATTTCTGGGCTCTCTATTCTGTTCTATTGATCCGTATGTCTGTTTTTCTGCCAATACTATGCTATTTTTATTAGTATAGCTTTGCAGTATTGTCTGAAGTCTGTGAGGGTCATACCTTCTGCTTTGTTCTTTTTCCTCAGGATTGTTTGGGCAATCCTGGGTCTTTTATGATTCCATATATATTTTAGGTTTATTGTTTCTAGTTCTGTGAAAATGTCATGGGTAATTTGATGGGGACCACATTAAATCTGTAGATTGCTTGGATAGTATGGCCATTTTAATAATATTAATTCTTCCAATCCAAGAACATAGGATATCTTTCCATTTGTTGGAATCATCTTTAATTTCTTTTATTAATGTTTTACAGTTCTTTCACATCCTTGGTCAGGTTTAGTCCTAAATATTTTATTTGGGGGGTATGACTTTAAAAGATATTGTTTTTATACATTCCCTTTCTGTTATTTCTGAACATACCATGAAAACAGAAACAGTCTAATGGACATAGACAACAGAGTTGTTGAGAAGGAGGAGAATGTTGGGTGAGAGAGAAAGTGGGAGGTTGAGGTTAGCCGATGTAAGCTTTTGCATATACGTATATAGGTAATTGTTGTTAGTTTATATTAGTTTATAATTGTTCTTATACATATATAGAATTGTTAGTTGTTGTTAGTCCATTATATACATATAATATATAAGGTCCTACTGTACAGCACAGAGAAATATATTCAGTATCTTATGAGAAACCATAATAAAAATAATTTTTAAAGGAATATATACATAAAACTGAATCACTTTCCTGTACAGCAGAAATTAATACAACACTGTAAATCAACAAGACTTCAATGTTAAAGTGAAAAAAAAAAGGAAAGAGATACATTCTTAACAGTAGAATATGGGTAGTAGAATATGGGAATAACATAATAATGCACTTCCAGAATAGAGACCATGAATAGGTATATTAAAAGGGTGATCAAGAATGTCAATCTTGAGTTCACAAATAACCTATTTTATTTAGGAAAGAAATAGTCATGATAAAAAAAATCTTAGTTATTTGCATGCTTCTTCCAATCAAGAATTAGGTTGTCAAGAGAGATTCAATGAGAGTGTTTGTAAAGGCCTGCAAGTTTTTCCTGAATGTCTTCACATGGCCCATAAAATACAGAAATAATGTGTTACATAACATTCTTATTTGTAAAAAGTCATTTTTTGTCTTCAGAAAACCTGAGTAAACTAAATATATTTGTTTCTCATCTTTAGACAGTATAATTGCAATTCAAATTTGTTAACATTTATATTTCATGAACATTGGTTTTTCTATCTTTGCTAAAGATAAATATGAACTAGTTATATGCAATAATTTGCCTATGAGGCAATGTCAAAAGACAGTACTATTTTATATAGCTAAGTGGATTTTTAACATATACATAAACAACAATCATCTTTCAGTGTCAGTGGTCTTATTTTAAGTACAATGATACTTATTGTGTTTTTAATATAGTGTATAGACTATACCTTCCAAATTTCTGTAATTCAAAAAAAAATTTGTAATTTACCTTGATTTTTCCCCCTGTATTTTGGATGAATCACAATAATTACAGTTCTCCTTGATAGTATTAAAATAAAGCAGTCTTAATATGTATGAAAATCACATACATTTTTATGCATTGTTTCTGGGCATATTTCCAATAACTTACAGATTTATTAAAAGGTATTAATTTCAGAATGTTCGCATGTATTTATTTCCCTGGTGGCTCAGACACTAAAGAATCCACCTGCAATGCAGGAGACCCAAGTTTGATCCCTGGGTGGGGAAGATCCCCTGCAGAAAGGAATGTCAACCCACTCCAGTATTCTTGCCTGGAGAATTCCATGGACAGAGGAGCCTGGTGGAATGCAGCCCATGGGGTCACAAAGAATAGGATACAACTGAGTGACGAACTTACACCTTCACTTTTTTCTTTTTCCCATGTATTTATATCCTTGAACTCCTGTCACATGGAATGGTTTATTTTTGCATTAAAGATAGAGATACACACACACACACACACACACACACACACACACATATATTCTGTTCATTTATATGACATAAGGCTAATAGTTGCAAACAATTAGCTAACCCTTGTAAAACTAGCATTTATATTAGTAAAAACCTATCAAAATAAAATTAATCTTTGTGTTTCACAAGAGAAAATACATGTCGCAGTTTTGATTTAAAATATATGTGAAACACCCAAAAACATACACATGCATCATGGAACATAAACTGTGAAGACAGTGGTAGGGATCAGAGGTAAAGAATAAATAAAATCACAGCAGACATTAAAGGGGTCCACCTCTCTGTGAATGTCAGCACCATGGGTATCTAATGCACTGGATGTACTGGGGATTGGGTCTAAATACATATTTTCTGTGGAATTTAGTATTGAATGTAGCCTTATGTACAATAAGATCAAGGATGCTTTCTTCATCTCATTCTGCCTTTTAAAGTCACCAAATATAGGAGAATAAGAATTTCATAGATATGGAAATATCAGTTGGAGAGAATTTTACCCTTTTCAAAAATAGATATGCACACCAATATTCAACACCTTCAATAAAAAAAATCCTATTTTCAGCTCTAATAAACCCCCATTAAATCACAGTAATCATGTGCTAGAGAACAGGTGTTTTAAATCACTAAATTTGGAAGTGGAGTGAAGTTGCAGGAGCATGTTGGAAGCTTTTCATTGGCTGAGTCTGACTGCAGTTTCCATGGCAATTCCACATTTACCCTGGTTCCCAAATCTTCTTCTCACTCTTTCAAAATGCAGTGGAAAATACTATTTAGTATGAGGAGAACAAATTGGGTCAAATTATCATCATTTATGTAGCTAGAAACAGGAATAGGAATAAAGAGACCCATGTGTGGACTCTCCTTTACAATTTGCTCACATTTTATTTCATCTATATTCATTTATGCATAATGTCTATACCCTCTGCTGTTAATCAACATATGTTACAAAAGAAAAATATCCATAGGGCAACAGCTTGTTACAATAACCATCATTTATGGAGAGAAAATGCCAGTCATATGAAATACACTTGGTGTTTGTGCCTAGAGTCTTACATATTTGTTGTTGTTCAGTTACTCAGTCGTGTCTGACTCTTTGCAAGCCCAAGGACTGCAGCTCGGGCTTCCCTGTCCTTCACCATCTGCCAGAGCCTGCTCAAATTCATGTCCATTGAGTTGGTGATGCTATCCCACAGTCTTGTCCTCTGTCTTACTCTTCTCCTGCTTTCAATCTTTCCCAGCATCAGGGGCTTTTCCAATGAGTCAGCTCTTCCCATCAGGTGGCCAAATTATTAGAGCTTCAGCTTCAGCATCAGTCCATCCAATGAATATTCAGGACTGATTTCCTTTAGGATGGATTGGTTTGATTTCCTTGCAGTCTAAGGGACTCTCAAGCGTCTTCTCCAAAATCACAGTTCAAAAGCATCAATTCTTTGGCACTTAGCCTTCTTTGTGGTCCAACTCTCACATCCGTACATGATTACTGGAAAAACCATAGCTTTGACTAGACAGACTTTTGTCGGCAAAGTAATGTCTCTGCTTTTAAATATACTGTCTAGGTTGGTCATATCTTTTCTTGCAAGGAGCAAGTGTCTTTTAATTTCATGGCTTCAGTCACCATCTGCAGTGATTTTAGAGATCAAGAGAAAAAAGTCTTTCACTGTTTCCGTTATTTCCCCATCTATTTGCCATGGAATGATGGGACCAGATGCCATGATCTTTGTTTTCTGAATGTTGAGTTTTAAGCCAGTTTTTTCACTCTCCCCTTTCACTTTCATCAGGAGGCTCTATAGTTCCTCTTCACTTTCTGCCATAAGGGTGGTGTGCAGAATATCTGAGTTTATAGATATTTCTCCTGGCAATCTTGATCCAGCTTGTGCTTCATCCAGCCCGGCATTTTGCATGATGTACTCTGCATATAAGTTAAATAATCAGGGTGGCAGTATACAGCTTTGACATACTCCTTCCCAATTTGGAATCAGTCAGTCCTTTGTTCCATGTTCAGTTCTAACTATTGCTTCTTGACCTGCATACAGATTTCTCAGGAGGTAGATCAGGTGGTCTGATATTCCCATCTCTTGAAGAATTTTCTAGTTTGTTGTGATAACACAATCAAAGGCTTTGGCATAGTCAATAAAGCAAAAGTAGATGTTTTTCTCTTGCTTTTTCTGCCAATGGATGTTGGCAATTTGATCTCTGATTACTCTGCCTTTTCTAAATCTAGCTTGTACATCTGGAAGTTCTCAGTTCATGTACAGTTGAAGCCTCACTTGGAGAATTTTGACAATTACTTTGCTAGCGTGTGAGATGAGTGCAATTGTGTGGTAGTTTGAACATTCTTGGCATGTGCCTAGTAAATACTGTTTTAGAAAAGACAGTGAGAATTATCAAGGTAGAAAATTATTTCATAGGGTTCCTCTATCTGGGACTTTTCCTGTGTATCCTTCATCATTGAGGCTGACACCACTTGTTTCTGTTTTCAGCAAAAAATACCTAGTTCTTCAGAGAGGCTGAATGTACATTCTCTGTCTTGGGAAGTGGGGTCTAGGAGCATAGAAACTCCAAAGATTTTTTGTGTTTTTTTTTTCTTTTTAATTGAAGGATAGTTGTTTTACAGTATTGTGTTGGTTTCTACCAAACATCAACATGTATCGGCCATAGGTTTACTTATGTCCCCTCCCATTTGAACATCCCTCCCACCTGCTTCCCCATCCTAAGAACTCCAAAGTTTTGATAGTCAGTATTTCATGCCATCTTAGAACTTTGTGGAGGTGGATCTAAAAGTAGTAATATAAATGAGCTGTTAGCTTATCTTACTTCAGCCAAATAGTTTCCCCATAAAGTCTAATATCAACACTGTGATCTCTGGAACTAAAATGCAAGACATAGAGCAGCAAACTTATATTCCATTTCCTAATAGAGTTCCAATCCTGAACCTCTATCTCTGCTAACCTTTCTTATTCAGAGCCAACAACCAAATTTAACCATTTCACATCCTTTCTATATTTTCTCTGGGCCATGTCTTCTCTTGGTATTTTCCAGAACTAGAAGCTGGTGTTTTACCAAGTCCCAAGTTTTACCACCTCATAATCAGATCAGATCAGATCAGATCAGTCGCTCAGTCGTGTCCGACTCTTTGTGATCCCATGAATCGCAGCATGCCAGGCCTCCCTGTCCATCATCAACTCCCGGAGTTCACTGAGACTCACGTCCATCGAGTCAGTGATGCCATCCAGCCATCTCATCCTGTGTCGTCCCCTTCTCCTCCTGCCCCCAATCTCTCCCAGCATCAGAGTCTTTTCCAATGAGTCAACTCTTCACATGAGGTGGCCAAAGTATTGGAGTTTCAGCTTTAGCATCATTCCTTCCAAGGAAATCCCAGGGCTGATCTCCTTCAGAATGGACTGGTTGGATCTCCTTGCAGTCCAAGGGACTCTCAAGAGTCTTCTCCAACACCACAGTTCAAAAGCATCAATTCTTCGGCACTCAGCCTTCTTCATAGTCCAACTCTCACATCCATACATGACCACAGGAAAAACCATAGCCTTGACTAGACGGACCTTTGTTGGCAAAGTAATGTCTCTGCTTTTGAATATGCTATCTAGGTTGGTCATAACTTTCCTTCCAAGGAGTAAGCGTCTTTTAATTTCATGGCTGCAGTCACCATCTGTAGTGATTTTGGAGCCCCCCAAAATAAAGTCTGACGCTGTTTCCACTGTTTCCCCATCTATTTCCCATGAAGTGGTGGGACCAGATGCCATGATCTTCGTTTTCTGAATGTTGAGCTTTAAGCCAACTTTTTCACTCTCCACTTTCACTTTCATCAAGAGGCTTTTGAGTTCCTCTTCACTTTCTGCCATAAGGGTGGTGTCATCTGCATATCTGAGGTTATTGATATTTATTCCAAAAAGGGAGACATATAAAAAGGCACAACAAGACAGGGCTTTTAAAAAATTCCTACTCCCTAACAATTAGAGGTTTTATACCCCAGCCCTAAGGAAAGGGATGTGTTATTCCATCTTTGAAGGAGCCCCCCTTATGCTTTGGAGAAGGCAATGGCAGCCCACTCAAGTACTCTTGCCTGGAAAATCCCATGGACGGAGGAGCCTGGTAGGCTGCAGTCCATGGGGTCGCTAGGAGTTGGACACAACTGAGTGACTTCACTTTCAATTTTCACTTTCATGCATTGGAGAAGAAAATGGCAACCCACTCCAGTGTTCTTGCCTGGAGAATCCCAGGGACAGGGGAGCCTGGTAGGCTGCCGTCTATGGGGTCACACAGAGTCGGACACGACTGAAGCGACTTAGCAGCAGCAGCAGCCTTATGTTTTCTCTAAAAAGAGACTTGAGAAATTCAGGGAGGATATTTATAATGAATAAGAGAGTCTTCCATTCTTAGCAGACTTGTCTGCCTGTAGGTAAAGACTATCCAAAGACAACAATTCATTCTTCCTTAATTCTGCTTCCTTAACAATTTACCTAATTTTATTTATGTGCGTCCCAGATGGCACCAGTGGTAAAGAATCCTCCTGCCAATGCAGGAGACACAAGAAATGTGGTTAGATCCCTGGGTCAGGAAGATCCCCTGGAGAAGGGGAATGGCAGCCCATTCCAGTATCCTTGTCTGGAAAACCCCATGTGCAGAGGAACCTGGTGGGCTACAGTTCCAAAGAGTACAGTTCCAAATGGGGTCACAAAGAGTTGGACACGACTGAGCAGATATGCACGTATTTACTCACCCATGTGTGCGTGCGCACACACACACACACACACATGATTGATGCACATAGCCTTCTCAGAGCAGCTAATTTGAGGGCTCTTAGAGAAGTATTGGTAGCACAATGGCTGGAGCAAAGCTTGGGTGGGATTCTTATATCCCCTCAACTCTCCACAAATACAGACAGAATCACACCTTACTGAGAATTTGTCCTTGTAAGAATATCAAGGTTCCATATGAACATATAGAGATCCCTGAAGGACTCTGTCATCATTCTGCATGTGTAGCTACATGAGAGATTCCAAGTAAAGCAATATTGCAAATGTGATTTATTATAATCCATTATATGTCTGAGATTTTATGGCACTTCAATACACACTTCAATTATGTTGTTTAGGTCTCTATATTGAAGTTATTTTATTGCATATATCTTTTCCACCTTATTTTCTATAAAGTCCAGGAAGGCAAGACATTAGTTTATGTTTTGTTTGTTTGAATTTTCATTCTGTGTGTCTGGATCCATTCAACAAATATTCATTTAGCAAGTTCTAAGAGCAATATTGCATAGGAACCTGGAATGTCAGGTCCATGAATCAAGGCAAATTGGAAGTGGTCAAACAAGAGATGGCAAGAGTGAATGTTGACATTCTAGGAATCAGCGAACTGAAATGGACTGGAATGGGTGAATTTAACTCAGATGACCATTATATTTACTACTAAAGGCAGGAATCCCTCAGAAGAAATGGAGTGGCCATCATGGTCAACAAAAGAGTCCAAAATACAGTACTTGGATAAAATCTCAAAAACGACAGAATGATCTCTGTTCGTTTCCAAGGCAAACCATTCAATATCATAGTAATCCAAGTGTATGCCCCAACCAGTAACACTGAAGAAGCGGAAGTTGAATGGTTCTATGAAGATATACAAGACCTTTTAGAACTAACACCCCAAAAAAGATGTCCTTTTCATTATAGGGGATTGGAATGCAAAATTAGGAAGTCAATAAACACCTGGAGTAACAGGCAAATTTGGCCTTGGAATACGGAATGAAGCAGGGCAAAGGCTAATAGAGTTTTGCCAAGAAAATGCACTGCTCATAACAAACACCCTCTTCCAACAACACAAGAGAAGACTCTATACATGGACATCACCAGATGGTCAACACCAAAATCAGATTGATTATATTCTTTGCAGCCAAAGATGGAAAAGCTCTATACAGTCGGCAAAAACAAGACCAGGAGCTGACTGTGGCTCAGACCATGAACTCCTTATTGCCAAATTCAGACTTAAATTGAAGAAAATAGGGGAAACCACTAGACCATTCAGGTATAACCTAAATCAAATCCCTTATGATTATACAGTGGAAATGAGAAATAGATTTAAGGGCCTAGATCTGATAGATAGAGTGCCTGATGAACTATGGAATGAGGTTCATGACATTGTACAGGAGACGGGATCAAGACCATTCCCATAGAAAAGAAATGCAAAGAAGCAAAATGGCTGTCTGGGGAGGCCTTACAAATAGCTGTGAAAAGAAGAGAATTGAAAAGCAAAGGAGAAAAGGAAAGATATAAACATCTGAATGCAGAGTTCCAAAGAATAGCAAGAAGAGCTAAGAAAGCCTTCTTCAGCGATCAATGCAAGGAAATAGAGGAAACCAACAGAATGGGAAAGACTAGGGATCTCTTCAAGAAAATCAGAGATACCAAAGGAACATTTCATGCAAAGATGAGCTCAATAAAGGACAGAAATTATATGGACCTAACAGAAGCAGAAGATATTAAGAAGAGATGGCAAGAATACACAGAACTGTACAAAAAAGATCTTCACAACCCAGATAATCATGATGGTGTGATCACTGACCTAAAGCCAGACATCCTGGAATGTGAAGTCAAGTGCGCCTTAGAAAGCATCACTATGAACAAAGCTAGTGGAGGTGATGGAATTCCAGTTGAGCTATTCCAAATCCTGAAAGATGATGCTGTGAAAGTGCTGCACTCAATATGCCAGCCAATTTGGAAAACTCAGCAGTGGTCACAGGACTGGAAAAGGTCAGTTTTCATTCCAATCCCAAAGAAAGGCAATGCCAAAGAATGCTTTAACTACCACACAATTGCACTCATCTCACGCGCTAGTGAAGTAATGCTCAAAATTCTCCAAGCCAGGCTTCAGCAATATGTGAACCGTGAACTTCCTGATGTTCAAGCTGGTTTTAGAAAAGGCAGAGGAACCAGAGATCTAATTGCCAACATCCCCTGGATCATAGAAAAAGCAAGAGAGTTCCAGAAAAACATCTATTTCTGCTTTATTGACTATGCCAAAGCCTTTGACTGTGTGGATCACAATAAACTGTGGAAAATTCTGAAAGAGATAGGAATACCAGACCACCTGATCTGCCTCTTGAGAAACCTATATGCAGGTCAGGAAGCAACAGTTAGAACTGGACATGGAACAACAGACTGGTTCCAAATAGGAAAAGGAGTTCGTCAAGGCTGTATATTGTCACCCTGTTTAGTTAACTTCTATGCAGAGTACATCATGAGAAACGCTGGACTTGAAGAAACAAAAACTGGAATCAAGATTGCCGGGAGAAATATCAATAACCTCAGATATGCAGATGACATCACCCTTATGGCATAAAGTGAAGAGGAACTCAAAAGCCTCTTGATGAAAGTGAAAGTGGAGAGTGAAAAAGTTGGCTTAAAGCTTGACATTCAGAAAACGAAGATCATGGCATCCGGTCCCACCAGTTCATGGGAAATAGATGGGGAAACAGTGGAAACAGCGTCAGACTTTATTTTGGGGGGCTCCAAAATCACTACAGATGGTGACTGCAGCCATGAAATTAAAAGACGCTTACTCCTTGGAAGGAAAGTTATGACCAACCTAGATAGCATATTCAAAAGCAGAGACATTACTTTGCCAACAAAGGTCCGTCTAGTCAAGGCTATGGTTTTTCCTGTGGTCATGTATGGATGTGAGAGTTGGACTGTGAAGAAGGCTGAGCGCCAAAGAATTGATGCTTTTGAACTGTGGTGTTGGAGAAGACTCTTGAGAGTCCCTTGGACTGCAAGGAGATCCAACCAGTCCATTCTGAAGGAGATCAGCCCTGGGATTTCCTTGGAAGGAATGATGCTAAAGCTGAAACTCCAGTACTTTGGCCACCTCATGCGAAGAGTTGACTCATTGGAAAAGACTCTGATGCTGGGAGGGATTGGGGGCAGGAGGAGAAGGGGACGACAGAGGTTGAGATGGCTGGATGGCATCACTGACTCGATGGACGTGAGTCTCAGTGAACTCCGGGAGTTGGTGATGGACAGGGAGGCCTGGCGTGCTGCGATTCATGGGGTCACAAAGAGTCCGACACGACTGAGTGACTGATCTGATCTGATAGGACAAGCAGGTTTCCCTGGTGGCTCAGATGGTAAAGAATCTCCCTGAAATGTGGGAGATCTTGGTTCAATCCTTGGGTTGGGAAGATCCCCGGAGAAGGGAATGGCTACCCACTTCAGTATTCTTGCCCGGAGAATTCCATGAACAGAGGAGCCTGGCAGGTTACAGTCCATGGGGTCACAGAGAGTCAGACACAACTGAGTGACTACTACTATAGAACAAACACTTAGCAAAAAGATAAATAAAATATGATCCCTTGTCTCTAGAATTTCAAACTGGTGAGCCATTTGGGCACTTATTGTGTACCTGAGGAGTCACTGTTTCTCAATTAAACATTTACCTTAAGGAGGAAAAGTTTTATCCCATTTTACATCATAGAAACTAAGAATCAAAGAGAATTTCAATCAAGTGGTTTCCAGAATAAATCTTAGGTAAGAATGGGATGCTTATAAAGAGAAATCTAAAAATCTCTGTACTATACAGAAAAGAAGAATGTGATTCAGAAAAGTTAAAAAAAACAGATCAAAAAAGAAAAGTCTAGAGAAAAATATCAGGGAAAAAAAATGAGCCAAATGAATTATCTGAAGTTCTTGCTTTATTTTACATGCTGTGTGCTAAGTTGCCTCAGTTGTGTCCAACTTTTTGCAACCCTATGGACTGTAGGCTATGGACCCCAGGCTCCTATGTCCATGGGATTCTCCAAACAAGAATATTGGGTAGGGTTGCCATGGTCTCCTCCTTCCCCACTCTGGGATTGAACCCATGTCTCTTACATCGCCTGGATTGGCAGGTGGGTTCTTTACCACTAGCGCCACCTGGGAAGCCCATTTCACATGCTACCAAGATGGTAAATTGGCAGATATAAAGCTTTTCTGAGAAACACGCTGGTAATTAAGCAAGAACCTTTGTATATGGGTCTGTTTAACCCAGGTCTATGTCAAAGTTGTGAAATGAAACAGGAGCTATTTCTCAAAAATCTTTGTCTTTAGGTAGTGTTTTCCCACCATGTAAATAGGTTGCCAAAGGGATATCACCTTTTATTTCCTGTGTAACTAACTGACATGTTTTTGAGCAAAGAATTCTACTTATTTTACAACTTAGTAATGAAATAAGAAATTATAAATGCTATTTATTCCATTGCTACTACGATTACCCAGTGATGGTGCCATACCAAAAATGTGTATATATTTTTCTATTATTCTGTATTTATTCCTTTTTTAATTGGAGGATAATTGCTTTAAAATTTTGTGTTGATTTCTTCTGTACAACAATGTGAATCAGCCATAAATATACATATGTCCTGTCCCTCTTGAGCCTCCCTCTCACCCAGCCCCTCATCTCACCCAACCCTTCATTCCAGCCCTGTAGGTCATCACAGAGCACCAGGCTGTGCTCCCTGTTGTATAGCAGCTTCCACTAGCTCTCTATTTCACACGTAGTAAAGTATATATTTCAGTGCTACTTCTTCTCAGTTCGTCCCACCCTCTCCTTCCCCCACTGTGTCCACAAGCCTGTTCTCTATGTCTGTGTCTCTGTTCTGCCCTGCAAACAGGTTCATGGTATCATTTTTCTACATTCCATATATGAGTTAATATACAATATGTTTCTCTCTCTTTCTTCACTCTGTATAATAGGCTTTAGGTTCGTCCACCTCAGTTCACCTGACTCAAACTCATTCCTTTTTATGACTGAGTAATATTCCATTGTATATACATACCACAACGTCCTTATCCATTCATCAAAAATGTATATCTTCAAGCCTTGTTATTTCAGAACTCTTTGTGCTGTCCAGAGATCTAAGATTGAAGATCAATTAAATTTCTCTTTTTTGAAAAGTCAATATTAATGCCACTGATTCATCCTAATTTATGAGGGGCAGTATGAGATCTTTATTATGTCTGAGCTAGTATCTCTTAAAGAGTAAGAATAATATTTTCATATATTTATATTTATTTTATAGAACTAAGAAGTTTCAGATTCTTTACAACTTTCCCCTTTTTTCTTTCATCTTTCTTTCTGTCACTTCCCCCATAATTGCTCCCACTTATTAATATGCACTGTGTTGAAATCAGCTTCCAAGGTGGCTCAGTGGTAAAGAATTTGCCTGCCAATGCAGGATCTGCAGTTGGTGTGAGTTCAATCTCTGTATCGGGAAGATCTCCTAGAGGAGGAAACCACAACTCTCTCCAGTATCCTTGCTGGGATAATCTCATGAACAGAGGAGCCTGGTGGACTACAGTCCATGGGGTTGCAAAGAGTTGGACACGACTGAGAACAGACACACATGTTGAAAGCAGCAAGCTAAGTATACAGCGTTTACCTCCTCACATCCTGCTTGTGTACGATTAGTAAAGTTTCTCTTCCCATTATCAGGGAGGCACTACAATGAAGGGAAAGAGCAGGGTCTGAATTTAACTCACCTGAGTCCAAGTCTAATTTTGGCTTCTTCTGTCTGTAAGACTTTATGCAAATTATTTAAACACATGAGCCTCAAATATTGTTTAAAAATCTTCCAAAGTGAATAACGTCACTATTCTCTAAATGTTTTGTGAGAAATTTATGAGATTTCCTTACCTACTGTCAGATCATATAGTTGTTAAATGAATACCTCCCTCCTTCTCCTTAGACCTCACTCCTGGGCCAATGTATCAGCTTATTAAAGAACCACTGAATAGGGACTCATGCCTTCTGCTATTTAGAGAAACAAAGGATATTCTGAACCACTAGGGGTGCAGGACTTGTGCATTCAGCTTTTACCTAGCCCAAGCTCTTTAAAGTCTGAAGTTGACCCTGATCTTGTATGTGAGACAGTCTGTTTTAAAGCATTAGAGAATTTGGCTCTCAGTATTTATCTACTGAATCTAAAATTATCATCACTAGATTCTGTAGAAAGGGGATTTTACTAGCTCTCTGACTTTAGGGAAGAAACATAGTCAATCTGTATAGTTTTCTAATGAGTAAAATGAGATATTAGGTGATATCAAGCAGGCCATGGTGGAAACCCATGGTACTGCTGCTCCCTCCAGAGTCTCTAATAGAAACATTTGATCCATTACAAAGCTCCCTCCTTCTGGGACAGGGCCTCAAAATTCTGTTTAACACAACTCTTGTGTTGGGGATGTAATTTGATTGTTATTTGTTAGTGCTTGGGTTATATATTTCCTTATCTGCCTTCCAGTTTTTAATTGCACATTCTATGATTATTATTAAAATGAGACCCATTTGTTATCCTATGTTAGAGTTACATCCTCAAGAGTCAATTGAGTGCTTATGTCTCTTTGTTCCAGCCTACTGTGCTTTTTCATTCTTTTGTTTGCTCTCTAAATATAAAGATTATTAGCCATAAAGCAGTCAACATTTGGAGAATGGTTGCCAAAAACCATCATTAGTTTTATAACCAATGATCTATAGTCCTTCTAGCAGTTAATTAGACATACCAATCCATGCTTATGAAAATAATAAAACCATGTCTTATAAAGAGGAAAAATGCTTGGGTTTTTTTTTTTCCTATAGAATGATATTCAAATAACTGAAACAGTGATATCAAATCACTGTGATATAAATTTTAACAAGGGAAAGGACTGCTTAGAATTCATCTTTGATATGTGTCCTCTATAGTTTCTAACCTTCTCATTTAAGCTATCTTTCTATTGAACTTCCTTAAGTTTTAAGCTTAGGATCAGAATCATCAGAAGGGGTCACTGTTGGGGTCCCACAGTTTAGTCCTGGCTTGTTTCTATCCACTGTACAGTTCCATGCATTTGACAGCTGTCACGTGGCCACCATGACAGTATCCTGAAAGTACTCACACTGCCTTAAAATTTTTCACGCTTTAGCTATTTCCCCTACCCTTGCCAAACTCTGGGCATTGCTATTTTTATTGCCTCTATAGTTTCACCTTTTCCAGAATGTCAAATATTTGGAATCATGTAGTATACAGCCTTTACAGACTATCCTTTTTAACTTACCAATATGGATTTCAGGTTCTTCTACATCTTTTCATGACTTGATATATCATTTCTTTTGATCAGAAACATGTCCCATTGCATGGATATACCATAGTATTGATGCATTCATCTATTGAAAGGCTTCTTGGTTGTTTCAGTATAAACATTCATGATTAAATCATACAGAAATTTGCGATCAGTATTTTTTGTACATATGACTTTCCAAATAAATCTGATAAATACTTAAGAGTACAACTGCTGAATCATACAGTAGGGTTATATCTGGTTTTGTTAAGAAACTAGCAAATTGTCTTCCAAAGTGGCTGTACCATTTTGCATTTTCAAAAGCAATAAATGAAAAATTCTTGCTGTTCTACATTCTTGTCAACATTTGTATCGATAGGCTTTAGATTTTAGCCATCCTTATAGGTAGGTGTCTAGTGGTATCTCATTTTGTCTCACTTTTCAGCTCTTAAAAATAAATGATGCTGAGCATCTTTTCATAACATTTTTTACCATCTGTATATCTTCTTTACTGAAATGTTTGTTCAGATCTTACACTCCTTTTTTTTTTAAGTTGGGTTGTTTCCTTATCATTAAATTTTCAAAGTTCTTTGTATATATTGGTTACAAATTCTTTATCAACTAGATAATAGCAAGTATTTTTCCCAGGCTGTGTCTTGTTCTTCCATTCTTTAACAGTGCCTTTGCAGAAGGTTTTGATTTTAACCAAGTCCAACTTATAATTTTTTCTTTCATGGACTCTGTTTTATGTTGTATCTGACAATGAATCACCTAACTGAAGGTTACCTAGAAACACAGGCATCCTGTGATATTTTCTAAAAGTTGTTTAGTTTTTGAAAAAGGAAAAAATAAGTTTATGATATATTTCTAGTTAACTTTTAAGAGAAGTGTAAAACCTTTGCTTTGATTCTTTTATTTTAGTCACATTACTTTTTTTCTTGGCTAGATAGACTATTACTAATTTTATATATCTTTTCAAAGAACTTGATTTTTATTTATGGACTTTCTGCAGTTTTCCTATTTTCATTTTTTTTTTTAAATTTCTTTCCTACATTGTACAGTTTCTGTTTGCTTCAGGCTTTATTTTTCTCTTTCTCTCTTGTGGTCTAAGATAGGAGCTTAAGTTATTGATTTTAGATCTCTCATCATTACTAATAAATGCTTTTAATGCTATAAATTCCCTTTAATAACTATTTTTGCTGTATTCTACAACTTTTGATGAGCTGTATTTCCATTTTCATTTAATCCAATTAAAAGATGTCTTTTGGGACTTCTATGACTCATGTTTTATTTAGAAGTCTGTTGTTTAATTTCAAAATGTTTCGGTATTTTCTGTCTTTCTGGTTTTGATTTCTAGTTTAATTTCATTGTGACTTGAAAAACTACTTTGTATGATTTCTGTTTTTAAATTTATTACATTTTTTGGGGGCTTGGGATATGGTTTGTTTTGTAGGAAATGCCATGTGAACTTGAGAGGATTGTGCATTCTATTCTTTTTTGATTGAATATGCTATAAATATTTATTGCATCAAGTTGATTAATAGTGAACTTTTGGTCAAGTGTATCCTTGCATGTATTCTACCCGATGGACCTTTCAACTATTGAAAGAGGGCTGTGAACGCATCCAACCATAGTAGCAGATTTCTTGTTGCGTTCTGTCAGTTCTTGTCTCTTATATTTCAGGACTCCATTATGAGGTGTATGCGTGTTAAGATTGTTATGTCTTTTTGGAGAACTCCGAGCCCTTCATTATTATGTACAGTGAAGTTGCTCAGTCATGTCCGACTCTCCGCAACCCCATGGACTGTAGCCTACCATGCTCCTCTGTCCATGGGATTTTCCAGGCAAGAGTACTGGAGTGGGTCGCCATTTCCTTCTCCAATTATTATGTATACCCCTCTTTATTTCTGATAATTTCCCTTGTTCTAAAGTATGCTGTGCTTGGAATTAATACAGCTTCCTTTAATTTACTTTAATTATTTTAGGATGGTATCTCTTTTTCCATCCTTTCAATTTTTTTCTAAATGTGTCTTTAATGCTTTTTCAGTCAGATAAACTTTGCGTTTAATTGGTGTATTCACATTTAAAGTGATGATTTATATACCTGGACTAATGGCTACTATTTTGTGACTGTTCTCTAATCATTGCAGTTGCTCTTGGTGTATTTTTATATTTTCTTCTCTGTTTCTGCCTTCTCTGATTTTAGTTGGGAATTTTATATAATTTCATTTTCTCTTCTCTCTTAGCATAATAGTTATGATGTTGTTGTTCAGTCACTCAGTTGTGTCTGACTCTTGGCAACCCAATGGACTCTAGCACGCTAGGCTTCCCTGACCATCACCAGCTTCTGGAACTTGCTCAAACTCATGTCCATCAAGTTGATGATGCTATCTACCATCTCATCCTCTGTCTTCCTCTTTGCCTCCTGCCTTCAATCTTCTCCAGCATCAGTATATTTTCCAAAGAGTCAACTCTTTGCATAAGGTGGCCAAAGTATTGGAGCTTCAGCTTCAGCAACAGTCTGTTCAAAAAATATTCAGGACTGATTTCGTTTATGATTGACTGGTTTGATCCCCTTTCAGTCCAAGGGATCTCAACAGTCTTCTCCAACACCACAGTTCAAAAGCATCAATTCTTTGGTGCTCAGCCTTCTTTATGGTCCAACTCTCACATCCATACATGACTACTGGAAAAACCATAGCTTTGACTAAATGGATCTTTGTTGGCAAAGTCAAGTCTTTGCTTTTTAAAATGCTGCCTAAGTTTGTCATAACTTTTCTTCCAAGGAGCAAACATCTTTTAATTTCATGGCTGCAGTCAAGATCTGCAGTGATGTTGGATATCAAGAAAATAAAGTCTGTCTCTGTTTCTATATTTTCCCCATCTATTTGCCATGAAGTGATGGGACCAGATACCATGATCTTAGTCTTTTTTAACGTTGAGTTTTAAGCCAGCTTTTTCACTCTCGCCTTTCACATTCATCAAGAGGCTTTAAGTTCTTCTTTGCTTTCTGCCATAAGGGTAGTATCATCTGCATATCTGAGGTTATTGATATTTCTCAGAGAAATCTTTCTTCCAGCTTGTGCTTCATCCAGTCTGGCATTTCTCATGATGTACTCTGCATATAATTTAAATAAGCAAGGATGATATACACCCTTGATGTACTCCTTTCCCAATTTGGAATCTGTCTGTTGTTTCATGTCTGATTCTAACTGTTGCTTCTTGACCTGCATACAGGTTTCTCGGGAGGCAGGTAAGGTGATCTCCTGAAGAATTGTCCATAGTTTGTTGTGATCCACACAGTCAAAGGCTTTAGCATAGTTAATGAAGCAGAAGTAGATGTTTTTCTGGAATTCTCTTGCTTTTCCTATGATCCAACAGATGTTGGCAATTTGATCTCTTTTTTTCTAAATCCAACTTGAACATCTGGAAGTTCTTGGTTCACATACTGCTGAAGCCTAGTGTGGAGAATTTTGAGCATTACTTTTCTAGCATATGAAATAAGTACAATTGTGCAGTAGTTTGAACATTCTTTGGCATTGCCTTTCTTTGGGATCAGAATGAAAACTGACCTTTTCCAGTCCTGTGGCCGCTAAGTTTTCCAAATTTGCTGGCATATTGAGTGCTGCACTTTCACAGCATCATCTTTTAGGTTTTGAAATAGCTCAGCTGGAATTTCATCACATCTACTAGCTTTGTTTGTATTGATGCTTCCTAAGGCCCACTTGACTTCACAGTCCAGGATATCTGGCTCTAGGTGAGTGATCACACCATTGTGGTTGTCTGGGTCATTAAGATCTTTTTTGTATAGTTCTTCTGGGTATTCTTGCCACCTCATCTTAATATAATTATACTTCTTAAAAAATTTAGTGGTATCCTAAACATTTGTAATATATTTTAAGTGAATATGAGGATACTTTAAAATAAGATTATATTATTTCACAGATATCCAGATATTTGTAAAAGGGTATTTTTCCCAATTCCTCCCTTCCTCACCTGACAATGTTGCTGTCATTTACTTCATATACTGAAATCTCACAATACATTTTGATGTTATTACTCTGTAAAAAATACTTTGAAATTTCCCTTAGATTAAGAATAAGAAAACTAAGATATTTTATTTTTACCTTCATTTTATTCCTTCTCTGATATTCTTCCTTCTTTTATGTAGGTATACATTTCTACATCATTTTCATTCTTCTTGAAGAATTTTTGTTAACAAGTTTGCAGATCATATACACCGATGATGACTTTCCTCAATTTTTGTTTGAAAAAGTCTTTATTTTTCTTTCACTTTTGAAAGTTGTTTTCTCTGTATAATTTGAGTATTCTGGCTTTTGCTTTTTCTTATCAAACTTTAAATATTTTACTCCAGTTTCTTCTTGCTTTGTGTGGTTTTTCCCTCCATTTCTCTGTAGGTAATGTGTTTTATTCCTCTGGCTTCATTCAAGATTTTCTCTTTGGATTTCTATAGTTTGAGTAGGATATGTCTTAGTTCAGTTTTGTTTTTTGTTTTTTTTTTTTTGTCTTTATTCTGTTTGGGTTTTATTTATTTATTTTAAAAAAGACAAAATATAATGTATTGGGTAATAGAAACTGAGATAAATAGACCTTCAGTGCAAAGTCTATGTTTATCTGTCTGGGTGCTAGGCTCTGTTTAATATCTTGTGTAGCTGCAGATGAAGGCAATGGCACCCCACTCCAGTACTCTTGCCTGGAAAATCCCATGGACAGAGGAGCCTGGTGGGCTGCAGTCCATGGTGTCGCTAAGAGTCGGACACGACTGGGTGACTTCACTTTCACTTTTGACTTTCATGCATTGGAGAATGAAATGGCAACCCACTCCAGTGTTCTTGCCTGGAGAATCCCAGGGACGCTGGAGCCTGGTGGGCTGCCGTCTATGGGGTTGCACAGAGTCAGACACGACTGAAGTGACTTAGCAGCAGCAGCAGCGTCTTTGTCCATGTCTCCTGTTGTCTTTGGGTTGTTGTAAGACCACTCTCGTAAGTAGAGTCTGTTTCTTGCAGCTTCTTCATCTGCGAATCGACTGCTATTATACTAGAGCTCTCATGATTTGGTAGTAAGATTGGGGGAGGGGAAGCATAATTTAATTTTGTAATTCAAATTTTATCTTTTAGTGGGCCTTCACCCTTCACTAATATTTCTTAGCTTTATCCTTTGCCACCTTAGATGTAACAGGAAGGGCAAAGGTGTTGAATATGGGTAACTACCCTTCTCTTAGGTTGGGTAAGTTTATGGTATAGTTTTCTCTTGGAGGGAGACCTTTGTTTTTGATAACTCTCTGGGCATACTGCAAATGATTACTTTTTTCTTACCCTGTCAGAAATGAAAGTGGATTTCCCTTGACTCTTCACTGTGAGAACCTCGTATAGTTCTTTGACATAAAACTCATGAAAGTGTGGGATTTCCTCTAAGACTGAACTTTAGGAAATGTATCATTCTCAAGCTAACCTGTACTCAGCCTCCAGCAACTAATGAAAATTACCATATAGGTATTTCTACCAGTTAGTGTCTTCAGAAGTTTCTGCTTCAAATAAACTGATCTTGGCTCTGTTTCTCCATATTCAACTATCTTTCTAGATTTCTGGTTGGGTTTGCCTTGTGATATCAATTCTCTGAAAGATGCACACACACAAAAAAATTTATTTTCAGTTTGCTCAACTCTTTTCTTGTTTTAAGAGTGGAAGTGGTGATTTTTAAGTTTTTTTTATCTCATAGTTGAAAGCAGAAATCTGTTGGAATTCATTTTTTGATAGAAAGTCTAATGTTTTAATAACTAGTTCTCTACTTTCTGAATTAATATCCATCATAAAAAATTTTGTTACAGTATGTACATCATGAACTGTTATGCAGTTTTTATAAAAAATTAGGAATTAGATATTGCTAATTACTATACAGGATAAAAAGAAATTTCCAGAGTATATTGTTTTGTGAAAAATAATGTCCAGAAAACTATTTAATAAGTGACCATTTGGGAAAATCAGGGGAAATATTTCATGTTTGCTTATATAAGAATAAATAATCTTGAGAAATCTATGAAAATATCACAAGTAGTTACTTATAGGAAATAAAGTTAAGGTGATGAGAAAGAATGAACAGAGGAGGATATGGAAATTATCATCATATACCATTGTAAGCAATATCCTTATTTTTGGATGCTATGATTATATCTCTCTCTCTCTTTCTCTCTCTCTCTCACACACACACACACACACACAATTGAGCTATTAAGATGATGCTGTGAAAGTGCAGTACTCAATATGCCAGCAAATTTGGAAAATTCAGCAGTGGCCACAGGACTGGTAAAGGTCAGTTTTCATCCCAATCCCAAAGAAAGGGAATGCCAAAGAATGCTCAAACTACTGCACAACTGCACTCATCTCACATGGTAGCAAAGTAATACTCAAAATTCTCCAAGCCAGGCTTCAACAGTACATGAACTGTGAAATTCTAAATGTTCAAGCTGGATTTAGAAATGGCAGAAGAACCAGAGATCAAATTGCCAACATCTGTTGGATCATTGAAAAAGCAAGAGAGTCCCAGAAAAACATCTATTTTTGCTTTATTGACTATGCCAAAGCCTTTGACTGTGTGGATCACAACAAACTGTGGAAAATTCTTCAAAAGATGGGAATACCAGACCACCTGACCTGCCTCCTGAGAAGTCTATATACAGGTCAAAAAGCAACAGTTAGAACTGGACATGGAACAACAGATTGGTTCCAAATTGGGAAAGGAGTATGTCAAGGCTGTGTACTGCCACCCTGCTTATATAACTTATATGCAGAGTAATAATGAGAAACACTGGGCTGGATGAAGCACAAGCTGGAATCAAGATTGCTGGAAGAAATATCAATAACCTCAGATACGCAGATGATACCACCCTTATGGCAGAAATCAAAGACGAACTAAAGAGCTTCTTGATGAATGTGAAAGAGGAGAGTGAAAAAGTTCGCTTAAAACTCAACATTCAGAAAACTAAGATCATGGCATTTGGTCCCATCACTTCATGGCAAATAGATGGGGAAACATTGGAAACATTGAGAGACTCTTTTTTGGGCTCCAAAATCCTGCAGATGGTAATTGCAGCCATGAAATTAAAAAACACTTGCTCCTTGGAATAAAAGCTATGACCAACCTATACAGCATATTATAAAGCAGAGACATTACTTTATCAACAAAGGTCCATGTAGTCAAAGCTATGGTTTTTCCAGTAGTCATGTATGGGTGTGAGAGTTGGACTGTAAAGAAAGCTGAGCACTGAAGAATTGATGCTTTTGAATTGTGGTGTTGGAGAAGACTCTTGAGAATCCCTTGGGCAGCAAGGAGATCCAACCAGTCCATCCTACAGGAAATCATTCCTAAATATCCATTTGAAGGACTGATGCTGAAGCTGAAACTCCAATACTTTGGCCACCTGATGCAAAGAACCAACTCATTAGTAAAGACCCTGATGCTTGGAAAGATTGAAGGTGGGCAGAGAAAGGGACGACAGAGGATGAGGTGGTTGGATGGCATCCCTAATGCTATGAATTGACTTTGAATAGGCTCCAGGAGTTGGTTGATGGACAGGGAATCCTGGTGTGCTGCAGTCCATGGGGTGGCAAAGAGTTAGATATGACTGAGCGACTGTACTGAAGCATACAATATTTTCTAAGTAAATTTTAAGTTAAATATTTCCACTACAATATTGGCTTAAATAAGTGGCATGATGACAAAATCGACAGACTAAATAAATAGAAGCACTGAAATAAAGGGAAGGCAAAAAGCAAAATATGTAGGAAAAGTATCTCAAAATTTGCAATATAATATGCATATCTCCCCTTGCTTGTTTAAAAGAATTCCCACCATAGCCTTTATTCCATTAAAAAGGGTAAGTATTATGACATAGGACAGGTGGTGTGTTTACATCTTTGATCATACTATAAACTTAATTTTCATTGCAGAAGAAACTATTGGAAATGTAATAAAAACATAATGAAGTCAACATTGTTGCTTACCAAGTGGGATTTTGCCTCACAGTTAATTGGATGTCATTGTGAAATGCTGACAGAGAACAGAATGGAGGGAGAGACTTAAAGAGAAAATGATTTTATCTAAGCATTTGTATTTTCATAAGTAGCTTTTACCATCTGGGTATTTGCAACCATATAGATAAAATACATAGCTAGGTGAGGTTTTTGCTTTTCATCTAGATTCCCCTGTATCCTCTCCAGGGCTTAGACAGAAATGGACATTCAATAGGTACTTGATAAATACTCAATGATTAATATTTGCTATCCTGTAGCAAAAATCACAGGCTCTCTCTGAAACTGAATCGATTGGAGATTCAATATAAAAATGTCAGCCAGCTTTTTTCATTTATTTTTCGTCTTTGTAAAAAGCTTTTTTGAATTTTTTAAGTTTTATCTAGATATAATTCATATACATACCATTTGCCACTTAAAAGTATACAATTTAATGTTTTCTTATTCTATTCACAACAATCATTAACAATTAAATTTACATTTTAGTTCCCTCAAAAGAAATCCAGTACATGCTATCAGTTAACACTGATTTCCCCATGCCTATCTCTGCCAGTCCTAACCAACCACTAGTCTACTTCCTGTCTGCAATCATTTGCCTATTTTTGATATTTCATATAAATGGAATCACAAAATGTGTGACTTTTGTGATTCCCATATTTCATTAACATAATATTATTAATCTTCACCCATGTTTTAACATGTATCATCTATGTGTATTGCCAAATAGTATTCCACCTATATAGATATATCAGGTTTTATTTATCCATTCATCAGTTGATAGACATTTTTGGTTTATTGTAAACAATGTTGCTATGAAAACTGACCACATTTTTGTGTGGATATTTGTTTTCATTTCTCTTGCATATTTACTCAGTACAGTTGCCGGGCTGTACAATAACTCTGTTCTTAACCTGTTGAGGAACTACTAGACTGTTTTCCAAAGTGGCTATACCATTTCGAAATCTCACCAGGAGTATGCTGCTGCTGCTACGTCGCTTCAGTTGTGTCCGACTCTGTGCGACCCCAAGGACAGCAGCCCACCAGGTTCCTCTGTCCACAGGATTCTGTACGCAAGATTACTGGATTGGGTTGCCATTTCTTCCTCATCACCAGGAGTATATGAGGGTTCTAATACTTCTAGTATTATAGGCCTTCTGTGCCTGGAATAAAGAGTTTTCCCAGTAAGTGGAGGCTGAGTGGGGGAAGAGAGAGACAGTCTGTCAGGCCTGCTCTGCTTGTCTGAAATTAGAGCTTCTATAAAATGGAGTTGGTAGAGGATGAGAAAGACCAGCAGCCTGCTCTTTCTGGAGTGAAACCATAGGCCCAGGCTGGAAGCTGGGGAGGAAAGGAACCCTTATGTTCTTAGTTGTACACATTGAAAGTAGAACTTTTGAGGCAAAAAGAGGTGAAGGGAAAGAGTGGCCCAAATGCCACAGACTCCCTATTCTTACCAAGATTAAGTAAATTTTCTTGAATAAATAATTCTCCATTCTCTATGTGTCTTTAGGACAATTCCAAAGACTTAGAATGGTGGTTTTCTGTATATATAATTTTCACCAGTTAAATTGTTGATTAACCATGTTGTGTTAGTTTCAGGTGTACAACAAAGTTATTCAGTTACATATACAAGTATCCTTTTTCAAATTCTTTTCCCTTTAAGGTTATTCCAGAATATTGAGCAGAGTTTCCTGTGCAATACAGTCGGCCCTTATTGGTTACCTATTTTAAATATAAGAGTATGTATGTATCAAACCCAAACTCCCAATCTATCCCTCCCTTCGGGCTTTCCCTCCTGGTAACCACAAGTTCATTTTGATGAGTCTGTTTCTGTTTTGTGCATTTCATTTTTTAGATTCCACATATAAGCAATACCATATGCATTTTTCTTTCTCTGTTTGACAGTCCACTTAGTATGAAAATCTCCAGGTTCATCCATGTTGCTAAAGATGGCATTATTCCATTTTTTAAATGGCTGCTTAATATTCTGTGGTATAAATGTGCCACATCTTCTTTATTCATTCATCAGTGAACATTTAGGTTGCTTCCGTATCTTGGCTGTTGGAAATAGTGCTGTGGAGAACACTGGAGTGTATGTATCCCTTCGAACCTGTTTTTCTCTGGATATGCCCAGAAGTGGGGTTGCTGGATCATATGGTAGCTCTATCTTTAGTTTCTTAAGGGGATTCCCTCACTGTTCTCCTTAGTAGCTATGCCAATTTACATTCCCAACAACTGTGGGGGAGGGTTCCCTTTTTTTCCACATCCTTACCAGTATTTATTGTTTGCAGACTTGGATGATGGCCATTCTAATTGGTGTGAGGTGATACCTCACTGTAGTTTTGATTTGCATTTCTCTAATAATTAGCGATGTTGAGCATCTTTTCCTGTGCTTCTTGGCCTCTGTATGTCTTCTTTGGAGAAATGTCTATTTAGGACTTCTACCATTTTTTTGTTTGGGTTGTTTGTTTTCCTGATATTAAGCCACATGAGCGGTTGCAAATTTTGGAGATTAATCCCTTGTGGGTCACATTATTTACAAATATTTTCTCCCATTTTCTATGTGGTCTTTTCATTTTGTTTATGATTCCCTTTGCTGTGCAAAAGATTTTGAGTTTAATTAGGTCCCATTTCTTTATTTTTGTTTTTGTTCCGTTACTCTAGGAGATTGATTGAAAAAGATCTTGCTGTGATTTGTGTCAAAGGATCTTACACCTATGTTTTACTCCAATAGGTTTTTTATAGTATCTTGTCTTACATTTAGGTCTTCAATCCATTTTGAGGTTATCTTTGTGTTTGGTGTTAAAAAATGATCTAATTTCTTTTTTTTTTTTTTTTTTTTTTTACATATAGCTGTCCAGTTTTCCCAGGACAACTTATTAAAGAGATTGTCTAAGCCATTATATAGTTGCCTCCTTTATCATAGACTAATTGGCCACTGATGCATGGATTTATTGCTGAGTTTCTATACTATTCCATTAATCTATACTTCTGATTTTGTGCTAGTACCATACTGTTTTGATGACTGTCTTTGTAGTGTAGTCTGAAGACAGAAAACCTTATTCCTCCACTCTGTTTTTGTTTTTTTTCCTTCTCAAGAGGGCTTTGGCCATTCATGGTCTTTTTTTGTCTCCATACGAATCTCAAGAATTTTTTGTTCTAATTCTGTGAAAAATGCCATTGGTAATTTTACAGAGATTGCATTGAATCTGTAGATTGCTTTGGGTAGTACATTTTGGCAATATTGATTCTTCCAATCTGAGAACAGAGTGTATCTTTCCTTTGTGTCATCTTTGATTTAGTTCATCAGCATTTTACATTTTTTGGAGCATTGGCCTCTTTGTTGTTTTTCTTCAGTTGCCCAGTCATGTCCGACTCTATGCAGTCCCATGGACTGCAGCACATCAGGCTTTCCTGTCCCTCACCATCTCCCAAAGTGTGCCCAAGTTCATGTACATTGCATTGGTGATGCCTTCCAGCCATGTCATCCTCTGATCTCCTTCTGCCCTCAAATTTCCAAATATCAGGGATTTTTTCCAATGAGTCAACTGTTTGCATCAGGTGACCAAAATACAGGAGCTTAAGCCTCAGAATCAGTCCTTCCAATGAATATTCAGGGTTGATTTCCCTTAAGATTGACTGGTTTTTGATCTCCCTTATGTCCAAGGGACTCTCAGGAGTCTTCTCTAACACCACAATTCAAAGGCATTGATTCTTTGACACCCTGCCTTCTTTATGGTCCAGCTCTCATGACCACTGGGAAGACCATAGCCTTGGTTATAAGGACCTTTGTCAGCAGAGTAATGTCTCTGCTTTTCAACACACTGTCTAAGTTTGTATAGCTTTCCTGCCAAGAAGCAATGCTTTCTGATTTCATGGCTGCAGTCACCATCCACAGTGATTTTGGAGCCCAGGAAGAGGAAATCTGTCACTACTCTCACCTTTTCCCCTTCTATTTGCTACGAAGTAACAGGGTCATGTGCCATGATCTTAGTTTTTAAATATTTAGTTTTAAGCTAGCTCTTTCACTCTCTTCCTTCACTCTGATTAAGAGGATCTTTAGTTCCTCTTTGCTTTCTGCCATTAGAGTGCTATCATCCACATATCTGAGGTTGTTTGTGTTTCTCCTGCCTATCTTGACTCCAGCTTATAACTCCTCCAGCCTGGCATATCTCATTATGTGTGCAGCATATAGGTTAAACAAACAGGGCAACAGCAGACAGCCCAGTCGTACTCTTTTCTCAATCCTGAACCAATCAGTTTTTCCAGACAGGGTTCTCTGTTGCTTCTTGACCCGCATATAGGTTTCTCAGGAGACAGATAAGATGCTCCCGTATCCCCATCTCTTTAAGAGGTTTACACAGTTTGTTATGACCTACACAGTCAAAGGCTTTAGTATAGTCGATGAAACAGAGGTAGATGTTTTTCTGGAATTTGTTGCTTCCTTTATGATCCAGCGAATGTTGGCGGTTTGAACTCTGGTTCCTCTGCTTTTCTAATCCCAGCTTGAACATCTGGAATTTCTTGGTTCACATAATGCTGAAGCCTAGCATGCAAGATTTTAAGCATGACCTTTCTAGCATGGGAGAAGAGTGCAATTGTCTGATGGTTTGAACATTCTTTAGTGCTACCCTTCTTGGGAATTGGGATGAGGGCTGACCTTATCCAGTCTTTTGGCTACTGCTGGGTCTTGCAGATTTGTGGAACATATTGAATGTTAACACTTTAATAGCATCATCCTTTAGGGTTTTGAAGAGTTCCACTGGAATTCCATTGCATGCACTATCTTTATTAACAGCAGTGCTTCCTAAGGCCCACTTGACTTCACACTCCAGAATGTCTGGCTCTGGGTGACTGACCACAACATTGTAGTTATCCGATTCATTAAGATCTTTTTTGCACAGTTCTTCCATGTATTCTTTCCATCTCTTCTTGATCTCTCTAGCATCTCCTAGGCCTCTGTCATTTTTATCCTTTATTGTGCCTATCTTTGGGGAAAAATGTTCCTTTGATATTTTCAATTTTCCTGAAGAGATCTCTATTCTTACCCCTTCTGTTGTTTCCTCTATTTTTATATGCTGTTCATTGAAGAAGGCCTTCAATAATAATGAAGTGTCATATCTAATACTAAACCTACCTAAAGTGTTATTGTTGTTGTTATTCAGTCATGTCCAACTCTTTGTGACCCCATGGGCTATAGCACATCAGGCTTCCCTGACCTTTTCCATCTGCCAGAGCTCACTCAACTCATGTCCATTGAGTCAGTGATACCATCCAACCATCTCAACCTCTGTCATCCCCTTCTCCTCCTGCTTTCAATCTTTCCCAGCATCAGGGTCTTTACTAATGAGTCGCTTCATATCAGGTGGCCGAAGTATTGGAGTTTCAGGTTCAGCATCAGTCCTTCCAATGAATATTCAAGATTGATTTCCTTTAGGATTGACTGGTTTGTTTTCCAAGGGACTGTTTGCATTCCAAAGGACTCTCAAGAGTCTTCTCCAAAACCACAGTTCACAGCATCAAATCTTTGATGCTCAGCCTTCTTTATGGTTCAACTCTCATATTCATACATGACTACTGAAAAAAAAAAAAAAACATAGCTTTGACTACATGAACATTTGTCAGCAAAGTAATATCTCTGCTTTTTATACAATGTCTAGGTTGATCATAGCTTTTCTTCCAAGGAGCAAAAGTCTTTTAATTTTATGGCTGCAGTGACCATCTGAAATAATTTTGGAGCTCAAGAAAATAAAGTCTGTCACTGTTTCCATAGCTTCCCCATCTATTTGCCATGCTTCATCCAGCTTGGCATTTCGCATGAAGCACTATGCATATACGTTAAATAAGCAGGGTGACAGTACACAGCCTTGGTGTGCTCCTTTCCCAATTTGGGACCAGTCCATTGTTCCATGTCTGATTCTAGCTGTTGCTTCTTGACCTGCATATAGATGTCTCAGGAGGCAGGTAAGGTGGTCTGGTATTCCTATCTCTTGAAGAATATTCCAGTTTGTTGTGATCCACACAGTCAAAGGCTTTAACATAGTCAATGAAGCAGAAGTAGATGTTTTTCAGGAATTGTCTTGCTTTTTCTATGATCCATGAATATTGGCAATTTGGTCTCTGGTTCCTCTGCTTTTTATAAATCCAGCTTGAACATCTGGAAGTTCTTGATTCACGTACTGTTGAACTCTAACTTGAAGAATTTTGAGCATTACTTTGCTAGTGTATGAAATGAGTGCAGTTGTGTGGTCGTTCGAACATTCTTTGGCATTGCCTTTATTTGGGATTGGAATGAAAACTGACTTTTTTCAGTCCTGTGGCCACTGCTGAGTTTTCCAAATTTGCTGGCATATTGAGTATAACACTTGCACAGCATCATCTTTCAGGATCTGAAATAGCTCAGCTGGAATTCCATCACCTCCCCTAGCTTTGTTCATATTGATGCTTTCTAAGGCCCACTTGACATTGCATTCCAGGATGTCTAGCTCTAGGTGAGTGATCACACCATCATGGTTATCTAGGTCAGTAAAATCTCTTTTGTATAGTTCTTTTGTGTATTTTTGCCACCTCTTCTTAATATCTTCTGCTTCTGTTAGGTCCATACTGTTTCTGTCCTTTATTGTGCCCATCTTTGTATAAAATGTTCCCTTGGTATCTCTAATTTTCTTGAAGAAATCTCTAGTCTTTCCCATTTTATTGTTTTCCTCTATTTCTTTACATTGATCACTTAGGAAGGTGTTCTTATCTCTTCTTGCTATTCTTTGGAACTCTGCATTCAGATGAGTATATCTTTTCTTTTATTCTTTTCCTTTCACTTCTCTTCTTTTCTCAGCTATGTGTAAGACCTCCTCAGAGAACTATTTTGCCTTTTTGCATTTCTTTTTCTTGGGGATGGTCTTGATCACCACTTCCTGTATAATGTTACAAACCTTGTCCATAGTTCCTCAGGCACTCTGTCTATCAGATCTAATCCCTTGAATCTATGTGTTACTTCCACTGTATAATCAAAAGGGATTTTATTTAGGTCATACCTGAATGACCTAGTGGTTTTCCCTACTTTCTTTCAATTTAAGTCTGAATTTTGTTATAGAGTTCATGAATCTAAGCCACAGTCAACTCCTGGTCTTGTTTTTGCTGACTGTATACAGCTTCTCCATCTTCACTGTAGGAGACAGGAAGAATAAAAGAAAAGCAGGCCCCAGCAAGGTCCACAAAGGATATTTATAATTATTGATAAACTGGATGCTATAAGGCATGAGACTCCTGGAACAAGTGCAGAGGGAACAGTTCATAGTTTTGAAAACAAGATATGATCCTGGGGTCAGAAAATCGACCCCAGACTCTTTCTCAACTGGCATCTCAGAGTCACATGTTTTACATATCTGGTGGAAAATCTATAGATAAGAATATCAGTCTTAGTTTCTGATTTGTTATTGATTACTGTTTCTTAGTAATCAATGTTCCTTACTGTTTCTAACTCAGTGGTTAATGATCACTTTGTTCTTTGGCCCTGAAGGCCACATGAGTTATAGCTTAACTCCCTGCATATTCTTTCCTTCATGGCTGAAAGTATAGTAAAGCTGGCTTGGGTTCAGTTTCGGCACCTTCACCTTGGAGCCGTGTTGGTCCCCTGATCCTTGCTTTTCACTGAATTCTTGTGTCTTGTTTCTCATTCACCCGCTGAATCTTGCTTTTGGAAACCCTGCTTGTTGAGCCAATCCTGACAATCACCTCAAAGGATATAAACAATCTGACTTCCTTACTGATCATCTGGTGAGGTCCATGTGTAGAGTCATCTCTTGTGTTGCTGAAAGAGGATGTTTGCTATGACCAGTATGTTCTCTTGGCAAAACCCTGTTAGCCTTTGTCCTGCTTCATTTTGTATTCCAAGGCCAAACTTGCCTGTTACTCAAGATATCTCTTGAATTTCTAACTTTTGCATTCTAGTCCCATGATGAAAAGGGCATCTTTTTTGGTGTTAGTTCTAGAAGGTCTTGTAGGTCTTCATAGAATCGTTCAGCTTCCACTTTTTTGGCATTAGTGTTTCAGGGATAGACTTGGATTTCTATGATACTGAGTGATTTTCCTTGGAAATGAACAGAGATCATTTTGTCATTTTTGAGACTGCTCCCAAGTACTACGTTTCAGACTCTTTTGTTGACTATGAGGGCTACTCCATTTCTTCTAAGGGATTGTTGCCACAGTAGTAGATAAAATGGTCATCTGAATTCACTTCGCCCATTCCAGTACATTTTGGTTCACTGATTCCTAAAATGTCAATGTTTACTCTTTCCATCTCCTATTTGATCATTTCCAATTTACCATGATTCATGGACCTGACATTCCAGGTTCCTATGCAATATTGTTCTTTACAGCGTTGGACTTTACTTTCACAACCAGACACGTCGATAAGTGGGTGTTGTTTCCACTTTGGCTTAGCCTCTTCATTACCTCTGGAACTATTTCTCTGCTCTTGTCCAGTAACCTATTGGGCAGCTACTGACCTGGGAAGTTCATCTTTCAGTGTCATCTTTTTGTCTTTTCACACTGTTTATAGGTTTCTCAACACATAAACAAGAATGCTGAAGTAGTTCCCCATTCCCTTCTCCAGTGGACCATGTTTTGTCAGATCTATCCACCATGACCCCTCCGTCTTGGGTGGCCCTACACGTTATGGCTCATAGTTTCATTGAGTTAGACAAGGCTGTAGGCCATGTGATCAGCTTGGTTAGTTTTCTGTGGTTGTGGTTTTCACTGTGTCTGCCCTCTGATAGATATGGGTAAGAGGCTTGTGGAAGTTTCCTGATTGGAGGAACTGGTTGTGGGGAAACTAGGTCTTGCTCTGATAGGCAGGACCATGCTCAGTAAATCTTTAATTCAATTTTCTACTGATGGATGGGGCTGTGTAATTGTAACCTCCTTCAAAAAGGCTTATGCCAGCATGCCCTGTGGCTCCCAGGACTGTTGTACTCAGTGCCCCTGAATGTGGACCCACGCCTCTGCCGGAGACACCTGGACACTCACAGGCAACTTGGGCTCAGTCTCTTGTGGGGTCGCTGCTCCTTTCTCCTGGGTCTGGTGTGCACAAGGTTTTATTTTTGCCCTCCAAGAGTCTGTTTCTCCATTCCAGTGGAAGTTCTGTAATCAAATCCCACTGGCTTCCAAAGTCAAATCCCCTGGGGGTTCTCAGTCCCTTTTCAGGGTCCCTAGGTTGGGAAATTTGTGGGGGCCCTAGAACTCCTGCAACAGTGCAAGATCTTCTTTGTTATAATTGTTCTCCAGTTGTGGGTCGTTTGCTCGGTGGCTCTATGGTGGGGCTAATGTTGACCTCCTCCAAGAGGACTTAATGCCACACACTGTGCCTCCCAGATCTGCTGCAGCCAGAGCCTCTGTCTCCGTGGCAGGCCACTGCTGACCCGTGCCTCTGCAGAAGACACTCAAACACTCAAAGGCAGGTCTGGCTCAGTCTCTTGTGGGGGTCACTACTCCTTTCCCTAGGTCCTGGTGTGCACAAGGGTTTTGTGTGTACCCTCTGAGCATCTCTGGTGGGTATGGCAATAGATTCTAAATGGGATTTCGCCCCTCCTACCATCTTGTCAGGGCTTCTCCTTTGCCCTTGGACACATGTCATCTTTTTCTGGTGGGATCCAACATTCTCCTGTCAGTGGCTGTTTAGCAGCTAATTGTGATTTCAGTGTTCTCACAGGAGAAGATGAGCACACGTTCTTCTACTCTGCCAGCTTAAATCTTAAAGTATTAGTATTAGGCCTTCTTGTCTCTCCCTGCTATTCTTTGGAACTCTGCATTTAGTTGGATGTACCTTTCCCTTTCTTCCTTGCTTTTCACTTCTCTTCTTTCTTCAGCTGTTTGTAAAGCCTTCTCAGATAATCACATTGCCATCTTGCTTTTCTTTTTCTTTGGGATGGTAGTGTTTGCTGCCTCCTATACAATATTACAGACCTCTGTCCATAGTTCTTCAGGCATACTGTTTACTACATCTAATCCCTTAAATCCATTTGTCAGCTCCACTGCAGTTTCATAGGTTTATTCCTATGTATATTTTATTATTTTTGATGTGATGGTAAATGGGGTATTTCCTGTAGTTTTTCTTTCTGAACTTTCATTTTTAGTGTATGAAAGTGCAACAGATTTCTGTGTATTAATTTTGTATCCTGCAACTTTACCAAATTCATTGATGAGCTCTAGTAGTTTTCTGGCAGCATCTTTAGGATTTTCTATGTACGTATCATGTCATCTGCAAACAGTGATAGTTTTACTTCTTCTTTCCCAAGTTGGATTCCTTTTATTTCCTTTTCTTCTCAGATTTCCATGGCTAGGACTTCCAAAAATATGTTGTGCAAATGGATATCCTTGTCTTGTTCCTAATTTTAGAAGAAATGCTTTCAGCTTTTGTCCATTGAGTATGATATTGCTTTAGCTTTGTCATATATGGACTTTATTATATTGAGGTATGTTTCCTCTATGCCTATTTTCTAAAGAATTTTTATCACAAATAGATGTTGAATTTTGTCAAAAACTTTCTCTGCATTTATTGAGATTATCAGGTTTTATTCTTCAATTTGATGATGTGGTTTATCACATTAATTGATTACTTGATCATCATGTATGATCAATTTAATGTATTATTGCATTGGGTTTGTTGATGTCTTTGCATCTATATTCATTGGTGATATTGGCCTATAATTTTCTTTTTTACTGATATTTTTGGTTTCAGGATCAGGGTAATGGTGGCCTCATAGAATGAGCTTGGGGACATTCCTTCCTCTGTAATTGTTTTTTGGAATGGTTTAAGAAGAACAGGTGCTAGTGCTTCTCTAAATGTTTGATAGAATTGGCCTGTGAAGCTATCCTGTCCTGGGCTTTTGTTTGATGGGAGTTTTCAAATCCTAGTTTCAATTTCAGTACTTGTGAGTAGTCTGTTCATATTTTCCATTTCTTCCTGGGTCATTCTTGGGATTTTGTCCCTTTGTAAGAATTTGTGCATTTCTTCTAGGTTGTCCATTTTATTGGCAAATAGTTGCTTGTAGTGTCTTATGATCCTTTATATTTCTATGGTGTCCATTTTAACTTCTCCTTTTTCATTTCCAATTGTATTGACTTAAGGCTTCTGACTCCTCTTCTTGATGACTCTGGCTAAAGGCTTACGGATTTTGTTTAACTTTTCAAAGAACCAGCTCTTAGTTTCATTGATCTTTTCTGTTGTTTTCATTGTCTCTATTTCATTTATTTCTTCTTTGATCTTTATGATTTCTTTTCTTCTGCTAACTTTGGGTTTTATTTATTATTCTTTCTCTACTTTCTTTAGGAGAATGGTTAGGTTGTTTGAGATTTGTCTTGCTTCCTGAGGTGAGATTGTTTTGCTATAAACTGCCCTCTTAGAACGGCTTTTGCTGCATGCTATAGGTTTTGGATCATTGTGCTTTCATTTGTCTCTAGGTATTTGTATCTATCCTCCAAGAGTGGAATTTCCATTTCCCCCAGTCTTGTGAAATTCTTGTGATCAAACCCCACTGACTTGCAAAACTGGATGTTCTATGGACTCCTCATCCCATTGCCAGATCTCCAGGCTGGAGAATTTGACATGGAGCTCAGAACTTTCATTCCTGTGGGAGAACTTCTGTGGTATAATTACTTAACAGTTTGCAGGTCACATGCCTGGCAGGTATGCAGTTTGATTTTATCATAATTGTGCCCCTCCTACCATCTCATTATAGCTTCTTCCTTGACTTTCTTTCTGGATATAGGTCATCTTTTTTGATAGGTTCCAGAAGTTTTTTGTTGTTGTGATGACTGTTGAGCAGTTATGGTAAGTCCCCTACATACTAATGAATTTTGTTCTGAGAGTGTCTTCATAAGTCTAACTAAGTTGACCTAGTTACCCAACTAATGTAATCAGATATAACAGGTTTTTAATACTTTTTACACAAATAATACACAAAAAACAAACACGAAAAAGAAAATAATTTTAATCTTACAGTATAGTATCTTGAGCAGTGTAATACCAGCTTTATCACCACTGCTTTTACACTTGCTTCCAGATATCCTAGGCTTGAAATAAAGCTGCTGTACTGCTATACTTTATACAGTGCTATACGATAAAGTATACAAAGCACAACCACTTGTAGGGGATGCACTCATGTCACAATAGGCTCCAGACACAAGAACTAACTTACATGATTGAATGTATGAACTCACACTCACATTTTCAAAAGTTCACAACTTGAAGGTTCATATGCAGGAGACTTACTATAGTTGTGATTTTGGTGTTTTTTAAAAAACAGGTGAGCTCATGTCTTTCTACTCCATGATCTTGTTTCCTTTCTCTAAACTGTACACTTCTAAATAACTCATAGGGCAAATAAGAATTCACACAAGAAAAATATTTTCAAATGATTGCAGTTAAATTAATACTTAGTAAGAAATTTACAGTTTTAAACCTTTATATGTGAAAAAATGCAAGATCTAAGTTTCCACTATACTCCAAAAATGGAGCAAAGAAACCCAAATGGTCAAAGAAAAGAATAAAGAACAGAAATCAACAAAATAGAAGAAAAATCATAGCTAAAATAATTCTATTACCATATACATACAAAGATATTGTTAAAAAAAAGAAAATCACAGTACAAAATTCCTTAGGCATATCAATGCAAAATTCCGTAACTATATTAGCAATGAAGACATTAAGATCACATAATAAGGAAGATGTGAATACCAATAATATGTGTATTTAAGAAATAGATGGTGATTTAAAATAACCCTGTTGTCCTCTTTTCTGATGGATTCTTATCTGTGGTAGAAAGGTCAATGTGATTCCACAAGCTATTGAGGTAGTGATTGTGAAAAATGAAATATTGAATGTATTCTTAATGGGAAGCATTAAATGTGGGAAACTGGGGACTAGAAAATCTGAGATTCTAGAGTAAAACCTAGAGTACGATCAGGGAAATGGTGATAGGGTTTGTTCTAAGGTCATGATTTAATAAATATTCTGCTAGATTTCCTTCTAGTGGGTCTGGCCTTACTTTTATCTCAATTCAGTTAGACAAGAAACTAATTCTGAAGCTTTCTTATGAACAGGATATATGTTTCAACCTGAGCACACATACTAGCATGAAGAAAGCATTTACAGAGATACATAGTAAACAGAAGAACATCACGGATATTTGAATTTTCCCCACATTATGACTTTCAGAAACCTGAACATAATGAAAGAACGAAAACTTAAACTGGCTGTTTGAAAGTGCAGATCTTCCTCAGCTCATGATGGGTTACAATAAACCCATTCTAAACTGAAATTGTAAGCATATGGAATGCATTTAATAACCCTAGCACAGGAAACACTGTAGCTTAGCCTGCTGCTGCTGCTGCTAAGTCGCTTCAGTCGTGTCTGACTCTGAGCGACCCCATAGATGGCAGCCCACTAGGCTCCTCTGTCCCTGGGATTCTCCAGGCAAGAACACTGGAGTGGGTTGCCATTTCCTTCTCCAATGCATGAAGGTGAAAAGTGAAAGTGAAGTCGCTCAGTCGTGTCCGACTCTTAGCGACCCCATGGACTGGAGCCTACCAGGCTCCTCCATCCATGGGATTTTCTAGGCAAGAATACTGGAGTGGGGTGCCATTGCCTTCTCTGGTAGCTTAGCCTAGCCTACTTTAAACATGCCCAGAACACTTACATTATCCTAAGTGGGGTAAGACAATCTGGTACAAAACCTATTTTATCACAGCATTAAATACATTGTGGGCATTTATTGAATAATACGTTGAAAGTTAAAAACAGGATGGTTGTGTTGGGAGAGAATGATTCAAAGTGTGTTAGGCAGTTCACCCTTGTACTCCTGTGGCTGCCACTGCCTAGCACTACAGTGAGCATCATATCAGATTAGTCTGGGGGAAAGTCCGCATTCCAAATCTGAAATTTGGTTTCAACTAAGTGAATGTCACTTTCACACTAAAGTCAAAAAATCGTTAAGTCAAACCATCATCAGTCAGGGGTCGTCTGTACTGGTGAAACTTATCTGAAAATAAGGAAGGAGTAAATGAATACCTGTAGGGAGTTTGGAATTGGACATTAAGTACAACTAATGCAGAATTTCTTTAAAATTTCAGGTTTTAAGAGAATTTTATTTCACTATATAAAGAGTAATGCTTCAATTTTATTTACTAGTTAAATTGTTTAAGGCCTTGTCCCTCAGTCCTGTCTGATTCTTTGTGACCCCATGAACTGTAGCCTGCCAGGCTCCTCTGTCCATGGAATTCTCCAGGCAAGAATACTGGAATGGGTAGCCATTTCCTTCTCCAAAGGATCTTCCCAACTGAGCGATCGAACCCAGGTCTCCTGCATTGCAGGCAGATTCTTTACCCTTTGAGCTACCAGGGAAGCCCCTCACCAAATCTTCAAGTAAAGTGCAACGTCAGGATTGTGTGCCATTTTATCTTATAGCATCGGATAAATCCTGTTCCTCCACCACATGCTTCCAGGGGTGTTTATACAATGAGAAACATATGCAGCAAAGTTCTGCTATTTTAGGAAAGCAGAATAAAAGGAGAATATTAAAATTAGGGCTATGCAATGGTATAATGAACTGCTATGAAAGTAAAGACCATAAGTTCTAGTTATTTTTCATCCACAGTGTTAGACACAGGAGTTCTCAATATGAATAACTGGTTACTTTTTTTTTTTTTTAATTTTATTTTATTTTTAAACTTTACATAACTGTATTAGATTTGCCAAATATCAAAATGAATCCCCACAGGTTTTCTCCCAATGCTTTGTCTCAGTAGCCCATTGATATTTTGTGTAAAGTTCACATTAGAGTTAAACCTTCCCTTCAATACAACCTTTTAATTTAGTGAGTCTAGAAAACACACATTTTTGTTTAACAAAAGTCCTGAAACAGCAGGTTTCTATTTGGAAGTTAAGACTCTACATCATGTACCTATGACATGAAATATATCTATTGTAAGGACGAGAACACTGAAACAATGTTTTACTGTACTTTTAACTTTTTTATTATCCTGAAATGTATAGTCTTAGAGTAAATTATTGTGAAAATAGAGATATTTCCATAAAACTACACTGTAGTTTATTCATATTTACAATTATAATAAATCTTTTCAAACTCAGCTATAATAATCTGATTGAGGCAAAAAAGAATTGCAGAAGAATGGCATCCGTAGCATTGCCACAATTTTATTGCAACATGTAAAAAGCAAAGTAATTATACAGTAAAAATAAACTTAAAGAATTATGAGCCAGGTTTACAGATTAAGGCATTAATTCTTTCAATATATGAGCAGTCAGTGGTGGTTTTAGTTATCTATGGCAATTCCTCAACTGCACAGTAAGAGTTGTAAGTCGTTGGTTACTAGAGATTTACTAAGGCCCAAACATTTACATTTCCAGTGCAAAGGAAGGTGGGGCTAATGATCTCATAACCAACAGCAGGACCTTAGTACCTTGTTAACAGACTGTATTTGCAATGGCCAGAAGGCTTATCACTTAAGAAGTTTGTTTCGACCTCAGTTGGTTCTCCTAAGTCCTCACTAGAATGCTGTGGTTATCTTTTCCCTAGAGTTTATCCCTCTTTTTTGCAATTTTCTTCTTAGAAGCCTGACTGCTCTACCAGACTGAGTTCAAATCTGCTGTGTTCTTTTTGGTGTTACTACCATAGTGCCATGGGTATCCGTGGTGGCTCAGATGGTAAGGAATCTGCCTTCAATGCGGGAGACCTGGCTTCAATCCCTGGGCTGGGAAGATCCCCTGGAGAAGGGAACAACTACCCACTCCAGTATTCTTGCCTGGAGAAATCGACAGACAGAGGAGCCTTGCAGACTACAGTCCGTGGGATCTCAAAGAGTCAGACACAGCAGAGAGACTTTCACTCACCATAGTGCCAGCCATTAGGAAACGTGGTCCATAAGGATGGAGCAAACATTATCTCAATGTCACAAGCATGTATTTATTCTGGATATATAACCAAGGAGATTTTGATGTTTATGTGTGACGTTTTTAGACAACTTTGGTCAGTTTACCTAGCCTGGGACCATATCTCCTTTTTCTAGTGCTTCCTTCTGTCTTTCAGCCCCATTCCCCACCCAGGACCCCACCAAAGGAATAAACCCCTTGGTAGAAAAAAGTCAATGGGCTTCCCTGGTGGCTCAGAGAGTAAAGAATCCATCTGTAATGTGGGAGACCTGGGTTTGATCCCTGGTTGGGAAGATCCCCTGGAGGAGGGCATGGCAACCCACTCCAGTATTCTTGCCTGGAGAATCCCATGGAGATAGGAGTCTAGTGGGCTACTCTCCGTGGGTTCATAAAGAGTCAGACACGACTGAGTGACTAAGCATAGCACAGCACAGCACAGCAAAAAAAAAAAAAAGTCAACAGAAGAGAAATGCAGGGATTATTTTCCCAGATCTTTAAGACTGATTTTAGTCTGTATATTAGAGTTCTCCAGAAAAAAAGGAACCAATTTCTCATCTATCTATCAACTGAGAGAGGTTTATTATAAAACATTGGTTCACATGATAATAGAGGCTGAGAAGTCCTGTGGTATGCAGAGTACAAGCTGGAGACCCAGGAGAGCTGGTGGTATAATTCCTGTCCAAGTTTGAAGACCTGAAAAGGAGGAGAGATGATAGTGTAAATTTTAGTCCAAGGGCAAGAGGAGATAAAATGAGATGTCCCATCTCAGTTTGGTAGGCCAGAATTGGATATATCTTCCTTTTTTCTACTTGGGTCCTCAATAGATTAGGGCCTGAGGAGAAAAAGTGGGCAGTAAGACTGCCCACTTACACCAGCGAGGGCAGTCTACTTTACTGTGTCCACCAATTCAAATGCTTTTATCATCCAGAAATGGCCTCACAGACACACCTATAAATAATGCTTAATCTGGGCACTCTGTGACCCAGTATGTTCACATATTAATAAACCAGCACAGTCCCACCTTGAGATCATATGTATTCCTGCCCCTGGGTTCAATGAAGCACTTCCTCTTTTTAATGATTTGCCTGTTTGGTTTAATCAAAATGGTTTTATTACAAGTAATGAAGTATTTTATCTAATGTATCATAACATAACTTTTAGCTTGAAGTGTCAGCAATTAAGAAGCTGTATTTTTCAAACCAAATGGTTTTCCCCCATTTATCTACATTGCCAGAAGATCATATAGTAAGTGGATTTATCATGGGCATTGCTATAGCACAGTTAAATCTCAGTTAAACCTCATTCTGCTAAAAAAGAGAGGTTGGGATTGTTTGTTTAGTATCTTCCTTAATCTTTTTGTCATTTACATAAAAATCAACTTATTTGTTTACACAGCCAAATTTAACTTCAAGCCATAAGATAGGCACTCTTTAGAGTACGAACTTTAAAAAAATGATATTCCTGTTGGAAAAGACTCTGATGCTGGGAGGGGTTGGGGGCAGGAGGAGAAGGGGACGACAGAGGATGAGCTGGCTGGATGGCATCACCAACTCGATGGATGTGAGTTTAGTGAACGCTGGGAGTTGGTGATGGACAGGGAGGCCTGGTGTGCTGTGATTCACGGGGTCACAAAGAGTCGGACACGACTGAGCGACTGAACTGAACTGAACAGATAGAGACAAGTTGGTATCTTAGCACTGAGCTTGTTTTATCGATTACATGATGTCCCAAACCACATCTTAGGAGCCCTTTTTACTGCTGACATCTGTGATTTGGGCAAGTGGCCAGTAAGAAGCAACAAGTGGTGATAGATGTTTTGGAAGCAAACTGAGGCTTTCACATATAGATCCCAACCCTCAGTAACTCCTACACTTGCCCTGATACTCTCACTCAGGATATTTCTTTACAAGTAAATTTCTGTTCATTCTGGTGTTCATGCATGCTTTGTGCTGATCTTTGCAGTGTGACCAAAGGAAAGATATGTGTCCCTGCTCCCCTGTGAGGATTCTGTTATAAACAGCATGACATAATCAAAGAAAACAGTGAATTGACAATAGAGAGGAAGAATATCGGATCTGTGTTTTTTCATGATTTCATAAATTATTCATGCAAAATTTTTAAAGTTTTAGTTACCTTAGATGCATTGAGTACACTCAACTCATAAGTGAGGAAACTGAGGACCAGAGACCAACCCAAGATTAAAAGTTACTTGAAAACTACCAGTGAACAGGTTGTGGAGGTTCTGATTTCCTGTTTAGTAATCTTCCTACCTCAGTGAGGTTATTTCAGGTATAACAATTAGACAAATATCAAATTTATTTCCGAGAAGGCAATGGCACCACACTCCAATACTCTTGCCTGGAAAATCCCATGGATGGAGGAGCCTGGTAGGCTGCAGTCCATGGCGTCGCTGAGAGTTGGACACGACTGAGCGACTTCACTTTCACTTTTCACTTTCATGCACTGGAGAAGGAAATGGCAACCCACTCCAGTGTTCTTGCCTGGAGAATCCCAGGGATAATGAAGCCTGACGGGCTACCATCTATGGGGTCACACAGAGTCAGACATGACTGAAGTGACTTAGCAGCAGTAGCAGCAAATTTATTTATTAATGGGAAAAAAAAATATTTGTGGATGGAAAGTATTCTTCTAAAACAATGTATAGGTGACCGGGTCATTTAAAATAACAGTATCTGAACCAAGACATCTAGGTGCAGGAACAGCTAACACACTGCCCACACTCTGACACTAACCAACCTGACTCCACTGGCTATAACGTGTTTGCCTGCAATGCGGGAGACTCAGGTTCAATCCCTGGGTCGGGAAGATCCCCTGGAGAAGGAAATGGCAACCCACTCCAGTACTACTCTTGCCTGAAAAACTCCATGGACTGTCGCCTGAGGAGCCTGGTGTAGGTGACAGTCCCTCAGGCGATAGTCCATGGAGTCGCAAAGAGTCAGACACGACTGAGCGACTTCACTTTCACTTCAAAACAATAACAACAATGCAACTAATACTAAATAATATGACTAAAACCCTCAATATTTTTTATCAATGTGAATAACCTCCCAAGTGACATAAGATTTTCTTTTCTAACATGTCTCAGATTAATTCCTTTAAACATTCAAAGCATCAATCTGACTAAAAACATGGAGCATTCCAAGGTGTTTCCAAGCCCAACATACTTATAGTATTCAATTACTATCTTGTTTTGTTCTATGAGGACCTACAAGACCTTCTAGAACTAACACCCAAAAAAGATGTCCTTTTCATTATAGGGGACTGGAAGGCAAAAGTAGGAAGTCAAGAAATACCTTGAATAACAGGTAAATTTGGCCTTAGAGTACAGAATGAAGCAGGGCAAAGGCTAGCAGAGTTTGGCCAAGAAAATGCACTGGTCATAGGAAACACCCTCTTCCAACAACACAAGAGAAGATTCTACACATGGACATCACCAGATACTCAATACTGAAATCAGATTGATTATATTCTTTGTAGCCAAAGATGAAGAAGCTTTATACAGTCAGCAAAAACAAAACTGGAAGCTGACAGTGGCTCAGATCAGGATCTCCTTATTGCCAAATTCAGGCTTATATTGAAGAAAGTAGGGAAAACCACTATACCATTCAGGTATGACCTAAATCAAATCCCTTATGATTATACAGCAGAAATGAGAAATAGATTCAAGGGATTAGATCTGACAGACAGAGTGCCTGAAGAACTATGAATGGAGGTTCATGACATTGTACAGGATGCAGGGATCAAGACCATCCCCAAGGAAAAGAAATGCAAAAAGGCAAAATGGTTGTCTGATGAGGCCTTACAAATAGCTGTGAAAAGAAGAGAAGCAAAAGGCAAAGGAGAAAATGAAAGATATACCCATTTCAATCAGAGTTTCAAAGAAGAGCGAGGAGAGATAAGAAAGCCTTCCTCAGTGAACAGTGCAAAGAAATAGAGGAAAACAATAGAATGAGAAAGACTAGAGATTTCTTCAAGAAAATTAGAGATACCAAGGGAACATTTCATGCAAAGATGGCCTTAATAAAGGACAGAAATGGTATGGACCTAACAGAAGCAGAAGATATTAAGAAGTGGCAAGAATGCACAGAAGAAATATACAAAAAAAGATCTTCATGACCCAGATAATCACAATGATGTGATCACTCACTCACAGCCAGACAGCCTGGAATGCAAAGTCAAGTGGGCCTTAGGAAGCATCACTACGAACAAAGCTAGTGGAGGTGAAAGAATTCCAGCTGAGCTATTTTAAATCCTAAAAGATGATGCTGTGAAAGTGCTGCACTCAATATGCCAGCAAATTTGGAGAACTCAAAAGTGGCCACAGGACTGGAAAAGGCCAGTTTTCATTCCAATCCCAAAGAGAGGCAATGCCAAAGAATGCTTAAACAACTGTACAATTGCAACATCCCAAACCCTAGTAATGCTCAACATTCCCCAAGCCAGGCTTCAACAGTGTGTCAATCATGAACTTCCAGATGTTCAAGCTGGATTTAGAAAAGGCAGAGGAACAAGAGAGAAAATTGCCAACATCCGTTGGATCGTCAAAAAAGTAAGAGAGTTCTAGAAAAACATCTGCTTTATTGACTATGACAAAGCCTTTGACTGTGTGGATCACAACGAACTGTGGAAAATTGTCAAAGAGATGGGAATACCAGACCACTTGACCTGCCTCTTGAGAAATCTGTATGCAGGTCAGGAAGCAACAGTTAGAACTGGACATGGAACAACAGACTGGTTCCAAATCAGGAAAAGAGTACATCAAAGCTGTATATTGTCACCATGCTTATTTAACTTATATGCAGAGTACATCATGAGAAAATTGGGTTGGATGAAGCACAAGCTCTAATCAAGATTTCCAGGAGAAATATCAATAACTTCAGATATGCAGTGACACGACCCTTATGGCATAAAGCGAAGAAGAAATAAAAAGCTTCTTGATGCAAGTGAAAGAGGAGAGTTAAAAAGTTGGCTTAAAAATCAACATTCAGAAAAACTAAGATCATGGCATCTGATCCCATCACTTCTTGGCAAAGGGATGGGGAAACAGTGGAAACAGAAACAGACTTTATTTTAGGGGGCTCCAAAATCACTGCAGATGGTGGCTGCAGCCATGAAGTTAAAAGACGCGTGCTCCTTGGAAGAAAAGCTATGACCAACCGAGACAGCATATTAAAAAGCAGAGACATTACTTTGCCAACAAAGGTCTGTCTAGTCAAAGCTATGGCTTTCCAGTAGTCATGTATGGATGTGAGAGTTGAGCTATAAAGAAAGCTGAGCACTGAAGAATTGATGCTTTCGAACTGTGGTGTTAGACAAGACTCTTGAGAGTCCCTTGGACTGCAAGGAGATGCAACCAGTCCATCCCAAAGGAAATAGGTCCTGAATATTCATTGGAAGGACTGATGCAGAAGCTGAAACTCCAATCCTTTGGTCACCTGATGCAAAGAACTGACTCACCGGAAAAGACCCTGATGCTCAGAAAGATTGAAGGCAGGAGGAGAAGAGCACAACAGAGATGGGATGGTTGGATGGCATCATGGACATGAGTTTGAGTAGGCTCCAGGAATTAGTAATGGACAGGGAAGCCTGGCATGCTGCAGTCCATGTGGTCACAGAGAGTCAAACATGACTGAATGACTGAACTGAACTGAACTGATCTTGTTTTGGGACTATCTTTGCCTCAGGTGTCAAGTAAGGAGATTTCTATTTGTACATATGAGACATGAAGAATATGTAAAGTGTCCCTGTTGAAGGTGTTGTTGTTTGTAATGACTTTACAAAGTATAATAAAAGAGTCTGGGTATGCATGTGGCTGAAGTTTCCTAGGCCTTCTGTTTTGGCCACTATTCTACCACTCTTTTTAATCCATATCTATGTGGTGATGGAATATCGTTATTTGCAATATAAGCACACCTAAGTCTTCTGGAACTAGACCTATTTAGAAACAGAAAGTTCATGTGTGGAGAGTTCAAGATCTGAGAGAGATGGTCCAGACCAGTTTCTAGCTCTGCCACTTGATTTAGCCAATGGACTTGGGCAGTACGATTTTAAAGCTTGACTAGACTCTATGTTAAACTCACAGTTGTGAAAATCAAATGAAATTGCCATGAAGACACTTTATAAAAATAAAAATTACTTAATAAATATAAGGTATAGGCCCCAGGAAACAACTCATATCAAGATAAGTAAATGTTTACTTACTCTCACAATTAAAAAAGATCAAGAAGATATTTAAGTTCGATTTAATAAGACAAAATGCTAAGAGGAAAAAAAAATTGGAAAGTGCTTAATAACAGACTGTGATTAATCACTTTAACAAATGGGTTGATGTTGGCTATGCTACTGATCATCAAACCAATTTCAGTAATTCCATTATGCAATAAAGATATTCCATCCAAATTTTCTCAGCCAGTGGTTGGCTTACATTCAGATATGGACATTTCTGCTTGTGTTTTAAAATACATTGTGTCTTGTGGCAGTAAAAAGGAAACAAGACATCCTCAATTTAATTAGTACAGTGATTTTCTAATGGATCTTAGGTACAAAATTTTTATCCAAAGAAAACCTTAGTAGGAAGCCCTTTATGTACCAGTAAAGCAACTTCATTTTCACTTTTCACTTTCATGCATTGGAGGAGGAAATGGCAACCCATTCCAGTATTCTTGCCTGGAGAATCCCAGGGACAGCGGAGCCTGGTAGGCTGCCGTCTATGGGGTCGCATAGAGTTGGACTCGACTGAAGCGACTTAGCAGCATGACCATTTCAGTTGTTTTCAGAGGGCTTCCCACAAACCCCACCCAAGCTTCCACCTGTCCTCTTTGCTCTAGAACACTTGGGGAATAGCTATATGATGCTCCTAGGAGCACAGTTTGAAAACAATTTTTTTTAAAATTGTAACAAAGCACTTTGAAGAATTTGAAATACAGTTTAATCATGACGCAGTCTCACAATAATGCCAAATGTTACCTTTGGCTCCATGAGATCTTGGGTATTTATCTGTTGACTGACTAGCTCTGTGGGTTCATGTAAGTAAACAATATAAATTATATTTTCTTTCCTCACACTTCTCATTGATTTAAAAATCCTGACCTCAGTGATATTGGATACTTTTTAATAGTACTGGCTACTCCCTACAGTACATGTAGGAACTAACCAGATATTGGGCTTATTAGTTTTTTGGTATAGCTTCCAGTTACAATCAGTTTTCATTCACTTTGATAATTTCTTTAATGAAAATGCTGTACATTTTATAAAGAAGATATATTCTCCCCATTCAAACAAACAAAACACTCTTGATTTGAAATATACTCTGGATGGAATTGTAGAGCAAAATTTTGTATTTGAGCATATGTTTCAGAAACATTTTGACATTACAGCTATTTAAACCTGGGAAACATTCCTAGCACTCTGGTTTGATCCAAAAAAATTGAAATCATGAGAATAAAGGGTGAACTCCTGTTTCCATAGACTTTCATGCTCAACAGGACAAAAAAGAGTGAGAACTTTAAGTGAATTAAAACCACTTCATTCGAGAATTATAAAGGTGCCCATAAAACTTTTCTTTGTCAGTTGATTCTAAATAGAGCCTGCTCTTGGCAGAATATGAAGGGAACCCTCTTTCCTCAGATGGTAGGACTTCTTCTGAATCCAGGTTTTTTAGGAAGCCTTTGTGATCCCTATTCCCAGAATTCAGCAAACAGAGAAAGAGAGAAAATCAGCAAGTGTTGTCATACAAGTTTCCTTATTTTTCCATATCCATCTTAGCTTATTGGAACCTCTTAATTGATGAATGAGGACTTTATCAAGCCTGGCAGGAGTCATTATGTCTCTGATTTTCCTTGAAATGTATCTGTCGTGCAGCTCAAAATTGAATAGCCAGTTTGGGGCTTAACCAGAGACATGGCACTGACTTAAGACACTCTGAAGGGAATGAATGATTAATGCAGTTTATAGACAGGCTAGCGCTTCTTCTGTCTCATGTGCTTTTTGTGTGTAATCTCCAGTGGTTCAAGTTCAGATGGATCTAATGAAAAAGGACTAGATGTTTTCCACCTTCCCTTCAGAGCATGCTGTACGATTTATCCACTGACAAAATGTGCTAATGAAATGTCACCTTGGACAGCTTGCTAAAGGATTGATGGGCTGAAAGTTTTGCACTTTATTTAACTTTTGCAGGAAAAATGAATAAGTCCTCCAAACTCTGTATGATATAGAGATCCATTATGGTTTTCTAACTCAGGAAGTAGCTATACCACTGACGGGATGGAGGATAGAGAAAGATGCTGATGGGGTAAAGTTTATAAATAAGCAGATTGAGGATGTGTGGCTTTATTATACCTCCATTCTAAATTATTGTCAAGTTACATGATTTTATGAAGGCATTTCCTTGTATATACTTTATACAATTGTTTTCAATCTATTAGTCTATCAAAGGGAAATAAAATCATCAACCTCTGTAACCAATTATCCTATTTCTTTATCTGTTCTTTTGTTCCTTCATTACCAGAATCCCAACTATAAAACCTATCCTGAGAATGGTTTTAAGCCTTTTAATTTATTCCACTCATAAAAACTTCATAATCTGTGAGCAATGGCCACTGAAGATCATTAAAGGGAATTGAAAATGGCAGACCAAAAAAAAAGCCAGGATATGGAAGGAGATAAAACTCTACATAATCAGAGAGTCTGTTGATAGCGGTAAAAGGGCGAAATATACAAAATGGACTAGCACTGAAATAAAATAAGGAAGTAAGTGAAAACTAAGCAAAAATAATGGAATGCAGGTAATGCAGTTATAAGCTATGTACATCTACACTAACCAAATAAATAAAAATAACCACACAGTGACTCAATACTCACACACAGAGAGAAGCTTAAAAATATATAGATCTACAGAAGGTAAGTTAATGCTTACTTTATCTAGAATGGTGAATGGAAGTATAAAGAAGGATATTTTCTCACTCCTTGCTGGTGCTGCTGCTAAGTTGCTTCAGTCGTGTCCGACTCTGTGTGACCCCAGAGACAGCAGCCCACCAGGCTCCGCCATCCCTGGGATTCTCCAGGCAAGAACACTGGAGTGGGTTGCCATTTCCTTCTCCAATGCATCAAAGTGAAAAGTGAAAGTGAAGTCGCTCAGTCGTGTCCGACTCCTAGCGACCCTATGGACTGCAGCCCAGGCTCCTCTGTCCATGGGATTTTCCAGGCAAGAGTACTGGAGTGGGGTGCCATTGCCTTCTCCATCTCACTCCTTAGTCCAGGGCAAAAATTTGGTAGAATCTACCTCTGGTGGTTCAGATGGTAAAGAATCTGCCTGTAATGCAGAAGACCTGGGTTCAATTCCTCAGTCAGAAAGATACCTTGGAGAAGAGCATGGCTACCCACTCCAGTATTCTTGCCTGGAGAGTTCCATGGACAGAGGAGCCTGGCAGGCTACAGTCCATGGATTAGCAAAGAGTCGGACATGACTGAGCAACTAACATGCCAAGGGAAGAAAGCTATCTAGTTTTTAATTTCCATAATTGTTAAAATGAGGATGAGAGTATTACGATAACACTAGTTGCTATAATAATTCTCTAAATTTCAGAGGCTTAATAAAGTAGAAATTGATTTTTCACATAGAGTCAAACTCAAAACAGTGGGGAGTTAACCTTATCCTCTGCTAAGATTGAGAGATCTTCATTTTTGTCATCTTGGGGCTTCTCTATTTTTAATACATAGATCTTTTAAGATTGTTTAATATAAAACTTCCAAGAAAAAGTAACAAAAGTGTCAGCATATGAGAGGTTTATGAGGCTAACTTAGTAGAGATCCACTACTCAGTAGGCTATATGACTGAGCCTAACTACAAGAGAGACTGGAAAATGTAGACTAGGTGAATGTATAGAAAAAGGAGGAAACAAGACCAGTAATCTGGTACAGTTCCTTTCACTTCTATTGGAAAAATCAAATAATATAATGCTTATAATAAGCTCAATATCTCATATGCATTTCTTTTTTATTTTACTCATCCCTTTAATATTAAACGACTAATAAGTATAAACCTTTGTTATTACTATTTGGTTCTACTTAGGATAGCTATTTTTGTAACCATTGGTGGGGAAGAAAGCATAGCGAAAAGACAATAGACTAAATAAAACTGAAAACAAATAGATTATGCCGTTTGGAATATAAAATCATTGAAAAGGAAGGAGTTCAAAACTCACTGACCTTTACAGTCATTTCAGAACCGAAAATATGTTTGTCTTTGATTTGTTAATAATTTTCTGCCACATTTAATTCTCTCAGCACATATTCTGTGTATTGTATCTCAGCATGATTTAATTTTTTTTTATTATGTACATACCTGGATGACAACCATGACATAAAAGTTGCTCAAAGGCATATTAAATATTTACACTTGTTTCATTTTTAAATCCTAAATTATAATCTGTTTTAAATGCATTGTTCTCAAGTTTTTTGAAACATACCAAAATAAAATTTGAAAAAATTACCACTTTGGTAATTAGAAATTCGAAGTCTAGGACTCAGTTTGTTTATTATCTTATGTTTTATGTGCTAGGTATTTCCAACTTTTGAAACTCTTATGTTTTCATGATGTGAAAAATGAGGGCTGTCACTGTGGCCTATACTTATCTTCCTTATAATAGTAGTGTGATTAGTACATGGATACTGACTCAATTACTGATGTTTATGTAAGTTTTTGTGATTTTATATACTTGTAAGAATTATGATTACTCTTAATTAAATATAAGTGTATATAAAGATTACCGAAAACATAACAAGATTTAGAGTTAGCAAGACTTAAGTTTGAATCTTGGGCTTCCCTGGTGGCTTAGACAGTAAAGAATCCTCAATGTGGGAAACCTGCGTTTGATCCCTAGGTTGGGAAGTTCCCCTGGAAGACGGCATGGCAGCCTACCCCAGTATTCTTGCCTAGAGAATCCCCACGGACAGAGGAGCCTGGCAGGCTACAGTCCATAGGGTTGAAGAGTCAGACACGACTGAGCAACTAAGCACAGCATGAGTTTGAATCTTACATCTACTTTAAGAAACACTTAAATTAATTGAAACTCAGAATCTAAATGTATACATGTACCTGAAAAGTAGGGAAAATAATATTAATTCTGCATGATACAGAGGGCTTCCCTGGTGGCTCGGATGGTAAAGAATCTGCCTGCAGTGTGGGAGACCTGTGTTTGATCTCTGGGTCAGAAAGATCTGCTGGAGAAGGGAATGGCAACCCACCCCAGCATTCCTGCCTGGAGAATTCCATGGGTAGAGGAGATTGGTGGGCTACAGTCTATGGGGTTGCAAAGAGCAAGACACAACTGAGCAACTAACACTTCACTTTCTTTCTGCACTATACAAGATGGTCATACATTTTATAGGAGAAAACAAATTTTAATGGGCTTAGAATGTTTTCTGCCACAAAGTTAATTCTCAATAAATATTTCAAGAATGTGTCAAAGTTAAATTCCATACTATCAAAAATCCGTGAATATAGTTTATATAATAATTTTGACACTAATTTATGTATGCTATAGGACTGAGTAAATGAATATTGTATGTTATCACTTACATGTGGAATCTAGAAAAGCTGAATTCATAGACACAGAGAGTAGAATGGTTGGTGGTTACCAGGGCTGGGGGTTGGGGGAATGAGCAGATCTGAACTAAATGGTACAGATGTGCTGTTAGAAGATAAGTAAGCTCTGGAGATCTATGTACAGCACTATGGTTATAGTTAACGATGCTGTAATGAATATTTCAAAGTTGCTAAGAAGTTAGATCTTAAATATTCTCATCACAAAAAGAATTAACTGTGTGACATAATGGAGGTTTAGCTAGCCCCAGAGTGTTAATCTGGAGAAGGCAATGGCACCCCACTCCAGTACTCTTGCCTGGAAAATCCCATGGACGGAGGAGCCTGGTAGGCTGCAGTCCATGGGGTTGCTGAGGCTTGGACACGACTAAGCGACTTCACTTTCACTTTTCACTTTGATGCATTGGAGAAGGAAATGGCAACCCACTCCAGTGTTCTTGCCTGGATAATCCCAGGGACAGGGGACCCTGGTGGGCTGCTGTCTATGGGGTCGCACAGAGTCGGACACAACTGAAGTGACTTAGCAGCAGCAGCAGAGTGTTAATCATATGCAATCTATAAATGTATCAGATCAAGATTGTCCACCTTAAACATACACAATGCTGTACGTAATTTTTTTTTTTATTTGTTGGTTTAGTCGTGATCCCAAGGACGGTAGCCTGCCAGACTCCTCTGTTCATGGGACTTCCCAGGCAAGAATGCTGGTGTGGGTTGCCATTTCCTTCTCCAGGGGATCTTCCCCACTCAGCAGTTGAACCTGTGTCTTCTGCATTGCAGGTGGAGTCTTTACTACTGAGCCACCTGGGAAGCCCTATATGTAAGTTACATCTCAATTTAAGAAAACATAAATGAAGGTGAGAGAAAATAATAGAAATGGCCTTCCCCCCAAATACATACAATCTATTTTTAAGAAAAATAGGCTTCCCTGGTGGCTCAGATGCTAAAGAATCCACCTACAATGTAGGAAACCTGGGTTCGATCCCTGGGTTGGGAAGATCCCCTGGAGGAGGAAATGGCAACCCACTCCAGTATTCTTGCCTGGGGAATCCCAATGGACAGAGGAGCCTGGTGGCTACAGTCCATGGGATCACAAAGAGTCAGACATGACTGAGCAACTAAGCACAGCACACAGCCAGTTTCAAGTATAGCATTCTGAAATTGAGTATTTCTCTACTGTTTTCCCAGGATTATTGCTTTACTGTCAGACTCTGGTTGCTGAATTATGAGCCTCTTATAGATTAACTTACGTGCCCAAGGTATGATAATATTAATAAAGCACCCCTTATCAAACACCCAAGAACAATTTTGCCTTGTGCTTTATCTAATTATTTCATTTAAATTTATAATTATGAAGAAGCTAACGAACCATGTAAGATAAGCAGTTCATATATAGTGGGGGTTTCTAAAAAGCTGAGAGGGTCAGAATGAGACAAAAGAGAGATATTAAATACAGAATAAGCACCTAGCAGGTTAAAGGTATTTTAGGGATTTCTAGCTAGAGTTTCATTCACACTATGTGGTTAGGAAAAGAAACAGAAGTGCTTCTAAACAAACAGGATTTGCTTTGAACCTCCCTGGATTGTGATCATGGAAATGCTGAATTTGGCAAATAATGAGTAGTATGAAATAGTAAAACAATTATTTTTGAAGAAGTCTGTAGAAGGTTGCTGGAAATGGGCTTCCCTGATGGTTCAGCAGTAAAGAAGCCACTTTCAAGGAGACAGAGGTTTGATCCCTGGGTCGGAAAGATCCACTGGAGAAGGGAATGGCTACCCACTCCAGTATTCTTGCCTGGGAAGTCCCATGCACAAAGGGCCCTATGGGCTTCAGTCCATGGGGGCTGCAGAGTCAGACACAACTGAGAACTAAGTACACATGCTGGAAAGGAGAGTGTGTAGGTGGTTGCAATTTCACTAACTTATCCAAATAAACCTCCTTTGTTTTCACTGTAGAGTGTCGGTAAAGGAAAATACAGTCCATTTCTTAGGTCAAATTCCCTGGGAAGAGTAAAAATTAGGTGAAGGAATTAACAGAACTGAGATGCATTTGCAACAAATTCCTAAATTTGTCGAGTCTAGTTGGGATGACCCCCAAATGGAGCATGGGGACAGGGCCTTTGTTCCTCAGTGGAGACCAGCCACTGACTACAGCCTTGCCCCCAGGGATGGGTACAGGATATTACAGCCCAATATTTTCTACAGAGGGTAGATTTCCTACTGTAAAAAAGTGAAAAAAAAAATAATTCTTAACCCAAATGAAATTTTCAGATATTTACCACAAAATATTTAAGAGCAAGAAAGAGAACTGTTAAGTTATATAAAGGACTTGAGAAAATGGTAAGAAATAGCTGAAGTTAACATTATTTAAGAAGACTCAGATGAAATATATGAAATATGTATAAAAAATATAATAGAAATAAGCCCTTCATGGATCACAGCCTTGTCTTGGTGAAGGGGCTCGCATAACTCAGTTGAAGCTGTGAGCCAAGCCATGCAGGGCCACTCAAGATGGACATGTCATAGTGGAGAGTTCTGAGAAAATGTGTTCCACTGGAGGAGAAATGACAAACTACTCCAGTATCATTGCCGCAAAAAAACCCCATTAATAGTACAAAAAGGCAAAAATACATGACACCAGAAAATGAGCCCCCCACAGTTGGAAGATGTCCAATATGCTATTGGGGAAGAGCAGAAGGCCATTACTAATATCTCCAGAAAGAATAAAGCAGCTGGGCCAAAGCAGAAACAACACTTCAACTGAGGATGTGTCTAGTGGTAAAAGTGAAGTCTGATGTTGTAAAGAACAGCACTGCATAGGAACCTGGACTGTTAGGTCCTGAATCAAGCTAAATTGGACGTGGTCAAACAGGACATGGCAATAGTGAACACTGACATCTTAGGAATCAGTAAAATGGAAGGGAATGGGTGAATTTAATTCAGATGGTCATTATATCTACTACACTGGGCAAGAATCCCTTAGAAGAAATGGAGTAGCCCTCATAGTCAACTAGAGTCTGAAACGCAGTACTTGGGTGCAATCTCAAAAATGACAGAATAATCTCAGTTTGATTCCAAGGCAAACCATTCAACATCACAGTAATCCAAGTCTAGGCCACAACCACTAATGCTGAGGAAGATGAAGTTGCCCATTTCTATGATGACCTACAAGATCTTCTAGAACTAACACCAAAAAAAGATGTCTTTTTTTTCATAAGTGACTGGAATGCAAAAGTAGAAAATCAAGATACTTGGAGTAACAGGCAAGTTTGGCCTTGGATTACAAAATGAAGCAGGGCAAAGGCTAACAGAGTTTTGCCAAGAGAATGCACTGGCCGTAGCAAACACCCTCTTCCAGCAACACAAGAGATTACTCTACACATGGACATCACCAGATGGCCAATACCAAAATCACACTGATTATATTCTTTGCAGCTGAAGATTGGAGAAGCTCTATATAGTCAGGAAAAAAACAAGAACTGGAGCTGCCTGTGGCTCAAATCATCGGCTCCTTATTACAAATTTCAGGGTTATATGGAAGAAAGTAGGGAAATAAATTGAGATAATGGAAATAAAATAGGTCCCCTTGATGTCAGATATTTGTAATAATATGTGGATTTGTGGATTATTGAGTGTCTCATAATGAACTAAAAAATATGTGGATTTGTAATTTCCTGCATTTGTTGTCCCTATCTTTACTGATAACTGGTTAAATGAAATATTAAATTATAAATGTTTTATATCTATATATATTTATAAAATATCCCAAGTTTGAGATAAATATAAATGGATTAATCATTTCCCTTAAGCTCTTTTCAGTTGCAACAAAAATGCAACCACACAAGTTACTCTGGATACAAAATTTCCAAGAAGACAAAGATTTGTTGTGCTCCAGCTTCAGAAAGGAAATAAGTTGAGCTGGAAAAGAGGGACTCAAAGACTTGAGATGATCATAGAGAGAAGTATAGAAGATAGGTTATGAAGGATTTTGTTAATCAGACAAAAGGTCTTGGATTTCATTCAGTAGGGTGATGGAGATGCTCAAACTGGTTTGTGAGAATTGATCACTAACTTTCATTAACATTGTGAGCTTGTTTTTTAAACATCATCCATATCAAAGATTAAATTAGTTATTTAAATTTATAACTAAATGAATTGTTTTGGAAACAAAGCTTACCACTTCCTAAATTATTTTGCTAGTTTCCTATTATCACAGTAGACATTTGAAAATTATGTCATCTACATGCCAAGCATGCAATGCAATGAAATGCTAATACCCATCTCTTTCCAACTCCACATTCTCTGACATCACTCATGATGCTAGCTTGAAATTGGTGGGAGTTTTGAAACAAAGAAAATAATTATGCTAATCCATACAAAATATAGTTGTTGGGTTTTTGTTTGTTTGTTTTTTTTTAGCTCCAGAGATTTGGTTGCTTAACATTGATCACCAAATAATCTAATTGAAATATGAAAATATAGATTTTTAAAATATCTAATTGAAATAAGAAATAAGTTTAGCAAGGCAGTGGCATAATTAAACTTTGTTTTGTCTGCTTATTTTTTTTGGGGGGGTGCTTTTTTAAGATAAGCAGAGAAAAGACTTGAGAGAAACAATGGAGAAAGTTGGAGGGGTTTTATTATAGTATGCTCATCTCAATAAGGCAAAGAGAAAAATTAAAAATAGGATAAATATTGTTGTCAGACTTGAGAAAGAGAGTTCTGAGAAAATGTACATTAATAGTACATCCTGGATGTACTAATATTCTGGCTTGAGCCAGATGACTAATATTCTGGCTTGAGCCATGTGTGTCTGATGGTACAATTTACAATGACCATTAAACTAGAGGAAGAAGCAGTAACAGAGAGCTGGTGACAGGAGTGGAGGAAGAAATAGTGCAGTTTTGAACATGCTAAATCTGAGGTACATTTTAAATATCCCACTTATATAGCCTGGAGGATCATGCCAGGGAGTTAAAGGGACATCAAAAGCATCGAGAGCCTTGAGAATGCATGATATCACCAAGGACAGAGGGTGACAAAAGAGTAAAAGTCCTAGATCTCTCTTTATGGCACTGACGTCTCACATTTTTGCTTTGCATTTGATGTTGACAGAATATCTTAAATCTTTCCTACTTTTCTATCCTCCACGGACAAAACACACCACAGCCTAAATGTTTTGGTCTCTGTTTTACTTTGATGAGCTTTAGCCATATCCTAGCTAACTCTCTTCCTTTCAGTCCTGGCTTATTCTAAAATTCCTCCATCTTGCACACATTTTCCCTAATGAGGGGCACATAGCTGAAAAGAGAGATAACTCAATGATCCACTGACAAAATCTACGGACAAATTATGTAGAGACAAGAAGATGAGATTAAACAGCAAACCACCTTGATGACAATCATTATTATTCTTTTGTTTCTTTTTTAGAGAACAACCTCGTCAAGTTTCCATAATCATTGTCACCTGTAATTGACTCCCTTGATTCCAATTGTTCTCTCAGCAAGTATCCTAGCCTTTACTGGTTCCTTGAAGAATACACGCATAAAAGCTCGAGAATTAGGCAAACTTTCCTTGCACTAAGACTTGAACATCCATGCCAGAAGTCAGTAATAGTCTGACATACACTACAGACTTCAATTGTACAGAGAACATATTGTAAAATATATATTACTATTTCAGGATTCTTACATTTGCAAATCTCTTGAGATATACATAATTTTTTTTATCAAGGATACAATTGTCCAGATGTTAATTTTGAAAACAGATCCAAAGCATCATGCCTATACCAGAGTCCTCTGTTGAAAGATCAGGTTGTGTAAGCAGCTTGATCATCAGCTGATGAAATATGCCATTAGAAGCAAAATAGAAATTATTGTTTGAAAATGTGAACATCTGGAAAGATCTACGTATCCTACATACAACCAACCTCTGGTTTTGAACGCTGAGTTCTGACTAAAATTCTAAGTCTGTACAGTACTACACATCTTCAGTAATCAAAGCAATGTGGTACTGGCACCAAAAACAAGCAAACAAACAAAAAACAAACCGACATAGGGATCAATGGAACAGAATAAAGAGCCCATAAATAAGCCCGCACACCTATGGTCAATTAACCTTCAACAAAGCAGCTAAGAATACACAATGGGAAAAAGTCTCTTCAGCAAATGGTGCTGGGAAAGTTGGGCGGCTGCATGTAAATCAGTGATATTAGAACACACCCTCACACTATGCACAAAAATGTACTCAAAATGGCTGAAAGACAGAAACATAAGAATGCCACCATAAAACTCCTAGGAAAGATCATAAGCAAAACATCCTTTGACATAAATCATACCAATGTGTTCTTAGGTCTATCTCCCAAAGCAATAGAAATACAAACAAAAATAAATTAATGAGACCTAATAAAACTTCCAAGCTTTTGCACGGAAAATGATAGCATAAACAAAACAAAAAGACAGCCTACAGAATGGGAGAAATATTTGCAAACAGTGTGGCCAAGAAGTGCTTAATGTCCAAAATATACAAACAGCTCGTTGAACTCATCAACAACAACAACAAAAAACAACCCTATCCAAAAATGGGCAGAAGACCTAAGCTGAGATTTCTTCAAAGAAGAAACACAGATGTCCAAGAGCACATAAAAAGATGATCAACATCACTAATTATTAGAGAAATGCAAATCAAAGTTACAATGAGGTACCACCCTACACCAGTCAGAATGGCCATCATTAAAAACTCTAAAATAAAAGGCTGGAGAGGATGTGTAGAAAAGGGAACCCTCCTACACTATTGGTGGGAATATAAGTTGGTGCAGCCATGATAGAAAAAGTATGGAGGCTCTTCAAAAACTAAAAATAGAATTACCAAATGATTAGCAATCCCACTCTTGGGTATACATCCAGACAAAACTCAAATTCAAAAAGATACATACACCCCTATGTTCATAGGAGCAATAGTCACATTGCCAAGACATGGAAACACCTTAATGTCCATCAGCATAAGAGTGGATAAAGATGATGTGGTGTATATACACAATGGAATGTTACTCAACCATAGAAAAGAAATAATGCCATTTCTAGCAACATGGATACAACTAGAGATTATCATACTAAGTGAAGCAAGTCAGAAAGAGATATGTGAAATATAAAATATGATCTAGTTATAAGACAGAAACAGACTCACTGACATAGAAAACAGAATTGTGGTTGCCGTGGGGGAGGGAATTAGGGGAGGGATGGACTAAGAGTTTGGAGTTAGTAAATGCAAATTATTAAATATAGAATGAATAAACAAGGTCCTGCTATATGTAGCACAGGGAGCTATATTTGGTTCCTGAGATAAGCCAAAATGGAAAAGAATATTTAATAAAAAGTTTATGTATGTACAACTGAATCACTTTGCTGCATAGCAGAAATTAACACAACATTGTAAATCACCTGTATTTCAGTAAAAAATAAAATTCTAAGTATGTAAAATAAAGTCCTTGTAAACTAATAGGTAAATCTTAAATCAGTTTTGCAAGCCATATATGCCTATATGGAATTTTTTATTTTTTTTTTTTTTTTACTATTTTAGCCAAGAAACAGAGTTGAGCCCAATTCTCACAAATACACCTGCTATCTACCATATATATAGCATTCCTTTCACTGTGCTTGACTTGTGACAATCTTCTGCATTTTACTAAGACTATATGTACCTGCTTTGATAGCTATTTTTTTCCTTGGAAAATTATAATTCATTAGAAAATTTCCTGTGTTTATTAATTTCTATTTCTTTGTCTTTTCTTTAACTTTCTGGATGCTCATGTATCCAAAAATAGGTAGCACAACTTAATAATGTCTATCTTTGGAAAGCACCACTTAAATCTCAAAAATAATCTTAATTGATTAACTGGGGAAAAGAAAAGATATCCCAAATACTCAAAACTTTAAATGACGTGTCTTGAGTTTTCTTTCTTTTTTTTTTTGTCTTGAGTTTTCAATGGATTTTAATGTAAAAACTAAAATGAGCTAAATTTTGTTGCATAATGAATTTTTCCCTAAACTCTTGAATTCCCATCACTGGGAAGTAAAGACTTGGTAAGCATCTGCCAAAGGAACATTGGAGGATATTTCTTCACTGGTTGGAAGGAGTCTACTTTTTTATCTCTATTTATCAGTGTACAGATAAGGAAAAACTTGACCAGTTCACTTCTCTATGGAAGGGAAAGAGGCAAGAAACCTCATCCTATGAAATGTAGCATATTAATGAAGATGAACAGCAAACTTTTCTCTTTCTTGCAGCAAACATGAAAAACACAGTCTAACATGATTTATAAATTCCATAATTCCATGGACTAATCCACCAGATTAAAATTATATATAATTCATTATATAATTTAAACTATTTTATATAAGTATATAGTTATATATATTATATTACATATATATGTATGATATATGCAATATATATATATACATATATGATACACACACATATATATATATATGCATTCCTGACTCATGACACTGGGAAAAATTTTTCCCAAGGGTCTTTAATCAGAGACAGATGGTGGTGGTTTAGTTGCTAATTTGTATCCAACTCATGTGATCCTGTGGACTCTAACCTGCCAGGCTCCTCTATCCATGGGTTTTCTCAGGCAAGAATACTGGAGTGGTTTCTATTTCCTTCTCCAGGGGATCTTCCTGACACAGGGATCAAACCCAAGTCTCCTGCATTGCAGGTGGCTTCTTTACTGACTGAGTCACCATAAATTCTATAATTTCATGGACTAATCCACCAGATAAAAATAAGTTATACATATAATTTATTATATATTATAACTATATACTTATATAAAATATATATTTTATATTTGTATGTATATATATACATATATACATTCCTGACTCAAGACACTGAGCGAAATTTTTCATGAGGGTCTTTAATCAGAGACAGAAGTATATAATTCAAAATGTGTTCATAGCAAATATCAAAACTAATTCCAAGTTGTTCCCAAAGCAATATGAAATCTAACAAGGTAAAGCACTAAGACATTTTCATATTTTGTTAAGAAAAGATTTGAGTATCAAGTGTTCAAATTTCCAGATCTTATGAAATATTTTAGACAAAAGAAGACCAAAAATGTTTAACTATACTCAGTCTGAATTTTATTCTGTACGTATGTTATCACTCAGTCATGTCTGACTCTGCTACCTCATAGGCTGTAGCCTGCCAGGTTCCTCTGTCCATGGGATTCTCTAGGCAAGAATATTGGGAATCTTCCTCTAGGGAATCTTCCTGACCCAGGGATTGAACCCAAGTCTTCCACATTGAAGGCCAATTCTTTACCATTTGAGCTACCAAGGAAGCCCGCTATTCTGTATATTTTAGTCTAAGTATAAAACAATCATTTAGTTTGGAGATAAAGAAAATTTCTGTATACTTTGCTCAGTTCCCTTAACTTTTCTCCAACCTTTGCCGTACCTGCAATTTATAAAATTAAACAAAACACTTTTCATCATGTTTGTGGTTGTTTACCTGTGCTTTGGATATGCAAGAGAATGTAGCGATGAGAATACTGCATGGAGAATCCAACTGAGCCTTTAAAATATTTGAAACAATTTAAAGAGTAAACAGGAAGTGTCAATGTCAGTAACATCATGTTTCAGCATTGCTCAGAATAGAGAAAAGCTGGGAGTTATGCTGAGTCACCAGTCACAACAGAGAAGAAAGCACTGAACCTGAGTTAGTACTAGCTTTGGAATTCTATTTAATATTCACTAAGGGTATTCCAAAAATGTCAGGTCCTGCTCTTTAAACTTTTATTGTGCATCTGTGCATTTTCTGCCCTTTTAAAGCCCTGATTCACTAACTTTTTAAGCCAGTGGTGAAAATATTTCTAGCTTCCACTGAGACATATTGGGGGAAAATGGCATTTAATTTAATAATAATTAGTTGGAGAATGTTTCACATTTAGAATAAAAAGGAAATTCTAGGAACTTTTCTAAAGAGGTAGGCACAATATATGCTAAAATAGCTAATGATCTCCATAAAATAAACTGTGAGGGGAAACGATAATCTAAATGTTGTAACTTCATCATTCAAAAATTCTTGTTAAAAAAAATTGCTTCCTGACTCTTAAGTACATACGAAAGTATTTGATGTGTCATTAAGTTGTTTTGTCACTAAGTTGTATCCAACTCTTTTAAGACCGCATGGACGGTAGCCCACCAGGTTCCTCCGTCCATGGGATTTCCCAGGCAAGAATTGGTTGCCATTCCCTTCTCCAGAGCATCTTCCCAACCCAGGGATTAAACCTGCATCTCTCTTGTATTCGCAGGTAGATTCTTTACCACTGAGCCACCAGGGAAGCCAAATTAAACAATAACAATTAAATAAAAAACACTGTTGTACATATTGTATTACCTTTCTACTTTCTGTAAGTTTGTTTGACTCGAGTTTTTCAATTATCTTATTAAAGTGGATTCATCCACTCACTAGGCATTTATCACTAGCAATACAATCAGATATACAGATCAGATGCATTATGCTTTATTCAAAGAAATGGTTGTCTTCATGAAGAAATCAGACATGTAGATAGTAATCAAAACTTTATAGTATGAAAGAAGGATAAATAGTGTCATGTGAGAACTGAGAAAGAAAACCTAAACTAGTCATCTAAGAGGATGTAAATATGGACTTGCTCTAAATAAGTGCCTAACTAGAAGAAACTACATTGGCAAAGATTATCAAGATGGCAGGCACTTCATCTTGATTATAGCCTTGACATCTTACCTTCTATTTTAAATAAAATTTGACCATGATGTGGCCTCCTCCTTGGACTGCATATCTGTTTAGCCTCTTAAAGACTCATCTTGACTGAATTAAAGTGTAGTATTTTCTTTTTTAAATAATTTTTTTATTTTAAAAATAAATTCCACCGTAATTCCATTTGCAACCTACTCCTTCCTTGCTATGTAATATATTCACAGACTCTGAGGGTTAATATATGGGCATCTTGAGAGGGGGGCAATATTCTGCCCACCACACATGCCTGTTAAAATTAAACACTGAATAAAGGTACATGATCATCTGGTTCTCTAGAAAGCTCAAAATGAAATGTGAGCTATGCTAACATCTGCACCATAGGTTAATTCATCAAACATATACTTACTAAATGTCTACTCAGTGCCGGTGGCTCAGTTGGTAAAGAATCTGCCTGCAATGCAGGAGACCTGGGTTCGGTCCCTGGGTTGGGAAGGTCCCCTGAAGAGAATGGCAACCCACTCCAGTATTCTTGCTTGGAGAATTCCATGGACAGAGGTCCTAGCCGGCTACAGTCTATGTAGTTGCAAAGAGGATTAACACTTGTACACAGTGCCTGACACTGTTTTAGGTAAAAATTTTCTTGGGGAAACACGTGGGAAGAAGGAAGATTCCTTGGAAAGAACAGGAACTGGATATTCCTGGAAACCTTGTTTTATAGCCACTGAACAAATATCATTGAGATACTATTTTGTAGTAGATATGATTCTGGATATTGGATGCAAATTGGTAAAAAAAAAAAAAAAGCAACAGGCTGGTTCCCTACTTTTGCAAAAATTACAATCTAATCCAGCAAATATCAAACAAGTGAATAAAAAAATATTTGTAAAATCACAAATTAACTAATAAAGCCCAGGTTTCACAAACAGCAAAGGATCCTACATTAAAATGTAAAAAATATCTCAGAGAATTGACAGCTAAGCCAGGGTATGTAAAATGACCTAACGACACTAAAAAGTCTCTCAGTGTGTTCCCATGAATATCTGCATCACAAACACTGAGTGTTCCTGCTTAAAATTAATATCCTTTGATCTCTTTATAGGCTTAATAAAATCAGATTATCTGGTACTAGGACCAAGGTATCTATATTTTAACAACCCTGTCAAATGATCCTTCTGAACATTGAAGTTCATAAATCTTAGTACAATACTTAATGTTAGAAGGGTCAATCATTACAGTTTTTTGCTGTAATGCAAACAACAGTATTTCTGCCATAGAAGAGTCATATTTAACGATCAGAATATTTACCCACATAGTTGAAAACTGTTGTCTCCAGGAAGAAGGTTTTTGGATAAAAAGAAGAAACCCCTCTGAAGCATCAGCAAGAGTATTAGTTAGGGTTCTCCAGAGGAAAAAAATAACTGATAGGAGGGGTGGATAGGGTGGGGAGGCGTGTAGATTTAGCATAGCTATTGACTCACAGGGCTACAGAGACGGAGACGTACCAGGATCCGCTGTTTACAAGCTAGATAACCAGAACAGTTGGTGGAATAACTGAGTCTAAGTCTGAAGACCTGAGAAGCAGGAGAAGATCTTCAGGGGCAGAACAAGGGAAAAGAGAGAGGATTCGCCACTCCTTCCTTAATTTTTTCTATTCAGGCCCTCAACGGACTGATGCTGCCACACACAATGGTGAGAGCAGATCTACTTTATTCACCCTACTGAACCAAATGCCACTCTCTTCTGGAAATATCCTCACAGACATACTAAGAAATAAAGTATCATCTGGGCATCCCTTAGCCCAGTCCAGCTGACATAACATTAACCACCACAGGAATGGCACATGTAAATTGAAGATGGTTAAATGGTGCTTTGACTTTTCTGTGATCCATGGTAAAACTTGGGGAGTTGTGCTATTTTAGGTCAAGTGTAAGTGGCCTGTGAGATTATTAACTTTATTCAACTAAAATAAAACATCACTTGAGTTTTGCAGACCCAAGTAAGCCTCTCAAACAATGGTTATGCCATTACATGATAAATCATGATAGTAAACATTTTAGAGTAATTTCATAATGATTTATTTGATTTCTTAGGCCTTTTGGTTTTGTGCTCTACTTATTTAAATCTCTCCCTTCAGTGATAATATAGTTATTCTTACTTAGTTTAAAAAAAACAAGGTAGTAGAAACACTGAAAACCAGAAACTATATTAGAAATAACAGGAAGATTTATCAAGTATAAGCATAAGCACATATGTAATTGTTAAAGATCTATTTTTGTCCAATTAATAATTGCTCTCCATGTCAATTGGGATTCCCTCGTGGCTCAGATGGTAAAGGGTCTGCCTACAATGCAGGAGACCCAAGTTTGATCCCTGGGTTGGGAAGATCCCTTGGAGAAGGAAATGGCATCCCACTCCAGTATTCTTGCCTGGAAAATCCCATGTATAGAGGAGCCTGGGGGGCTACAGTCCATGGGGTTGCAAAGAGTCAAACATGACTGAGTGACTTCATTTCCATATCATCCAAGGTCCATCTAGTCAAAGCTATGGTTTTTCCAGTAGTTATGCATGGATGTGAGAGTTGGATTATAAAGAAAGCTGAGCACCAAAGAATTGATGCTTTTGAACTGGTGTTGGAGAAGACTCTTTGGAGTCCCTTGGACTGCAAGGAGATCCCACCAGTCAATCCTAAAGGAAATTAGTCCTGATTATTCATTGGAAGGACTGATGCTGAGGCTGAAATTCCAATACTTTGGCCACCTGATGCGAAGAACTGACTCCTTGGAAAAGACCCTGATGGTGGGAAAGATTGAGGGCAGGAGGAAAAGGGGACAAGAGAGGATGAGCTGGTTGGATGGCATCACTGATTCAATAGACATGAGTTTGAGTAGGCTCTGGGTGATGGACAGGGAAGCCTGTCATGCTGCAGTACATCAGGTCCCAAAGAATCAGACATGACTGAGAGACTGAACTGACTGACTGACTGACTTCCATGTCAAACTAATATTAAAAAATAATTTGATGGAAAAGAGCACATATAGGCAAAATCCATTCAGTAAACAGAATCAGAATGGTCTTCCTGTGAGAAATTCCTTAGTTCTGTGATTTATCATCAAACTAAACTGAAATTTAAATACAAACTTAAATGAAAAAAAAAAAAAAAACTGTAAGAAGGAGAGCAGGGATGTTAACACTGGCACAATGTCTTAATTCAGGTAAATGGCACAATGGCCAAATCTGACCAACCACCTCTTTTTGTACAGACATGGTGCTTCGTTGGAAAAGCCCTGATACTGGGAAGGATTGAATGCCAAAGGAGATGTGGGCAGCAGAGGATGAGATGGTTAGATAACATCACCAACTCAATGGATATTAATTTGAGCAAACTCTGGGAGATAGTCGATGATAGAGGAAGAGTCTGGAGTGCTACAGCCCATGGCATCGCAAAGAGTCGGACATACCTCAATGACTGAAGGACAACAGCAACAACATGGAGCCAGAAATGGTTTTTACATTTTTAAATGGTTGGAAAAATATATAAAAAAACAACAACTTCATGATGTGAAAAATAGATAAAACTTATATTTCAGTGTTCATAAACCTGAATTGGAACACAGCAGAGCTCCTTCATTTACGTATGGTCCATGGTTTCTAGGCTGCTACCACAGCAGAATTGAGACGCTGTAATAGAGACCTTATAGCCCACAAAGCAGGACATATATACTGACTGGGTCTTCACAGAACAAATTCATCTGTTCTGTTTTTAATTCATTACCTGTTTGAATATTAATGTATATGTTTCTATCATGTTACCATGTAAAATTATGGTAAAATATTTAATAAAAATGTTAATACATTTATGTTTCTATCCTGAGGCCTTCCCTGGTGGCTCAGAGGGTAAAGAGTCTGTCTGTAGTGTGGGAGACCTAGGGTCACAAAGAGTTGGACATGACTGAGTGACCTCACTTTTCTTTCTTATATCATGTTAGTTAAGTTTTAGTAAAATGCCTAATAGAATATTATGCATATAAAATATGCATGGCATATAGTATAAACATGAGTGTGTAAATATATATATATGTGTATTTATATATGTGTGTATATATATATTACCCCTTACTATTGTCATATACTGTGCATGTCACATGCGTATCTCATTTAGTTCTCCCATGCAGTATATGCAATATTTGAGTTATTTCACTTAACTCTTGAAATAGTCATGCAAGGATGTGCTAGAATTAAACCTATTTAACAAATTGAAGTTTACATAGACTACCTGATTTCCAGAGTCACACAGCTGGAACTCAAGCCCCATTTAGCCTAACTCCAAAATATCATACTCTCATTCACTGTTAATACTGGGTTGGCCAAAAAGTTTGTTCAAGCTTTCGCATATATGAGAGTGCAGAAAAATCTGAACAAACCTTTTGGCCAACCCAATGTTTATATTTACTTACATATTTATACAAATAAAAATTTATACACACTTAAACACTGACTAACACATCAAAGGCTAAAGCACTTTTGTAACTCATTTGTTTTAATTTCAATTTAAATACATCTTTTACTGTTTCAAGAAAATCTTTCTTCAGAACTGTAATAAGTAACACATCTAATGTTGCTAGACAGAGCCTGCTAATGCAGACAAAAGGCAGTTTCATAGAGGGCCAATATATTTTTTTAATCTTTGTCTCCTGGAATATTTTCTATCTTAGTGGAGTGAGTAGGCACACGGAATATCCTTCATTTTATAAACCTCCAGTGAATACTCATGAAAACACTGGTGAGTTAGGGGATACAAACTGAAGAAGGAGGGGAACTGAGGGAGTAGAAAGCAGAGGAAAACTGGCCATCTGCTTACCAATCTGAAATTACTCCAGTTTTTGTCCCATTCAATTTGCAGATTCTGTTTGAATGATTATATTGTACCCAGTGGGGATTCATAACCCTCCTAATTCTGTGAATCAGGAATTAATTACTGGAGGGAATATTTGTCCAGACTGTCCTGAGGACTTCCCTGGTGGCTCAGTGGTAAAGAATCCACCTGCCAGTGCAGGGGACATGGTCCAAGAAGATCCCGCTTGTCACAGAACTAAGCCCATGCATCACAGCTGCTGAGCCCACACACCCCAGAGCCTGTGCTCCGCAACAACAGAAGCCACTGCAGTGAGAAACCTGTGCACCACAACCAAGAGCAGCCCCACTCGCTTCAACTAGAGAACACCCACCACAGCAACGAAGACCCAGCGCAACCAAAACTAAATAAATCTATTTAAAAAAAAGAAAAAAAGGCTGTCCTGACATTTGGACCCACAGAAGCCTCTTCCCCAGCCATTCTTTTAAATATGTTCCTGTGGGAAAAAGTCTCCATCTGGATCTTGGGCTGTAAATGACTCAATAGAATTAGAATACTTGAAGAGGTTTTAATAAAATTTTAACCTATAAAACTGTACATTATTTGAGACTAAAACAATTTGTGACACTTTATTAAAGTGATTTTATTTTGAAAGGGAAAAGGGAGACACAAAGAAAAAAAAATAATGTCACATGTATAAATCTAAGATGTAAAGTCTCCATTTTTTCCTTCATAAATGACATTTAACTTGGTACAACAAAGCTAAAATTTAAGAAACTTCTACATATCCCAGTGTCTTTATTAGATGTTTCACATATGCTATTTTGTATAATTCCTATAGCAGCCCAGTGAAACATACATTTTTCTCTCATTTAAAAATTGATCTAAAAAAAAAAAGAAAGATTAAACAAACATAGTTGTTGTAGATTAAGTCCTTGCTCATGATCATTATGGGCTTCCCTGGTGGCTCAGAGGGTAAAGCATCTGCCTGCAATTCAGGAGACCCTCAGGTTCGATTCCTGGGTCAGGAAGATCCCCTGGAGAAGGAAATGGCAACCCACTCCAGTACCCTTGCCTGGAAAATCCCATGGACAGAGAAGCCTGGTAGGCTACAGCCCATGGGGTCGCAAAGAGTCAGACATGACTGAGCAACTTCACTTCACTTCACTTCATGATCATTATTCATTTCCTTTTCCCTTTATTCATACTCGAGGGCTACAGTCCAAGGGGTCGCAAAGAGTCGGGTATGACTGAGTGTATGGCACTTAGATACTGGATAGTGTTCATCCTTTTCCCTTGACTTTAGGTTTGTCCATGAAACTTGCTTTGGCAAACGGAATACCGCATTAGTGAACTGATGACACAGGAGACTTAAAATATGCTTCAGTTTTGGCTTTCTCTCTTGTGCTTGTTCCCTTCTCATGAGAAGTTTTCCCTGGCATCTTAATACCCTTCAGCTGAGCCCATGAGCTGACCCAGGCTGACCCACAGACCATGGGCAAGAAAGATGCTTAATGTTGTGTGCCACTGAGAGTTTATGTAAGACTTTTATGTAGAAAATATGACTATTAAAAATTGGTTATGGGATGAAGCTATAAGACAGAACAAAAGACACAAATGAGAAAAACTCATTTTTTTGCATGAGTTTTGCAAAAAACTCATTTTGCATGAAGTAAAATATGTGCAATTTTAGGTAAAATTGCATGGGTGGCCACCAAGAGACTCTACAGAAAGCTGGAAGAATGATCCATGGGGTAGTGGTAAGACATTCGAGAGTTATGTAAAAGAGAGAAAACAGTTTTGAGGTGAAATGTTGAATGCATGAGTCAACTACTTAAACTACTACAAGAAAGTGATGAGCTCATTGAGGAAAAAAAAAAAAAACAAAATTAAAAACTGGCCAGTTAGCTAGCAAAACTTAGAGAGCTCAGAGATTGCATGGCTGGAAAAAGAACTGTCTGTCTTCGGATCAATGGTGTACCCTAACAAAGATGGCCTTCATCTTCAGCTTGACTAAACTTTATAGAGGTGTCTTCCTGATTTTAGGCCTCTTGCCTCCATTTCCTTAGGGCTTTTACTTTAGAAAACTTTCTACTGTAAATTCTTTCTCTGCCCTTTTGAAATGTAAATATTCTCCCAGTTTCTTCCCAGTTTTACAGTCCAGAAAGATTTTTCTTATGGAATCTTAAAAAAAAAAAAAAGGTACAAATGAACTTATTTACAAAAGAAACAGAGTCACAGATGTAGAAAACAAGCTTATGGTTACCAGGAAAAAGAGTGGGAAGGGAGAAATTTGGAGATTGGGATTGACATATACACACTACTATAAATAAAATAGGTAACTATAATAAGGACCTACTGTATCACACAGGGAATTCTAGTCAATACTCTGTAATGACCTATATGGGAAATGAATCTAAAAAAGAGTAGATATACTGTAATGACCTATATAGGAAAAGAATCTAAAAAAGAGTAGATATATGTATATGTGTAACTGATTCAGTTTTCTGTATGCCTGAAACTAACACTACATTGTAAATCAACCATAGTCCAATAAAAATTTAAAAAGGAATGTTTTTAAGACTTGTAGCCATCCCTTTGAAATATAGTCATCGAGGAAGATAGTGTTCCTACCTCTCCAGTTCCTGTGGAAAGGTAGGAGCCTAGATTCTTCAATGAGCATCAGTAAGCAAACACAGATGGCCTCATCATAGAGAAAAACATTTGCAAACTCAGGAACAGCTCAATGTGATGACAGGTCCTTCTGACTAATCTCCTTCCCTAATGTCCTTCAGTACTTTTCCACTAGATCACTCACCTCAGCACTTAAAAATACATTCACCTTGAGTTCAATCTCTTTCCTCTGTTGCAATAATCTTAACTAAGCCTTTCTTGTCTAACTTTGTCCAGTGTAATTTTTCTTTGACAGTCCATTGAACAATAGGCTCAGATAAAGGACAATTACTCTAAGTGTTACAGTAAGACATGACCTCAGAGCAAAGACCAAATCAAGCCTGTGGCTGTGACATTCTTTGCTAAAACCTCTAAAAGGAGTAAGATACATCTAATGGATCTTCTAAGCCAAATAAGGCTCCTAGAAAACTTAGGGTCATAAGCACATTGAATCCTGATATAAACAAACTACTAGTAACTAAGGAGAGAGAAGTATTTTATAAAATAATTTTAGAAGTAACATTCAGCACATGGAGTTGACCAGAATCAAATACATAGAAATTCAGAATGTTTTAAGAAAGTTGTACTGGCAAAAGTGCCTCCTGCCTACACTATGAGATTTTTGAGATATTAAAAGACATTCACCAGGAAGCTGACCAAGAAATCTGCTCAATACCCTTTTCAAAGGCATCAAGGAAAGTGATGCCAAGGAGAAATTCCCAGAGAGTGGAGTCAAGAGCTATAAGCAATTGACTGGACTGAACTGAAGCTTAGTCAGAGAACATTTCCTATCCCCAAGGTACAAGATTCCGGCAATATTTGCTCATTAAGATCTCAGAATTGCAGACTCATAACTATTTGCCTCTTCTTCTTTGCATTTTGAGTTAGGGATTATCCTGCCCTTGTTCCACCATCATATGTTGGGTGCATGGGCTGGGAGGGGTGCAGACTATCTAGCTTTACAGATGCTGTTGCCCCTGGACCTGGTTGAGCCTGATGCCATGCAAAAAATGGGCCTATGGGGATATTTTGGAGAGAAATTGAGTTCTTTTTTCCACATGGGGAAATGAAGTGAATAAATATTTTTGACCGAAATGAAGCTCAAGTAGTAGCCACAATACAGACATCCCATTCTAATCTCCTGATTGTGGGGAGGGTGAATGTGATGCTGGATTATATGCAGATGACTATGAAATGACTGGTGGTCTGCTTGAAATAGGTTTATGACCTCCTCCCTCCCAGTCAGAGGAGCTCAGGGGTATTGAAGTAGTTCAAGTTTTGTATTTCTTAACAACATCTAAAGGAGCTTCCCTGGTGGCTCAGACACTAAAGAATCTGCCTACAATGCAGGAGGCCTGGATTCAATCCCTGGGTCAGGAAGATCCCCTGGAGAAGGGAATGGCTACCCACTCCAATATTCTTGCCTGGAGAATTCCATGGACAGAGGAGCCTGGCAGGCTATATAGTCCATGGGGTGGCAAAGAGTCAGACACAACTGAGTGACTGGCAATTCACTTAAAACTTATTTACTCAGTAAGTAACAAAATCCTCAAAGAGATAAAGTAGATATTTACATGCTAATTGTTAATAAATGATTTAAAATGTTATCCTACTTCCATGACAACATATTTTAATTAAGTTGTGATTGCATACCAATTGGTAAATCTAAGTTGAGTAGCGTCTCCTTGGAAATGTACATTTAATTTTACACAATATTTTAAATAGATTTATCTCCCTGCATGTTTTAAATAAACTGTGTTAAAATCAGATTTTAATATTGCAGATATTGTGCCCATCACAACTGGTTAATATCTGTAAGGAAAAGAGTACTGAATTTGGAATGAGATGTGCTACTTACCACCTTTGTGGCCTGACATGTATTTAACTTCCCTGAACATCAGTATCATTTTCTATTACACAGGGCTGATATTAAATGTATTGTAGAGTTAGTGTGAAATTAATTGCTATAGTATATGTCAAGTTTCTATTGAACAGTAAACTCTCAGAAATTTAATTTCACACCTGCCCCCCTATGAACACCCACACACACTCTTTCCTCAGTGCATAAGAAATTGTTTATCTGACATGAAATACAAAGTTGGAATTTTTAAATCAATCTGTGGGCTTGGGACACAAAATACTCACTCCATTCACTCTTAATTTTCAGCCTGTCCTTTTCACAGTGCTGGTCAGTCATATCAGAACTAGTTGTTCTATTTTATGGCTACTTCTCTTCTATACCATGGTGGCTTAGAAGATCAAGAAATTAGAAAATCAAATTAACTGAATAAAACAGTAAGTTATTTGAAAATAAAGAGACTTTGTGTGTGTGTGTGTTTGCATCCATTGGGAGCAAAGTTTTTAGTTTTAATTGGAGGATAAGTGCTTTACACTGTTGTGTTGGTTTCTTTCTGCCATACAACAATGTGAATCAGTCATAAACATATATGCCCTCCCTCTTGAACCTCCCCCCACCTCACCATCCCATCCCTCTAGGGAGTCACAGAGCACCAGGCAGAGCTCCTTGTGTTATACAGCAACTTCCCACTAGCTGTTATTTTACATATGATAATGTATATAATTCAGTGCTATTCTCTCAATTCATCCCACCTTCTCCATCTCCTGCTGTGTCCATAAGTCTGTTCTTCATGTCTGTTTCTCTATTCCTGCCCTGAAAATAGGTTCATCAGTACCATTTTTTTCTAGATTCCATGTATCTGCATTTAATATATGATATTTGCTTTCTCTTTCTGCCTTACTTCACTCTGTGTAACAGGCTTTAGGTTTGTCTACCTTTAGATTTAAGAGAATGTAAAAGTGAAAGTGAAGTCGCTCAGTCCTATCTGACTCTTTGCAACCCCCTGGACTGTAGCCTACCAGGCTCCTCCGTCCACGGGATTCTCCAGACAAGAATACTGGAGTGGGTTGCCATTTCCTTCTCCAGGGGATCTTCCCAACCCAGGGGATCTTAAGACCCAGGGATCATACCCAGGCCTCCCGCATTGCAGGCAGACGATTTAACCTCTGAGCCACCAGGGAAGCCCAGGAGAATGTAAGTCGCTGAGCAAAGAGATGTCAGCTGATCTAAACCTTGTCAAAATCCTATCTACTGGTTATATCTTCAGATCACTCCCCTTGTGTTTTGTGGTAGCTAGTTGCCACATTAGGCTGGAGATGGTATGAGGAGGGTAGATATAAGGCTTAGCTCATGCAGTGATGCCTATAAAAGGACTAGTGGTCTGTCTGAAATGACTGATAATCCTGAGGTGACATCTCTTTGGTTGGAAGGACTCAGGGAACTTGACTCATTCTACTTTTTCATCCTCTATCCTATGCAGGACCTGCTTTGCTGCCCTGCCTTCTCAATCTGTTGCTCTCTACATCTGGATCTATCTCACTGGAGAATGGGGTTAGATTGATTTAGATTCAACTCCCAACACCACTATCCAAATAATCGTATGATCTTGTATGCTGCTGCTGCTGCTAAGTCGCTTCAGTCATGTCCAACTCTGTGCGACCCCATAGACGGCAGCCCACCAGGCTCCCCCGTCCCTGGGATTCTCCTGGCAAGAGCACTGGAGTGGGTTGCCATTTCCTTCTCCAATGCATGAAAGGGAAAAGTCAAAGTGAAGTCGCTCAGTCGTGTCTGACTCTTAGCGACCCCATGGACTGCAGCCCACCAGGCTCCTCCGTCCATGGGATTTTCCAGGCAAGAGTACTGGAGTGGGGTGCCATTGCCTTCTTTGGATCTTGTATAGATTTCCTAAAATCTTAGAAATCCCCTTCTTTAGCTATTAAATATATTAAAAAAAATCCAGCTCATGAAATCCACACCTCTTCCCCAATAAAATGAAATAATATGTGTCTGTGATGTAGTATAGCCAATCTTCAGTAGTCACTCAATAGAAAATAGCTAATATTAGCATTTTAGCTACATCTCTTTAGAAAAAAAGTTGAATATAAACCTGAGGCAAACATTATGTTGAAGGTCCATGTGAAAATTTTATTAGATGTCCTTTGGAATTAAGAAATAGAAGAGAATCAGTAATTGACAAATTTCACATCTGGTTCTACTATGAAAATAGAACAGATTAATTTCTGAGTCAAGGAAACACTCACTTCTAGTGAGAGTGTGGTCTTCAGTATTAATTATTTTGATGACAAGGTAAGTTTCCTTTCATCAGTCTCTTTTAAAATCCTAATATAATTTGTTTGAAGTTGTTTTAAAAGCGTTTGTTTCTGGTGACAGTCTAGCTAGAAATAGATAGGATGTCTTTATAAAAGATATTCTGAGAGCAAATATATCAGAACTAATCTTTTGAGTTAGAGCTGCAAAAAGATATACAGATAGTTACCTTAACCATTGCATTTCAAATGGTCCAGAAATGTCTGTTAAGTAGAAAGTGTAGTGAATATGTATGAGAAAAGAAACATAAAGACTTGAACTTTGCCAAGAGAACTTATTGAGAATACCGGAGAAAACAAAGGCAGACCTATTCTGAGCTTACCAAAAAGTTGTCATAAATACACATTTTGTACACATACAAACAAAATACACATTTGGCTCCAAGGAATTGAAGTACTGCTGGTGATACATTATAACAAGAAAATGAAATTTTAAACAAAGATTTAAAAAAAAATCCCTAATTATTTCCAAAAGAAAATTTGAGTCTAAATCATTAATGAATTTAGAGATTGAAATTTGTCATTTGATATGGAAAACTGAAAGGGAGGACAACAGATTATTATTTTTCTAATATTATTTATTTTTCTATTTTTCTAACACAGTGTTCTGTGTTAATATAGAATGCTAAAGAAAATAATCAGCAGGTTTGAAGTTTATTCAAAGGCCCAACATCAGAATGAGAGTTTTAAAATGTTGTACACTGGAAGTAGAAACAAGGAAATAGACACACTTAAATCTCCAACGTCAGCAAGAGGCAGTTGTAGGCATATTTCAATTTAACCAAAGTGGGTTATTTATAGGAATACTTACACTATGTTAATATAAATGAGAGTAAAATATGGGTAGAGAAATGTGATGAACAGACTTTACCACCCCATCTGCTGTGTTCTTGTCCTTGTATTATTCCTCTACTACCATCCCCTTGATTTGTTTTTTTTCATTTCACATATGATATTATACATGTTTCAATGCCATTCTCCCAAATCAACCCACCCTCGCCCTCTCCTGCAGAGTTCAAACGACCGTTCTATACATCTGTGTCTCTTTTGCTGTCTCACATACAGGGTTATTGTTACCATCTTTCTAAATCCAATATATATATGCATTAGTATACTGTATTGGTGTTTTTCTTTCTGGCTTACTTCACTCTGTATAATAGGCTCCAGTTTCATCCACCTCATTAGAACTAATTCAAATATATTCTTTTTAATGGCTGAGTAATACTCCATTGTGTATATGTACCACCGATTTCTTATCCATTCATCTGCTGATGGACATCTAGGTTGCTTCCATGTCCTGGCTATTATAAACAGTGCTGCGATGAACATTGGGGTACATGTTTCTCTTTCGGTTCTGGTTTCCTTGGTGTGTATGCCCAGCAGTGGGATTGCTGGGTCATATCACAGTTCTACTTCCAGTTTTTTAAGGAATCTCCACACTGTTCTCCATAGTGGCTGTACTAGTTTGCATTCCCACCAACAGTGTAAGAGGGTTCCCTTTTCTCCACACCCTCTCCAGCATTTATTGCTTGTAGACTTTTGCATAGCAGCCATTCTGACTGGTGTGAAATGGTACCTCATTGTGGTTTTGATTTGCATTGGTCTGATAATGAGTGATGTTGAGCATCTTTTCATGTGTTTGTTAGCCATCTGTATGTCTTCTTTGGAGAAATGTCTATTTAGTTCTTTGGCCCATTTTCTGATTGGGTCGTTTATTTTTCTGGAATTGAGCTGCAGGAGTTGCTTGTATATTTTTGAGATTAATTGTTTGTCAGTTGCTTCCTTTGCTATTATTTTCTCCCATTCTGAAGGCTGTCTTTTCACCTTGCTTATAGTTTCCTTTGTTTTGCAGAAGCTTTTAATTTTAATTAGGTCCCATTTGTTTACTTTTGCTTTCATTTCCAATATTCTGGGAGGTGGGTCATAGAGGATCCTGCTATGATGTATGTCAGAGAGTGTTTTGCCTATGTTCTCCTCTAGGAGTTGTACAGTTTCTGGTCTTACATTTAGATCTTTAATCCATTTTGAGTTTATTTTTGTGTATGGTGTTAGAAAGTGTTCTAGTTTCATTCTATTACAAGTGGTTGACCAGTTTTCCCAGCACCACTTGTTAAAGAGATTGTCTTTTCTCCATTGTATATTCTTGTCTCCTTTGTCAAAGATAAGGTGTTCATAGGTGCGTGGATTTATCTCTGGGCTTTCTATTTTGTTCCATTGATCTATATTTCTGTCTTTGTGCCAGTACCATACTGTCTTGGTGACTGTGGCTTTGTAGTAGAGCCTAAAGTCAGGCAGGTTGATTCCTCCAGTTCCATTCTTCTTTTTCAAGATTGCTTTGGCTATTCGAGATTTTTTGTATTTCCATACAAATTGTGAAATTATTTGTTCTAGCTCTGTGAAAAATACTGTTGGTAGCTTGATAGGGATTGCATTGAATCTATAGATTGCTTTGGGTAGTATACTCATTTTCACTATATTTATTCTTCCGATCCATGAACATGGTATATTTCTCCATCTATTAGTGTCCTCTTTGATTTCTTTCACCAGTGTTTTATAATTTTCTGTATATAGGTCCCTAGTTTCTTTAGGTAGATATATTCCTAAGTATTTTACTCTTTTCGTTGCAATGGTGAATGGAATAGTTTCCTTTATTTCTCTTTATGTTTTCTCATTATTAGTGTATAGGAATGGAAGGGATTTCTGTGTGTTGATTTTGTATCCTGCAACTTTACTATAGTCATTGATTAGCTCTAGTAATTTTCTGGTGGAGTCTTTAGGGTTTTCTATGTAGAGGATCATGTCATCTGCAAACAGTGAGAGTTTTACTTCTTCTTTTCCAATTTGGATTCCTTTTATTTCTTTTTCTGCTTTGATTGCTATGGCCAAAACTTCCAAAACTATGTTGAATAGTAATGGTGAAAGTGGGCACCCTTGTCTTGTTCCTGACTTTAGGGGAAATGTTTTCAATTTTTCACCATTGAGGGTAATGTTTGCTGTGGGTTTGTCATATATAGCTTTTATTATGTTGAGGTATTTTCCTATTATTCCTGCTTTCTGGAGAATTTTTTTTAATCATAAATGGATGTTGAATTTTGTCAAAGGCTTTCTCTGTATCTATTGAGATAATCATATGGCTTATATTTTTCAATTTGTTAATGTGGTGTATTACATTGATTGATTTGCAGATATTGAAGAATCCTTACAACCCTGGGATAAAGCCCACTTGGTCATGATGTATGATCTTTTTAATGTGCTGTTGGATTCTGATTGCTAGAATTTTGTTAAGGATTTTTACAACTATGTTCATCAGTGATATTGGCCTGTAGTTTTCTTTTTTTGTGGCATCTTTGTCAGGTTTTGGTATTAGGGTGATGGTGGCCTCATAGAATGAGTTTGGAAGTTTACCTTCCTCTGCAATTTTCTGGAAGAGTTTGAGTAGGATAGGTGTTAGCTCTTCTCTAAATTTTTGGTAGAATTCAACTGTGAAGCTGTCTGGACCTGGGCTTTTGTTTGCTGGAAGATTTCTGATTACAGTTTCAATTTCTGTGCTTGTGTTGGGTCTGTTAAGATTATCTATTTCTTCTTGTTCAGTTTTGGAAAGTTGTACTTTTCTAAGAATTTGTCCATTTCTTCCAAGTTGTCCATTTTATTGGCATATAATTGTTGATAGTAGTCTCTTATGATCCTTTGTATTTCTGTGTTGTCTGTTGTGATCTCTCCATTTTCATTTCTAATTTTGTTGATTTGATTTTTCTCCCTTTGTTTCTTGATGAGTCTGGCTAATGGTTTGTCAATTTTATTTATCCTTTCAAAGAACCAGCTTTTGGCTTTGTTGTTTTTTGCTATGGTCTCTTTTGTTTCTTTTGCGTTTATTTCTGCCCTAATTTGTAAGATTACTTTCCTTCTACTAACCCTGGGGTTCTTCATTTCTTCCTTTTCTAGTTGCTTTAAGTGTAGAGTTAGGTTATTTATTTGACTTTTTTCTTGTTTCTTGAGGTATGCCTGTATTGCTATGAACCATCCCCTTAGCACTGATTTTTACAGTGTCCCACAGATTTGGGGTTGTTGTGTTTTCACTTTCATTTTTTCTATGCATATTTTTATTTTTTTATTTCTTCTGTGATTTGTTGGTTATTCAGCAGCATGTTGTTCAGCCTCCATATGTTGGAATTTTTAATAGTTTTTCTCCTGTAATTGAGATCTAATCTTACTGCATTGTGGTCAGAAAAGATGCTTGGAATGATTTCAATTTTTTTGAATTTACCAAGGCTAGATTTATGGTAAAAATCTATCATGGAGAAGGTTCTATGTGTGCTTGAGAAAAAGGTGAAATTCATTGTTTTGGGGTGAAATGTCCTATAGATATCAATTAGGTTTAACTGGTCTATTGTATCATTTAAAGTTTGTGTTTCCTTGTTAATCTTCTGTTTAGTTGACCTATCCATACATGTGAGTGGGGTATTAAAGTCTCCCACTATTATTGTGTTATTTTAATTTCCCCTTTCATACTTGTTAGCATTTGTCTTACATATTGCGGTGCTCCTATGTTGGGTGCATGTATATTTATAATTGTTATATCTTCTTCTTGGATTGATCCTTTGATCATGATGTAGTGTCCTTCTTTGTCTCTTTTCACAGCCTTTGTTTTAAAGTCTATTTTATCTGATATGAGTATTGCTACTCCTGCTTTCTTTTGGTCTCTATTTGCATGGAATATCTTTTTCCAGCCCTTCACTTTCAATCTGTATGTGTCCCTTGTTTTGAGGAGTATCTCTTGTAGACAGCATTTATAGGAGTCTTGTTTTTGTATCCATTCAGCCAGTCTTTGTCTTTTCATCCCCTTGATTGTGAACAAAACTTATGATTTGCTTCTATCAATAGAATATGACAAAAGTTATGTCACTGCCCTGATTAAGTCATGCTGTATCTATCTATCTTTCTATATATGTGTGTGTGTATAAGATTTTTATCTTGCTACCCAACTGCTTTACTTACCAATTTTGAAGAATCATCAAGCTTATATGGGTTGTATGGTCACAGGGAAATGAATTCTACAAGCAATATGAGTAATCTTGGAAGTTCATCTTCCAAAGTTCATCCCTGTCAATCCTCCCAATGGTATTCCAGTCCTGGCTGATATATTGATTGCAGCTTTTCAGAAGGCCCAGCTAAGCTGTGTACCTAATCTGTGCCAAGGTACCTCACCCAGAGAATTTTTGAGATAGTAAATGCATATTGTTTTAGGTCACCAAGTCTGTGATGATTTGTTACATAGCATAGAAAACTAATATAAGGAAATCTATCAGTTTTCACAGAATGTCGGAGAAGATAGAGGCTTCTTTGGAATGTTTTTTGGTTTAAAGATAGCTGACTGGAAAAGGTCAGTTTTCATTCCAATCCCAAAGAAAGGCAATGCCAAAGAATGCTCAAACTACCACATAGTTGAACTCATCTTACACACTAGTAAAGTAATGCTCAAAATTCTCCAAGCCAGGCTTCAGCAATACGTGAATCATGAACTTCCAGATGTTAAGCTGGTTTTAGAAAAGGCAGAGCAACCAGAGATCGAATTGCCAACATCTGCTGGATCATGGAAAAAGGAAGAGAGTTCCAGAAAAACATCTATTTCTGCTTTATTGACTATGCCAAAGCCTTTGACTATGTGGATCACAATAAAGTGTGGAAAATTCTGAAAGAGATGGGAATATCAGAGCACCTGACCTGCCTCTTGAGAAATCTGGATGCAGGTCAGGAAGCAACAGTTAGAAGTGGACATGGACCAACAGACTGGTTCCAAATAGCAAAAAGAGTATGTCAAGACTGTATATTGTCACCCTGCTTATTGAACTTACATGCAGAGTACATCATGAGAAACGCTGGGCTGGAAGAAGCACAAGCTGGAATCAAGATTGCCGGGAGAAATATCAATAACCTCAGATATGCAGATGACACCACCCTCATGGCAGAAATTGAAGAGGAACTAAAAAGTCTCTTGATGAAAGTGAAAAAGGAGAGTGAAAAAGTTGGCTTAAAGCTCAACATTCAGAAAACGAAGATCATGGCATATGGTCTCATCACTTCATGGGAAATAGATGGGGAAACAGTGGAAACAGTGTCAGACTTTAATTTTGGGGGCTCCAAAACCACTGCAGATGGTGATTGCAGCCATGAAATTAAAAGACGCTTACTCCTTGGAAGGAAAGTTATGACCAACCTAGATAGCATATTGAAAAGCAGAGACATTACTTTGCCAACAAAGGTCTGCCTAGTCAAGGCTATATTTTTTCCAGTGGTCATGTATGGATGTGAGAGTTGGACCGTGAAGAAAGCTTAGCACCAAAGAATTGATGCTTTTGAACTGTGGTGTTGGAGAAGACTCTTGAGAGTCCCTTGGACTACAAGGAAATCCACCCATTCCATTCTAAAGGAAATCAGTCCTGGGTGTTCTTTGGAAGGACTGATGCTAAAGCTGAAACTCCAGTGCTTTGGCCACCTCATGCGAAGAGTTGACTCATTGGAAAAGACTCTGATGCTGGTAGGGAATGGGGGCAGGAGGAGAAGGGGATGACAGGATGAGATGGCTGGATGGCATGACCAACTCAATGGACATGAGTTTGAGTGAACTCTGGGAGTTGGTGATGGACAGGGAGGCCTGGGGTGCTGCAATTAATGGGGTCGCAAAGAGTCGGACACGACTGAACGACTGAACTGAACTGAATCCCTTTTAAAGTGCCTTAGTAGTTCTGGGCTACATGTTATGCTGAGAGGGCTCATTGAACGCCAAGTAACTATATGACATGGCAGAGAAGCCTGGCGTGCTGCAGTTCATGGGGTCACAAAGAGTAGGACATGACTTAGAGACTAAACAACAACAGTTATGAAGTTATGCTCAAGGGCCAAGTTCAAAATAATGAAGGATGAAAAGGGAAAACCTATCAGATTGATTATCCAAAGAACTTCATAACAAATTATAATTCAAAGCAAATTATAAATAACAAAGATAATTACAACACCTTATAGAGGTCATGTGGATGTGGTCATAGGGTTAAACATGGATGTGAGGGTCCTGCAAAAGTTAAGCTCCTTACAGTAAACTTACTAAGTCTGCATTTTCCAGACAGCAAGTGTCTTCTGGATATTTAAGGTTTTAATGCAAGAAGCATGCATATCATGGCCTGTTAATGTTATAAGAAGTCTTGACTTCTGTGTAGTTTATTTTGGCTGTAATAAAGCCTGAAACTTACATTTTGTATGCAATAAATGCATAGGCTCTATTTCTTTCAGGAGTTTTAACATCTATCTTTACCACCGAATCAAAGTATTTGAGTGAAAATGTATGATTTGTCGCTGCTCAATGTGGAGATAGGGTAAGGGACACAGTGGCATCATGGGCCATGTTGTATAAGAGATGCATTCTTTGGTTTACTGAGTGACCATTGCTCACTGGAAATTAAATTAAGGTCATATAGTCATAACTTTTCAGAGCCAGAAATATAGAACCATAGAGAAATAAGCCCATGAGGGCTCATTCTTTTAGTCATATTGGCCCCAACAAGACTCCTAAACAGTGTATGTACCAAGCTCAGTACAAATCAATACTGAACATATCGCTTTCCTTCTACCTTTGCTTTTCCTCTAACTTTTCTTTTCCATTATGAGGTGTGCTTAGCCATTCAGCAAACAATTATAGATGACAAACTATTGTACTAGTTATGTCATGAATAGCTAAAGAATATGTTGGCAGGGACGTGAATAATGCTCAGAATTTTTCACTCAATCTTTAAGTGGAGTATTACTATTAATTCATTCTGGAATTATACAGACATTAGCAAGGTTCATAATTATGGTAGTAATTTTCTTTAATGTTATAATGTCATATAAATGTTAGGATTGCTTTTCCAGAAGAGGGAAGATAAAAGTTTCCATTATTCTGAACTTAATCATCTGTGAATGAGTTAACACTATTGCCTTCCCCAAAGTCTAGCTATGGAATTGAACTAGAAAACACATGTCCTACATAGCAGCTAAAGTTATTTGGCTTGAAAATATCCTTCTTGTAAATAAGAGGACTTATCCAGGAGATTTGCAGCATATTCTTGATAAGACAGTAAAAATGAAAGTGAAGTTGCTCAGTTATGTCCCACTGTCCCCAACCCCATGAACTGTAGCCCACCAGGCTCCCCCGTCCCTGGGATTCTCCAGGAAAGAACACTAGAGTGAGTTACCGTTTCCTTCTCCTGATGAATATAGTAAAGGAGCTAAATCTAGAGATTTTGCTGTATATTATAAACATGTAAATGGAAGGTCAATGATTTACTATTTTAAGTGAATCCAAGTGAAGAGGTGTGTTTTATTTTGTAAATAATTATGGCCTTACTTAAGTTCAAATTCCCATATGTCAAGTTTTATTAAATAGAGCACATCTTTATGAGATATAAATGGAAAAACTGAGAAGAGTTTATGCTTAATGTAGTGATGATTTAGTGAATGAATGATTCATTTGTATATTGCATATTAACCATCATTTACCTAGAATCTATGTTGTTCTGAGTAGATTAGATCTTACTGCAGGAACAAATAACCACCATAACTGACTTGAAACAGACCAAAAATAAAAGGTTTACCTCCTATATCATACTAGCTATCAGTTCAGGTCAATTCAGTTCAGTCGCTTAATCATGTCCGACTCTTTGTGATCCCATGGACTGCAGCACACCAGGCCTCCCTGTCCATCACCAACACTTGGAATTCACTCAAACTCATGTGCATTGAGTCAGTGATGCCATCTAACCATCACATCCTCTGTCGTCCCCTTCTCCTGCCTTCAATCTTTCCCAGCATCAGGGTCTTTTCAAATGAGTCAGCTCTTCACATTAGGTGGCCAAAGTACTGGAGTTTCAGCTTCAACATCAGACCTTCCAATGAACACCCAGGACTGATCTCCTTTAGGATGGACTGGATGGATATCCTTGCAGTCCAAGGGACTCTCAAGAGTCTTCTCCAACACCACAGTTCAAAAGCATCAATTCTTCGGTGCTCAGCTTTCTTTATAGTCCAACTCTCACATCCATACGTGACTACTGGAAAAACCATAGCCTTGACTGGATGGACCTTTGTTGGCAAAGTAATGTCTCTGCTTTTTAATATGTTGTCTAGGTTGTAGTATAGTATGCTAGTTACATGTTGGTGACATGACACCTAGGTCCTCTGTTCATTATCATGTTGCCTTCTCTCTGGGACCCAGCCCGATGAAGCATTCATTAGCCACATCATGCCAAACAATGTGGTAGAATGGAAAAAAAAATATGTTGAAGCCTGCACTGTCTCTTAAATCTTCTACTTAGAAATGACACATATAACCATGACTCACCTTTCATTGGCCAAAGCAAGGCCCATAATTTTGAGTCTGAAGTGCAGTATGAGAAATGCAATAAACCAAATTTCCTATTCCTATATTTAGGCATGATTTCTTGTCCCTAACTAAATACAGAAAATGAGCAAAAATCACTGTTACTTGTTCCAGAGAACACTTGATATGCATGTTAATCAAATAACTTGTTGACCAAAACTAACAGCCCATTGTTAAGAATGGCTTCAAGACTTTCACTTTGTTGTGGGCACCATACAAAGCCATTGTAATATAAATGTTTCCTGATCTCAACTAATTCCCATTTTGCAAGATGAAACTTAAAATGGAGCCCAAAACGCCATAAAAATACTCCACTCTCTTCCCCTATCTCACACAATATTAAAAGTCTTTCAGAAGTGTTTTCTCTTACTGCAGCTGGTCAAAGAAACTTGCCTTGCTAAATCACTAGATTTTTATATTGGCCTTTTTGAGGAGTAATTATTTGACACAGGCCTCCTCCACACCTGGAAGGAGACAGGAAACCAAATATCACTGAACTGCACTAATGGTAATCATAGTATTTATATGTCAGGTGTTGCCATAGGCATTTGAAATACAAGTCTGAATAAGTTCCAAGCCTTGGCATATGATAGTTGTTTCACATTTGTTAAATGAACGACTGGAATATAGAAAAGAAGGCAAGCATGTGTGGAACTTATAATAATTTATGAAGAAAATGATAGTCATAGAATTAGCAAGGTAAACAATTAAAATATATACAGACTCACTGCCACATGACCCCATGTTTTATCCAGGGTTCATTGTTTCCTAATTCACTTGTTTCCCTAGCATGAGAGAGACAGAGAGTACTCTACGGAGAGGCTCACAGTTTCTCCTGAATATGGTTTGAAAGACATCACTTCATAAGAATTGAAGAACTTCAGAAAGAAAACCTTGTCTACAAGAGAATAACATATTTGACTGTTTCTCAAATTTCATTCTTTTCCATATCTTCAAAGCATGAAGACAGACTGTTTTTACCTCCTAACACATAGCATATTGTATGAACGTACAATAAAGAGTTTTAACGAGGGAATGAAGGTCAACCCCATTCGTTCTTGTGGCATGTATTGTGCTTACACTGCATACAAAACTCTGTGCTTGGCAGCAGCAGCAGCACCTGAAGCTTCTTTATCAAAAGGAGCATAGATGCTGAAGACGAGCTGGGCCTTCTTTTAACCCTAAGAGGCTAGGCACATTTCCTAAGAAATAATTGTATGACAGGCAACATGATACAGTGGAAAGAGTTCTGAACTTAGAATCTGTTTCCAATGCCAGCTCTCACTTTTGATTCTCTATGCGAATTTTGGCAAGTCTCTGTGTGCCCCAAGCTTGGTTTCCTAGCCTACAAAATGGGAGATGATATATCTACATTTTAAATGTGTTATGAGCAAGCAGATATGTAATACTTGGAAAATAACTTAGCACCCTCTGCATTTAAACCTAGAAGAGTATTTCTGTGTCTCTCTCTCTCTTATCTCTCTTCATCTTTTGTCTGTGGTCCTTCAGCATTCTGTGGCATTTTATATCCTGCAGTGAGTTGAAATTCTCTCCTGATTTGTCAGTATACTTCCCTTTGCAACTTACCTGAGGACAAAACTATTTATTAATTTCTACATCCCACACTATTACAGAGCATGATGTATAGGAGATGATCAGTAAATGTTTGCAAAATGAAAGTATATATAATGTATAGAACTAATAAGTAAATGAATGAGTACATGAAATGAGCTGTACAATTAATAACTGTAAACAAAATTTTTGATGAGTCATTAAAGAGGGTCACTGGCTCCTCTCACCTGTGCAGCATTTTAAAGAACAAAGATGCAAATAATGTGCAGCAAAGGATGAAAATGAACCCTCTAAGCAACTTCCCCAAACTCCTCAATGATATGAATTACTTGGGTATTTATTAAATATACAGCTTTCCAGATCTTTGCCTTAATGATGGCAATTTTCCAGTCTGGAATATCACTAAGTAATTTGTATTTCTAACAGGCACTCCTAGGTAATATATAATACTGGGGAAAGTTGGTAAATACTAATTTAGAAGGTAAAGTATAATAATAGTTACAACAAAACATAGAGTGACTGCTGGGTTAAATTATTTCACTCCATTAATTGACTTCATTAATTTATAGATATTGACTCATTTAATTTTCATAACAACCCTACCATGAAGTTATTATTATTACCTCTGTTTTATAGATGAGTAAAACTTGGGTACAGAAAAGTTAAATAACTTACCCAGGTTATAAAACTGTATATGGAATAGCTGGGATTTGAAAACTGGCAACCTGACTTTTGAATCTGTACTCAATTTTTCTCAATTATTTCTTCCCCAACATTGAAAACAGGGCAGAGTGGTACACAACTTAAAATATATTATTTTTGCTACTTCTGAGAGCAAGTGATGTTCACAAAGATCCAGTAAGAGAATTCCCAAGGTGCATACCACTTTATAATCTGCGGGAGAGCACCATATAGTTACTGAACAGAGTCTTTGGAAAACTACTGTATTAGATTCCCACTGCTGCTGTAACAAATGACGACAAACTTAGTGGCTGAAAAGCACGTAAATGTTTTATCTTACATTTCTGGAGATCATAATTCCAGAATGAACCTTTTTACAAAGCTACACTCAGGGTGTTGGAACAGCTGATTCTTTCTGGAGACTCCAGAGGAGAATCCATTCCTCACCTCTTCCAGTTTCTAGAGGCTGCTGGGAAGCTTTGGCTTATGGCTGCAGCACTTTCATCTCTGCTTCCACTGTCATAATGCTCTCTCCTGTTTTGTTCCTCCTTCTCTCTTGTAAGAAACCTCATGATAACATTGATTCAACCTTGACAATCAGGATAAACTCACCATTTAAAGATCCTTAACTTAAATCATCTCTGCTAAGTCCCTTTTGCCACACAAATTCACATATTCACAGGTTCTGGCACTTGGATACCTTTGGTGGCCTTCTGTTACCCTGGCAACACCAAGAGTAACGTTATAACAGTTTCTTAGTCCAGATGTCACCATGTCTCCAGCTGTACTCTGTGTCAACAAAAGCATGGGGATTGGGTGAAACATGTTTTAATACCTTGGCTAGAAGACTGCATGCATGCTCAGTCATATCTGACTCTTTGTGACTGCATGGACTATAGCCTTCCAGGTTTCTCTGTCCATGGACTTCTCCAGACAAGAATACTGGAGTGAATTGCCATTTCCTACTCCAGGGGATCTTCCCCACCCAGGGATTGAACCCATATCTCCTGAATTGGCAGACAGATCCTTTATCACTGTGCCACCTGGGAAGCACTTGGAGGGGATAAAAATAGAGGTTTTTATTTGATTAAGAAAGTGAAAGTCACTCAGTCATTTCTGACTCTTTGTAACCTCCCCACCCCACCCCCCGCCGACCCCCAACCCATGGACTATACAGTCCATGGAATTCTCCAGGTCAGAATACTGGAGTGGGTAGCCATTCCCTTCTCCAGGGGAATCTTCCCAACCCAGGGATCAAATCCAGGTCTCCCACATTGCAGGCTGATTCTTTACTAGCTGAGCCACAAGGGAAGCCCAAACCATCCCTAAAATACCTATGAAGAGCATTATACCCAACTAATCTCAGTCAGCAACACCTTTTCTTTGTTACAGTTCTTACAGTTTCATCATCCTGAACTAAAAACCATCCACTGGGAACTCGATGCTATCCTGGAAGCCTAAAACCAACTAATTTTCATATTCCACAAGAGCTTACTGGACAACTAATAGCAAATCACCCAAAATTTGAAGTAAAAAAATACATAGCAAGATAAATCAGGCCTGATTGAAAGATTCTACCTAAGACAGAAGTGTTTTTGTGTAGCACAGAGAAAATTCTGTAAAGGACTGTCCTGTATCTTAATAATAAATGCTCCTCTCCTGTTGAAAATCCTGCAGCAAGCTTTAGAAAACCAAATCACAGAGAGCTTGGGGAGCTGCTGGAGGTCACAAAGAACTAAAATCTGTAATAATTTGCATGTCTCTATCAGATAATAGGAAATAAGACGTTGACTGAAACCGTTTCATTTCAAATAATCTCTGTGATATTGATCAAATTGTGAGTATGCCAAATAAAAACATGTTTTATTAATTCTTAAATTGCTTCTCTTGTTTGGCAAATTTAAGTTAATTCGTTGACAGGAAGAAAAATGTTATTTGAAGTAGAAACAAATATGAATCAGTTAGCAGATGTGAGATGCTAAGTAGCAGTCATTGTTGAACTAATGTTTCTAGGCTTTGCTAGTTCATATTTTATTGAGCTAAGAAGAAAGTGTTGAGTTTTCTGATCACAATTCTCAACTGAAATTATTTCCAGAATAAGCATCACCTTCTGTTGTGGATCTTGCAGTGCAGTATAGGACAGCATTGAGCATCCTCTGAATGACATGTGAGCAGTGAAATTAAGTTGTTTGCAAAGTTGCCTTTGGGATCAAGGCAAATGAATTGATCTGAAACTAATGGCAGTTTGGCTTAGGTCCTGGAACATTACCCTGAATGGCTTGGAGGTGTCTCTTGAAGCAAATGACTTAAATATTTTGTACTTGAATCTCTCCATTTGTATGACAGATACTATATATCTGCCATGTCTTTACCTAAAATCCAAGAGCACCTTAGAGCCTTGTAAGATTTCTTTTGGTTTTTAAGGAATTCCAAAAGAAAAGTTATAGAAATGTATGAGATAAGCATGAAAATAAAATAATAAAAGTATAGGAAATATTTAATATAATCTTTTCATGCCATATTCTATATAAATTAAAAAAATATTCCTATCCTTACGTTGACTAATATCATTCTGAGGAATTTATCTTAAGGAATTATCCAAAAGACAAAACATCCTATGGTCAAAGAACAAAGATATTCTTTTGAGTATTACATGTAATAAGAAATGAGCTCAGTCACTCAGTTGTGTCCAACTCTTTGCGATCTCATGGACTATAGCCTGCCAGTCTCCTCTGTTCATGGGATTTTCCAGGCAAGAATACTGGAGTGGGTTAACATTTCCTTTTTCAGAGATGTAATAAGAAATATATGAAAACAAATCTTCCCAACTGTTGATATTTGATTATATATAATAAATAATAGAAATGTGTTTAATTGATGAATACTTTCATTAAAAGAAATGATAATGAGGTCTATGTGGCACCATTAAAAATTACATAGTATTACATGGAATTTGTTACTAATATTCAAGTATGTTTTTCATGTGGATTAAAACTGGATATGAGATAGACACACTTTAACATGAATGCTGTGTTTGGGTAAAGGTCTGAATGACATGTATTTATCTATTTTCACATTTATTAAACATCCTCTAATGTTATATAAGATTTAAAATGTTTTAAAATATTTAACTTAGGACTGTAAAAGGAAAGACCTACGAGGGAACACTCACTTTTTTGCTCTTGCCATCCTGTTTTTCCTTGTTTGCATTCTCTAGACTTAGCCAACACTACTATCATCCCTGGAAGCTCTCTCTGTAATTCACAGGACTCTTTAAAGGTTTATCATTCACAGTGTTCTCATAGTTCACTGTGAGCACTCTAGAGGGGCCCGCAAGATCTGTCTAGCTGATCCTCTCCTGGCTGCCCTTAGGTCATCCACACCAGTGGCTGTAAAATGCCAAAAAGAAAATTAATGGAGCGTCCACATACACCCTGATTCCTTCCTTAGGGAGCCTGCCTCTGGGGAGCAACTGAAAGGGCAGGAAAAATGTGCAGAAATCTCATGAGAACAGAAAGATGTGAAGACAGCTGGTGGATCTGGCAAATCTACATCCCCGCAGAAACCTGTCGTTCAGAAATAATGTGACCTGATTCTCTATGAATATGTATTTTATTAAACTGAAAGTGGAGGTAGCCTCTCTCTGAACACAGCTGTTTTAAAAAGAGTGAACCAGACATTGTGGTCAAAAATATGCATGCATGGTGTCATTTAATTCTCACAACAACCCAAGAGAGAGAAAACATAATCTCCATCTTATTAGTAAGGAGGATGGGGCCCTGAAAGAGTTAGTGACTTTCCCGGTGGCACCCAAGCTTACTAGAAAGTACTGCAACCTTCTACAGTTTCATTTAATCTCTGAAGACAGTGTAGCTAGGATTATGTAGACAATATAGCAAAACAAATAGAAACACCTTTTCCTCCATAGATCCACAGTCATGTCATTGGGTCTTTGGTCCAAGGCCTTCATATTATCTGCTTCAGTTGATTAATTAGTTAGCCTTTAAGAATAAAAGCTTTTCTAATCAATCTAGCAGATGTTGACACCCCATTTTGTTTTTCAAACCCCTTAAGTTAACATTCCTGAGGTGAAAAAAAGCATACCATGTATATGACCTTATCTTTGGATACTTTATTGTGGATACCATGTCTTAGAACATGTGCCAGTGGTAAATGTTTATAATGATAAGTTTAGCCTGTGACCTCATGACCCATAATGGATGCTTGTTTTCTACTTGCCTTCTTAAAAACACAGTTAATTTGTATTTCAATTTCTGGATACTCCTTTTGTTTTAACGTCTTTTGCTATCTAGGCCAGATCGCTCTGATGAAGTGAGAGTTTAGGTAGATTACATACATGATGAAACGGTAAAGGCAACAAGAATTCTAGTGGGTAACATATACCAGGCATGGTTCTGGACTCATTACACATTTATTTTAGTCTTTACAACTGGCCTTCATGATAGATACTGTTATTCCCATTTGTGCTTTCTGAGAAGATAAAGGTGTATTAATTTGCCCAAGAGCACACTGCTAGTGAATTGTTTGAGCCAAGATTCTGATATAGATTTTCTAAAGTCTTTTTCAAATACACCAGTATTCCTTATATTCCCCAGAAAATCTCAAGCACAATGCTACTGCCAGGATCTTACTTCCCTTGCTGGCCTTGAATGGTACATGGATTAGTTGTAATCAACAGAAACTGACTCTGATTGATTTACTTTAAAGGGTGTTAGATATCCGGAGGGATCACTAGCAGGACTGCAGACTGAGACATGGGAAAACAACAGGAACAAGAACAGCTCCTAAAACCATATCCACAATCATCCTACAGAACTAGTCTAACCCACTCCAGTATTCTTGCCCATGGTCAGAGGAGTCTGGCCAGCTATAGTCCATGGGGTTGCAAAGAGTCAGACACAACTTAGTGACTAAAATAACAACAAACAAAAGATACCATGGCTGCCACCATTATCCACCTGATGACCCAGCTTGAACCTCCACCACCACTCCTGGCACTAGCTGCTCAACACTAGACACCACCTTTGCCCATAGCCCCTCTTGCCCTGAAAATTCGAGCTGTTGCCTCTTCCACTGCAGCATATATCCACATGGGTTCTTCAATGCCTCTGTTCTTTGCCTGACATTTCTTGGTTCAAAGTTAAAGTGTGGTCAGGAGTGTCTGATTAGTTGAGCCCACGTTTCATTCCTATAATTTAGTCACATGGGGTACTACAAAATCAAGTACCTGATATTCTCAGATTCTTTCATGATAGGCTATTGCAGTTCAGTTGCTAAGTCGTGTCTGACTCTTTGCGACCCCATGAACTGCAGCATGCCAGGCTTCTCTGTCCTTCACTATCCCCCTGAGTTTGCTCAAGTTCATGTCTATTTAGTCAGTGATGCCATCCAACAATTGCCTTTCACCAAAATTCAAAAAATGCTACCCTCCCATTAGCATTAAGAGAGGACAGCTCTCCTGCATTCCCACCATCCCTGATAAATGTCAACTAGACATCTGAGTTTCTGTTTCTCATCCATTTGCCTTCAGAATTTAACAGTTTCCTGTTAAAATAGAAAATGAATCACTTAAAGAAGACTCAGTGGACGTGAGTTTGAGCAAACTCTGGGAGATAGAGAAGGACAGGGAAGCCCGGCGTGCTGCAGTCCACGGGGTCGCAAAGAGTCAGACACAACTGAGCAACTGAACCGACACAAAAGAGGACAGACGTTTCTATCAATAAGCCAGACCTTTAGAGCCTTCTGGTTTAAATGAATATTTCAAGTAAAATTCAAAGTTCTAAAAAGGTGGGATATAAAAAGATCACATTGATTTAGGTTCAAGGGTAAGAAGAGAGTACAGGAAAAGAAAAGCTAATAGAGAAAGGCAAAACGAGTTTGCTGTTTCTGTTGTCATTGTTTTACAGACCTGGGAGGTGATTCTAGGAAGTGACTGAGAGGAAAAAGGAGGCACCATGACTAGAAATTACTTAAACAACACATGGGCATGCATTCATTCATTCTTTGATCCAATAAATATTTTTCAGTGTCTAAACTGCCAGGTACATCACTAAGTATTAGGAATACAAAAAAATGTGTAAAATCTGCTCACTTTTTTTTCCCCCACACTGCTTGCTTTCTTCCTGTTGAGGGTGCTCAGTAGCTCACAGATACAAGGGCTAATTCTCAGGAACTCAAACATGATCATTTTCTTCTAAAAATCTACCTGGCATGAAATGAAACTAGATGGCACTAGTTCAGCCTGTATTTAATATTCTGAAATCATAATTTGAGCCATAAATTCTGTTCCTTTCAAACAATTGCTGTCTGGGGATTCTTGCAGCAGCCTGGAGTTTGGGAGAGCTCAGCTCCTTTCCTGGCTGTCACTGGCTTGTTTAAGTGACCCTGAGCAAATGAGTTAAGCATCTCTGGGACTTGGTTTCTTCATCTCTAAAAGACAGATAAAAATACCAGTCACCTGTTGGGAAGATCAGGGAGCTAATATGTCTCAGAAGCTTTCAAATCTCTGGCTCTAAGCCTTTTGCTATCTATGCCTAAGAACAAAGACAAGTCCTGCTTTCACCCAAATGCTGCATTCAAAGGAATGCAAAAATATATATACACAATATTTGAGCTCTACAAGACTTGAAGGTTATTTTGTATTAGTTTGAATTTCAAACTGTTTTTCTCTGTTGTACTCTTGGCACTGCCATTTTTTAAGTACAGCACTTCATTTGCATAGTAATTACAAAGTTTCACAAATAGCATTAATGTCTGAAAGAAAGAGGTACACTCCATTTAAATTACTGACAGTATTGCATGACACATTTTTAACCGCACTTAAAAAAAAAAAAAAGGAAAGCTATTCCATTCTAATGTGCTGTACAGATTCCCAGAGCTCAGCAATATTTGTGCTTTAAGAAGGTAAAATCTTTTCCTGTGCTCTTTAGTGACTTCTAAAACCCTATTCATAAATACTGATTAGGCACTATTTCACCGTAGGACACAGTGCTGTTGGCACAACTCCCTACTCAGAGCCAAATTGGAAATGTTAGTACAGTAAATTAGGCCAGATATCCTAGTTGTACTGCACAGGAAAGATCACCTTTAATAAATAGATGCTAATGTAGCACTTGGATCACTTATGGCTGTAAATGTAAATCTTTGGTCTTGATTTCAGGAAGTTAAAAAAAAAACAAAAGGAAAGGAAAAAGACATTCAAGGAATGTGTGGTATTTGAATGAAAAAAGAATAATAAAGAGCAAATATGAAAGTATAATCTGTTTTTTTGGAATAATTGTAAATTTGAACAAAAATATGCTGCTTAATAGTAGTATGAGGGAAGGGAAAAAAGAAAGAAGAGGTCTCTAATTCTTTCCAGTTATGTCTCTGTAGTATATGTTTTCGGAGAAGGCAATGGCACCCCACTCCAGTACTCTTGCCTGGAAAATCCCATGGACGGAGGAGCCTGGTGGGCTGCAGTCCATGGGGTCGCTAAGGCTCAGACACGACTGAGTGACTTCACTTTCACTTTTCACCTTCATGCATTGGAGAAGGAAATGGCAACCCACTCCAGTGTTCTTGCCTGGAGAATCCCAGGGATGGGGGAGCCTGGTGGGCTGCCATCTCTGGGGTCGCACAGAGTCGGACACAACTGAAGTGACTTAGTAGTAGTAGTAGTAGTATTTGTTTTCCTTTGTTTTTATCTAGGTCTGTTCCTGTATGCATTCTATACTATGTATTTTTAACTAGTTTTCCTTTCTCTTCAATTGTTTGTACATAATTACTCTGAACAAAGTTTGTTCCTCTAGAAATAAAGCATCCTTGATGAATGATTCCTGATTTAAACATCCTAAGCACTTCACTCATATGCTTTCTGTATCAAATTAACACACACAAAGAAGAGAAGTGAAAAGCAAAGGAGGAAAGGAAAGATATAGCCATTTGAATGTAGAGTTTCAAAGAATAGCAAGCAGAAATAAGAAAGCCTCCCTCAGTGATCAGTGCAAAGAAATAGAGGAAAACAAAAGAATGGGAAACACTAGAGATCTCTTCAAGAAAATTAGAGATACCAAGAGAATATTTCATTCAAAGATGGGCACAATAAAGGACAAAAATGGTATGGACCTAACAGAAACAGAAGATATTAAGAAGAGGTGGCAGGAATACACAGAAGAACTATACAAAAAAGATCTTCATGACCCAGATAATCACAATGGTGTGATCACTCACCTAGAGCCAGACATCCTGGAATGTGAAGGCAAGTGGGCCTTAGAAAGCATCACTACAAACAAAGCTAGTGGAGGTGATGGAATTCCACTTGAGCAATTTCAAATCCTAACAGATGATGCTGTGAAAGTGCAGCACTCAATATGCCAGCAAATTTGGAAAACTCAGCAGTGGCCATAGGACTGGAAAAATGTCAGTTTCATTCCAATCCCAAAGAAAGGTAATGCCAAAGAATGCTCAAACTACCACACAATTGTACTTATCTCACACGCTAGTAAAGTAATGCTCAAAATTCTCCAAGCCAGGCTTCAGCAATACGTGAACCATGAACTTCCAGATGTTCAAGCTGGATTTAGAAAAGGCAGAGGAACCAGAGACCAAATTGCCAACATCTGCTGGATCATCAAGAAGCAAGAGAGTTCCAGAAAAACATCTACTTCTGCTTTATTGACTATGCCAAAACCTTTGACTGTGTGGATCACAACAAACTGTGGAAAATTCTAAAAGAGATGGGAATACCAGACCACCTGACCTGCCTCTTGATAAATCTGTATGCAGGTCAGGAAGCAACAGTTAGAACTGGACATGGAACAACAGACTAGTTCCAAATAGGAAAAGGAGTACGTCAAGGCTGCATATTGTCACCCTGCTTATTTAATTAATATGCAGAGCACATCATGAGAAATGCTGGGCTGGAGGGAGCACAAGCTGGAATCAAGATTGCTGGGAGAAATATCAGGAGGAATTTGAAATTCTTTATGAAAATCAATATCTAGAAGAAATCTTTATTTTTATATTATATTGCTTTTAAAAAAAAAGAATGTAAACCACAGAACACACACTCTTTGAAATATAATAGTACAATTTGAGTATCTGAACTCATTTGTCCTTCGGCCCTGGAAATTATTCTAGAAAATACATTTCTCTTTACTTAAGAGCTCCCTGTTATTTTATTCTTGATCTTTCTCCCATTTGCTGGCACACAAGCATAGGTTACCATTCGCTCTAACAAGTTTTATTTTATTTTAGAGAGGAACAATGTTAATAAAATGCCTTGAAGTTTGAACTCTCTACTTTCACACTTTCATGGTAATTATCCATTCAGGAAGACACCTCAAGAAAGAAGCATCTTTCTGAAATCAATACAAAAGGAAAAACAAACAGTTGTATAATAGCATTTCTGCCAGTCCTTTCAACAGATATGCTTAAATCATAAATGTCAATTAGTTTTAGAGGGATTATGGTATCACCCTTATAAATAGAAGCTAGAATCATATAAATAGCTGTCTGCACATGCTTGTTGGCCTTCCCAGTTTCCATCTTTCCCAAAGAGACCTAATCCTGAAAACATGAAATATCCCAAGAAAGAAACTTTGAAAAATAAAAAAACATGTGATCCAAATCAAAATGGTTAAAGACTAGAAGGGCATTAACAGATCTGAGAAATAATGAGACCAATTGTTGATCTCATTAGATTACCTCACTGAGAACGCTATACTGCCACTATTACTACTAATGCTGCAAATTATTATCATTATTGCACTGTTGCTGCTGCTGCTATTGTTTTTATTAGGTTTCAGAGCAAATCCCTTTTAACCTAACAAATCAGGGTTGGAAGGTCGTCACTGGGGAAACAGACAAAAATTTATTTTTCATTAATCATTTTAAATACATGACATTTAATTCTTATATCTAACTTGAGGTAGAAATTACTCTCATTTCATAGATGAGGAACAGAGATCTTAAATGACAATGCCACATTCACAGAACTAGAATATGAAGAGGTAAGGATTTGAACTCAGGAATATTTGACTTGAAAACTTTGTCATGTTTCCCCCATACTGTAATTCTTCTCATGTGAATCTCAAATTCACTGAACAAAGTAGATTTTATTTTCTATATTGCCTCAATTTTCAATGTCTTTTTTAATATGCAATGACAATTTTTAATATTTTTATTTATTATTTTAATATTATTTAACATTAATAAATTTAATATTATTTAATATTTTAAATATTATAATAATGTTTATTGTTTTATTTACACTAATTATACTCTACTGTCAGATCAGGGTTCACAGGTCATAGGTCGCTTTCCTATAATACAAGTCTATTGTGTACTGCATTAAATTTTGATTAATGAATCTATCCATTCATTCACTCACTTAATTATATTCAAATAGGTTTCCAGGTGGCAGTAGTGCTAAAGAATCCACCTGCCAATGCAGGAGACATAGACACGGATTCGAACCCTGGGTCGAAAAGATCCCCTGGAGGAGAGCTTGGCATGGCAACCCACTACAGTATTTTTGCCTGGAGAATCTCATGGACAGAGGAAGACTGAGGGTCTACAGTCCATAGGGTTGCAAAGAGTCAGACCGAAGACTGAAGTGACTTAGCATGCATGCAAGTACTGTAATATTGTCAAGTAGTGAGGTTATGTAAAAATGAATGAATCACAATATTTCCCCTCAAGGAGTCCATAGTAGCATGGGAAAAACACAAACAAAGCAAATAATGGAAATATCTGAACATAGAAATGGTGTGGATAAAGAGATATAGGAGAAAAGAGAATGGAAAAGAGCCAAGTATGACTTTCAGGAAGATTTTGCAAATGGGACAACGTTTGAGCTAGAATATAAAGGATGGGATTTTTAAGTGGAGGGCATAGGAAACAGATGTGCACAACCAGTTATGGTTCAAGGGTGTTTCTGCCTCTCTGTGGCTGAAAGACCATAAGAAATCTGCTCAGCTTCCATCAGTCTCAGTTTCATTATCTCTAAAATGAAAAACATCATGGTTCCTACCACATAGGGCTACTGTGCAAAGTAAATTAAATAATTCATGTAAAAGTATTTTTCAGACTACCTAACCCAGAAAGAACACTCATTAAATATTAGCTAATATTATTTTACAATACACTGTAGCTATGCTTTCATTATTTAATAAGCACACTGTCTAGTATGGTAAGTGGAAATTCTGGTTAAATATTCTAGTTAATAGTTATGTTTCATTTGTGAACATACAATTTTCTAAAAATTAAAATATTGAAGATGACTTTGGCTTCAGAGAAGATTGAGTAAATCTTTTCCTTGTCCCTAAACCCAAGTGCAACTAGAAACTTTGGATTACATAAAGTAAACATAAGAATACTGAAAGACAGAGACAAGAAAGCAACCAGCTAGAGACTCTAGGACCCAAGAAACTACACAAGAGTGAGCTTTCCTTTAGTTTGCTTTTTGCTTTATATATCCTAGACTTCGAGCAGGAGAAGCCAGAAAACTGGAAACACCAATGGATAGAGACAGAGAAAGTCCCAGAAGGGGGCTGCTCTCGCTGAGACTTGGAAGGGGGCAGCCTAGTGAGATGGAAAGCATTTAAGATACTCCTTGCTTTTATCCAGTCAAATATCACAGAAAACACTGATGCCTCCTCCACCTGTGACAGCAAAGGCCAAGTGAGGATCCTGGACCTTCAACCTTCAAAAAGCCCTAATCACTCTCCTTCTGAGGTGGATCTGCCCCTCACAGCCCTCATCCACCACCCCTGACATCTGTACGAGAGAAGGACAAGTAAAAGCCTGGAACATCCAGCCCCACTAGGCAGTAATGATGCCTCCAGTCCTGCAATGTCAGTTGAGACCCATAATGAGATTGGACTTACATCCCTACCCAGCAGTAATGAGGCCCTCCTCTTACTCCCCATTGGGGTGTTATTGGCTGAGGTCCAGTGAAATGTCAGGATTTTGATGACTGCCCGGTGATAATGAAACCACCTTCCTCCCACATCCCATTCCTCTACTGGCAGCAGAGGCCAAGTAGAGACAGTGAGGTGGCATTCCTACACTTCCTAGAAATGGAGATATTAGTAGTGCCTAGTTGAGTGGGAACTGGAACTTCCACCCTTACCCAGGAGTAACACAAAGCTCCCACCTCAGGTGTCAATTGAGACCTAGTAGGGGGCCTGTCGGAAAAGGCAATGGCACCCCACTCCAGTACTTTTGCTTGGAAAATCCCATGGACAGAGGAGCCTGGTGGGCTGCAGTCCATGGGGTCGCTAGAGTCAGACACGACTTAGCTATTTCACTTTCACTTTTCACTTGCATGCATTGGAGAAGGAAATGGCAACCCACTCCAGTGTTCTTGCCTGGAGAATCCCAGGGATGGGGGAGCCTGGTGGGCTGCCATCTATGGGCTTGCACAGAGTTGGACACGACTGAAGCGACTTAGCAGCAGCAGCAGCAGAGGCCCGTACGGCAACCCCCACCTCCTCTTGCTAGAGCAGCATCAGAGGAATCCAGCTAAAATGGAAGGTTTAAATAAGATTCAGAGTCTTATAAAACCCAGAATATCAAGTTTCAATTTAAAAATGTACTTATCAAAAAGATCTCAAAATGAATGAAAAAGATGTCAACACTAGGATGACAGAGGTATTAGAATATCTGACAATAATGTTTAAATAAGCATTATAAAAATACATCAAGAAACAATACACTTGAAGCAAATGAAGAAATAGAAAATATTAGTATAGAATTAGAAAATCATAGTGGAGAAGTAGAATATATGCAAAAGAATCAGATGGAGATTTTAGTGAAAAATACACTAATCAGAACAGAAGCTCAATGGATGGGCTTGGCAGTGGGTTATAGAGGACAGAGGGAAGAGACAGTAGACTTGAATGTAGAACAATAGAAAGGACTCAAAGTAAACAGCAGGGAGAAAAATGAACAAAATATCAGGGACACGTGAGACTATTAAGAAAAATAAAAGTATGACATTCAAATCATTGGAATCTCAGAAGGAGAGGGGAAAGAGTCCAGTGCTGAAAAATCACTGAACAAAGAAATGGATGTGGTGCATTTGGTAAAATTATAACCCTATTGCTGAACCAATACCAAGCAGGCTGCACACGTGTGTGCTGTCATGTCTGACTTTTTGTGACCCCATGGACAAACGCCCACCAGGCTTCTCTGTCTGTGGGATTTCCCAGGCAAGAATACTGGAGTGGGTTGCCATTTCCTCCTCCAGGGAATCTTCCCAACCCAGGGGTCAAACCTGCATCTCCTGTGGCTCCCGCATTGGTAGGCGGGTTCCTCACCACTGAGCCACCTGGGAAGCCCCCAAGCACACAAAACCCAAAGAAATATACCAAAACACATGATATTTAAAATAGAAATCTAAACCATGTTCAGGAAGGCACAAAGATTAGAACAGAGAAATAAGAGAGAGAAAGAGAACAAGGGGAAAACAAAAAAAGAAAAAACAGGCAGAAGTACTAACATCAATAATTAAATTATATGGGGATGATCTAAACACATAATTAAAACACAGAGTATGAAAAAACATGAACTATCTACTAGAACCTTACTGAAAATGAAATAAAATAGTCAAGTTGGAAGTAAAAGGATTGGAAAAGATACACAAAGAGTAACCCCCCCCCCAAAAAAATGGTGTCTATATTAATATCAAGTAAAATTGATTTCATATCAAAGAAAATTACCAGAGACACAGAGAAACATTATATATTGATGAATCAATCCATTAAAAAGACATGGCAATTCTAAGTGCTTATATACCAAATGACAGAGTTACAAATTATTTGATGCAGGAACTGGTAAAACTGAAAGGAGAAATAGATAGATCTAAAATTAAAGTTGGAAAGTTCAACATCTCTCTCTAAACAATAGAGAGAACTAGACAGAAATCAGCAAGGATCTAGAAGAAATCAGCAATACCATCAACCATCAATGTCCAATCAACTATAACACTTCACCCAACAACAGCAGAATAAATATATTTTTAAAGGGTTTATGAACATTAACCAAGATAAGATCATATCCCAAGTCATAAAATAAACCTAAACAAATTTAAAAAACTGAAATCATACAAAATTTATTTTCTGATTACAATGGAATCAAACTAAAAAGTAACATATACCAAGAAAATTTCCAAACCCTTGGAAACTAACAACTCATCTGTAAATAATTCATAGGTCACAGAGAAAATCTCATGGAAAACACAAAATACATTGAATGGAATGAAAATAAAAGTATGCTATATCAAAATTTGTGGGATAGTGTGAAAGCGATGCTGAAAAATACATTTATAGCACTAAGTATACATTAGAATAGAGAAAATATTTCTCATCAGTAATCCAAGTTTTTAACCTCAAGATTCTGGGATATTAAGAGTTAAATAAATCCAAATTAACTGGAATGGAATAGTAAAGAAGCAGTTGAAGATGAACACACACACACACACACACACACAAAGAAAATCAATGAAACAAAGAGTTAGTTCTTTGAAAGGATCCATAAAGTTGATGTACCTACAAGAGTGACAAAAAAGAGAAAATAGAAGTCTGTCATATCAGGAAGGAAATAAGAGATATTGCTATAGACCCTGCAGACATCTAAAGGATCAATTCATAATATTATGGGAAATTCTATATAAATTTGAAGAATCAGATGAATTGAGCCCATTCCTTGAAGAACATATTACCACAACTACCCAGCATGAAACAGATCATTTTAATAGCTCTGTAATTATTAAGTTAATTCATAACTCAAATACTCCCCAAAAGGAAATATACGGGCTCAAATGATTACAGTAGAGAATTCTAAATATTTTTAAAAGGATTAGTATCAATACTACAATCTCTTTCAGAAAATAGAAGAGCGGCTACTTCCAATTTCATTTTATGAAGCTAGTAATATCCTGATATCAAAAGCAACAAAACAACAAAACACACCATAAAAAAGAGAACTACAGGCCAATGTCTTTCTTCAATATAGATGCAAATATTCTTAACAAATATCAGCAAATAAAAAAGTGGGATTTATCCCCACCAAGTGGGATTTTTTTTCTAAGCATGAAAGTCTACTTCATATTTGAAAACCAATCAGTAAAGTCTCAGTTCAGGCTGCTGTAAGAAAAATACCAGAGCCTAGGTGGCTTAGACAACAAACACTTATTTCTCACAGTTTTGGGGGCTGGAAGTCTGAGATCAGGGTGCCCGTGTGGTAAAGTTCTGGTGACAGCCCTCTTCTAGGCTGCAGACCACCATCTCTCCTTGTATCTTCACATGGCAGAAAGGTCAGACAGCTTTCTGGGGGTCTCTTTTATAAGGGAACTAATCTCATAGAGGAGGGCTCCACCCATATGACCTGATTATTTCTTAAAGGCTCCAACCCCTATCGCAATAGAGGTTAGGATTTCTACATATGAATTTGGAGAAGACACAAATATTCAAGTCATTGTACCACCGTATTAACAAACTAAATTGGAAAAATCATATGATCACACAAATCAAAGTAGAAGCATGTGAAAAAATAACAGACATTCATGATAAAAGCTTTCAGAAAAGTAGGATTAGAGAACTTTCTAAACTGATAAAGTATATCTACAAAGCACCTCCTGCTAACACTGTTACTAATGGTGGAATAAACTGTCCTTATTTATGATAGTCTTCGTAGAACATATCAAGGAATCTACAAAATAAACCTAAAATGAAAAGGTGATTAAAGCTATATCACAGGATAAAAGATAAACATACAGAATCAATTGTAGTTCTGTGAACTACCACAAAATATGTGGGCATCGCAATTAAAATACAGTACTATTTATAATCCTTCAATAAGATATGAAATATTTAGGTATAAATCTAGCAAAGTTTCTACAGGATTTATATGATAAAAACTACAATGTACTGATAAAAAAAATCATAGGAGATCTAAATAAATGGAGAGACATTTCACGTTTGTGTACTGGAAGATCCAACAAAGTCTCAAAAAATGATTTTTACAATTTAGTTTGTTAATATGGTGGTGCAAACTTTACAAAATTGTATTAGTTTTGCCAAATATCAAAATGAATCCGCCACAGGTATACATGTGTTCCAAAAATAAAATAAAATAAAATAAAATCAAGGAGCATTAAAAAAAATATATATACAGTGGTGCAATGACTTGAATATTTGTGTCTTCTCCAAATTCATATGTAGAAATCCTAACGTCTATTGTGATAGGAGGTGGAGCCTTTGAGAAATAATCAATTTCTTCCTAAATTGATATATAAGTTTTAAATGATTCATATAAAAACACAAGCAAGATTTTTGTGGATTTATATAACATTTTTCAAAAATTTATATGGAAATGCAAAGGAACTAAAACAGTTAAAACTATTTGGGAGATACAATCAGGAATAAAGTAGGAGAAATTCATTTATCTGACTTTAAGACATATATAGTCATAGTAGCAAGATTGTGTGGTGTTGGCAGAGGGATGGACAAATAGATTGAAGGAACAGAATAGAGAACCCAGGACTGGTCCTGGACACATATGCCCAACTAATGTTTGTCAAAAAGGAAAGTAGCCTTATGAAAACTGCTGCCAAATTTTATTGGACACCCATAAGCCCCAAACTGTCTGAACCTAAATATCAGACCTTTTACAAAAGTCAATTAATTCAAAATGGATTTTGGATTTAAATATGAAATATAAAACTATAAAATGTTTAGAAAAACTCTATAGGAAAAAAATCTTCAGGATCTAGAGCTAGCAAAAAGTGCTCGGACTTGGTACCAATAGCGCAGCCCAAGAAATGAAACAGTGATCATTTGGACTTTATCAAGTTAACTTTGTTATGTGAAACCCTGTTAAGAGAATGAAAGACAAACCAAAGACCAAGAGAAAATATTTGCAAACCACAAATACAGCAAAGAACTAGTATCTACAATATATAAAGCATTCTCCAAACTCAACATTTAAAAAATCCATTTAGAAAAATAAGCTAAAGATACGAACAGTGACTGAAGTGAATGCACAGATCCCAAATAAACACATAAGGAGATGTTCAACATCATTTGCTAGAAGGAAAATGAAAATTAAAACCATGAGATACCATTACATACTTATCATAATGACTAAATTTTAAAAGTGTGAGAGAACAATTGCCAGTGATGACATAAAGACACTGAATCACTCATCCGTTGCTGTTGCTGGTAGGAATGCAAGTAGTACAGCCACCCTGGAGAATTATCTGGCAGTTTCTTCCCCCTTTTTAAAAATGTTTGATGCTGGTAGAGAAAATAGACGGTAAGTCCAGTGGCAGTTTAAATTATACATCTTGGAATAAAATACCTAAGTGCTAGATACTTATGCTAACATCTTCATATGCACTATCTCATTTAACACTAACAGTGTCAGGAAGAGGAGGGTATTATTAATATCCCTATACTAAAAATGTACCTTTTTTACAAATATGCAAGCTGAAGCTCAGAGAAGTAAACTTACTAAACCAAGGTCACACAGTTTGCAACTGACAGTGCTGGAAGTTTGCTTTGAAAACTGTATCCATTCAAGACTCCATCCACCCAATTAAGAGTCAGTTCATTATAGCAGGCAATTACTTTAACAACAACAACAACAACAAAAACTAAATGAAGCTACTCTATAATTCAGCAGTTTCACTCTTGGACACTCACTTCAGGGAAATGAAAGTTTGTGTTCACACAAAAATCTTTACATGAAGCTTTAAAACACCTTTATTCTTAATAGCTAAAAACTATAAGTAATCTGATTATTCTGCAAATGACATTTTTGGGTCAACAGAAAAAAAAAAAAAAAAAACTATTAACACACACAAGCTGGATGAATCTTGAATTATGCTGAGTGAAAAGTCCGTCCTAAAAGGTTACATATTGCAAGATCCCATTTTAAAAACATTCTTAAAATGGACAAATTATAAACATGGAGAACAGATTAGCGATGACCAGGCATTAAGGAGGGAATGAGGGAAGTAGGCAATGGCACCCCACTCCAGTACTTTTGCCTAGAAAAATCCCATGGACAGAGGAGCCTGTTGGGCTGCAGTCCATGGGGTCGCTAACAGTCAGACACGACTGCACAACTTCACTTTCACTTTTCACTTTCATGCATTGGAGAAGGAAATGGCAACCCACTCCAGTGTTCTTGCCTGGAGAATCCCAGGGACGGGAAGCCTGGTGGGCTGCCATCCATGGGGTCGCAGAGTCGGACACGACTGAAGTGACTTAGCAGCAGCAGCAGCAGAGGGAAGTAGGCAGTGAGGGTGGCTATGAAAGAACATCATGGGAGATCCCTGTGGTGATGGAAATACTTTCTGTCATGACTGTATCAATGTCAGTGTGCTCACTGTGATACAGTACAATACTTTCACAAGATTCTATCTTCAGTTCAGTTCAGTTGCTCAGTCGTGTCTGACTCTTAGCAACCCCATGAATTGCAGCACTCCAGGCCTCCCTGTCCATCACCAACTCCCGGAGTTCACTCAGACTCATATCCATCGAGTCAGTGATGCCATCCAGCCATCTCATCCTCTGTCGTCCCCTTCTCCTTCTGCCCCCAATCCCTCCCAGCATCAGAGTCTTTTCAAATGAGTCAACTCTTCGCATGAGGTGGCCAAAGTATTGGAGTTTCAGCTTCAGCATCAGTTCTTCCAAAGAACACCCAGGACTGATCTCCTTTAGGATGGACTGGTTGGATCTCCTTGCAGTCCAGGGGACTCTCAAGAGTCTTCTCCAGCACTAGTGTACAAAAGCATCAATTCTTCAGTGCTCAGCTTTCTTCACAGTCAACTCTCACATCCATACATGACCACTGGAAAAACCATAGCCTTGACTAGATGGACCTTTGTTGGCAAAGTAATATCTCTGCTTTTGAATATGCTATCTATGTTGGTCATAACTTTCCTTCCAAGGAGTAAGCGTCTTTTAATTTCATGGCTGCAGTCACCATCTGCAGTGATTTTGGAGCCCAGAAAAATAAAATCTGACACTGTTTCCACCGTTTCCCCATCTATTTCCCATGAAGTGATGGGACAAGATACCATGATCTTCGTTTTCTGAATGTTGAGCCTTCAGCCAACTTTTTCACTCTCCCCTTTCACTTTCATCAAGAGGCTCTTTAGTTCTTCACTTTCTGCCATAAGGTTGGTGTCATCTGCATATGTGAGGTTATTGATATTTCTCCCTGCAATCTTGATTCTAGCTTAAAGGGTAAATGAGATCTCTGTGTATTATTTCTTACAACTGCATGTATATCTACAGTTATCTCAAAGTTTAATGCAAAAAAAAATATATATATATATGTATATAGAATGCTATGAAGTGGATTGGGCTACCCTAGTGGCTCAGATGGTGAAGAATCCACCTGCAATGCAAGAGACATGGGTTCAATCCCTGGGTTGGAAAGATCCCCTGGAGAAGGGAATGGCAACCCACTCTAGTATTCTGGCCTGGAGAATTCCATGGACAGAGGAGCTTGGCAGGCTACAGTCCATGAGGTTGCAAAGAGTCAGACATGACTGAGAGACTTTCACAGACACACATGAAGTGGATTAACTTTGTCTTCATGATTTTCATTTTCTTGATGCTTTTCTCCCATTTGAATTTTTCCCTTCTTGCCCCATACATCTCCCTGTTTTTCTTAGACAAATGTTTCTGACCACTTGTGGTACTCTACAGGTTTTGGGTGTTTTTTCAGTCTTAACTACTATCCAGATTTTCAACCCATGGTCTGTCTTGCTGCATCTACAGTCAACCAGCTAAATTCCTCTTCTAAGTTCACTGATCACGTGACCAGAGTCTTGGCCCTTTGTCCTGCCACTTCTGGACTCCGATGAAATGGTACACTGCTTGATGCCACCCTGAAATGTGGACGAGTTGCCTCTCATAGGCAGCAGGGCCGAACAGGAGAGACCTAGGCATATAAAGTTTTTTAGTCCACCTAGGAGATTGCTCAAATCTACATGTGGTTTATAAAACAGTGGCTGTTGTGGTAGGATATTTTCTTGTTTTGTCTACTCTCCTTCCCTGCCTCGTTTTCTTACCTTCTTTATTCTTGCTGCACTGAGATTGAACACTGCTGCTGCTACTAAATCGCTTCAATCGTGTCCGACTCTGTGCGACCCCATAGACAGCAGCCCACCAGATTCCCCCGTCCCTGGGATTTTCCAGGCAAGAACACTGGAGTGGGTTGCCATTTCCTTCTCCAATGCATGAATGCATGCTAAGTCACTTCAGTCATTTCAGATTCTGTGCGACCCCATGGACAGCAGCCCACCAGGCTCCTCTGTCCACGGGATTCTCTAGGCAAGAATACTGGAGTGGGTTGCCATTGCCTTCTCCGGAGATTGAACACTACTCCCCTCAAAAAAAAAAAAAAGTTTTGGCAGTTAACTTCTATCTGCCTTTGTTTTTCAGAAAAACAATTTTTATAGTTCCTACTCCTAAATACCAAGTATCTTCTTTGAATTTCTTGACTAAAGCAGTCAGGCAATGATTTAAATGTGTTTAATTCTTTGGGCTTATTCTTGCCATTCTTTATGCCAGCAACCAGCTAATTAGGAAACAGCATAGCATAGTGGTTTAAAGAACAATTTTTGAAGTCAGACAAGCACTTCTTGCCATGACATTTACATTTGTTTGCATTTTAAACAAACTATTCAAAATTTAGAAGCATCTGTTTCATGAATAAATTGGTGATAATATCAATAGCAAATAATTTTTGTGAGGATGAAATAAATGATATTTAGAAGTACTGAACAGACCAACTAACCTGTAATTAATATCATTGAATGCTCCAGTCTTCTTGTCATCTTCTCAACAGAGATTCTAACCAATCACAGTGGTTTGACTTCATTATTTGGGGTATTCTTGCTTCTCCAAACAATTTTCCCTACCTATACTTTTTAGTGTGTGTATATATATATATATATTTTTTTTTTTTTTAATTTTACGGCCCCCTCCCAAATCACCATGTTGGCAGCAGACTGCAAAGGAGCAGTACTTGAGTGCCTGATAGCCAAGTGTTTATACTGCTAATGATGAAAACATAGGCCAGTGACCTCACCTCTATTAGCTTTACTCTTCCTGTGTGTAAAAGAGAACAATGGGATATTATGTGGATTAATTAAGACAAGACTGATCCTAATAAATACCCATAAGGATCATAACATTCTAACAAACCTCTTTCTTTTTTTTTTTAAATATTGCCACAAGGGGATAGATCTGTACAGGTAAAATTTCAACATATGAATTTAGTTTAGTAATTCAATAACTGATAGTCATGGATTTATAGCTTAGAAATACATGTTTATGGTATTTTTTAATTCCATGGTGCTAGAGTGAGGTACCAGTACTTTTTATATATTATTACATAGATACATGCAAAGGAGGCTTCCCTGGTAGCTTAGATGGTAAAGAATCTGCCTGCAATGTGGGCGACCAGGGTTCAGTCCCTGCATTGGGAAGATCCCCTGGAGAAGGAAATGTCTACCCACTCCAATATTCTTGCCTGGGAAATCCCACGGACAGAGGAACCTGGCAAGCTATAGTCCATGGCATCCCAAAGAGTCAGACATGACTTAGACTCTAACACTTTCACTGTCAAGCAAAAGAAATCAGGATATATGATGTTTTATGTTTTTATGTATTTCCACCACAGCAGTTTTCAAAATTCATTGTCATAATCTTTTTTTATTAATGAGTAACGATATTGTACAAAAGGATATCATTGTCTAAAACAAACTACATGACCTCTTTGCTGTGTTGGGAGAAAGAAGCAAAATAAATAGTTGCATAGCTACTAAATGTAGCAAGGATTGCCCTTAGTGTAAAAAAATGATAAAGGTAGAGGAAAAAACTGAATAAAGTTAATAAACAAAAAAGATAAATAAAAAGAAACCACTTAAAGAAGCATTCTCTAACTGTTGTTCCTCACCAGGCTGAAATGTGATATTAACCATAACTACCAATCATACAGCTTCATTCAAGTACATTAGCCACAGAGGAGTGTAATAAATTTAGTACTAACTTGTTTTTCATATTGAGTTACTTACTAATGTTAGTGGCAGTGGAATTACCGTGATCAAATGAACACATTTATGTGCACGTGTGTAATTCAAGCGAGACATTAAATCACAAAAATATAAACAACAGTGTGTGCTATTTGTCAGAAACGTCCTGGGAAAATTGTCAACCAGGACTTTATTACTGCTCTGAGAAAAAAGTGTGCTCTGCCAGGGTAGGCAGCTGCCTCCCTCCAGAACTTCATGGAGAGGCCTCGCCCTGACTCCGTGCTAAGACACCAGGAACCATCACCTCATTTCCGGTGTACCACTTCCGGCTGTGCTTCTGGCAAAGAGACTTAATTTTTTCATTAGCTAGTCTAATTAAAATCCTCTTTGCCTTTTTATTTTTCACATCTGGACTTTATTTAAAAATTAAATAACTGGGAAGAAATATTTATAATATAAATATTTAGGCTGTGTCTATAACCATGAGTTAATTTGATCTTCTACACAAGGTTAACAGTCTAAAAACTGATAGGAAATGTTAGTAAGGAGCACAATTAGTATAATCAAAGAAATTTGTTCACCTAGAATAGTACTGTTGAATAAAAGTATAATATGAACCACGTAATTCAAAATTTTATAGTAGTCATATTTCAAAAAAGTTTTTTAAAAAAAGTGTATTTTAGAGTTTTAGAACATCTCAATGAAGACTAGTCTCATTTAAAAAGCTTAACTGACATGTGTGCCTAATGGCTACCATATTTAAAAGTACAGACCTCTGGCGAGAGTATAGGTATAATATAAGCTTAAGTGGCAAAGAATTCTGAGAAAGGACTTTGGGATAGTTCTGAATAACTGCAGACAAACACAGTCTTAACCAATAATTTTTAAAATGTTTGAAACAATGATCATTCAAAATTTCCGTATTCCAGAGGCAGAGACTGAGTATGAAGTATGTGGATGGAAAGAAGGCTATAGTATAGGAGATTACTTGCCTTAAGTTTTAAAGTTAATGATTTATCAAGATGACAGAGAAAGAGGCAATCAGGCTGAGCTGTGGGAAATAATTCATGTCACTGAATTTGCAACTCAATGATATCAGGGTTAAAATTAGAACTGAATTGAATTAAATTTTCCTGGTTAGCTCTCATACACCATACATATGGGAATATAAAGATAAATGAGGAAGACAAAATTCTTGTTCTTGAATGACTCACAATAAAGTGGATAGAGAATATGATCTAATTGAAAAGCATAATTTAAAACAAACAAACAAAAAAGCAAAATCCAGCTAAGTCCAAAAAAATTTAATTCATGAAATGGATCATTTTAAAAATGAGTAAGGTGACAGTAGGAAAACTTTATTTTCCTATTTTTTCAGGATTAAAAAATATTTTTATACTGAGACAAAAACATTTTATTTGTGGACGTCTGTTTTAATAAATAACTTGATATGAAGCAAAGATATATCCAAATGTTCTTGTCATATACACACTTATTTTTAAATTCATGTATTTGTAAGATGATTTGCTTTATAAATTATGCAGAAACCTGTTTATCCACAATTAATATAGCAGCAATGACTAGTCATATTTTTAAAGAAGGACCCCCAAAATATCAAAATTGTAAAATAGTGGTTACTACACTGGATTTTTTTTCTTTTCTTTTTTTTTTTTTTTTTTGGCCAAGCATCAGTAAGAGGAGACTTCTCCAATTTTTTTATTTTTTTATTGAAGGATAATTGCTTTACAAAATTTTGTTTTCTGTCAAACCTCAACATGAATCAGCCATAGGTATACATATATCCCCTCCCATTTGAACCTCCCTCCCATCTCCCTCCCCATCCCACCCCTCTAGGTTGATACAGAGTCTCTGTTTGAGTTTCCTGAGCCATACAGCAAATTTCCTTTAGCTATCTATTTTACATATGGTAATGTAAGTTTCCATATTACTCTTTCCACATATCTCACCCTCTCCTCCCCTCTCCCCATGTCAATAAGTCTATTCTCTATGTCTGTTTCTCCATTGTTGCCCTCTAAATAAATTCTTCAGAACCATTTTCTAGATTTCATATATGTGTGTTAGAATATGATATTTATCTCTCTCTTTCTGACTCACTTCACTCTGTATAATAGGTTCTAGGTTCACCCATCATTAAAGTTTTAAGTCAATAGATACTGAATCCAATACTTTATAAATGACACTGGAGCTAATGATAAGTTTTTTAAAGCCTTTTTGAGGGCTTCTTTAAAGCAAAAGGCTGAAAATCACATAGCATGAGAAATTCATATCATTCCCGGCAAGGTAAAAATGGTTAAAATAGTATGTGGCAAACAGTATGGCAACAAATTGAAGTGCATTTTTATTAGTAAATAGTGTTTGAATAGGTGGAGCATCACTGCTGTTGACTTTGTCATCAACATAACAGCAAAGAAACTACTTGACTAGAAACATTTCCAAATGTTGCTTATATCAGTCAGGCTTCAACCAGAGAATCAGAAAACTGTATCAGTTGCAAATATATATATATATGAAGTGAAGTGAAAGTTGCTCAGTTGTGTCTGACTCTTTGCAACCCCATGGACTATACAGTCCATGGAATTCTCCAGGCCAGAATGCTGGAGTGGATAGCTGTTCCTTTCTCCAGGGGATCTTCCCAACCCAGGGATCAAACCCAAGTCTCCCACGTTGCAGGTGGCTTCTTTACTAGCTGAGCTACAAGGGAAGCCCATATATTATATATATATATATATATATACACATGCATACATACACACAGTGCTTGTGCCCGGCTGTTAAGTCATGTCCAACTCTTTGTGACCCCATGGACTGGAGCTCACCAGGTTCCTTTGTCCATGGGATTCTCCAGTCAAGAATACTGGAGTGGGTTGCCATACCCGCCTCCAGGGGATCATCCCTGACCCAGGGATCGAACCCACATCTCTTATGTCTCTTGCACTGGCAGGTGGGTTCTTTACCAGTAGTGTCACCTGGAAAGCCCCATGTATATGTTCAAATATATTATCTATCTATCTATCTATACACACACACACACACACACACACACACACACATAGTAAATAAACTCCTTGCACTACACAGAACTGCCTTCTACATTCTGCATCCTCTGGTCGTGTTTGTATGACAGTACAGACAAGGAGGCTCTTTTCCCCCTCTGCTGGGAACTCGTACAATGGCTGATTCAAATGTTTCACCATTCTGCATGTGTCCACAAAAGACTGCAAAAACCCCACTGGTATTGATTTGGAGGTTATCAATAAATTTTAGCAAGTAGACAAATTCACAAATACAGAATTCACAAATTTTTAGGGTCGACTCTATACATGTTCAGTAAACCTAAGTCAGTAAAATAGACTTTGCAAGATATAACACACACAAATGTCAAAATTTATCATAGATATCAGATTGTGGATAAATGTTAACTATTTTATCCTTCATTTGCTAAACTGGAAACACACTAGTTTCAAACTAATGTTTTAACAAATAATGAATTCTGTGTTCTTTGGTGAAGACAATAACTTAAATGTCATTACAGGCATCTAACATTTTAAGGTATTTTTAAAATATAAATGAAAATTGGTATTGAACTATCCATTTTAGAGTATTCACATTTAATCACATAGTGTTGATAACCAAAAATTGTTAAGTTTATGTTATACAGAAGGAACTCAAAAAGTAAATGAAGAAAGATACTGTAAGTATTTCAATGAATATTTTTATTTTTGGCATATAGAATTCTTCATACATTCCTGATATGTTGTTTCAATGGTTTATATTTTTGTGAATGTGTGTATCTGTGTGTATGTGTCTATGTGTGTGTCTTCCACTAACAAAGAAAGGTGACATTTAGAAAGGAAAGAGGAAAATGAATAAGAAAAGAAGCAAAAATTCCACAAGTGGCATTTCACTAAAACATTTAATTTTTATTCTAATGTTCTAAGCAATATATGGAAATGACAGCTTTTTGAAAAAGCAATTTCCTTTTTGGCTGGATGAAAGCAAAAATTCCTATATGTTCAAATGTATTTCAAACTTCAAAGGACAGAACAGCCTTGGCGTTGGCGTGGTTCTCTCAAGCAGTTGGATCAATTGACTACATAATGAGTCCTTGGCTGTCCCTAACCAAAACTTTGCTGGACAGGTTCATTTACAATCCTCAAACAGAATGACCTTCCATCTGGCTTAATGGCCCCTGGATTGTTGCAAATGCGACCTGACATTTCCTTATGGGTGAGTTATTAAATTATATCACAGAGCACAATAACATAATTTGGTTTCAGAGCCTAAGTGAAAGTGATAGTCCAGCAGATTAAGATGTAAAATTCCTTTGCAAAATTAAGTTATTTATAATCTGATGCATACCCCCTTGTTTTATCTGCCATATAATGTAATTACTTTCCACAGTACAGTAGCTGCATACACTGACAATGCTGACAGAACAGAAACAGCATTTGAAAAGCGGAAGAGAGCTTCAGCAAGCAGGTAACTGACTTTTATAGCCATCTTTTTAAAGTGAAACCACTTGCAATTTTTCCTTTTTTTTTTCCTCCTAATGGAATTGATCCATTAAGCAGTGCTTCTCTCTTTCACTTAATAGTATTAGACATACTTAACTCTATGAGCTACAGTTCCTTAATATAGCCCAAAATACCTGCTTTGAGATGACTAACACCAATATATTTAAATTTGGGGTTTTCATATATTTAGCTATTTCTAGCAGCTATGATTGGGTGAAACGTAAATCAGTGTCTCATCCGTTACTCTATCAGACACTTGAATTATTACCTCTAATTCTCTAATAGTCTGGATTAATTTCAAAGACCAGTAAAGCTCAAAGAATAACTTACTTTTATACTTATTCATAGATAATAAAAATTTCCTTTGGATATTCTTTTGCCAGTAGAAAAAGAAAGATTTGAAGGTAAGATTTGCCTGTTGGTACAACTAGAATTTCCATTCAAACAAAGAGATTCTTCTGGTACATTTTACAGTCAAGAACTCCATTCTGCGTGGTGTCCAATCTCTTTCCTAGAATTTCCTGGCTTTTTAAAGCACTTTCCTTTATTCTGTTCACTCATGGGTGCTGTTTATTTGCCATCAACCAAGCTTTAGTTGAACGTTCATTCAGCAACTTCTTTTGAGGGCTTACTAGTCAGTCACTCTGCTGGGTTTCATACAAACAAAGATACCACTGGAAACCACAATAATGTTAGCTAAAATGCGACTAAATACGAGACTTACAAGACCTACTAGACACATGTATATATTTCAAGTACCTAAAATGCATCTGAAACCTATTAGGAGCCCGAACATTGTGGACGGTGCTCAATGAGTGCTTCACATGTCTGCTCTCATCTAAACGTGCCCTTGCCAGATACTGTTATTTCTCCTCGTTCCACATGAGGAAAACGAATAGGTTGAATCGTTTTTGCAAGTTCATGGAACTAATAATGGCCAACCATGTCTTGAAGTCAGAGAGAGTGGTTCCAAAGCCTGCTCTTTGAGCAGTTATGTACGCTGTTGTTTGTCCCTGCCCTTACTTAGGAAGTTCAATCATATGCAGGAGCTTATCCACAATAAAGGCATCTGGAATTAACCTACTTGGGGAGCTTTGCACATTCATGACAGCACTTTTTGTACTCTGCCCTCATCATTCAGATCCATGATATAAATTACAATATATTATATAGTGTTATATATATGTATGTATGTGTATATATATATATATATATATATATGAGAATTTCAACTTTTTAATGAAACCAACTTGGGTCAATGAGAGCTAGCGACTTCACTTGAAGGAATATCATTCCCACATCACTGGTTTTATCAACAGTTAATTTGTCTCACATTCTGTCATCCAAGTTACATCACTTGAGCTTTAAATCCAAGATTGAAGCTAATTTCCTGCATTAAACCTTCCCTCATTTAACAGTATTTACCAGTTCATGCATCTCTTAATCTAATTGGGCTGTGTCTATATAAATCTGAATAATCTTATGACAGGATGAAAGCATCAAACTGACATAAAGTCACAGAAATGCTATCAAGCGAATATTTCCTTCTAAGTTGTTGAAGAACACCATTTCTATTGATTACTTATCTTTTTTTTTCCTTCAAAAAACTATACATAAGTTTCTCATCCTTATGTGCTGTTGTTTTATTTTTGAGGGGACAGGAATTTGAACTCAATAACCCTAAACTCTTAGATGTTATCACATACCCTCAATAAGTGCAAAAAAGCAGGCCTTCGGCCTTCTCTATACTGTTAACATTTCCACATGGTTCCTTCCTGAGAGTTAGAAGAACTCATGGGGTGCTCAATGAATGGCATAGTCATCGTGTCACTTAAAGCTTGCCAGTTGTTTTCCATACTAAAACTAGTATCTTATTGTAATTATTTAAGAATACTACAAGGCCAGTGCTATAACCTGTATTTTGCAGTTTAAGAAATTATCAGAAATTTCAAAAAAATGTGACTGGGGTCAGCTATTTATTGGAGTGTATGAATTTCCACTTTGCCTCCCTTTTAAGATGAAAGATATAGCCAAGAGTACCACTCAGTTCCCTGGTGGCTCAGACGGTAAAGCGTCTGCCTACAATGCGGGAGACCCGGGTTCGATTCCTGGGTTGGGAAGATCCGCTGGAGAAGGAAATGGCGATCCACTCCAGTACTATTGCCTGGAAAGTCCCATGGACAGAGGCTACAGTCCATGGGGTCGCAAAGAGTCAGACACAACTGAGCGACTTCACCTACTTACTTACCACTCAGTTACAGTGCAGAGTCCTCTACCTATTCCCCAATCCTACCATAAATCCATATATCATGTCTGCTCAAGCCAAATGACAGTGTCCAACTCCAGGCTTCTTTTCCTGCCCCAGGGACTGTTCATTTGTCTCTCCTCTTATTGAGGGTCATTGCTCCCACCCCTCCTTCCTTCATATACCTCCACAGATTGAAGTCCTACTAGCCCTGAAGGATCAAATTCAAATACTAACTACTCTTGGGTATCTTGTTTTACCAGTTGAAGGTGAATTTTCCATGTGCTACAGACTCAAGACCACAGTTTGCCCCTAACAGAGGTGACCTCAAACTGCCTCGTGGTGTAGTTTTCCCTTTTGTCAATGTTGTTTGCCTACAAAGTTCTAAGTCTCTCCAAGGTTAGGAGAGACATATATGCCCTGCCCCTCTCACCATATACTTATCCTCACATAAATACATACACAAGGGGGGAAAACTGGCTCTCCAGAAAGAAAAACAAGAAAATCAGTAATGTGCTGTGCTTGCCTATTTTAGTGACGTAAATACTCCTCCGTGCTCAATGTCAAGCTGCCAGTGGTTTAACAAGCAGTTCACAAAATGTCTTAACGTTGGAAAATTGACTCTTGATAGCTTTAGGAGCTGGCTCATATACACACACTTACACTTACTAGCATAGTTCCATGTACACAGTCAATAATCAGTGGTAAGCAATAAAAGAAGCCAGCAAGAAGGAGTGTAGTATAGAAAGATAGGAAGGCAGGAAGCTGAGTGTGAAAATCTCAGTGTTTCAGATTTCCTATAATACAAATAAAGCAGAAGCAGCATAATATTATAGTCTTGTTTCCCATTATTCTTGATGAAGGGCCCCCTTGTTTTTCTCAGGGTCTCTCTCTCTCTCTTATACACACACCATTCTTTGCCAGCTATTTTTCCTCTTTCCTCAGACCCTCCCATCCAGTCACTAAAAATTATCACAGCAGGAGAAAACCCAAAGTAGTGGGCTTTGAGAAAGAGAGCATTTGTATCCGCCACAATTCACACAGCCCCTTCAACAGTCCATTCTACACTGTTTTCATTAATCCAGGCTGGGAAGCTCAAGTCTTAAGGAGTTCAAGCATTTTACATCTCCAGGAGACACCCACCTTGTTGCTTTCCACTGGTGGCTACCCTGACCTGGATATCTCTGCAGCTAATGGTCCTTCAGAGAATTCTTGAAACGGAATTACTAAAATCTCATTTGGCTTTGTGTAAGTTCTTGACATTGGGCAGAGAGAGGTTACTCAGGAACACAGCATTCAATTCCATTTGGACCAGCCTGATAGCTGGAAGGCAGGTGTAACATTTGTTTAGTCTTTCAGTTACTTTATATCACACCCATGATGAAAATGCCCCAGGAATAAACCAAGAATTAGCACATTAATTATAAATAAAGCATTATAGAACAACAGCAATTAACAGTTCAAACTAGTTTTTTAGTGCTATTAATCATGCTGAGCCACTAATAAAAAAAAGTAACAGGAATGAGAGAAGACAGTATAACCAATAAATTGTCTGTCTGTCTGTCTGGATGTCTTCTATCTCCCTACCTACAATCTTAGTTATAGTACTTCAGGGTTGTTTTTTTAATCCTGATTCTGCAACTTTCTACCTCTGAAACGCTATGCAATTAATTTAAATTCTCCAATTTTCTATATTCTCTATAAGGATGATGTCTAATGTACAATAGCAGTGTTGCTAACTTCTGTCTGTATATTGTTCTCTATCTTTGTTTCGGTTCCCATTTCCTCTGACTTGTAATAAAAATGGCATACTTTGAAAATCACATATAATTGTCTACTTCCGTTCGGACGGAAATAGCCAAAACCTGCAGCCTAAGATATTTAGGCTAGGTAAGTGGGTGAATTTTACAACAGTAAACATTTAAAAATAAAGTAAGGATTACTCTCTTCATAGAAGGAAACAGAGAATTATCAAATCTCTCTAGAATTCTTAGAAATAATTCTCTATATATTAATGAATTTATTGGTTCCTTTCTCTACAGCCATTCTAAATATCAGGTTTTTTTCTACCCTTCTCCAAGGCTTTCTACAAAGATATTTCCTCCACAATTAGATAACATCAGCTCCTCAGAGTAACCAGTTCTTACCAGTTTCCTAGTGTTGGTGTCGAGGTTCATATTATTTTGTCTGTTAATGCTCACCACAGTGTGCTATTATATTATGTTCTTGTTTCTCCTTTTTATTCTTTTTGGTAGCTATTACACACTAGAATATTAACTTCTGCCTGGGCAATTTAAGTGTGTAATGATCATCTTTATATCCCCAGAACTTATTATCATTCCTGGTAATAATAACTGCTAGTTGACTGAAGGGAAGAAGAAGAGAATCTAATAAATGATCATTTTTTGATGGAAATCGAAAGTTCATTGTTCTTATGGAAGTAAAGAGTATACCATTTTGCGTATAGATCATACTGATACACCCAAAGCAAATTAATGTACCAAGTAAGAAAGGTCCCAACTCTCCTAGGTCTCTCAAAATTTCAAATATTCAAGCAAATATAATTTCTAGATCATTGCCTAAAATTCATTCTACACATAATTTAGAGAAATTCACCGTGCTCTATTAAGGTCCCACAATTAATATTTCCTTGAGAGGTATATAAGGGTGTTTTATGACCCTAATATAATGTACAGTGCCTATACATTTCTTCATACTCAAATAATAGTAAAAATAATTAATTTGATTTATATTAAATTTTGGAAAAGTTAATTATATACATTAAGTCAATTTGTATTTCACTTAAATCTAGTGGTCTTTTTCTTGACATTAAATAGCCTCCCTGCTTCGAGGGTAGGGAAAGATTAAACAACAACAAAAAATCCTTCCACTTTCACATTTTCAAGTGAAAAAGATCTCTCAGTCACTTGTAACACATCTTAATTGCTTCATTATATTTTTATAGAGCACCTGAATTGCTTGGAAGCAGCTTAATTAAAATGGTGCTTGTTTTATAGTTAATGGAAATGCAAAAAACACATATCCTGCTGCAAATCAATCATATTTTGTCTTGGCTGCAGTCTTAAAGACAGTGTAGACTGGGCAGATTAATAAGGCACCATCAGATTAATTCAGCACCATCAGAATTTAGATGTGTCCATCTTCTTGGACCTCAGCGTCTCATAAACCTTAATGTGATCTTTCCTTGAATCTACTACATCATTTAATGAATTGCAGACCATATTATATTTTGTGGTCTGACTGTATATTCACCAACTTTGTATGTTATGAAAGAAAAGGACTTTTCAATAAAGCAGCGGTTGCCATTAGGCATAATTCTATATTGCATTTGTAGTTAGTTTACCTATTATTTTCAGTAGAAGTAATTGGGAAACTAAGAGACACTTTTGAATCCTAATTCACTGGCAGGCATGTTGTATGGTCTCAATTAAATCATTTAATTTATCTATGCTTATTTCCCTTTTCTAAATAAAATGGACTTCTTCCCTGGAGATATGTAAAATAAGCTTTTTTGTGTGATTGTGATCTATGACTCTTAGAGAGAGAAAGGATAGAGTGCAGAACTTGAGAAGGTCTGTACAGGAAAAAAGGTGCTTGCAGTACCAGTGGGCAGCATCTGCATGGCAATTGCCAGAAACTTCTGAAATGACTAAGCAGCTCACCATAGACTCTTGCAACAGTGCTGGTCTGACCGGCCACTGATATTTTTCTTCCTTACAGTCACAATCACGTTAGAATTTCCAGGCTCTTAAAGGTCTATGCCACAATCTGCCTTGTTTCTCCTATGGGAGTGAAAAATTGGGGGACTTTTTAGAAATTCTTCTTACTTTGACTTTTGTTCCAAACCTAAAACATAGCATTCAGTCATTCACTGGATACTCATTCAATCAGTCAATTCAGTCACTCAGTCCTATCTGACTTTTTGCAACTCCATGGACTTCAACATGCCAGACATGCCTGACTATCACCAACTCCTGGTGTTTACTCAAATTCATGTCCATTGAGTCAGTGATGCCATCCAACCACCTCATCCTCTGTTGTTCCCTTCTGCAACCCTCAATCTTTCTCAGCATCAGGGTCTTTTCCAGTGAGTCAGTTCTTTGGATCAGGTGGCCAAAGTATTGGAGTTTCAGCTTCAGCATCACTCTTTCCAATGAATATTCAGGACTGATTTTCTTTAGGATGAATTAGTTGGATCTCCTTGCTGTCCAAGGGACTCTCAAGAGTCTTCTCCAACACCACAGTTAAAAAGCATCAATACTTCGGTGCTTAGCTTTCTTTATAGTCCAACTCTCACATCCATATATGACTTCTGGAAAAACTATAGATTTGACTAGATGGACCTTTATTGGCAAAGCAATGTCTCTGGTTTTTAATATGCTGTCTAGGTTGGTCATAACTTTTCTTCCAAGGAGCAAGCGTCTTTTAATTTCATGGCTGTAGTCACCATCTGCAGTGATTTAGGAGCCCCCCAAAAATAAAGTCTCTCACTGTTTCCATTGTTTCCCAGTCTATTTGCCATGAAGTGATGGGACCAGATGCTATGATCTTAGTTTTCTGAATGTTGAGTTTTAAGCCATCTGTTTCACTCTGCTCTTTCACTTTCATGAAGAGACTTTTCAGTTCTTCGCTTTGTGCCATAAGGGTTGTGTCATCTGTATATCTGAGGTTATTGATATTTCTCCTGGCAATCTTCATTACAGCTTGTGCTTCATCCAGCCCAGCATTTCTCATGATGTATTCTGCATATAAGTTAAATAAGCAGGGTGACAATATACAGCCTTGACATACTCCTTTCCTGATTTGCAACCAGTCTGTTGTTCCATGTCCAGTTCTAACTATTGCTTCTTGACCTGCATACAGATTTCTCAGGAGGCAGATCAGGTGGTCTGGTATTCCCATCTCTTGAAGAATTTCCCATAGTTTGTTGTGATCCACACAGTCAAATGTTTTGGCGTAGTCAATAAAGCAGATGTTTTTCTGGAACTCTCTTGCTTTTTTGATGATCCAGCAGATGTTGGCAATTTGATCTCTGGTTCTTCTGCCTTTTCTAAATCCAGAAAGTTCATGGTTCATGTACTGTTGAAGCCTGACTTTACTAGTGTTTGAGATGAGTGCAATTGTGCGGTAGTTTGAGCATTCTTTGGCATTGCCTTTCTTTGGGATTGGAATGAAGACTGACCTTTTCCAGTCCTGTGGCCACTGCTGAGTTTTCCAAATTTGCTGGCATATTGAGTGCAGTACTTTCACAGCATCATCTTTCAGGATTTGAAATAGCTCATCTGGAATTCCATCACCTCCACTAGCTTTGTTTGTAGTGATGCTCCAAAGGCCCTCTTGACTTCGCATTCCAGGATGTCTGGCTCTAGGTGAGTGATCACAGCATCATGATTATCTGGGTCATGAAGACCTTTTCTGTATAGTTCTTCTGTGTATTCTTGCCACCTCTTCTTAATATCTTCTGCTTCTGTTAGGTCCATGCCATTTCTGTCCTTTATTGTGCTAGTAACTCAGTTGGTAAAGCATCTGCCTGCAATGTGGGAGACCCTGTTTTGATTCCTGGGTCAGGAAGATCTGCTGGAGAAAGGATAGGCTACCCACTTCAGTATTTTTGGACTTCCCTAGTGCCTCAGTTTGTAAAGAATCCACCTACAATGAGGGAGACCTGGGTTTGATCCCTGGGTTAGGAAGATCCCCTGGAGAATGGAAAGATTACCCACTCCAGTATTCTGGCCTGGAGAATTACATGGACTGTATAGTCCATGGGTTTGCAATGAGTCAGATACAACTGAGCGAGTCATTCAACATCTGCTTACTAAACATTTACTATATTTCTGGCACAATTGACATCAGATTTTATTGTTTTTGACATCAGAGACTAATTATAAAATATAGATATGAAATACAGGATGTAGATAATGTGATCATTAGAGAAAGAAAGAACCTTTGAACATTAATTTATGTATATTTTCAAGGGAAAATTCACAAAATTTTTGACTATGTAGTATTGTGTTATATTTTATGCTACGAATACAGTGATCAGCTGTGATTTACTAAAATACCACTGCACAAGGAAGTTCATAGAGTTATATAAATGTCAGGGCCAGATTAGTAACAACAAACTTTTCCTATAATTAATGCTGAACTTTAAAATACAGTACTTAAAACTGATAGTACCCATCCCCTCCCCTAAATACACCACCCCCACACACACACATAATTTAGTTAACATAAAATAGAATGAAAAGAAATAGAATAAGCTTAAGATACAAAAACACATGTTCCATTGACCAGAATAATCCACCATAATGGAAAAACTACCTCTAATTAGATTAATAACAGTTCTGGTTTGCTGGATTGAATGGTAGCTGCCAAAAATATATTCTCCTATCCCTGGAACTTGCAAATGTGACCTCATTTCAAGAAAGTTTTTGCAGATGTAATTAAGTTAAAGATCTCTAGATGAGATGATGAATTATCTGGGTGAACTCTAAATTAAATAACAAAGTGTCCTTATAAGAGATACACAGAGCAGAAACTCACAGGGAGAAAGAAGAGAAGGCCATGTGGAGAAGGAAGAACAGGGGTTGGAGTGATGCAGTCAGAAGCCAAGGAATGTCTGGAGCTCCCTGAGGCTGGAAAAGTCAAAGAAGAATCTCCCCTAGAGAATGTGGCATTGCGGGTACTCTGACTCTAGACATCTGTCCTCCAGAACTCTATGAGAATAAATTTATCTTGTCTCCAAACTACCAAGTATGTGATAACTTGTTATGACAGTCCTAGGAGGAGGAAATGGCAACCCACTCCAGTGTTCTTGCCTAGAGAATCCTGTGGACAGAGGAGCCTGGTGGGCTGCCGTTTATGGGGTCGCACAGAGTCGGACGCGACTGAAGTGACTTAGCGTGCATGCATGCATTGGAGAAGGAAATGGCAACCCACTCCAGTGTTCTTGCCTAGAGAATCCTGTGGACAGAGGAGCCTGGTGGGCTGCCGTCTATGGGGTCGCACAGAGTCGGATGCGACTGAAGCGACTTAGCAGCAGCATCAGGAAGCTAATACATGTGACAAAATTTTGTCTTTTCACTACACAGTGGAGTGAGCCTGTATGAACCAATCATGTTGTCAATTGATTGGTGTGACTATGAATTTGCCTAGAAAATTTTAGGAGCATGCCAAGAAATCTCAACCTCATACATGATGGGATCATTTTCTTCAGTTTATTTGCTTTTTAATTTCCTTGATTTTATAATATACAAGCTTCAGTGTCCTCCAGATAAAATGAAAAGTAAAATGATAGTTGCTCAGTTGTGCAGAGCTGTTTGACTCTCTGTGATCCCATGGACAGTAGTAGCCCACCAGTTTCCTCTGTCCATGGGATTCTCCAGGCAAGAATACTGGAGTGGATTGCCATTTCCTTCTCCAGGAGATCGTCCCAACCCAGGGATCTAACCTATGTCTCCTGCCTTGGCAGACAGATTCTCTACCACTGAGCCACTGAAAAACCTGTCTTATCCATGATCACATGCTATTTTCTTTTTCTGTTAAATTTTTTGAGAGTACTAAGCACCATGTCTAAAATTTTTTCATTTTTCCATGGCAAAACTTTTTACTCAAAGATATATTCTTTATCTGGCTTTTGCATTTCTGTGGTCACCACCTTATTTTATATTTCAAAATCATTTATTAGTTTCCACTAATGTTTTATTCTGTTCATTGTCTTTGAATAAAGGGCAAAAAGGTACCTATGCTTCCTATTTGGCTCTGAACAGCTTGTATGAATTTTTCATGGGTCCCTCATTTTATTGCCAAAAGCCATCGTCAACTTTCTAAATACATCATACAGTACAATCATTCAATTTTCTCAACAAACTCAGTAAACTGAGTACTGAAAGTGTCATTATTCTCCTTTTTTATTAGATGGGGAAACTGATGCACACAACATCAAGAGATTGATTTAAAGCTTTACACCTTGAGACTACATCAGAGGTAGGACTGGACCTCAGGCCGTTTGTCATAATCCATGTGTTTTGGTGTTTTTTTTGACATGCTGTCATTTCCTTGGAAGACCTCATAATGAAGAGGTACATTACCCATTGCATTCTTTAGAAGTCTAGTGAATAGGAAAACAAAGTGATGAACAATCCCAGCAGAAAAACCTGTCCCTTCTGTGTTGCAGAATTCCTATAGTCCTATCTGGTAACAACTTCTAGGATATCAAAGCCCATCTCCCATAACCTCCTAGGTACACCATTTATATAGCGGCTCCCTCTGTCTTAAGCTTCCCATTCCAGAACCAGACCTAGTTTGCTTTTCATAACCAAAATGTTCAGAAGAACAATTTTCTAAAAAAGAGGAAAATATCTATCTTTCCTGTTCCAACCCCAGTTGTCCCATGAAGATAGAAATCTCTCTCACCCAATAATCAAAGATTGCAGTCCCAACTGCAGCCACGAAGAATGTGGGGAGTGACTGCACCAGCTTTTACAGTCGCTTTTTCTTCTTGTCCTGGCTACAGCTATTTCGACCTTACAATATTCATTCCTATGAGAGTCTGCAGCAGGGGTAGCGAGATGTGTGTGTTTAAATTATCTCATATCCTGAATTTTCAAGTCAGCCTTTTGAAACTAAATTTCACCAAGTGCTGGCGGCTCACCTTTGAAATCTGACACTGCAGGATATCCGTTGCTTTGAAGTTCATTAACAAAACTTTATCCATCACTTAGTCTCTCATGTTCCAAACCTAAGGGATCATTTAGCTCTCATAGATGTCTATAAACTTGAATGAATATTTGCATAACTAGTTATGTAAATACCGATTTCTCAATATTTACAAGGATTCTTAGAGGGGGAGTTTCTAGCTCTTACTGATGTTTATACTTTCTCTACCCTGTTTTGCTTCATGAATAGATAAATGGAGAAAAAAAACTTAAAGTGATCTTGTCATTTTGGCCTCATTTGCTCAAGAAGCTTTGTGCTTGAAATGCTTTCCCTCTCAATAACCTTCTTGAATAACTGCCCATCTTTCAAGGTTAATACAAAGGTTTTCTTCATTATCAGTAATTTCCTATCTTGACTGAACGTAAGAGTTACAAGGTTACACCGTGGGAAAAAAAAAAAATCTCAAGTCCTCTAATCAGAACACCAAAAGGCAGGCATTTTTAATAAACACTTCAAATGAGTCATGACCAAGCACTTTTGGGAAAAGTTGAATCACATGAAATCTGTAAATGCCAGTGAGAAACATTCTCTCCAATAGTTTTATACCTTCTTCAGAATACATTTAACATTCTACTTTAAAATATACTTTTATATGTATAATTTAAGTCTGCAATAAACTGCTCCCCTTTCAGAGTTAGAAACTTGTTTGAGTCAAATTTTGAATTCTCTGTAGGTGAGCATAGTGCTTTGCAAAATCTAAATATCTGTTGAGTTGAATCATTGCATGGACTCTCTGCAAAGTCATCTCTCCGAACTCAACTCAAACAGATTTTCTTAAAAGACAGATTTTAAATGTGTAGGGTAAATTCATATTTTTATTTCTAATATATAAAAACAACATAATGCTTAATATAAATTGAATCCCAATGATATTTTGTTATAAACATTTTAAAGCCTGATATACTAAGTAAACTTTTCTAGTGTTCAATCATTTTTTACAAGTTTTTCTTGATCTTTGATAATAGTCAAAAAGCACCCAATTATAAACTTACCTCTTCTAATATATTAATTAAATAACAGATACCTGAGAATACATTTTATAAAAACCTAAAATGAATGAATGATCACAGAGACTGAAAAACAACCACAAGTTGAGGTTTTTTTTAAAAAATGGATCTTCTAAGGCACAGAACTTGACACATAGCAAATGAAACATACTGTTGACTAAATGCAAAACATAACGCATCAGTCAGGATGCCCAGACAACCAGAACCAGAGCAGCACACTGGAAGTGCAAAGGAATGGGATCTTCAAACAAGCACTCTTCTCAACAATTGTACTGAAAATTAGGGGTCTATTCTGACAATTCAGAAAAGAAAACAAAGAGAAACATGTATGTTCACATTTCAGACTGCACGTAGGGGTTCCTGTGATGATAAGTTCAGGCCATATTATTAAAATGACAAGAGTGATTCATGTCACTGAAATCATACTTTAAAGTTTCTTTAAATTTTAATTTTAGGTTTTAAAATTCATTTCTGTGCCTTTGTCTTTATGTAAACGTCAAACATACAGAAAAGCAGTTTAGCATAGTAGTCAAAACCCTAAATTCTGAGGACCTTCCACAAGGCGCCTAGTCTATATCTATCCCTCTGTAAAAAAAAATTTGATATTAATGCCTAAATCATGGGGTCATTACGAGTTAAGTGTGTTAAATGAATTATAGTGATTATTTCTGTAGAGAACTCAAGTGATGCCAATTGGTAGTAGCAGCTACAAGAAAATAAAAAGTAATATGTTAAGACGACGTAAGTACACATAACAGAGAGCCTTAACCATCTAGCTTAAACGACAGGATGATTTCTTACTATTGTGTCAGCCAACTTAACTGCTCCCCAAAGATGCTTTTTCTAACCATAGGAACCTATGAATATGGCAAAGGGAATTAATATTGCAGACAGAATAATTACAGTTGTTCATCAGCTGTCCTTGAGATGAAGAGATAGTCTGGAGTATCCAGGTAGGCTTATTTTTAATACAAACACCCTTTTAAGTGAAAGAATGAATCAGGGGAGTCACAGTTAAAGAAAAGTGAAAAAAGCAATAGAAGTTAGAATGATGTGATTGCTGACTTTGAAGATGAAAAACAGCCAGCAGTCAGAAAATACGGTAGACCCTCAAGACACTGGAAAAAGTAAGTAAATAGATTCTGCCCTAGAAATTTGAGAAAGTAACGGGGCCTGGCCAACTGCTTGATTTTAGTCCACTGAGACAGATTTTGGACATCTGAGCTCCAAAATTGCAGGATAATAAACTTTGTTGTATTAAGCCATTAAATGGGTGATCATTTCTTACAACCACCATAGGAAACTCTTCAGTTAAGATCATTTCAGGCATTCAGTCGTGTCCCACTCTTTTCAACCCCAGGGACTGGAGTATGCCAGGCTTCCCTGTCCCTCACCAACTCCTGGAATTTACTCAAACTCAAGTAAATTGAGTCAGTGATGCAATCCAACCATCTCATCCTCTGTCATCACCTTCTCCTCCAGCCTTCAATCTTTTCCAGCATCAGGGTCTTTTCCAGTGACTCAGTTCTTCAGATCAGGTGGCCAAAGTATTGGAGTTTCAGCATCAGTCCTTCCAATGAATATTCAGGACTGATTTCCTTTTGGAGAGACTGGTTGGATCTCCTTGCAGTCCAAGGGACTTGCAAGAGTCTTCTCTGACACCACAGTTCAAAAGCATCAATTCTTCAGTGTTCAGCTTTCTTTATACTCTAACTCTCACATCCATACATGACTACTGGAAAAATCATTGCTTTGACTACATGGACCTTTGTTGGCAAAGTAATCTCTCTGCTTCTTAATAAGTTTTCTAGGTTGGTCATAACTTTTCTTCCAAGGAGCAAGCGTCTTTTCATTTCATGACTGCAGTCACCATCTGCAGTAATTTTGGAGCCCCCCCAAATAAAATCTCCCATCTTTCCACTGTTTTCCCATCTATTTGCAATGAAGTGATGGGACCAAATGCCAGGATCTTAGTTTTCTGAATCTTGAGTTTTACGCCAACTTTTTCATTCTCCTTTTTCACTTTCATCAAAAGGCTCTTTAGTTCTTCTTTGCTTTCTGCCATAAAGGTCATATCATCTGTGTATCTGAGGTTATTGATATTTCTCCTGGCAATCTTGATCCCAGCTTTTGCTTCATCCAGCCCAGCATTTCTCATGATTACTCTGCTGCTGCTGCTTCAGTTGTATCCGACTCTGTGCAACCCCATAGACAGCAGCCCACCAGGCTCCCCCGTCCCTGGGATGCTCCAGGCAAGAACCCTGGAGTGGGTTGCCATTTCTTTCTCCAATGCATGAAAGTGAAAAGTGAAAGTGAAGTCACTCAGTCATGTCTGACTCTTAGCGACTCCATGGACTGCAGCCTACCAGGCTCCTCCATCCATGGGATTTTCCAGGCCAGAGTACTGGAGTGGGGTGCCATTGCCTTCTCCAGATTACTCTGCATATAAGTTAAATAAGCAGGGTGACAGTACACAGCCTTGACATACTCCTTTCCCGATTTGGAACCAGTCTGTTGTTCCATGAACAGTTCTAACTATTGCTTCTTGACCTGCATACAGATTTCTCAGGAGGCAGGTCAGGTGGTCTGGTATTCCCATCTCTTGAAGAATTTTCCACAGTTTATTGTGATCCACACAGTCAAAAGTTTTGACATAGTAAATAAAGCAGAAGTCACTTGTTTTTCTGGAACTCTCTTGCTTTTTTGATGATCTAGAAGATGTTGGCAATTTGATCTCTGGTTCCTCTGCCTTTTTTATATCCAGCTTGAACATCTGGAAGTTACAGTTCACGTACTGTTGAAGCCTGGCTTGGAGAATGTTGATCATTACTTTACTAGCATGTGAGATGAATACAACTGTGCATAGTTTAAGCATTCTTTGGCATTGCCTTTCTTTGGGATTGGAATGAAGACTGACTTTTTCCAGTCCTATGGCCACTGCTGAGTTTTCCAAATTTGTTAGCATATTGAGTGCAGCACCTTCACAGCATCATCTGTTAGGATTTGAAATTGCTCAAGTGGAATTCCATCACCTCCACTAGCTTTGTTCATATTGATTCTTCCTTAGGCCCACTTGACTTCACATCCCAGGATGTCTAGGTTAGTGATCACAGCATTGTGATTATCTGGGTCATGAAGATCTTTACTGTACAGTTCTTCTGTGCATTCTCACCACTTCTTCTTAATATCTTCTGCTTCTGTTAGGTCCATACCATTTCTGTCCTTCATTGAGTCCATCTTTGCATGAAAAGTTCCTTTGGTATCTCTAATTTTCTTGAAGAGATCTCTAGTCTTTGCCTTTCTATTGTTTTCCTCTATTTATTTGCATTGATCACTGAGGAAGTCTTTTTATCTCTCTTTGCTATTCTTTGGAACCCTGCATTCAAATGGCTATATCTTTCCTTTTCTCCTTTGCCTTTTGCTTGTCTTCTTTTCATAGCTGTTTGTAAGGCCTTATCAGACAACCATTTCGCCTTTTTGCATTTCTTTTCCTTGGGGATGGTCTTGATCCCTGCATCCTGTACAACATCACAAACCTCCGTCCATAGTTCTTCAGGAACTCTGTCTTGACAATCAGATCTAATCCCTTGAATCTATCGGTCACTACCACTGTAGAGTCATAAGGGATTTGATTTAGGTGATACCTGAATAGTCTAGTGGTTTTCCCTACTTTCTTCAATTTCAGTCTGAATTTGGCAATAAGAAGCTACAGTGATCTGAGCCACATTCAGCTCTGGGTCTTATTTTTGCTGACTGTATAGAACTTCTCCTTCTGGCTGCAAACAATATAATCAATCAGATTTTGGTATAGACCATCTGGTCATGTCCATGTGTTCAGTCTTCTCTTGTGTTGTTGGAAGAGAGTGTTTGCTATGACCAGTGCATTCTCTTGGCAAAACTCTGCTAGCCTTTGCCCTGCTTCATTTTGTACTCCTAGGCCAAATTTAGCTGTTACTCCAGGTATTTCTTGAGTTCCTACTTCTGTTTTCCAGTCCCCCATAATGAAAAGGACATCTTTTTTGGGTGTTAGTTCTAGAAGGTCTTGTAGGTCCATTCAACTTCAGCTTCTTCAGCATTACTGGTCAGGGCATAGACTTGTCTTATTATGATAATGAATGGTTTGCCTTGGAAATGAACAGAGATCATTGTGTCATATTTGAGATTGTGTCCAAGTACTGCATTTTGGACTCTTTCGTTGGCTATGAGGGCTACTCCATTTCTTCTAAGGGATTCCTGCACACAGTAGTAGATATAATGGTCATTTGAGTTAAATTCACCCATTCTTATATCACTCAATACAAGATTCCATAATATTGAGTATACATTGCAGCTCACATCATCATCAGGAACTCAAATTTCTTCCATCTTTTGCTTGGCTATTATCAAGCAAAAGGTGTATATCAAGATGTATAACTAGCACCTCTGACCAATATAAAATGCCTTTGCCAGCTTCCAACTCCCTGACAACTTTGCAGACCTACACAGTGCTGATCTAAGGGCAAATAGATTATGTGTCTCCCTTTTATTTCTGTTTGAGGCTTGTCAGTGTATTTTTGGTATCTTTGTCATAAAGGTTTTATATTCTAATTTTATAAATACACCAATCTTTCTCCCTGTGATTTGTACTTTATCTTGGCCTTATTTGCAAATTTCTACCACAGAGATAATTTCTCTAAAAGGTGTAAATTTTCTTCCTTGGGTCGTACTTTGAAATCAGCTTGAATTTAACTCACGTAACGTGTGAGGAATAGATCTAATTTTTTCATAGATATCTGAGTTTTTTAATGTTACTTATTACAAAGCAACTCCTTTCCTCAGTGACTTGTCATATGCAACCTTTGACTTAAAGTTCTGTTTATAATGTATATAGATTTGGAGGCTCTCAAGTGTGCTGCCAGATCAAATACTATATTCTTGCATATTCTACATTTTCATTGCTATCACCTTGAAAAAATCATTTATATATGGTAAGGCAGTTTCTTTTTCCATCTTCTTTTTAAGAATTTCAACACAATTCCTTCCAAGTGCATTTGAGAATTAATTTGTCAAGTTTTATGAAACATCCTATGGGAACTACTTTTAGAGTTATACTGTGTTTGCAGATTAATTTAGAAAGATGTGTTATCTTTCTGATTTTTTTTAAAAACTAGAAACATCATGTTTCTCCCCACATATTCAGATTAAATTTTACTTTGTATTATTCAAAAATGTTTTTAATTATTTCCATAATTTTGCTCTCTATCTTGACACATTTATTTCTAAGTACCTTATGATTTTTGTTGCATGCATTTTTACATTTTTGAAGCAATTTAAGTTTTCTTTTTAATTTTTATTGGTTATTGCAAGATTATGAAAACACTTTTTATATTTGTATCTAGTGAAATTGACTTCTCGTACTCTGAAAACAAATTTCATATATTCTATGTAAATAATGACAAACTTTTAGTTATCTTTCATCTAAGAAATGAAAGATATTTCTTATTGATTCTTATGCCTCTTACTACTGTTTTTAGACTTACACTATTTAGTGTGATTTTTAGGGAAAATATTAAGGGTAATAGTAGGAAAACTTATCTTGGTAATGATTATAAGGGAAATTCTATAATATCCCTACTAAGTACGACATTTCTCTCTCTTTTTTTGTTTCCTGGTTATCCATTTTCAATTTAAGGAGGTTTATATTTCAAGGATTTTTATGCTCTTGTTTGTGGTTTCAAATCATGCTTGACCAAGATAAATTGTTTTCTACTATATTTTTACTTAAAAATCATTTAGGACAACTTTATCTGTGGGAATCTCATCAGAAAGTTCTTGTATTTGTTTTTTCCAGGTAACCCAGCTAGAAACCACTTTTATATTAATTTCCCAGGTCAAAAAGTTAATCTAAATGCAATTGTCAAATTCATATGAGGGCACACCTGGTGTAAGAATTCTCAAGGAAACAAAATTTTCTTTAATTTTTCACCCAGAGCTTAAGCTGAGGCTTAGAAAGTTCTCTATAGTCTTCATTTGCAGGACATATTTTATCTTGTCTATTCTTTACTTTAAGAGTCCCAGATTTATTTATATACCTCATTCTAACTCTCTGACTTTTGTAGACCTAATGCTTTTACCCCTGTCCTTTTTTTGGCTAAAGTTCAAAACTATAGGTTATTGAGACTGATACATATACCTGAGCAGGTGCAAAGTACATTATTATTACTATATGATTTCTATTTTCTCTTCCTTCTGCGGATTTTCCCTAATTTCCTACATATTTTAATTAATGTTTGTTGCATTTTAAAAGCATATTCAGTGTTTTGAAAAAGGCAATTTTGGAGCTTCCCTAATGGTCCAGTGATTAAGATTTTACTTTTTGATTCCAGGGGTGCAGATCTTAGCTTTCTTGGTTGGGGAGCTAAAATCCCACAGGCCTCATGGCCAAAATCAAAACAAAAACACATAAAACATAAGCAATATGATAACAAGCTCAATAAGGTCTTTAAAATTGGTCCACATCAGGAAAAAAAAAAAAAGGCAATTTTTCACATATCTAGTTCAACATACTTCATAAATGAAAGCCTCATCTCTATCACTTGTTGATAAGCTTAATGGTTTTATATTTATTTAATTATTTATTAATCAATAAAAAGCAAGTTTATTCCTCTTGATGAAATATATCATTCATTACTTGATAAATCTACATGTTCCTGAGTTGTTTTGTCGAGAGAGATACTGGGGCCAAATAACTCAGGTGTCTTCTAAAAGAACATATGCAGTTCAGCATCTAATTATATAGAACTTCAAATTTCAGGGGAAGAAGATGCCAGAGATCAATTCAGCTTCTTTCACAAACACATTTGTGACATCTTTAGTTATGTAACTGTAAGGTCACTAATCAGGCTTCCCTGGTGGCTCAGATGGTATAGAATCTGCCTGCAATGTGGGAAGCTGAGTTTGATATGTAAGTTGGGAAGATACCCTGGAGAAAGGAATGGCTACCCACTCCAGTGTTCTTGCCTGGAGGATTCCATGGACAGAAGAACTAGGCAGACTACAGTCCATGGGATCACAGAATTGGACATGACTGACTAACACTTTCACTTTTCAAGGCCAGTAATTACCCTGGAGTCAGGGCACATCAAAATTTTTTCTGTATATTCAAGAAGGTTATCCTTCCCAATATCAAATATTTTTTTCTGATCAGCCCACTGGGAGATAAAAAGATAAGAGTATTTGCAAAACCTGAGTATAACTCTAAAGTAATGGTGTTATTCTCTCTTAAAAGTACTACCCCAGTGCCTTTGTGGGAATCTGGACCAGTAATGGAATCAACTCAGCAATCAACAAGTATAGTCTTACTGTATCTGTTTTCTTTTTTTTTTTTTTTTTGGTTTTATTTATTTATTTATTTTTTTAAATTTTATTTTATTTTTAAACTTTACATAACTGTATTAGATTTGAGGGGCATTTGTGTGGCAGAATAAAAGTAACTATAGTACAAAATGCAGTTTCTATTTTTGAACTGTTATTAGAATTGATGTGTTTTCTTTTTTTTTCTTCAAAAATGAGGCATCTGAAAGCATGAATACCTGTGTAATGCTTAAGTCTGTAGGATTCTAAAACAATATTTGGTGAAAAAAAAATGGAACCAAGAGATATTTAAGAGACCGTTGAGTGTTTAAACAACTGATTCAAATTTCGAAATGAGATGAGACCTCATTTATATGTCAAGCAGTGAAGTGAGACATACAGGTTAAAATGTATCATCTCATGAATAAGTCAGAAAAGAAAGAAAAGAATTCTTTTCAATGTATATCAGGAAAAAATGAGTATAATAGCAATGAATGAAATAGTAACAAATACAGACTCATACTACTTGAATAGCACTTTCTGAATTATTAAAATTCTCAGACTCTCCTAATTTAACTCTCAAGGGTTTTGTGTATTGTGTTGAAAAAGTACCATTACATTCAATTCTCTGATACATCTTACCCAAGGGCACATGTTGGTAGATTTCTGTCAAATAACTCTACTTAAGCCTAGTAATAAGTATTGGAAAAAGTCACTTTGCAGTGGTCTAAAATTGAAGAGGGGAGCAGTCATTTCTAATCCATCACAAAAGCACATTGGAAAATGTCTCCTGTAAAGTTAGCAAAACTGTGAGTGTAAAGGAGAAATGAGTAAAGAAAAAATAATAAAGCAGGTAACCACTATAGATAAAACTTTTAGCTCTATAAATAATTTTGTTGAATAACTAAGTTCCTATGGAAATCTTCCAAAGAGTATTTAACTGACAGTTCTTCTGAAGTATGACCTAGCATTGCTCCATGTCTAGTAAATACCCTATGGATTATTTAAAATAAAGATATAATATTTCTTAACCAAATTCTAATTGCTGTGTCCATAATATGTTAGGCTTGTATGTACTTAATATTATACTTATTTTTTTTAATTAACATCTATACAAGTGATATATTATTCAACAATATATGTAAACCAAATTATATCATTCAAATTTAAGGCTCTTAGTAGTATTTTACAATCCTTAAACTCTAACAGATTGATATTTCCATAGTGAAATAATTTTAATCTCAAATTTCTGTATTCCAGACACATTTTGCCAAATATATGTTGTCTCATTCAGTACAAGACTCTTCATGACTGTTCGGCTTTGAGGGCAACTTTGTGAATACAAACTGACCCTCTGCTGCTGCTGCTGCTGCTGAATCGCTTCAGTCGTGTCCAACTCTGTGCGACCCCATAGACGGCAGCCCACCAGGTTCCCCGTCCATGGGATTCTCCAGGTAAGAACACTGAAGTGGGTTGCCATTTCCTTCTCCATGCATGAAAGTGAAAAGTGAAAGTGAAGTCGCTCAGTTGTGTCCGACTCTTAGCGACCCCATGGACTGCGGCCTACCAGGCTCTTCTGCTGCTGCTGATGCTAAGTTGCTTCAGTCGTGTCCAACTCTGTGTGACCCCATAGACAGCAGCCCACCAGACTTCCCCACCCCTGGGATTCTCCAGGCAAGAACACTGGAGTGGGTTGCCATTTCCTTCTCCAATGCATGAAAGTAAAAAGTGAAAGTGAAGTCGCTCAGTCGTGTCCGACTCTTAGCAACCCCATGACTGCAGCCTACCAGGCTCTACTTTCTGTTAATTATTTCTGTACTAAATTTTATTTATCTATTAGTGTTATTCTTTTTAAGTTTGCCTGTGTTAATCTCTACTTTTAGTTTTCCTATTCATTCTGTTTTATATGCATATCTTGTGACCAGAGACAGCTTTAATAGCAAACTATAAAATGTCAATTTCAGGAACCTTCCAAAGCTGTGTGACAGATTGTATTTATAATGGTACAGTCATTTTCTTAAAGTCAGCCACAAACTTTTATAAGCATTAGGTCCATCAGATCTGAATTTTACTGCTTGCTAGTAACACATAGCTGGATTTTTAAAACCCAATCTGAAATTATTTATTTTAACAGGTATTTAACATGTTCATTGTAGTTGAGATATTGTCTTATTCTGATCATATTATTTTATAATATTTACTGTATCCTTTTAATATGGCCTCATCCTTTCCTTGTAACTTTTTCTTACTTTCTGTTTGTTTAGTTGCTAAGTCATGTCAGACTCTTTTGCCACCCTGTGGATTGTAGCCCACCAGGTTCCCCGTCCATGGGATTCTCCAGGTAAGAACACTGAAGTGGGTTGCCATTTCCTTCTCCATGCATGAAAGTGAAAAGTGAAAGTGAAGTCGCTCAGTTGTGTCCGACTCTTAGCGACCCCATGGACTGCGGCCTACCAGGCTCTTCTGATGCTGCTGATGCTAAGTTGCTTCAGTCGTGTCCAACTCTGTGTGACCCCATAGACAGCAGCCCACCAGACTTCCCCACCCCTGGGATTCTCCAGGCAAGAACACTGGAGTGGGTTGCCATTTCCTTCTCCAATGCATGAAAGTAAAAAGTGAAAGTGAAGTCGCTCAGTCGTGTCCGACTCTTAGCAACCCCATGACTGCAGCCTACCAGGCTCTACTTTCTGTTAATTATTTCTGTACTAAATTTTATTTATCTATTAGTGTTATTCTTTTTAAGTTTGCCTGTGTTAATCTCTACTTTTAGTTTTCCTATTCATTCTGTTTTATATGCATATCTTGTGACCAGAGACAGCTTTAATAGCAAACTATAAAATGTCAATTTCAGGAACCTTCCAAAGCTGTGTGACAGATTGTATTTATAATGGTACAGTCATTTTCTTAAAGTCAGCCACAAACTTTTATAAGCATTAGGTCCATCAGATCTGAATTTTACTGCTTGCTAGTAACACATAGCTGGATTTTTAAAACCCAATCTGAAATTATTTATTTTAACAGGTATTTAACATGTTCATTGTAGTTGAGATATTGTCTTATTCTGATCATATTATTTTATAATATTTACTGTATCCTTTTAATATGGCCTCATCCTTTCCTTGTAACTTTTTCTTACTTTCTGTTTGTTTAGTTGCTAAGTCATGTCAGACTCTTTTGCCACCCTGTGGATTGTAGCCCACCAGGCTCCTCCGTCCATGGGATATCCCAGGCAAGAATACTGGAGTGGCTTCCCATTTCCTTCTCCAACTTTCTGCTTTATCCATTTTTAAATCAATTGTCCCCTTATTATCATATGGTCAGAGTTCCTTATATATTGTGCGTATAAGTTATGTTAGGTCCATGTTTGCAAACACTTTCATCCAATCTCTATCTTGACTTTTTATTTGCTAATTGTGTCTTATGAAGAACAAACATCTTTAATCTTGATGAAATGAAATTCAACAAACTTTTCTTTTATTATTTATGGTTTTTGTCTTATTTTGAAAAAATCTTTGCCTAACCCAATCACAAAGATTTTCTCTAGTTTTATTCAAAAAGTCTTATAGCTTTAGTTCTTATTAGGGTCAATAATCCATTTCATGTCAATTTTTATATATATTATGAGACGAAGGGAAAGACTCATTTATTTTTGCAGACTTCAGCAAGTAAAAAGGCCTCATAATACAGGAATCAGGTAGACTCCTGTAGAGTAGGAGTAGACTCCAGAGGGATACTGCCTTAGTCAGAGAGCTGAGTTCTAAGAAGTCCATTTTAAACATACTCTCAACAACAACAACAACAACAACAACACTTTAAAACAAACCTCAAAATGATCCAATTGATTCCAAGTAACTGTCAAGTAGGAAAACTAACTGTTCTGAGCCCTCTGTAACCTTTGGAAATTCTTTGCCATCTTTGCCCTGGCCTCAAGTACCTCCATGTTATATATGCAAAAATTAATAGTCAAGCAAAGGCTGGAAGAGACATCTCTTTGGATCTCAAGAACTGAAGATACACTTTCTCCCTGTGAAAGTACCTTCTCTCTGGTATTCTGCTTTGCGAATTCTAGCTTCCTGGACTCCTCATACTCTGAGACTTCTCTTCAATCAAGAGACCTCTGGAATCTGTATTTCCTTACCCTACAGATGCCTGAAAACTGCCTCCAGGAAGTAAACAAGTAGAGTTCATCTTGCTTATATCCAATTACGTAGAGATATACTTCCTGCTCTGTCTGTACAATACCTGAAAACTGATAGTTCTTACATATTGTCTGGTTTTCTTTTTTATAAAGTATGTGTGTGTTGGCAGGAGGAGGGGTTAGTAAATCTGATCCCTGTTGTTCCATAATGGCCACAGCCCAAATATGTCTTGAGCAATGTACAAGGGTGACCATTGTCCAGAGTAAAGCTCACTGAAATGTTTATATTTGGAACACATGTATACCTGTGGCGGATTCATTTTGATATTTGGCAAAACTAATACAATTTTGTAAAGTTTAAAATAAAATAAAATTTAAAAAATAAATAAATAAAAAATAAATAAATAAAAATTAAATGCATTAGTGATCAGGAAATATATTTCTCTTTAAAGAGCCTTACTTTTTACTTATATTTCAGAAAAGTCTTGCCATTCTTTCTAGTTGTTTGCAAATGATTCCTGTATTGACTTGGTTAACAACTTGGAAAGCTTGAGATGCCTGAAATAAGAGGTAAATTCACAATTAAAATTTATTACAAGTATGTAAATGTCACTGTACCTGGCATATAAGCAATTGGTGAATGAAGAAGAAGGATTATTAGAAAGTGGAAGTAGTGAGAGAATTCAGGAAGAAAAGAAGTTAGAATGTCTTATAGCAAATAAGATAATTTGAGGGATAAGCTTCAAAATAATGGGAAAAGGGAATTTAAAGTATTTGCTGTCGTGAAGAGTCAGACACGACTGAGCATCTTCACTTTTACCTTTCGCTTTCATGCATTGGAGAAGGAAATGGCAACCCACTCTAGTGTTCTTGCCTGGATAATCCCAGGGACGGCGGAGCCTGGTGGGCTGCTATCTATGGGGTCACACAGAGTCGGACACGACTGAAGCGACTTAGCAGCAGCAGCAGCAGCCAGCCTACTGATTCTCATTCTAGATTCTTTGCCTTACACCACCCAATTTTTTTTCTTAATAAATCTTTTAATGGGCCATTTACATTAAGTTTTTTTTAGAATGATTATAATTTTATATTGTCCATAGAATAACAATTCTTGCCTGACACAACTGAAATATTTCAATTCAAACAAAGGAATTCAAACTAAGAATAAATAAAGACCATAATAATAAAAACATCTAAAATATCATTTGTTCTAGCTTAAGTATTTAGGGAACTTATTTTTTGGCACAAAGGTACTTATGGAAACTTGGGAAGATTACAATAAGCATCATATATATAAAAAACTGTAGTATGAGAATATAACAAACAAACAAATTAGGTAGAGACATGGATGGACCTAGAGACTATCATACAGAGTGAGTGAAGTAAATCAGAAAGAGAAAAACAAATATCCTATATTAATTTTATACGTGGAATCTGAAAAAACTGGTATAGACAATATTATTTACAATGCAGAAACAGAGACACAGACAGAAAACAAGCATACCAACACCAAGGGGGAAATGGGTGTGGTAGAATAAATTGGGAGACTGGGATTGACATATATACACTACTGATACTATGCATAAAATAACTAATGAGACCCTGCTGTATATCACAGGGATCTCTATCCAGTGCTTTGTGGTAAACTAATGTGTTTAAAAGAAGAGGCATTACTCTACTGACAAAGGTCGGTATAGTCACGGCTATGGTCTTCCCAATGGTCATGTACAGTTATCAGAGCTGGATCATAAAGAAGGTCAAGTGCCAAAGAATTGATGCCTTTGAACTGTGGTGCTGGAGAAGACTCCTGAGAGTCCCTTGAACAGCAAGGAGATCAAAACAGTCAATCTTAAGGGAAATCAACTGTGAATACTCATTGGAAGGACTGATGCTGAAGCTCCATATTTTAGTCACCTGATACGAACAGCGAACTCATTAGAAAAGTCCCTGATGCTGGGAAAGATTAAGGGCAGAAGGAGAAGGGGGCATTAGAGGATGAGATGGCTACATGCCATCACTGATGCAACGGACGTTGAGTTTGAGTAAACTCTGGAAGATAGTGAAGGACAGGAAAGCCTGGCATACATACTGCAGTCCATGGGATCTAAAAGAGTCGGACACAACTGGGTGATTGAACAGCAGCAACAAATGGGAAGGAAATCCAAAAAAAGGGGGGATACATGTGTATATAGAGAGGAGGCACTTTGCAGTACAGTAGAAGCTAGCACAACATTGTAAAGCAACTGTACTCCAATGAAAATAAAATAATAATAACAAAAAAAGAAAACACCACCAATAGTGATGAATGCAAACTAAATCATCCATCAGCCGTTATGAACACATTTGGTCTATATGAGGGAGCCATTCACAGGTAGCCAACTTTTTAAAATCATACTCTGAGAATTCATGTATATTTTGAAAAAATCTCTTTGAAATCTAACTGAATTTCCTCCACGTATTCAAGTTTGTTTAAGACTAATAGAGATAGTATGTTGACAAAGGTCCGTATAGTCATGATTATGGTTTTATGAGGACAGTACAGTTAATATGATTTCTTATTTACTTAGACATTTTGATCCAGCTTGATTGATTTAAATGTTTCAAATACTGAAAGTATGAATGAAGTTGACTGCTAAGGAACAGGATTCCAAAACCACAATATATTCTCCAAAACCACAATATACCATCTCATCCACTGCTGCCCTCTTCTCCTTCTGCCCTTAATCTTTCCCAGCATCAGGGGCTTTTCTAATGAGTTCGCTGTTGCCATCAGATGACCAAAATGCTGGCGCTTCAGCTTTAGCATCAGTCCTTCCAATGTGTATTCACAGTTGATTTCCCTTAAGATTGACTGCTTCAATCTCCTTGTTGTCCAAAGGACTCTCAGGAGTCTTCTCTAACACCATAGATCAAAGGCATCAATTCTTTGGTGCTTGGCCTTCTTTACGGGTCCAGCTCTCACAACTGTACATGACCACTGGGAAGAGCATAGCCGTAACTATACAGACCTTTGTTGGCAGAGTAATGTCTCTGCTTTTCAACACATTTAGGTCACCACAAAGCATTGGATAGACAGAATATATTGAGCCAAGATGACACATGGCTCATGAAAATATTTCATTGATTGTAGCCACAATGCAAAGAGAAACGCTGGATCAAATTGCCAACATCTGCTGAATCATAAAAAAAGCAAGGGAATTTTTAAAAATCTACTTCTGCTTCCCTGATTATACTAAAGCCTTTGACTGTGTGGATCACAACAAACTGGAAAATTCTTAAAGAGATCAGGATACCAGACCACTTTACGTGACTCCTGAGAAATCTGTATGCAGGTCAAGAAGCAACAGCTAAAACTGGACATGGGACAACAGACTGGTTCAAAATTGGGAAAGGAGAACATCAAGGCTGTATATTGTCACCCTGCTTATTTAACTTATATGCAGAGTACATCATGAGAAATACTGGGCAGGATGAATCATAAGCTGGAATCAAGATTGCCAGGAGAAATATCAACAACCTCAGATATGCATGATACTACTATATGGCAGAAAACAAAGAGCCATCAAGTCTCTTGATGAAGGTGAAAGAGGAGAGTGAAAAAACTGGCTTAACAATTAAGCATTCAAAAAACTAAGATTATGGCATCTAGTCGCATCACTTCATGGCAAATAGATTGGGAAACGATAGAAACAGTGACAGATTTTATTTCCTTGGGACTTCCCTGGTGGTTCAGTGTTAGAGAATCTGCCTTCAAATTCAGTATACATAGGTTTGATCCTTAGTCTGGGAAGATTCCACTTGTCATGGAGCAACGAAGTCCCTGTGTCACATGGGCTACTGAGCCTGTGTTCTAGATCTATGAGCCACAAAATGAGAAGCCACACAACAAAAAGCCCACACTCCACAACTAGAGGGTAACCCCCACTTGCTGCAACTCAGGAAAGCCTGCACAGCAATAAAGAACAGCAGAGCCAAAAATAAAAAAAATAATTAAACAGGTAAGTAGAAGAACACGTAGAAATAAATATCCAATGAAAATAATATAAACTCATAAGGAAAATTAGCATCTTAACCACAAGTCACATGTTTCCCATACACTTTGAAAATTATCAGAGTAAATAAACGAAAACAAGTATGACTTAGTAAAATATATTTTTATTGTAACTATTCAGTTCAGTTCAGTTGCTCAGTTGTGTCTGACTCTCTGTGACACCATGGACTGCAGCACGCCAGGCTTCCCTGTCCATCATGAACTCCCAGAGCTTACTCAAACTCATGTCCATCTCATCAGTGATGCCATCTAACCATCTCATCCTCTGTCATCCTTTTCTCCTCCTGCCCTCATTCTTTCCCAGCATCAGGGTCTTTTCCAATGACAGAGTTCTTTGCATCAGGTGGCCAAATTACTGGAGTTTCAGCTTCAGATTCAGTCCTTCCAATGAATATTCAGGACTGATCTCCTTTAGGATTGACTGGTTGGATCTCCTTGCAGTCCAAGGGCCCCTTGAGAGTCTTCTCCAACACCACCGTTCAAAAGCATCAATTCTTCAGTGCTCAGCTTTATTTATAGTCCAACTCTCACACCCATACATGACTATTGGAAAAACCATAGCTTTGACTAGATGGACTTTTTTTGGCAAAGTAATGTCTCTGCTTTTTAATATGCTTTCTAGGTTAAACATAGCTTTTCTTCCAAGGAGCAAGTGTCTTTTAATTTCATGGCTGCAGTCACCATCTGCAGCGATTTTGGAGCCCAAAAAATAAAGCTTGTCACTGTTTCCATTGTTTTCCCAACTATTTGTCATGATGTGATGGGACCAGATGCCATGATCTTAGTTTTCTGGATGTTGAGTTTTATGCCAACTTTTTCACTCTACTCTTTCACTTTCATCAAGAGACTCTTTAGTTCTTCTTCACTTTCTTCCATCTGCATATCTGAGGTCATTGATATTTCTCCTGGCAATCTTGACTCCAGCTTGTGCTTCATCCAGCCCCACATTTCTCATGATGTATTCTGCATAGAAGTTAAATAAGCAAGCTGACAATACACAGCCTTGATGTACTCCTTTCCCGATTTGGAAACAGTCTGTTGTTCCATGTCCAGTTCTAACTGTTGCTTCCTGACCTGCATACAGATGTCTCATGAGGAAGGTCAGGTGGTCTGGTATTCCCATCTCTTTCAGAATTTTCCACAGTTTATTGTGATCCACACAGTCAAAGGCTTTGGCATAGTCAATAAAGCAGAAATAGATGCTTTTCTGGAACTCTCTTGCTTTTTCAATGATCCACCTGATGCTGGCAATTTGATCTCTGGTTCCTCTGCCTTTTCTAAATCCAGCTTGAATATATGGATGTTCACGGTTCACATACTGTTGAAGCCTGGCTTGGAGAATTTTGAGCATTAATTTACAGGCGTGTGAGATGTGTGCAATTGTGCTGTAGTTTGAACATTCTTAGGCATTGCCTTTCTTTGGGATTAGAATGAAGACTGACCTTTTCCAGTCCAGTGGTTATTAGTTTTATACAATTCATATAAAAATTTCCTACTAAAAATCTTCATGGCATAAAAAACCTTTTATGTCATAGTGTCCACGCTTTTTTAAGTAACATCTTTACTATTCTTTTATGTGCAGTATGGTATGGTTACCCAGAATGTCTCTTGATTTCCCTCCATGTCATGTTCTTGCACTTCTGTCTCTGTATCTCTGCTTGGAAAGCCCATCTCAAACTCTTCTCTTTTTTTTGGTGATGTTCCATACAACATTTCAAATCAACCTTAGTGTTCGCTCCCTCTGAAGACTTTCCTCAGACCACAGAACAGATTAGTGTGATCAACCCTATCTTCTGTAGATCATCAGAATTTTAAACAAATCTCTAAGATAGTTCTTCTCAAAACCCTTGTAGTAATTTTTGGATGCTTATTAGCTTTAACAGACTGAGATACAGAGAATATATCTGGTTAAGTTCTATAATCTCAACTAGGAGCACTTTATAAATGAATATTTTGTGAGTAACAGATACAGAGTAAATTGTGGGCTCCTTTATATTAGCTTAATGATGGAGCTCACAGTACAAGTGGGTGAGAATCAATGAAGAGAAAAGCCAAATAGGAGAGAGACAGATTCATGTGAGAACTGATTGCTACAACACCTCAAAGAAAATCATGATTTTAGAAAAATAACCTTATAAAAATATTTCCTTAATCTGAATTAATCTCATAATTAGTTCAGTTCAGTTCAGTTCAGTCACTCAGTCGTGTCCAACTCTTTGGACCCCATGAGTCTCAGCACGCCAGGCCTCCCTGTCCATCACCAACTCCCGGAGTTCACTCAGACTCACATCCATCGAGTCGGTGATGCCATCCAGCCATCTCATCCTCTGTCGTCCCCTTCTCCTCCTGCCCCCAATCCCTCCCAGCATCAGAGTCTTTTCCAATGAGTCAACTCTTTGCATGAGGTGGCCAAAGTACTGGAGTTTCAGCTTCAGCATCATTCCTTCCAAAGAAATCCCAGGGCTGATCTCCTTCAGAATGGACTGGTTGGAGCTCCTTGCAGTCCACGGGACTCTCAAGAGTCTTCTCCAACACCACAGTTCAAAAGCATCAATTCTTCGGCACTCAGCCTTCTTCACAGTCCAACTCTCACATCCATACATGACCACTGGAAAAACCATAGCCTTGACTAGACGGACCTTTGTTGTCAAAGTAATGTCTCTGCTTTTGAATATGCTATCTAATTAGTAGATTCATTTAAAAAATCCACAGGAATATGGTAACATGTTTGGAAATGTTAGTATTACCAGTCTAATCCATATAGACTTCACCTAATGTGAATTATATTTTTAAAGGAAGTCACTTCCCTTAGTTTGCACATTGAAGGCATTTTTATTTTATTACATATGGCCTTCCTTTGTGGTTGTGACAAGCTAACACAGTCCAATTTTCATCCAATTATAGAGTACAGAGAATTTCTCCTAGGAGCTGCTTTTGAAGATTAAAGCATATAAATAATTTTATTAATGCAATTTTATTTTATTATATAACAGCAAAATTCAGCAAACCTAAATGCTTCATGAGTATCAGCATTATCTGAATAAAATTTAATTTACCAATGGTACAATGTGAAAATGCCCTGGTTAGCTGTTGCAAAATGAGCAGGAATGAGTACCCTAACAGTTACTGCTTGCTATGAGTCATCAAAGTTTCACCAGAGATTGAAAAACTAGAAACTCTGGGCTCAGAGGCACCCTTCAATTGTGTCCATTTTGTGTTTTACACACTGGTTATCTGAAACTATATTTAGCCTTACTACAACTCTGTAACCTAAATAAATTGCCACTTTATTTTGTGTAAGTGAGGGAAAGAGACTCAGAGATTTGAAAGTAACTTTCCAGGGTCATGAAACAGAGAAGGGCAGAGCTGGGTCTAGAACTTAGATTATGTGACTCTTGGCTCAGTTCTGTTTCTCCTCTTGAATAATTCTATTTCAGCCCTGGAATGGTTTATTGGAAGCTGTGCTGTCAGGTTCAGAACTGTGAAATAAAAGGGAGTACAAAAGACATAGAGGGAGCTAGAAGAAAATTTTTAAATATCACTCAGATTTGTATTCATACATTGATTCTTGCAAGAAATACTGGACATCTATTTTGAGCCTTTCACTCTTAGTTATAGAAAATTTAGCATTTAACATATGTATTATTTAAAAGATCTCATTTTCAAAAAAACTATGACACATACAAAGAAGTAGGAAAGCCTGGCTGGTGTACAGGGGGAAAATAAATAGTCCATAAAAACTTCCTGAGGTGGCCCTGACATTAGATCTACTAACAAATACTTTAAATCAACTTTTGTAAATATATTCAAAGAACAAAAGAAATATCTATATCAATACAAGGAAACATCAGAGTGATATATCACTAAACAGAGATTATCAGTAAAGAGACATTATTTTAGAAAATAAGCAACAGGAAACTATGGCATTAAGAAGTATACTTATTGAAATGGAAAATTCATTAGATAGGCTCAAAAGCGAATTCGAGCTGGCAGAAGAATCAGAGAACCTGAAGATAAATTAATTGACATTATATAGCCTGAGGAAAAGAAAGAAAAAAGGAGAAGAGAACAGAACCTCAAGGGCCTATAGGACACCATTAAGCAATCAGATATGCTTATAATAGAGCAAAGAAGGGTGACAGAGAATAGAAGTGGGAGGCAAGAAAGAGCATTTGAAGTATAAGAAAAATATTGAAAAAGCTCAACTGTGAAATGGAAAAATTTAGAAATATATACCTAGATACTGCAAAATAAAACCTGAAAAGACAAAGAGAATCCTGAAAGCAGCAAAAGAGAGGACTCGACAAATGCTGTGAGCCACAATAAGATTAACAGCTGATGTATCATCAGAAGCCATGGGACTAGAAGGCAGTGGTATTACATATTCAACGTGCTGTCAATCAGTAATTTTATATTCGGCCAAACCACCCTTCAATTAAGACAAAATTAAGACACACTCAAATAAACAAAGATTAAGTGAATCTGTCTGTAGCAGACCTGTCCTACATGAAATACTAAAATAAGCCCTGGGCTGCCATGAAAGACCACTAGACAATAATCTGATTCCTCCAAAGAAATAAAGAACAATAGTGAAGATAATATAAAGTTATACATAGGTAAATATAAAGGATATTATGTATGTGTTTTTTGTTTGTAAAGCTTTCTTTTCCTGTGGTTTTTATTTTTAATACCATCTTCAGAGCAATAATTATAAAACTGTGCTGATTGGCTTATGTACAAAAATGTAATTCATATGATAATAATAGTCCACAGGATTAAGAAAGAAAGTTACATAGGATGGAAAGAAGGTACATAACATACAACATAGATAGCAAAAATTTCCCCAGATTAAAAGATATATTCAAATTCTAAATTTGCTTTAGTATAATAGGCAGCAGTGATTCAAAATTAATATTTACAATTATGGAGTAATAAAGGTTGGCTCAAAAATATTCTGTTCTCCCTATGTGTAGAACTGTACTTATTTTCTCTCTTTGACTTAGGCAGTCATGTCTCTTTGAATGAGTCTCCAACTGTGACAAAAATGACTTGATTCAGCTCAAGGCTATAATATTATAAACCAGAGTGTGGTTTGTACTCTTTTTTGCCTTCACATTAATGGAAGCATGTGTAGAAACTGAGTCTTCATCAGTGTTGTGTCTCTGGGTGGCCATAATATTCAGAGACCTTAGCTAATACACCTTAGATCTATGCTGGTGGAAAGAGATTTTCATTGAATTTAGCCATTGAATTTGGAGGGTAATTTGTTATTGCCACATGACTAGCCTATTATGACAAACAGTACAAGCAGAATTCATTGCAAAGCCTTTCTCTAGGATTAGTCACTCCATGATTATACCTGTGTTTGACAAAAGATTCAGATATTAATAATTTGAGAAAAAATAATTTTAATTATTCTACATGATCTTTAATAGGTGGCCCCTATGACATCCAAATTTATTATCAAATTTGTTATTCTTTCAAAGAATCTTTTACTCTAACAGGACAATTTATTTTTCTGCTATCTCCTAAAGCAAGGCTATGGTTTTTCCAGTGGTCATGTATGGATGTGAGAGTTGGACTATAAAGAAAGCTGAGTGCTGAAGAATTGATGCTTTTGAACTCAGGTGTTGGAGAAGACTCTTGAGAGTCCCTTGGACTGCAAGGAGATCCAACCAGTCCATCCTAAAGGAAATCAGTCCTGGGTGTTCATTGGAAGGACTGATGCTGAAGCTGAAACTCCAGTACTTTGGACACCTCATACAAAGAGTTGACTCATTGGAAAAGACCCTGATGGTGGGAGGGATTGGGGGCAGAAGGAGAAGGGGACGACAGAGGATGAGATGGCTGGATGGCATCACCGACTCGATGGACATGAGTTTGGGTAAACTCCGGGAGTTGGTGATGGACAGGGAGGCCTGGCGTGCTGTGATTCATGGGGTCACAAAGAGTCGGACATGACCGAGCTACTGTACTGAACTGAATTATAAAAATAATACCTATTTCACTCATTTTTGTGATTTATTTAAAAACAGGTTCTAAATCCTATCTAAATTTGGTCTGTTGGCATCAAAACTGAGTTTGTTTGTTTAGGAAAATGGTTAAGCAGAATCACTTTAGGAAATTAGATTTGCCTCTTAAGCATTATTAGTACAATAAAAACAAGGTATTTTTATAGAGAAATCAGAATATTTTGGTACATGTCTTCAACTCATTAGGATTTCTATTTTGGAAAATATTTACTATGCTGAGTTACAGCTATATTAAATATGGTGAATGAATATCTCCTAAGGGGACAAACTAAATTAAACTGGGAAGAAACCAAATCTAATTGTATTACATCTTTATAATCAAGCAGCAAGAATCCTTAGTCTCTCTTTTCTTTAACGGTAACATTTATACTTTATCATTCTGACTGATAATCTGTATTTTTTTAATAAAAGGAAATAGTAAGTAAAACATTGAAAAATAAAGTACTCTGTTAAAAATTTACTAATTACTTATAATCATTTCTTAATAATTTGCATGATTTTCTTGATAATTCAGTCCCTTTATGTTTTAACAAACATTTATTCAACAAATATTCATTAAGTAGCTAGCTATTGAGAACACAGAGAATACCATATGATCCCTGTTTTCAGGTCTCCCATCTACTTAGGCAGATTAATAAATTAAAGAAATAAGTAGATGAGTAATAGACAAATGGATCGATAATAGATAGTAAAGCTGTATAGGAAGCACTTTTGAAAGAAAAAGCTGGTGAATTTTTCTTTTTTCCCTGGGGAAAATCCAGAAAAATATAATTGGGGAACATTGAGTTTTTGAAATTGAGTAAAGAATGAGAAGACCAGTCTAAGCAAAATACTAGCTAATACTTATTGAGCATCCAATATACATTTATATGTGCAGTAAAACTGAGGAGTAGAGAGGCAGGTAACACAGCAATTTTACACAGCTGGTGAGTGGAAGACTTCGAACTGGAACTCAGGTAATTTAACTTCAGAATCTACATACATTCTAGATAGCACTGCAAATTAGTGGTAACATGAAATCTAATGGGTCATCCTGGGTCATACAATCTGAGATATTTGGGAGCTGATGGTGATGAGACTAGATGTTACTTATGGTTTATTATGAAAGCCCTAAAGTGTTTCACCAAGGAATTTAGATTTAATCCATTAGGAAGTATCAAAAGCTTCTAAGCAGAGAAATTATAAGCTCTGAGGAGGGTGGTTGTTTAACAAAAATAACAACAACCACCTCAAATTTAGAATTTAAAAGTAAGAGACTAGGCACTTATTTAACAGACATCATAGATTCACTGCAGAAAGGAAGTGTGGGTGCACAGCAGTCAGAGTCTGGAATGAGCACAGACTGTGTGACTTCTCTGGTAGCTCAGATGGTAAAGAATCTGCCTGCAATGCAGGAGATCCAGGTTCATTCCCTGGGTGGAGAAGATCCACTGGAGAAAGGAATGGCAACCCACTCCAGTATTCTTGTCTGAGAAATCCTATGGACAGAGGAGCCTGGTGGGCTACAGCCCATGGGGTCACAAAGTCAGTCATGACTGAGTGACTAACACTTCACTTTCAGGGTGTCTGTGTGGGAAGGAGGGCCTGGAATGCCCTAGTCTGCCATCCTGCTGACATTGAGCAACTCACTTTTTAAGTCACAATCGGTTTTAATGTAATATTTACCTAAACACTTCAATATTACCTAGGATAAAGTCTATATCTCAAAATTCTTTAAGGGCTCCTCCTGCCTTTTGGATATAAACTATTCAAGTAGAGATGATGGGGCTGTTCATGATCTAGCCTCCACATAGAATTCCAGGTCCATTTCTTTCTTGAACTTGAACTCTGCAATATAGTCAAGATGGAAGTTTTAACCAACATACTGTTTGGAGTTTCTTAAAGTTCTGGAGAAACCAGGATCAAAGTGCCAGCTAATCAGTTTCCAGGGAGGACCCTCTTCTTACATTGCAGATCGCCATCTTCTCCCCACCTCTTCATATGGTGTGTCTTTAGTGTGTGCACATGGAGAGAAAGAGAGAGATACCCTTCTTTCTTGTAAGATCACTAATCTTATCATGAGGGCCCCACTCTTAGGACCTAATCTTACCCAAGTGCCATCCCAGAGGCCACATCTTCAAATACCATCACATTGGGAGCACAAGTTTCAATATATACACTTTAGGTAGGGAGTCACAAACCAATCTGTAACACACCTCTGTCCCAGTTCTACTTTTCCTTTGCCTAACTAACCTCTTCTCAGTTATTTTTCCAATATATCATTGCCACCAATTCCTAATATTTCCTCTAAAACTCTAATTAAATTTAATTTAGATCTCTTAATTTTACTGTCTATACCTCATCATCTGTCATATTTCATCTTTTTGTCTCTTCTCCATTAACTTCTTCAGATTTCTATACCAGTTTATTTTCTCGTGTGATAACTTGTCCATTAAATTTTCAGTTTGTAATGATTTTTTCTATTTTTAAAATTTTCTTTTCACATTTTGTCTATGTTTTTAAAGGACTTTGATTCATTGTTTATATATTAACTGTCCTTTTCTATCTTCTTAAATATTTTACACATTGTCTATGCCCTTGGGCTTTAGGAAATATCAGTTTATATCTGTCTGATCATTGTCTCTTACAGTAACTTATTTTACTTTAACTTTGGATTTTGAGCTAATATTTGTTTCATCTCAAGCAGAGAAAATGCTGAGGGTCTTTGTTGATGGTGAATTCCTCTAGTGAGGATTTGCATTGGCTCATGCCAAGTGTCCAAGGAGTTCCTATCTCGGGATATATTTAGTTAATTTTATTGACTTTAGGCTCTCTGAGATGCCTTTGTAATGTAAATTTAAGCCCAAAACATTGTTGGTAAAGAGACTAAGTTACAAACTCTCTCAAGTTATTATTATTATTTTATTTTTCCTATCCAGTGCTGTGGCTAAAAAAAAGTTATTATGATCATGTTTCTGTGTTGGACTAAATTTTTTCCTGATTAACATTTTTCTCCTAAGATTCAAAGCTAAATATGAGAATCTGCTCTGTGCCTTTTATCTTGTACCTGCTTAAGACATTGTCACCTTTCATAGTAGTGAAAAATGAAAGTTAGTCACTCAGTTGTGTCCAACTCTTTGTTGACCCCATGGGCTTTAGCCTGCCAGGCTCCTCTGTCCATGAAAATCTCCAGGCAAGAAAGCTGGAGTGGGTTTCCATTTCCTCCTCCAAGGGACCTTCCTGACCCAGAGATTGAACCCCAGTCTCCTGTATTAGGCAGATTCTTTACCATCTGAGCCATCAGGAAAGTAGCTTTTAAAACGACTCTTGGCTTCCTGCCAGGTCAACTACAAATTAGCACTTGCCATGGTGCTTGCCATCTACCTCTCTACAAGGAATAAATCATGTACTTATGCTACTGATTTTGAGCACCCACAGGAGGAGTTCACGGTGGAGAGTGGAAATAAGGCACTCTAGGAAAACTGGTAGGACAGCTCTTCAGAGAGTTAGATGTTCTCAGTCGCTGATTTTATGAGCCCAATTCTGTATCACCTCATATCTAGAAAAGCACTAAAATCCTTCATGGCGATGACTGTTTCTCATGACTAGCAGAAGTTTCATGAGACCAGCAGAAACTTTCTACCAAAAAAAAAAAAAAAGGAGAGAGAAAGTAATGCATGTACTCTCCTTTTACCAAAATCACATATATACTGTCCTTCCCTACTGCCTCTTTGAAGCAATTTATCAGAGCTATCTGAGATGCTGTCTTCTGAACTACAGTCCTCATTTTGGCCCCAAATAAAACTTAACACACAACTCACACATTTTTTTTTAAAGTTGACAGCTATTAGCAAATAACATCAGAGAGCCCAGAATTCCTTCCTGTTACTACTCAAATATTATTTCTTAATTTATGCCCCCAATAATTCCTTGTGTGTGTGTGTGTACCTTCTCTTACATTTTAAGAATGTAACCAGCCCCTCTTCACTCCAGTCCTCTGTTATGCTTAATTATTGTTTACATTAAACTTACAAATCCCACTCCTGATGGGACTCAGACTGATTCACCATCTAATATCTTCTCATAAGATATTTTTGTCTCAATTTACTCATAACTTTGTATTTTAAGTTCATTTTGAAGTCTGTCTTCCCCATACTATGCTAGCTACTTCATAGAAAGTGCCTAATAAATATGTATTAAGTGAAAGAAAGACTGAAAGCACTGCCCAATATTTAACTACATTATGTACAACTGAAAGTTTAATTCTCTAAAATATCCAAGTTCATGTATATATATATATATATATATATATGGTGTGTGTGTGTATTCTTCTCTTTGTATATAAGTGGGTGTTTTCCCTATGTTTTAAAAAGTTTAATCCAAATTAACCAAAGGTATAAAAGGTAAAAATTTTGAATGCAAAGGTGTAGAAACTTAACACTTATATTCTGTCAATGCAACTAGTCTTACTAACATTCAAATTAGGACATTACAAGAACACCCAAGTGGATAAAAAAAATAACTATACTTATACAACATCTTGCTTCTCACTGAAACAAACTTTTAATATTGAGATATTTCATAAAAATCCTCGTTGCAAAAAAAATAGTATAATATAGTTGTGTCATACCTAACTTCATCTAAATAGCTTCTGATTCAGCTCTGTGGCAAAGAAAAATGGCAATAGTAACAGAGGGAGGAAAGAAAATTTAATAAGATCATATGTAGGAGGATGATATTTAGAAAAACAATTGCTGTATTTTTTCCTTAGTTTCCTGTGCCCATGTTCTTCTTTAAAAAAAACAAAAAACAAAAAACAAATCCGCCATCAGTATCTTAAGGGGACAAAACAAAACACAAAGAAAAATGGACTATATATTTTAAAACATTTTTTTCAGGCATAAAATAACAGACTTGGAATAATATGTGATTATTCAAATCAGTATTCCTCATTAATACTATTATACTTCCAAGCTGGAAAACTAGATAGAAATTTCCTGTACTGGCAAACGGGGGAAAAGAGAGTTATACAAATACAGAGTTATACCTCTGTATTTGTGGATGTGAAACCCATGGATACAGAGAGTGTACCACATCATTTTACAAGAGGCTGAGCATCTTTGGATTTTGGTATCCTTAGGAATGAGCAGGAACTAACCTCCTGCAGAAACTAGAGGGACAACTGTCCAGGGAAAGATGTAAGCTTTGAGTCTAGTGGGTCTCTGATAAGAGTCTATGCCGTGTTCTTATCCTGCTGCTGCTGCTGCTAAGTCACTTCAGTCATGTCCAACTCTGTGTGACCCCATAGATGGCAGCCCATCAGGCTCCCCCATCCCTGGGATTCTCCAGGCAAGAACACTGGAGTGGGTTGCCATTTCCTTCTCCAATTCATGAAAGTGAAAAGTGAAAGTGAAGTCGCTCAGTCGTGTCCGACTCTTAGCGACCCCATGGACTGCAGCCTACCAGGCTCCTCCGTCCATGGGATTTTCCAGGCAAGAGTACTGGAGTGGGGTGCCATTGCCTTCTCCGGTTCTTATCCTACCAAATACAAAAATATAGGAATGCCAGGAAACTCATAACCCAAATTGAGATAGTCAACATAGATGTGACAGAAATTTGTAATAAAAAATGAGCTAATTAGAGTCAACTTTAAGTTCAAATCAAGAGCACAATCTTCAAAAATTCTTTAAAATGTGCTTAATTAAATATGGTCAAGGAAATAATATTAAAGGCAAGAAAATCTGCCATTGAAACCTGAAACACCAGTATCTTGTAACTAAGTCTGGAGAAAGAGGCATCTATCAAAAAGAAGGGTGGGTGTCATTATTGGCATACAGAATTTACTGGGATTAAAAACATATAAAACCAACTAGCTTTCTTGAGAAACTTGTACTAGTCAAAGAGCTCAAGGGGATTAAACAGGTTTGTGATTGTTCAAGACAGGTTTTACCCCGATTCCCGTTTCTATAGGGAGGCAACAGCTCTCTCCATATTAGTTTATTCCAACAAAGATAATATATAGAAAAGGTCAGGCAGTAGGTGGGACCAGGAGAAAAGAGATGGATCAATGGAAAAACAACTATGGGGGAACATTGCTGGAACTTCATTACATTCATACAACAAGACTTTAGAATAATTATGGACAAATGACTACTGTATGCCTCCTACTTTACTCTTTCTTAATGGAAGCATTTATAGCAATTAGGTGAAAGTCAAATAACCTAATCCTAAATTTTGAGTCTTTTGCAAACCTTCCTAGTACAGGAATAAATATATTATATATGCTTTAAATGGAGGAAAATGACACTTGTAACCAAAGGTTAATCTATAACAAATTGTATTATTATTTCCAGTTATTTGTTACTTAATTGTAATAGGATTATATATCTCCCCCTAATATCATGTTGCTTCTATTAGCCATCTGTAAAAGGAATATTACTATTTTTTCCCTGTCCCATTGTCATAAGTTTCAGTCATGTGACTTGCTTTGACCAGTGAAATAGAAGAGGTGACAAAAGTCATTCTAATTAGAAACTTTAAGATCCATCTTGTCAGAGAAGGCAATGGCACCCCACCCCAGTACTCTTGCCTGGAAAATCCCATGGACGGAGGAGCCTGGTAGGCTACAGTCCATGGGGTCGCGAAGAGTCAGACATGACTAAGCGACTTTACTTTCACTTTTCACTTTCATGCATTGGAGAAGGAAATGGCAACCCACTCCAGTATTCTTGCCTGGAGAATCCCAGGGACAGAGGAGCCTGTTGGGCCGCCGTCTATGGGGTCGCACAAAGTTGGACATGACTGATGCGACTTAGCAGCAGCAGCAGCAGCAAGATCCATCTTGTGATCCTTCTAGCCCTTCTGCATTTCACTTCATGTCTCCTAAAAGAGCATGTCCAGATTCAGCTGGATCCTAGAATACAAAAAGACTCCCTGAAAGACGGCTGACTGAATAAAATTGGCATCACTTTCAACCCAGAGTATGAAAAAGTATTAGAGAGTCTATAATCTTTATATACTAGCAAATTGGAGAAATCTAACAATTTTAATCCCAAGCACACATAGTGCTTTTTATCCCTGATATATTTCTTAATCTATGAATCTTTATTGAACTTTAAATACTTTCAGATTAGAAGCTTCCATGGGGGACCATAAGTGTTCAGTAGTATTTCTTATATTTTCCTGAATGGTACATGACAGTGTATCCAGATCAATAAATGTCTGAAAAGACTCTGATGCTGGGAAGGATTGGGGACAGGAGGAGAAGGGGATGACAGAGGATGAGATGGCTGGATGGCATCACTGACTCGATGGACATGAGTCTGAGTGAACTCCAGGAGTTGGTGATGGACAGGGAGGCCTGGCGTGCTGCGATTCATGGGGTCTCAAAGAGTCGGACACGACTGAGCGACTGAACTGAACTGAACTGAAGGCTTCTGTGAAGTGCTTAAGAGTTTAGGACAAAACTAAGGTATCAAGTACACAATCTTAGAGTTAATGATCTCCTATTTAACACTCAGAGGAAGAGTAAAGTGTCAAAATGGGACTAATTTCCTAAAAGGATTGAGGAACAGTAATCAAGGATAGTATTCTAGGAGGCAACAAAACCATTTTTAAAGTAAATTGCAAATTGTTAAGATGAGTTCTAAGTAGGAAAAGTCAATAGACATTGGTAACATGCTGAGATTCTGTAGGAATGACATTGAGTCACTAAGAATTTTGTGAATAAAGCCTGCTGATTTAGGTCAACATTGAGAAACTACTGGGAAAAAAAAACACAATAAAGATGATAATCTTTAAAATCTTTATTCTTCCACTGCATGAGAACTGATCATCATAGTTGCCCACTTACAAGGAAGAAAGGAACTCAAAGATTAGCACTTGAATTTTCATCACACCTTTCTGAAACTGGTAATAAGGAATGTGTAATGTTTAGTCATCATAGAAACTGACTTATATATGCATGACAATTTCCCCAAAGTTGATAATTTACTAAAAAGTGGCTATTCCCAAAACATGTGAAGTAGTTATTTTTTTAATGCAAATTTATTTTGAAACACTGTGTATTGAGCAACAATACATTTTAACCTAAATTTTCCAATTCATATACTTCATACCATAACATAACATTTGCTAAGAAAACAAACAGAAAAATAGGTGTTTAGATAAAAGAAATTGGCAAAGTATTGAATATGTTGATAATTTATCTTTTAATTTAATGCTATCTTTCTTCCTATTAGAGCATGAGCCCTATCAGGCCAAGTGTTATGCCTTTTTTATTTATTTATTTTTTATGTTACAATACAGCACTATTTCTAGAACAGAGGGGGTTGCATGAAGTACATATAAACATATAATACATATGTATATACATATAGCAAATGCTGCATGACTGAATTGATGAACTTAAGAGTAAACAAAGCTCAATAATCTTGCCTTGATCACCCTTCTGTAAGTAAGATACACATATTAACCCAAGGAAGCTGCTTCTTCATTTTCTCTTTAACTGTTATTGAAGCATTGAACTTTAGAGTAGTGAGTATATTTTGAGGTATTTCCCTAATATATTTTGCTTCTATGAATAATTTTTTATGTGAGTTCAACTAGTATAATTATGACCACTCTTGAAATTCATATAGTAGAAAAGTGGGAGAAGTATAATTTAGCTCTTATGAAGTATTTATTAAAAAATACTGTACCAGGAACATAATACTAATGGGCCATGGCAGCTTGAATAATTCAATAGCATGACACTTTTTTAAGGTAGCACAAAAGTGGTTTCTAATATCCTATTTTTGTTTATTTCCAAGCTAATATATTTATTGTCTCCAGAGAAGGGAGAAACACCTGTGGAAGTTGGAAAATTTTTACTTACAAAAAAAAAAAAGAGAGAGAGATATTGCTCTGTCTTCCATAAAGTCCATAAAGGTCCATATGTTGAAATACTTTTATAAAGCAGGTCATAGGCAGAAGCATAGTGAATATTATAATGGTAGGTGACTGAGATAGCAGATATTGCAAGGCAGAACCAGAAAACATTGCTATGAAGCTCTGATGCAATGTACAATGCCTGCTAGTGTCTAAGCCTGAGCTAGTATTTTCCTTTTAATGGATCTAGTAAGTATCCTGTCCAATCTATTTCAAGTTAGAAATAGTTTTGCTAAAGAGAGATACTGTATAACAATGGAAAAACCAGGATTGGGAATAAAGACTTGGAGGTAGGAAGAAGGAACAGAACTAAAATTTGTTTAATAACTGGCCACATGTCAAGCACCATGACAAATGTTATCTAATTCAACTTAATTCCTCCCAATAACCTAGAGACAAATGTAGTTCACCTTAAAAAATAGGAAACAGGTTTGGAGAGATGATGGAAACTACCAGACATCACACAGCTGTCCTGTTGCTGTGCCAATAAATGCATGCCTGTCTTATGCCAGGTTCCAAACTCTTCCTGCTTCTGCAGCTAATGAGCTCCATGAACTTCTGTGAGTTACATTCCCGAGGTCTATACTCTGGTTTTCTCTTCTGTTATATTTAGATAATACTATTTATTGTTATATTACATTGTTGTAATAGTATTATGTATTTAGCTAATGGCTACTGACCTGGGGTTTCCCAGGTACCTCAATGGTAAAGAATCCATCGGCCAATGCAGGAACCATAGGAGATGCAGGTTCAATCCCTGGGTGGGGAAGATCCCCTGGAGGAGGAAATGGCAACCGACTCGAGTATTCTTGCCAGGTTAATCCCATGAACAGAGGAGCCTGGCAGGCTACAGTCTACGGGGTTGCAGAGTCAGACATGACAGAGCACACACACATGATGACAACTGACCTGGGAGCTTTAAGAATTGTTTTGATAATACTGAGATAAGGTATTTTTAACAAAGAGAAGCACTATGCAATGTAACTTATTTATAACTTTCAGTGAATTTACCCACAGTGGAAAGAGAGCCAGCATACTAACACACTTGGCTTCTCTGTCTCCTCACCTCTCATTTAGCACATGTGAAAACACAATCTGACTTGGCCATCATTTGCGGTAAAGCTAAAAAGTGATTCTATATCATTCTAGAATGTAAGAAGGGGGGAGGTTATTTTTTTCTTCTTTTTCTGAAATTCATAATTGCCATTCCTGTTGACTCATCTTCTAGCTTCAACTAGTAATTCACGTACATAAGCCCTTTGAAAATGTCCTATTTTGGATGTGACATGATTTTGTAACCTGATCAGTATCTTTTAAAGTAGTTTTATTTAGTCACGTAAATCTTAGGTTTTACAAACAGGTTCAGCCCTGGCATTAGAAAAACAGAAAATGTCTGAGAACATATAAGTAACTGCACAATTGTATGCTTGTTTGTTTGTTTTCCAGGCACTAAACTTTAATGTATGATAGCAACAAGATATACTTGCAATCTTTGGAAACAGATGAAAGATTAAATATATGGTTATTAAAATATCCACTTATTGTTCTCTAGGACAATATATTTTCCTGAATTTGGGCTTATTATGGTGATTAATGTGATAGTTAAGTACACTAAGTGGCAAAAAAAAAATGTACAAGTTCAGTAGGCAACATCTTGTATACATGAAATCTCAAGGAAAGCTTGCCATATAAAAACACACCCTTGCCCATAAATACATTTGGAAGTTCTTACTAATCTCAGAATAAAATAGCAAGTAGCACTGCTTTCCTGTGTACTCGCTGATACTAAGACAGGATATTTACTTATCAGGAGAGTTATTTTTCTTTCGGATATTTCAAAAATATTTCCTATTTCTTTTGGTTAAGTTGAAGTAAAGGAAATGTCCTAATTACTGTTGCATTCTTGGAGCTTTGATAAGTACTTAGTGGTTCAGGTTGATGTGACTGGGCTGTCTGCACTCATTTTCCTCTACTTTATTGTGATTGTAAGAAATATTTGTTTTTTTTGTCCATGATATCTGACACAAAGCACCTAACTCTTGGAATTTCCTAAGTGCTAGGAGCAATCAAGGTATTAACAGCTTCAGTTATGTTAATAAGGTGAATTTCAGAAAGCCCTGAAGGATGGGGGAGACAAACAAATGATGAGAAGATTGGAACTTTCAGTCCCACCCCTCCTGACCTCTAGGTATGGGTGAGGGGCTAGAGGTTGGATCAGCAGCCAATGGCCAGTGATGGAATCAACCATGCCTATGTAATGAAGTCTCTATAAAAACCCAAAAGGACTTTGTTCAGAGAGCTTCTGGATTGGTGAGCATGTAGAGATGTGGGGAGAATGGCACAAGAGAAAACGAATGGAAGCTCTGTGCCCTTTCCCACATCCCTGGCCCATGCATTTCTTCCAACAGGCTCGTCCTGAATTATATTCCTTTGTAATAACCAGTGATCCAGCAAGTATACTGTTTCTCTGAGTTCTGTGAGCTGCTCTGGCAAATTAATTGAATCCAAGGAGAGGGTACTGAAAACCTCTGATTTTTAGCTGGGTATCATAAGCATAGGTGATAACCTGGACTTGTGCCTAGAGGAAGAAGGAGGGCAGTCTTGTAGGTCTGTGCCCTTAACCTATGTCATCGGATGCTATCTCTGGGTAGACAGTGGCAGAATTGAGTTAAATTGTAGGACATCCAGCAGGTGGTCAGAACTTTGTTGTGGGTAGTGGGGGGGAACCTCCCCTGCATTGGAACTGGTACCAGAACCCCCTTTTAGGTATATATCCTAAAGTGAGTCTCATGCCTATGTGTAATAAGTACTTAGTCCTGTTATAGCCAAATGCTCTGGAAAACAAACTCAGTCAGAAGGACAGCGTGGATAGTGGAGTGCAGTTTATTACACCGGCAGGTCTGAGGAAGGTTTCCTCTTTAGTCAGGGACCCCGACTGACTTTTGTGAAAACCTTATATACCTTAAGTGTACATGCTCAAGCCCCCATCCCCAAATTCCTTAAACCTAGCCTGGAAAATGTTAAAGAGAGATACAATCAGGTTATAGCCATGATTCATAACTAGAAGGGTCAGTGGGTTATACTTTGTAGCCTACACCAGTGGGTGCCATAAAGATTACAAAGGTGATTGCCTACTGCTGCTGCCGCTGCTAAGTCACTTCAGTCATGTCCCACTCTGTGCGACCCCAGAGACGGCAGCCCACCAGGCCCCTCTGTCTCTGGGATTCTCCAGGCAAGAACACTGGAGTGGGTTGCCATTTCCTTCTCCAGTGCATGAAAGTGAAAAGTGAAAGTGAAATCGCTCAGTCGTGTCTGACTCTTCACGACCCCACGGACTGCAGCCTACCAGGCTCCTCCGTCCATGGGATTTTCCAGGCAAGAGTACTGGAGTGGGGTGCCATTGCCTTCTCCAGTGATTGACTACATAGGGGATTATTACATTCTTTCTGGCAATGGGAAATCTTGGTATGGAATCTGGTGTTTATCAGTCCGGGAGGCCTGTTCTGCCTTAGGTATGATATCTTCATGGCTACCAGGCACAGTCCAAATTTCACTGAAAAGGCAAGCAGGCGTATAGTCCAAAGTTCACTGTGAATGTAAAGTGGAGTATCCTTCTTTTTCAGGATGGAGTCAGCTTGGCCTGTTCCTTTCCTCCTTCAGTCCCAGAGAAATTAGTCACAGTCCCTTTCAAGATTCTCTTGATATTCCGATTTCTGATGATGCATGAGTTTGAAGGCCCAGGTTAGGTGCTACTTAAATACCATTCATAGAATCATAGAATTTTAGATTCTTAGGGAATTATATAAACATCACCTTGTCTATCAATGCGTCAAAGTTTAATGTTTCCCATACTCCCTTTGGGATTTCCCCTTTATCCCTGAATCGTCTTTACCACTGTGTACAAATATTTTTTGATAAATTATTTATTTTAAATGAATGAATATATATATACATAATTAAAATAACTATATCAAAGATATAATAAAATTTTAACTCACTTAAGATAAATCAACATTAAAATAAACTATATATGTATATAAAATTAAACTAGTTTATATATATATATGTATATATACCTATATACATATACAAACTCTGTAAGTCATCTTTGTTGTAGCAGTAGGATATTCACACTTCAAATAGTAATTTTCTTGAAAACTACTCAGTGATTTTCTCGAAAACCTCTCATCCTGTCCTCCATAGTAGGACATCTCTGAGAACAAATAGAAGCAAATACCTGTATCCCTATAGGATTTATTTATTGATCATAGGTCTATGAGGCTAAATAGAGGAGGTTAAATATTTCTTCCAGGTAATATCTTTTAAATATAGATTTAAATGGAGTCTTAGAAAATTATAAGATTGTTTAAAACAAATTCATTTGTGGGTAAGCTATGAAAAGGTATACTCAAGTAAACATAAAAGCATTGTCTCTAGCCAGGGATCAAAGATCAAGCTGATTGGTGACAGAATTGGTCACAGAGTGGCATAGCTTTTGGAATGAATAACTAAAGTTTGGTATCACACTCAGTAAGAAAGCCTTGATAACTTTTACAACACTGTAAAAAGAGTACATTTTTTGCAAAATGCTACTCATGAGCTAGTCTCATAAACAAGGAACATGTTTAAGATCTCAGATCTTTTTCTTTCCTTCCTATTTCAGTCCCTATTCCAAAATATCTTTTTTCTAATTATGATTATTATTATTTTTTAAGAAATGGCACTTACAGAACAATGGCTCCTGGCCAGTTAGGCTCATTTCAGATGGACAGATTTTCAGCACATTCACTTCACACTGTAACTTTTTTCTTCCTAAGCTTGCAATGAAGATGTCTACTGAAGAGCCTGTGAATAAGCCTGCAGTGATGTGAGGGTCTAGGATGAGAGAATCTATAGACCCTTACCTCTATAGCTACAATCTTGACAGGCCTCTCTTGCAACACTTTCCTGCATGTTCACTATCCTTCAAAATCCTTCATCCTCTAAGCCTATCAAATGCATGAATACACATACTTATTAAGTTGACTATAGATATAAAAATACAATTTCATAAATTTCATAAAAAGATCAATTTTCTTGGAATCTTCATTCATAAAGAATCAACATCAAAAGGCCTCTATATTACCTAATGTTGGTGACAGATGCTTAGTAATGGTTTCATATGTCTCCACTTATCCTTGTTTATTATAAGTCTGTAATTCAGATTCCATAGTTGTATTCTTATTTAAACACAAACGCACAGGCATGCACATAACAATAGAGCATAATGGCAATGAATGCTTGCCCAGTGTATGTGAACCACACAATTGTCATGGTTGCTTGGCAACCACTGACAGGTACCGTATACTGGAGAGCAAGGGATACAAAGCAATGAGTGAAAGACTTATCATCTGCTCTGATTTCAGATGGAAGGGAACTGTCTTAAAAGCAAAAATGACTCCTTTGGATTATAAAAGACAAACAGAAGGAAAAAAAATTTATTTGCCTGTTTTTTTTAAGTTAAGCTAAATAAACAGATGTATTGTTACAGGATAGTAAGTTGTTTCATGAAGAAATAGCTGATTATTGGTCAATAGGAAAGATGGATGTACCCAACAAATTAGCTGTTGAGTGTACTCTCATTGTGGTAAGGTGAACTTCTGATACTGCTTTGCATACATATCTATTTTCCTTCTTATTCCCAGATCAAAGAAATTCTTATTAGAGTTGAATTTTTAGCGTGGATCTTTTAAATGGGCTTCCCTGGTAGGGGGATGGGCTCAGCGGTTAAGAATCCGCCTGCAGTGCAGGAGTCACAGGTTTCATCCCTGAGTTAGGAGGATCCCCTGGAGGAGGGCATGGCAGCCCACCCCAGTATTCTTGCCTGGAGAATCCCATAGACAGAGGAATCTGGCAGGCTGCAGTTCATAGGGTCGCAAAGAGTCGGACATGACTGAAGCAACTTTGCACACTGCACACACACACCCTGGTGGCTCAGCTGGTAAGGAATTTGCCTGCAATGCGGGAGACCTGGGTTCGATCCCTGGATTGGAAAGATTCCCTGGAGAAGAGAAAGGCTATCCACTCCAGTATTCTGGCCTGGAGAAATTCATGGACTGTATAGTCCATGGGGTCTCAAAGAGTCAGACGTGACTGAGCGACTTTCACTTTCGCTTTCAAATGTCAGTCAAAGGAAAAACTTGCTTCTTTAAAACACTGCATTTTTCTCTCCACAGTGTCTATCATATAGTTGGCTAATATTTTAAATACGGGCTTCCCTTGTAGCTCAGATAACAAAGAATCTGCCTGTAATGAAAGTGATCTGGGTTTAGTCCCTGGGTTGGGAAGATCCCCTGGAGAAGGGAATGGCAACCCACTCCAGTATTCTTGCCTAGAGAATTCCATGGACAGAGCTTGGGGTTGCAAAGAGTCAGACACAACTAACTAACATACACACAAGTATGTTAAACCTAGATTCTAAAGGAAATGAGCATAGATTCAGTCATTACTCTTGGTAAAAATTCTTAGTTTTGTCTTCCCTGAGTCACAAAATTTAACATCTTACTGATGTGGCTATTTTCCATAACATGCATTGATATCTCCACTCATACTTTTTGTACCTTTTAGTTTCAGAATATGTGTTTCCTCCCAAATAGTCACCTTTTGTTCTTCGGGTAAGATAAGTCAAATATATCTTACTCAGACCTCTATAGAAAAATAATTTTGTTTTTTTCAAACATGCTACTATCAAATGTTGGCTTTCCTGGTAGCTCAGCTGGTAAAGAATCTGTCTGCAATGCAGGAGACCTGGGTTCAATCCCTGGGTTGGGGTTTTTAGACAGGGATATTTGTAGACAGGATGGTCTCTGAGGAGCTGATGGGTAAGTATCAATAGAAACCTGAAATATGTGAAGGAGAGAATTGTGCCAGGAGTTTTGAGCATTCCAGAGAGAAGGAGCAGCCAGGCATTGAGGTCCTAGTCCAGGGACCAACCTTGAGAGGTGGAACAGCAGCGGAAGTCACTGTGGCTGGAGTATATGTATACAGGGAAAGAGGGCATGTGAAGCAGAAGTGTGAAGTGTAGGGATAAGTGGTGGGCTATAGAGCTGGGAAATGGAAGTGTGAAGCTCCTGTGTCCACAGGACTGAATCTTGTAGGTGGGGCTCACCAGCGCCCAGAGGTTTTGGCCTTGCCACGGGCAGTTGAACTGCAAGCCTGACATCTGGCAGCCTGCCTTAGTGCTAGCCCTGCCACTCAAGTTTACTCCAGCTTCCCTGCACATCATCTCAATTAATCTTGAAAATCAGTGCTCTAACGTTTAACTTTTTTAGAAGCAGATGAAAAGTGTGTTTGATGATGATACAGTTTTTAACAGCTTTATTGAGTTCACATACCAGTAGCTTTTAGCATAGAGTTATGCACGCTTCCCTGGTGGCTCAGATGGTGAAGAGTCTGCCTGCAATGCGGGAGACTCAGGTTCAATCCGTGGGTCAGAAAAATCCCTTAGAGGAGGAATTGGCAACCCACTCCAGGATTCTTGCCTGGGAAATCCCATGGACAGAGGAGCCTGGTGGACTACAGTCCATGGGTCACACAGAGTCGGACACAACTGAGTGACTTAACACCACACTGATGAATGTTACCAGAGATATGAAACAAGATATCTGAGTAAATTTCATACCTAACATCCTCAAACTGTATATATATATATATCAAAATTAAAATGCTTATACATTTGAAATTTTTAGTCCCATTACTGATATTTTAAATTACCATCATAATTCTTTCAGTTGTAGGAAATATCATGAGTTACATTTTAAAAAACAATTAATGCATATATATGGAATTTAGAAAGATGGTAATGACAACCCTGTATGCGAGACAGCAAAAGAGACACAGATATATAGAACAGTCTTTTGGACTCTGTGGGAGAGGGAGGGGGAGGATGATTTGGAAGAATGGCATTAAAACATGTACAATATCATATAAGAAACGAATCGCCAGTCTAGGTTCGATGCAGGATACAGGAAGCTTGGGGCTGGTGCACTGGGATGACCCAGAGGGATGGTATGGGGAAGGAGGTGGGAGGGGGGTTCAGGATGGGGAACACATGTACACTCGTGTTGGATGCATGTTGATGTATGGCAAAACCAATACAATATTGCAAAGTAAAAAAAAAATAAAAATAACAAAAAAATTAAAAAAAAAAAACAATTAGGTAAAGCAGATGAAAAAGCCAATGAAAGAGCAAACTTTACATGTGCTGCCTTGGGTCTAAGAGAAGTGGAGATTAAACTGATGGAGAGAGGCAGTAATCTTTTCCTTATTCTCCAATTCCTATTGGCTTTCCCATGATAAGTTAGAGAAAACAGATGATTCTAAAAGATGCTTTCATTTAACAAACATTAAGTATTTCCTACCTCTTAGTACTAACTTCCTTTTCTAAATAAGAAAGCAGGACCATAGATAGGTTAAATATTTTGACCATAAGAAAATGCTGGCCAATGATAGTGCACAGAAAAAATGAAGTCTCTCAATCTGAAACCTATTTAATCTCTGAACTCATTGCCTCTTGGGATCCTTTAGCTCACCTGAGTGTTCAGTTAAAGGGGTCACAATATCTCTCTGTGATACCAGCTACCTGACCATAAGATGGGCTTTCTGGTGGCTCAGATGGTAAAGAATCTGCCTGCAATACAGGAGACACTAGTTTGATCCCTGGGTTGGGAAGATCCCCTGGAGAAGGGAATGGCTACCCACTCCAGTACTCTTGCCTGGGGAATCCCCTGGACCGAAGACCCTGGCAAATTACAGTCCATGGGGTTGCAAAGAGTCAGACACAACTGCAACTAATGCTTCTTTTTTTTTTTTAACCATCATATACTATAGGAAACTAAAATTACCAGTTCCAACATTCATGAGACATTTCTGGGAATTAATCTGCATTTACAACCCACATTTGTGAGTTCACCTACAGTGTAATGAGCTGACCTTACCTCTTCATCATGGTCATCATGGTCAACAAAAGAGTCCAAAACGCAGTACTTGGATGCAATCTCAAAAACAACAGAATGATCTCTGTTCGTTTCCAAGGCAAATCATTCAATATCACAGTAATCCAAGTCTATGCCCCAACCAGTAACGCTGAAGAAGCTGAAGTTGAACGGTTCTATGAAGACCTACAAGACCTTTTAGAACTAACACCCAAAAAAGATGTCCTTTTCATTATAGGGGACTGGAATGCAAAAGTAGGAAGTCAAGAAACACCTGGAGTAACAGGCAAATTTGGCCTTGGAATACAGAATGAAGCAGGGCAAAGACTAATAGAGTTTTGCCAAGAAAATGCACTGGTCATAACAAACACCGTCTTCCAACAACACAAGAGAAGACTCTATACATGGACATCACCAGATGGTCAACACCAAAATCAGACTGATTATATTCTTTGCAGCCAAAGATGGAGAAGCTCTATACAGTCGGCAAAAACAAGACCAGGAGCTGACTGTGGCTCAGACCATGAACTCCTTATTGCCAAATTAGACTTAAATTGAAGAAAGTAGGGAAAACCACTAGGCCATTCAGGTATGAGCTAAATCAAATCCCTTATGATTATACTGTGGAAGTGAGAAATAGATTTAAGGGCCTAGATCAGATAGATAGTGTGCCTGATGAACTATGGAATGAGGTTCGTGACATTGTACAGGAGACAGGGATCAAGGCCATCCCCATGGAAAAGAAAGGCAAAAAAGCAAAATGGCTGTCTGGGGAGGCCTTATAAATAGCTGTGAAAAGAAGAGAAGCAAAAAGCAAAGGAAAAAAGGAAAGATATAAACATCTGAATGCAGAGTTCCAAAGAATAGTAAGAAGAGCTAAGAAAGCCTTCTTCAGCGATCAATGCAAAGAAATAGAGGAAAACAACAGATTGGGAAAGACTAGGGATCTCTTCAAGAAAATCAGAGATACCAAAGGAACATTTCACGCAAAGATGAGCTCGATAAAGAACAGAAATGGTATGGACCTAACAGAAGCAGAAGATATTAAGAAGAGATGGCAAGAATACACAGAAGAACTGTACAAAAAAGATCTTCATGACCCAGATAATCACGATGGTGTGATCACTCATCTAGAGCCAGATATCCTGGAATGTGAAGTTAAGTGGGCCTTAGAAAGCATTAATATGAACAAAGCTAGTGGAGGTGATGGAATTCCAGTTGAGCTATTCCAAATCCTGAAAGATGATGCTGTGAAAGTGCTGCACTCAATTGCCAGCAAATTTGGAAAACTCAGCAGTGGCCACAGGACTGGAAAAGGTCAGTTTTCATTCCAATCCCAAAGAAAGGCAATGCCAAAGAATGCTCAAACTATCGCACAATTGCACTCATCTCACACGCTAGTAAAGTAATGCTCAAAATTCTCCAAGCCAGGCTTCAGAAACATGTGAACTGTGAACTTCCTGATGTTCAAGCTGGTTTTAGAAAAGGCAGAGGAACCAGAGATCAAATTGCCAACATCCGCTGGGTCATGGAAAAAGCAAGAGAGTTCCAGAAAGGCATCTATTTCTGCTTTATTGACTATGCCAAAGCCTTTGCCTGTGTGGATCACAATAAACTGTGGAAAATTCTGAAAGAGATGGGAATACCAGACCGCCTGACCTGCCTCTTGAGAAATTTGTATGCAGGTCAGGAAGCAACAGTTAGAACTGGACATGGAACAAGAGACTGGTTCCAAATAGGAAAAGGAGTTCTTCAAGGCTGTATATTGTCACTGTGCTTATTTAGCTTATATACAGAGTACATCATGAGAAACGCTGGACTGGAAGAAACACAAGCTGGAATCAAGATTGCGGGGAGAAATATCAATAACCTCAGATATGCAGATGACACCACCCTTATGGCAGGAAGTGAAGAGGAACTAAAAAGCCTCTTGATGAAAGTAAAAGTGGAGAGTGAAAAAGTTGGCTTAAAGCTCAACATTCAGAAAACGAAGATCATGTCATCCAGTCCCATCATTTCATGGGAAATAGATGGGGAAACAGTGGAAACAGTGTCAGACTTTCTTTTTTGGGGCTCCAAAATCACTGCAGATGGTGACTGCAGCCATGAAATTAAAAGACGCTTACTCCTTGGAGGGAAAGTTATGACCAACCTAGATAGCATATTCAAAAGCAGAGACATTACTTTACCAACAAAGATTCGTCTAGTCAAGGCTATGGTTTTTCCTGTGGTCATGTATGGATGTGAGAGTTGGACTGTGAAGAAGGCTGAGCACCGAAGAATTGATGCTTTTGAACTGTGGTGCTGGAGAAGACTCTTGAGAGTCCCTTGGACTGCAAGGAGATCCAACCAGTCCATTCTGAAGGACATCAACCCTGGGATTTCTTTGGAAGGAATGATGCTAAAGCTGAAACTCCAGTACTTTGGCCACCTCATGCGAAAAGTTGACTCATTGGAAAAGACCCTAATGCTGGGAGGGATTGGGGGCAAGAGGAGAAGGGGACGACAGAGGATGAGATGGCTGGATGGAATCACTGACTCAATGGACATGAGTCTGAGTGAACTCCAGGAGTTGGTGATGGACAGGGAGGCCTGGCGTGCTGTGATTCATGGGGTCGCAAAGAGTCAGACATGACTGAGCGACTGATCTGATCTACCTCTTCAAACTTTCCACTTTTGCTGCTTTCTTTCTTTTTTTTTTTTTCCTTTTTTTCATTTCTATGTTCCATTGGAAAGATTTGTCTTGACCATTGCCCATTGGACAACTTAACCTAGAAGAGTTTGAACCCTTAGTCATCCAGTCACTATTCAAATTTTCTTGACCATCTCACCAAAAAAGCTATAATTTAAGCAGGTGTAAATTCTAGAAATTTCAGTCCTTTTAAAAATGTTGAACTTCTCAGTAGTACACTTTTTAAAAAAACTTTATAGAATATACCAAATCATTAACATTGTTATGGAAGGATAGCAGGAGATGCTTTAAGAAATCAAGTTTACAGTAACCCCCACTCCTTATCTGCAGGGGATACTTTCCAAGACCCCCAGATGCTTGATACCTTGGATAATACTAAACTCCTTATACACTATTTCTTTTTCCTATGCATACACACTTGTGATAAAGTTTAATTTATAAATCAGGCACAGTAATAAACTAACAACAATAATAATATAGAACAATTAAAACAATATAAAGTATTAAAAGTTATGTAAATGTCATGTACCTCTCACTCTCTTAAAATATCATACTGTACAAATTTAATGCCTTTTCCATCTTACCTAAGCACTTACCACACACAGTGGCCATAACTATTGTAGTTTGAGGTGCAGCAGCAAATGCAATTTTTTTCCTTCTTTACAATTTCTTGGGTATAAGATTTATTATTGTAGAACTTAGCAACTTCAGCATTTTACTTCTTTATTAAGTCAGTATCTTTCACCATTTCACTTAAAGGAAGGACTTAATGGCTTCTCTTTGGCATATCAAATTGCCAGCATCACTACTCTTATCCTTTGGGGCCATTATTAAGTAAAATAAGGATGACTTAAACATAAGCATTGTGATACCATGGCCGCTGATCTGATAACCTAGAGACTACTAAGTGACTAATAAGGAGGATGCATTGGGCAAAGGGATGGTTCATGTCCCCGGTTGGATGCAGCAGGACAGTGCAAGATTGCATCACTGCTACTCAAAATGATCTGCAATTTAAATGTATGAATTATTTCTTTCTAGAATTTTCCAGTAATATTTTCAGACCACAGTTGACCATGGGTAACTGAAACTTTGGAAAGCAAAGCTGTGGGTAAGTGCTATTGGTTTACTGCATCTGATGTAGGTGGCTGAAAGTTCCTCAAGGGGAACTGAAGTTCTCAGTCCAAAGTTTTCCCTTTACACATTTATGTTATCAGACTTAAAGAGATGAAACTGTTCCCAGAACAGTGTGAATTATTTTATTTTGAAATTTTACTAATACTTTAATAAGGGAAAAATGAATAGTTCCATTTAACATTAAGAATTTTACCTTTCGGTTTTTAACTATAAACAGAATTCTATGTAATTTCCTGGAGAATGCTAGTTAAAAGAAAATCCTCTACCTGTAAAATTGTGAGGGAAGCTACTTGAAATAAAGGCAGAGAAATTAATAGAGATGATTAGTTTTTGCTTATATTAATCAGCAGTGATTGGTGGTGTTTTTTTCCTCAAAAAAGTAAAGCAAGGATTTATGTACACAAAAGTACACTCTCAAAGGGAGACCAGACAAGCAAGCAAGCAGTTGCCCTGAGTTTTCTTAGCAAGGTGGTTATGTAGGGCATACAGATGAAGGGGTGGAATATTCACTGAGGAATGCAGGGTTGAGGGTTGTATTCCCGGATTTTCATCCCAGCTTCACCTTTGATTGCTGTTTCTTGATACACAATATTAAAATCAAGAGAAATTAATTTATGTTTAGATCATAGGCAATGATATATATATATACATATATATAATATCTTTAAGTGAATAAACATTAAGGAATTCATATTTTCAACTTCAAAACTCAATCTAGATCTTGTCATAAAATTTGATATGTATTTGATAGCATTATCAGAAAAAAAAGAACATCTTGATCTGTCTATAAATGTGGCTTAAGAAAAGAAATAGGGCATTGATATAGGAGTTGCAATAGTTTTTTTTCATTGATTCCCAAGTAAAGTAAGAGCTATTAAAATTAAAAGTAAAATATTGAGAGGTGACAGAAAATCATCCATAATTTAAATAAAAAATTGAAATTCTATTACAATGAAAACAAATATTAGTTATATTAATATATTCAGTTCAGTTCAGTCGCTCAGTCATGTCTGACTCTTTGCGACCCCATGAACCGCAGCACGTCAGGCCTTCCTGTCCAGCAAATCCCGGAGTCCACCCAAACCCATGTCCATTGAGTCGGATGCCATCCAACCATCTCATCCTCTGTTGTCTCCTTATTCTCCTGCCCTCAATCTTTCCCAGCATCAGGGTCTTTTCAAATGAGTCAGCTCTTTGCATCAGGTGGCCAAGTATTGGAGTTTCAGCTTCAACATCAGTCCTTCCAATGAACACCCAGGACTGATCTCCTGTAGGATGGACTGGTTGGATCTCCTTGCAGTGCAGGGGACTCTCAAGTGTCTTCAACACCACAGTTCAAAAGCATCAATTCTTCGGTGCTCAGCTTTCTTCACAGTCCAATTCTCACATCCATACATGACCACTGGAAAAACCATAGCCTTGACTAGACAGACCTTTGTTGACAAAGTAATGTCTCTGCTTTTTAATATGCTGTCTAAGTTGGTCCTAACTTTACTTCCAAGGAGTAAGCGTCTTTTAATTTCATGGCTGCAGTCACCATCTGCAGTGATTTTGGAGCCCAGAAAAGTAAAGTCAGCCACTGTTTCCACGGCTTCCCCATCTATTTGCCATGAAGTGATGGGACCAGGTGCCATGATCTTAGTTTTCTGAATGTTGAGTTTTAAGAGTAGTTCCCTTCAAATACTCAGTAATAAAACTTACAGTAAGTAAGGACTGATATTCTCTCACAAGTTTCTATCTGTCATAGGAATGCATTTCACAAATCAGTCTTCTGGATAATGCTCAGCATGGATGTTAGCAGTTATTTATACTTCACATATTAGAATTCCTTTGGAGAACCAACTCACATGAAGGCCACAGTACATTAATGCCTAGTGTGCATGCTTAGTTGCTTGGTTGTGTCTGACTCTGTGACCCCGTGGACTGTAGTCCACCAGTCTCCTCTATCCATGGAATTCTCCAGGAAAGAATACTGGAGTGGGTAGCCATTCCCTTCTCCAGGGGATCTTCCCAACTCAGGGACCAAACTAGTGTCTCCTATATTGCAGGCAGATTCTTTACCACCTGAGCCACCAAGGAAGCCTGAATGATGCCTATTAGCCTAAGAAATTGTTCAAACTTCTGGTTATCCATTGGCTGCCCTCGGTTGGCCTTTCCTTATCTGAATGCCTGCATCTCTCTCTACCTTCTAAATGGCCTCTTGATGACTGGGAACTCACTTATCTATATAGAGACCACTCACATGACCAGTATTTGCTAGCTAAGACCTGTGATTCCCCTGATTAATTTCTTGCAATTGATCTCCACTTACAATAGTCAGTTCACCTATAGAAACATGCTGCTTCTACACCTTAAACTGTGACTTCTGCCATGATGTAGAAACTTCTGGACTGTATAAATACCATACCTCTCCCACTTAGTAGAACTACTCCATGGGTCAGATCTACTCCATTGTTTCTTCTTTTTTTTCTTCCTAGTTAAGAGTCTTTTATTTCTTTCATTACTTATATTGTTGTGCATCAAACAAAATTTATAACTGGTCTATGAGTTCAGAGTCTTGGAATGTCTTTATACATCTCTATTAATGCCAATGTATTAAAATTGTCATTAAGTGTGCTAGGCACTTTTCATACACACACACTTTTTTAAACCTTACAACTGATTGAGATTAGTGCAAATATTCATTTTTATCATATGAGGACACCAAAGCACAGAGTTTATAGACATTCTATAAGCCAGCATAGTAAGAAATTGATGGTCAGGATTTAAATATAGGTGTTTTGACTTCTGAGTCTAAACTCATATGCACTATATTTCAATAGCTTTTCAAAGTAAGTTTTTAACAGGGTTACTAATCTAGTAATTCAGAGAATGTGATAGTGTAGTCTATCTAGAATTCAATATAGCATTTGATGATATGCCATGGAAATATTTTTCATCTCTTTTTGAAATGGAGAAGCATGATGGGCTGAATACTTATTTAATCAAGTAGATTTGTACCTGGTTTTAGGATTAAAGGATCAATGCTAATCTGGAGGGAAATGTTCTGTTATGCCATAAAATTCATTTCAATCTCAACAGTTAAGCATATTTATTAACGACTTATGTTTACATATGCAAAACACAATGATCAGACTTACAGATGAGATGAAACTGGAAGAAAGAGTAAATGCTTTGAATTTCTGTACCAAAAATATCTTGATAGACTGCAGCAAAGGGCTGAATATTAAAAGATAACATTAAACCAGGAAAAAAAACCTAAGATTTTGTACTTTCCTTAGATGTTCAAAGCAGCTAAGCATAAGTTTACATATTGGAGGTGTGGACAAGTAGCAGCATCCACGGAAATGGTTTAGAGACATCACATCAACAAATCAGGCCCATGTGAATCGCCAATTTGCTATGTGAAAGTGAAAGTCACTCAGTCATGTCTGACTCTTTGTGACCTCATGAACTGTAGCCTGCCAGGCTCCTATGTCCATGGAATTCTCCAAGCCAGAATACTGAAATGAGTAGCTGTTCCCTTCTCCAGGGCATTGTCCCAACCCAGGGATCAAATGCAGATCTCCCACACTGCAGGTGAATTCTTTACCATCTGAGCTATCAGATAATCTGAGTATGAGTATGGAGAAAATAGGACAGTACTATGAAAGAAAGGCTAATGCCGCACTGCTCAGTTCTCATCAAACCATAGATTTGCTTTTTTTTTTTTTTTTTTTTACTGTTTATCAATAACTACACTTGAATGACAGTGTGAATACCATGGGCATATTTTTTTGGGTAAACCAAAATTTGGTGAAGGATGTCATGTAACATGAGAGTGCCTGAAGAAGGTATAGATGTTTGCATGATAGAGAAATGGAAATATGTTTGAACTTAAATATTAAAAACTCTTTTTTTCTGAAAAATGTATTTTACAAATATTCTAGTCTCCCAAGAGTTACCTTGGGGGGAAAAGTATGGAAGCAAAATCATAAGACAAGTTTATGAACAGAAAGAAGTATCTTGAAATATTCAGAGCTAAGAAACACCTTATGAACATCCAAGCATAAGACTTTCTCTATAGTTATAGAGGGATTTAAGGGTAAACTGTGGTGTTGGATTTTATGCTAATGAAGATTCCCTTCAAACTATGAAAAGTTAAAGTTATTTCCCTTGCCACCCTTTTGTTTGTCTGTTTCTAAAAATTGAGGTCAGAAAGGAAGGTTTCTCCTTAGAAGAAAAGCTATGACAAACTCAGATAGCATATAACAAAGCAGAGACATCACTTTACCCACAAAAGTCTGTAGAGTCAAACCTATGGTTTTTCCAGTAGTCATATATGGATATGAGAGTTAGACCCTAAAGAAGGCTGAGCACTAAAGAACTGATGCTTTCAGTGGTGCCGGAGAAGACTCTTGAGAGTACCTTGGACAGCAACAAGATCAAACTGTTCAATCCTAAAGGAAATCAACCCTGAATATTCACTGGAAGGACAAATGCTGAAGCTGAAGCTCCAATACTTTGGCCACCTGATGAGAAGAGCCAACTCACTGGAAAAAACCCTGATGCTGGGAAAGATTGAGGGCAGGAAGAGAAGGGGATGAAATGGTTAGATGGCATCTTTGACTCACTGGACATGATTCTGAGCAAACTCAGGGAGACAGTGAAGGACAGGGAAGTCTGGCATGCTACAATTCATGGGGTCGCAAAGAGTTGGACACTACTGAGCGACTAAACAACAGGGAAGGTGCTAGAGAAAAAAGATGGCTGTTAGTAAATCTATAGCAACTCAACACCATGGACAGCACAGGCCTTTGAAGCAGACCTGGACTCCTTGGGGAACAGCAGCCTCTGCCTGCATGAAACTTTTATATTCCAGTGTGTCTTCTGTTCTCTGCCTCCTATACACTTAAGTCTTAGTTCAATTTTTAAAGATATATTTTTTTAAATGTAGCTCTTTAACTTCTATGACAGAAACAGGGACCCCACTATTCCTCTGTACATCATTACATTCCTTGACAAATATTGTCCCTATGCTAGAAAAATATTTAAAGTAGTGTAGGGGGATTGACCATTTCAGTGGTTCACACTGACTCTTTTAATATGACTCCAAAGATAACTTTTTTTTTTTCTTTTTTATTAAATGCAGGGTCTTCTCAGTTGCTGGAGCAGAGTGCTGCATGCTTACACTAAAAATATCTTAGAGTAGATCTGCACTGACTTCCACTGTTCTGTCTTTCAAAGAATCTTATCTTCTTTCTCTGAAAACTGGCTAAAAGATAGAGGTAAACAAAGGAAGGGCATTACCATCACATAAGTCCCTACTTAAGTTCTAAACTATGAGTCCCTCTTTCCCATTTACTATGGCATTTGGTCCTCATACCAGTTTGGGAGAGTAGGTGTGGCTAGCTAATTTCACAGATAAGGAAATGGAGAGAAGTTCAGCTATGAAGAGAGGCTGACTCCAAGGCACAGAGTACAGACTGGTGTTAGAAAGAGTTGGCATCCATAATTGTACCCTCTTATTTTCTCCCCACTGAGGAGGGTGGAAATACACAGACAAGAAATGAGTGAGCTCTCACAGTTCTAGTCCTTAATTGCACAAATCTACTCCCTGTAAAGATGTGCCATTTTTAGGCACAAGAATACAAACAACCCCAAAACAATTAGCATTAGGCCGCAGGGATTCTGGGAAAGTAGCACCATAGGAATAAAAAGGAAGTCTTCAGGCTTTTTTTGGCACTCCATGTTAAGAACTGTGAAAATACAAGTTTTCAGAACTTCTGAAATAGTTGCATAACTTTTGATATCAATTTTACCACAATTCATGTTTTCTGGAAAAGAAGAAACCTAGTGAAAACACAGAAAACATATATGCCAGGTTTTTAAACTTTGGCCACTAAAACCTTAGAACAGAGTCTTATCTACTTATGACATGTTCTACTTTTTGTAGACTCCAGGTTGAAAAGATCAGAGTCTAACTAAACGTAATGCTTCAATCATATATGAGCCTGAGAAAAATAAAAGAAAAAAATATATTGTTTTAATGATGGTATTAGGTTGATGCAAAAGTAATTGTGATTTTGAATTGTTGAAATTTGCCATTTAATATTAGAATACATTCTTAAATATATGTGGTTATTTTATACATCATTTTAATATGCATTTCTCACTTTATGTTTTTCTGCTAATGACTTAGTACTTGCTATTTATCTTTATTTTACACTAGGGAAATGATGTTAGATAAAAAGCAAATTCGAGCGGTTTTCTTATTCTCCTTCAAAGTGGGTCATAAAGCAGCAGAAACAACTTGCAACATCAACACATTCCACCCAGGAACTGCTAACAAACGTACAGTTCAGTGGTGATTCAAAAACTTTTGCAAGAGATTAGACCTTTAAAGATGAGAGTGCAGTGGCCGGCCACCAGAAGTTGACAATGATCAATTGAGAGCAATCATCGAAGTTGATCCTCTTGCAACTGCACAAGAAATAAGAACTCATTGTCAACCATCCTATGGTCATTCAGCATTTGAAGCAAATTGGAAAGGTGAAAAAGCTGGATAAATGGGTGCCTCATGAATTGACTGCAAATCAAAAAAATTGTCATTTTGAAGTTTCATCTTTTATTTTTATTGAGCTTCCCTGTAGGAGACATGCATTCAATCCCTGGGTCAGGAAGATCCCTGGAGGAGGGACTGGCAACCTACCCCAGTATTCTTGCCTGGAGAAGCCCATGGACAGAGGAGCCTGGTGGGCTACAGTCTATGGGGTCTCAAAGAGTCAGACAGACTGAGAAATTAACACTTCTCTTACTCTAGGCAACAAAAAGAAATCATTTCCTGATAGCCAAATTGTGACATAGGATGAAAAGTGGATTTTATACGACAACAGCTGATAATCAGCTTAGTGGTTGGACCAAAAAGAAGCTCCAAAGCACTTCCCAAAGCCAAACTTGCACCAAAAAAAGGTCATGGTCACCATTTGGTGGTTTACGGCCTGTCTGATCCACCACAGCTTTCTGAATCCCAGCTAAATCATTACATGAGAAGTATGCTCAGCAAATTGATGCAATGCACCAAAAACAGTAACACCTGCAGCTGCATTGGTCAACATAGTGGGCCCAATTCTTTTCCACAACACCTAACCACACTTCACACAACCAACACTTCAAATCAAAAGTTGAACAAGTTGGGCAACAAAATTTTGCCTCATCCACCATTTTCACCCGACTCTCGCCAACCAACTACCCCTTAAGCATCTCGACAGCTTTTTGCAGGGAAAACGTCTCCACAATGAGCAGGAGGCAGAAAATGATTTCCAAGAGCTCATTGAATCCCTAGGCACAGATTTCTACACCATGAGGCTAAACAAACTTATTTCTTATTGGCGAAAGTGTGTTGATTGTTAGTTTTTATTTTGATTAATAAAGATGTGTTTGAGCCTAGTTATAATGATTCAAAATTCAGTCCCAAACCACAATTACATTTGCACCAACCTAATACATCTACATGAAAATGATAAAGAATCTTGAAATGGAAAAGATTTCCCACTTTGAAACTCAAGTTACTGTTTTACTTCTTTGGAAATAAAAAATATTTACTTAAAGGAAAGCAGTAATATGTCCAATGTTGCATAAAATCCCTTTGGACTTGATTCTCTTTCTTTCTGAAGAACCATATATTTCTTTGCTGCTCTAAGTTCCTTTTGAATAAGTTACAGCTTTATCAGACAAAAGGACAACCACCAGATAATTTCTATATTCTGTACAAGGCATAGCTTCATAGTCTATATATGTGCAAAAATACTGCCTATAACTGTAGAGTTTCTGCATAAAAGAGAGGTCAATCACGACCACCCACTATGGCCATTGACCATGTTGGGCAATTAACTGAGATCCTGTGTTCTTGCATGGAACAAGGGAGCTGGACTAGCTCTTTTGCAGACATTTATCAGGCCTGACATCTTATGTGACCTCATGTTTTCTCTGACAGTACTTTTGGTGCAACTATTCAGGACATATGATGCCAGAGAACTCCCAAAACATAACCAAATGCCATCCTTTCTCTCCATTTTGTGAAACAGAATATGATACACTTTCCTTAGTTTACAAAGGTACTTGACTTTTATTTTATATAATAGAACTTAAAGCAACCCTTTCACATAAAAAGAACATAGTGAATATTTCTTGAACAAACAAATGAGTCAATGAATTCATAATAGTAGTTCATTTTGGACCATGAATTCCTGTCAACATTTCAACTACCAAACTACTGTTTTCTAAGCTCACACTTATATCATTATCAATACTAACATTTTAAAAATGATACCCATCTAACAATGTTTTATGAGACTTCCCTTGAATCAGTATAATTTAGATAAACGAAGTTTCAATGAGTGTCATTATATGCCTCTGCCTGGTTCTAGATGTGGGGACAATGGAATTGGGAAGAAATAGTATCTGCCCTCAAAAATTTCACAGTCAAGTCAGATGGGTAGGAGAAGGTCACTGATAACCAAGGCCTCAACAAAGAGGGGGACTATCTGCCACATGTTCAGTGCAAGAAGAATATGCATCCATTTTAAAGATTCAGAAAACTTTTTAAGAGCATTAAAGACATGTCTTAGGAGCAGGCAGAGTTTTGACAAAGACTGGTGGAAAGAAGTTTCTAATATTTTCCTATTTTAACTTGAAAGGTGCTTGATCCATTCTGGACTGAGTCCATAAATTCCTTTACATGATTACAAACAACAGGGGCCTGAGTGGCTTTTGTGATCTTTAGACTTCATTAAGTCATTTCATAACTTCATAGTATCCAACCCACATGTCAGGCAGAGCAGATACTATCACATCCATTTTGCAGATAATGAATCAGAGTTCTGAGATTTCCAAAGTCACAGAAAAAACAGATGATTTAATGGATAAAAACACCTTTTACCTTGGGAAACCAATGCTATTAATGCTGCTATACTCCTAGGATAAATCGTTTGTAGAAAACGGTCACTCAAAGCAAGGTAAGCGTTTCATGGGAGTAAAATATGCCCTAAGTAATACAATTTAACCAAAAATTTCTTCATTATCATCAACCACACTATAATATTATGTTGTGGGTGATAATAGCACAGACACATGATTAGGAATTAGATCATATCGAAGGTGTATAGAAAGGAGTGGGGTGGGGGTAGGGGGCGGAGTACTGGAATGTTTAGTGAGAATTTGGCAGAAGAGTAACACAGTGTATGTCAGATTCTACAAGTATATGTCAACCCACTGAAAGGACATCACAGGCAGGGTACTGATGCAAAATATTATTAGACACCTAGGGTAGGCAAATATGTATTTAAACGAAGAGCTCTGTAGTGCTTTCCCCAATAAAAATCCTGTTCCTAGATGGGATGGGATGGTTTCCTGGTTTCTGGACTAAAATCTATCTGTTCTGGGAAGACTGAAAATTTATAAGGAAGAGGGGGCACAGTATGGGAAGCATAGCTGAGAGGAAACAAAGGCCAAGGAGCAGAGTTTAAATGTCAGGATCACTCTCCCCATGTATCCTTAGCTTTAAGCGACTACAGTAGCTGCAGACTCAGTGCTGACTTTGTTCGAACCTAGAAGACAGTTAAGGGAAGGAAAAATTGAAGACTTATTTTCTCTTTAGCCTGCACAATCAAATTTATCTAAATTAGCAATGAATTCAAGAGAATATATGAAAAAGTACTAGAGTTTGAGAGAGCCCTCACCATACTTCTCAAAAGTACACACATTGCATTTGAAATACTCAGATGTGTGACTTTCTAATAGCATTGATATTGTTGATACCCAGTAGGATTCTAACCATTAAGTCCAAGTATTCTCAGGAAAAATCTCAGCCCCCACATCCCAGATATGACTTTCTCACTTGTCTTTCCTTACAGAAACTATGTTTTGACTTCTTGAAGCCATCATAAGCCTGTGTTTCTTTTCTGTCTGGAAAATAACAGACAGTGTGACCCTGGCTGTCATCTTGTTTTTCAACTGCTGATCTGATTCCACCTAATAAGTAGCAACCAATGGTGACTATTGCAATTCAGATTAAAAGGAGGAGAGGGGCATGATGTGCAGACAAAGCTCAGATGTGGGTTTGTTGATATTTGTAGCAGGAGGTTAATTAGCATTAACAGAAGTATCAGCAGTTGCTTGGACTCACTCATAAGGTACCGGCTGCTCTCAGCAGTAAAGTACAGAGGAAAACAAGTCAAAATAGTTTTCTTTTTTCCTCTTACAGAAAAACCACTTACAAAAACAAACATAAAGTAATTGGATTCTTTTTTGTTTGCTTTCTGTTTCTCCTTTCCAGCTAAGTGTTTGATTTAGCTGCTTCTTTTGCTCCTTCCAAGTCCTACATAGTTTGAGTAATGATAGCGTTACTTGTACTTTACTTCCCCATCCTTTGGTGGTTATTTTCCTTCTCTTTAAGTAACAATTTTATGTTACTTTTATTTTATTTTATTTTCAGTGAATGATGAGTGTATGTTTATGGGTGGTTTATACCTTTGGGGTTATATGAATAAATGCAGGGCACACATTTATCCCTCTGATCTCTAAACTCATCTAAAACTCTTGAAAGCCCTACTTTTCCCTTTTCTAAGCAATGATCAGAATTAACATATCCAATGTTTCAGCCTTAAACAAAGCCCAGAAAAGGGATTTGTTTGTTCGACATTATATTTATTTTCCATTTGCTCTCCAATAAAAAAAGAAACAACTTTTTTAAATGCAATTATCTTGTATTTGTATGCAGGAGAGCTTAAGGTCATTTGAAAAGCTATTCCAGGTATTCCAAACATAAATGTCCACTGTTTAGTAACTGTAGAATTATTTGATATACACATGTAGTCTATTATTATTTCTTCTTTGATGTTTTACAGAAAGTTTACTATTTTAAGGTATTAATGAAGGATTAATAAATAATAACCATAATGTGAATTAAAATATTTTCTGCTTTGCAAGACTGATGTTAAGAATTTGATGAGACCCTTTAAGATTAATTTCTTTGGTCTTTTCTTCTTTGGTCTTTTCTTGCTTTGCAAGACTGATGTTAAGAATTTTGATGAGAACCTTCAAGATTAATTTCTTTGCTCTCCTTCTTTGGTAGAAGGAGCTAGAAATGGATTCAAAGGAAAATTAAGGAAATATGTATATATATATATGTATTTAAAAATTCTGACCACAAAGCAAAGACAGCTTAAAATTCTTTGAGGAAAATTTACTCAGTGGTGATAAGAGATATGAGACAGGATATGCTGCCATTGTTTTGTACAAAAACATAAAAGGAAGTTAACCGTAACATCATTTCAAATTAAGACTAGCCAAATCAGATGGAACATATCTATCTATATCCAAATCTACCTATCTAGACAGACAGACAGATATAAAGACATTACTGTAGATTATTTTATAAATGGTACCATGTATGAATCATAGGTAAGTATTTCTCATCAAGTATCATGGCTCACTGGATAGACAAGATGGATTAGACAAATACCTCAATTTACCCAACCCTATCATATAGTAGGGTTACTTGCTCTTTGGAAGAAAAGCTATGACAAACCTAGAAAGCATATTAAAAAGCAGAGACATTATTTTGCTGACAAACGTCTGTATAGTCAAAGCTTTGATTTTTCCGGTAGTCATGAATGGATGTGAGAGTTGGATCATAAAGAAGGCTGAACACTAAAGAATAGATGCTTTTGAACTGTGGTGTTGGCGAAGACTCTTGAGAGTCCTTTGGACTGCAAGGATATCAAACCAGTCAATTCTAAAGGAAATCAGTTTTGAATGTTCATTGGAGGGACTGATGCTGAGGCGGAAGCTCCAACACTTTGGCCACCTGATGTGAGCTCCAACTCATTGAAAAAGCCCCTGATCCTGAGAAAGACTGAAGACAGGTGGAGAAGGGGACAACAGAGGATGATAGATATGGTTTGATGGCATCATTGACTTAAGGATATGAGTTTGAGCAAGCTCAAGGAGATGGTGAAGGACAGGAAAGCCTGGTATGCTACAGCCCATAGGGTTGCAGAGTCAGACATGACTGAACAACAAATCATACAGTAGAGGATACTGAGGTACACAAATGCTAAGTGAGAACCCAAACAGTAGTTATTTGGTGACTGAACTGGGGATAAAATCTAAGTCCCTGGCCCTTCATTCAGTAGCCTTTCCTTAAAACTACAGTGCCATTCTTGGAAATCAGAGTAAAGAAAGCTTCAGTCTTGATTATCTTCTACTCTTTCTCTATAAAAATGCACCATAGGAATACAATATGTAACTCATGGGCTGAGGAATTGGACATGTGTTAAAAGTGAGGAGATTTTAAGATTCTATTCTGCTCAAATTTAATTTCAAAAGAGTATCCATATCTTGAATCCTCATGATTGAGGAAGAACAATGAAGGAAGGCGAATTCTCATTTATAAGTATATTCTGTTTTTTAGTGAGGAGATAGCTGCTATGTTTTCTTCAGTTTGATGACAGCTAATTATCCAAATCATTAGGACAAAAGGAGATTGGATGTGGATGTATGGATAGGAGGTACATGTCTACATCTTATTTGTCTTGTCATTGGACTAGTTTTGTGTGCTCAGTCCCTCAGTTGTGTCTGACTCTTTGTGACCCCATGGACTCTAGCCCACCAGACTTCTCTGTCCATAGAATTTTCCACTCAAGAATACTGGAGTAGGTTTCCATCCAGGGGATCTTCCTGATGCAGGGATTGAATTCACATCTCTTGCGTCTCCTGCATTGGCGGGTGGATTCTTTACCACTGCACCACCTGGGAAGCCCTTGTCAGCGGAGACCCGGCAACATTTGAATGTTTGGGATACTTTTTTGCTATTTTTTAATGGTATGAGTAGGCTTTGGCAAGTGGTCATCCTAAAAGAGAATTTAGACTGCTCAGTAATTGAACACTGAATTGTCACAGGAAGGAAGAGGATATTCTAGGCTGATAAAGTCAGAGGGCAGGTGTGCACACGTGTGTGCAAGACAGAAAGAAACAAAGGCATCAGCCTAGGTAACAAATGCAGGAGTTTAGAAAAGTCTTGGTGGAAGTAGAGTCAGACTTTCTGGAGTCTGTTGATTTTTCAGTGATAATTTTAAAAATTAACATTTTTGAGCATTTTCCTGCCAATTTTTGCCAGTATCCTAAGGTTTTACATAAGCCATCTCAATTAAATTCTTATAACAAATTAGAATAGTATCTATGATCATTTTCCAGAGGATAAAGAATAAGCTATGGCGGCAAAATAATTTCCCCAAGGTCACTTAACTAAAAAGTGACTGACAGAGGCTGGATTTGAACTCAGGAATTTCTAGATCAAGAAGTCAAAGTTCTCAGACATTACAATACAGCGTCTCCAGCGACCATTTGCCCCATATCCAAGACCAAAAGTTATACGATTTATAGGTGATCTGGGCTGGCACAAAGAACTGACAGCCTGCTGAAAGACAATAAAGCAGAAAAGCAAATGAAATTCTCCTATAGCTCTGCTATTTAAATATACATTGTGGAGAATAACTCAACTTAAAAAAAAAAAAAGACAAGTGTCTTTCTCAAATTTTCTTAAATGCCTAGCAAGCTGATGCTAGGAAATGTGCCATTTCCCCATTCTTTAAGTATATTCTTTCTCATCATAATGCCATCCTCCAAATAGTTAGCACATGGTAAATGAGGGGGAAAATCTATATGAAAAAATGTGGCAAGAATATTGAAGTAGTGATGAAGAACAGATGGATGTTTTGTAAGTAAAACAGTTTTAAAATAAATGAGGGTTCACAAGAGGTTTGCGAGAACCAGTTAATAGCCTATTCGAATAGTGAGACACATATGTAAAAGTCCTCTAGGTTCAGATGTTATTTGTAAGTCACAAGCAGAAGGACAGAATATTTTTGCACAATGGCCAAATTTAAGTACCTATTTTTAATCCTCATGTCACAACACTTGTTAGATATAATTCACCCTTATTTCCCAGCCCAGGGTTCTGACTGACAGTAACTTTTCTACTTGATGAGCAAGCACCCGTCAATGTCACAACACAGGGTTTACAGCAACCTATAATCTTTGACTTTGGGTCACTGTGGGCCACTGTGGGCTCTCACAATCACAATTTACCTCCAAAGACACTGGGACCAGCAGGTCCAGATGAAGAAACTGGAGCAGAGGAAAAGTGAACCTCACCTAGCATAGGAAGATCTTAGGTCTGTTTTGTGTAGAGAATCAGGAAGTACATGAATGAAACCGCTGCTGAACAACAAAACTAGAAGAACACGTGGATCCATGTTCAGTTTATTTGGATTGTTTGCTTGCTTGGTTGACTTTTTAAAATACTGTGACTCCAGTCACTAGCAAAATGTGGCCTGGTGAATATAAAGATGCCAACATTATTTTCTTCAAAATTTCCCTCATAGAAAGGAACAACATTGAGCAAATATTATCTCCTTTTGATGGACAGAGATCAAAACAGGGAAAATCTAGTGCAGCTCTGTCCATTTCAAAAGAATCATTAGTGCAAATGGCAGTCCTTAATTCTATTTGCTCCCTATTAAGATGTGGAGTAAAAATAATTTATTGATGGCTCCTCAGAAAAAAGCACGTCTAGATTTGGAAGCATCTAGGTTACCAAAAATAATATCTAATTATTGAATAGTTACCTTGTATTAGGTATTATATTAAGAGTTCCATGTATAGTATTTCATTTAATCTTCATAGTGTTACATTAGAAAGTATCATTCTATCCATGTGACAGAGACAAAAACTGAGGTGCAGAGATGTTGAAGAATTTACTCTATCAAAACAAGAAGTAAATGGACTGCAAACTGACTCTAGGCAGTCATGAAATTCCATTGAAGAGTAAGGATTATGATAAAAAAGATACAATTTACTTTATGAATTTAATATGCCATCGATATTAATATTTAATGTGACACTGTTAAGAAGAATAAAGTAGCATTTGGGATATGTAATCAAATATAACTCTATGTCAAACTTGAATATCTGATTTCAAAATACAGTCCCTTCTGCCTTGCAGCATTTGCAGGAGGTGCTAATTCAGGAGGTACTGAGCTCTTTTCTCTTTCCTATTACAGTGAAGCCACCCATGCATGCATACCTGTAGACTCATCTCTGGGACAAGATGGCACATGGGAAGAAGTTGGGGAAGGCAGAACCGTTGAGAACTCATAGTATGTCATAACCATGCTCTCTTTGTAATCGTGTGTCACTGGCTTTTTCTTCCCTGGTAAGAATCAGAGCACTGAGACTTTGGAGCATTCATCTTGCTGGTAGACAGGGGAGATGTAAATGCCAGGAAGAAGGAGTTAAAGGATAGTATTTTCCTTCTCTGATAAAGATCCACATAAATGAAAATGTACCCAGGAACCTTTTTATTCTGTCTCCTAAATTTTAATCTCAAAATAGTATTTCCCCATATATTTGTCCTTTGTTTCATTAATTTCCTTTGGCAGGCATGTTTTTTGGTCTTACCTCAGATTGTTCAGATCCCTGGGTTGGGAAGATGCCTTGGACAAAAGAAGGGCTACACACTCCAGTATTCTTGCCTGGAGATTTCATGGACAGAGGAGCCTGATGGGCTACAGTCCAAGGAGTCGCACAAGAGTCAGATATGACTGAGAGATTAACACTTTCACTTCCACAGCATGTTCAACTGCGAATTGTTTTTGTATCCAGAGTTTGGTTTGCAATACTTCAGGTAGTAATTTCATAAATTTTAACAAAGATCATTTCCTAGAATTTTCTTTCAAAGAAGAGTATTAGTAAAAATATCTCTAGAATCTAAATATTCAATACAAAGGGAAAGTAGTAAATTTACTCAGCCAATGATGGTTGTTGAGTGCCTTGTATGTTTCCAACAATGTCCAGGGAATTGTAAATTTTCAGAAAAAGTAATGGGTTTTATCCCATTTCTACAGGACTGTCTTTCATTCTCCTATTCCTCTATTTGTCCATCAAAATAAAGTTAAGAGTCTGTATATATTGCTGCAAAGACTATGAGGGTTTGATGAATGTTCATTCATCCATTCTGCAAGCATATGCTTTCAATTATGTATTAGGCATATGCTAAGTCCAAGATATTCAATCTTGAGTAGGACATGGTGTAGGAATGGTAGCAGAAAATCAGTTGACTTATGAGGATATAAAATGGAAGTGATTTACTGAGTGGCTGTGACTTGAATTTGAATCTTTGGCCTACCTTGTTTTACAGCAAACTAACCAAACTGATCACTTGAATCACTGCCTTGTCTAACTCAATAAAACTACGAGCCATGACGTGTAGGGCCACCCAAGATGGATGGGTCATGGTGGAGAGTTCTGACAAAACTTGGTCCACTGGAGAAGGGAATGGCAAACCTCTTCAGTATTCTTGCCTTGAGAACCCCATGAACAATATAAAAATATGACACTGAAATATGAAATGCCCAGGTCAGTAGGTACCCAATATGCTACTGAAGAAGAGTGGAGAAATAACTCCAGAAAGAATAAAGAGGCTGAGCCAAAGCAAAAACAACACCCACTTATGGATGTGACTGGTGATGGAAGTAAAGTCCAATGCTGTAAAGAACAATGTTGCATAGGAACCTGAAACGTTAGGTCCATGAATCAAAGTAAATTGGAAGTGGTGAAACAGGAGATAGCTATACTTAACATTGACATTTTAAGAATCAGTGAACTAAAATGGACCAGAATGGGCAAATTTAATTCAGATGACCATTATATCTACTACTGTGGGCAAGAAACCCTTAGAAGAAATGGAGTAATCCTCATAGTCAACAAGAGTCCAAAATGCAGTTCTTGGGTGCAATCTCAAAAACGACAGAATTATCTCTGTTCATTTCCAAGGAAAACCATTCAATATCACAGTAATCCAAGTCTATGCCCCAACCAGTAATGCTGAAGAAGCTAAAGTTGAATGGTTCTGTGAAGACCTACAAGACCTTCTAGAAATAACACCAAAATAGATGTTCTTTTCATCATAAGGGGCTGGAATGCAAAAACAGGAAGTCAAGATACCTGGAGTAACTGGCAAGTTTAGCCTTGGAGTACAAAATGAAGCAGGGTAAAGGCTAACAGAATTTTGTCAAGAGAATGCACTGGTCATAGCAAAACACCCTCTTCCAACAACACAAGAGATGACTCTACACATTAATTTCTACACACGGATATCACCAGATCGTCAATACCAAAATTAATTATATTCTTTTCAGCAGAAGATGGGTAAGTTCTATACAGTCAGCAAAAACAAGACCAGGAGCTGACTGGCTCAGATCATGAATTCCTTATTGCAAAATTCAGACTTAAAATAAAAAGAATAGGAAACACCAATATACCATTCAGGTATGACTTAAATCAAATCCCTTATATTTATACAGACAGTGGAAGTGACAAATAGATTCAAGGGATTAGATCTGATAGACAGAGTGCCTGAAGAACTACAGAAGGAGGTTCATAACACTGTACAGGATGCAGTGATCAAAATCATCCCCAAGAAGAAGAAATACAAAAGGCAAAATGGCTGTCTCAGGAGGCCTTACAAATAGCTGAGAAAAGGAGAGAGGTGAAATGTTGTGGTCCTTTAATGGACCGGAACCTGGTGGTCCAGAGTCAACAATAAGAAATTGAAAGAGAGAAAGAGGCTAATACTCCCTGGTTTAGGCAGAGAAACAATAAAACCCTAGAACAGGGCTTGCACTGCTCATGAAGGCACAGGGTGCCCTCTCAAGGGGGTCTTGAAAGCCCGGGCAGGAGAATGAGCTCGGTGGGTTTCCATGCTCCAGAGAATTAGCCTCAGGGAGGGGGAGAAAGAGAGAGAGAGAAAGAAAGAAAGACATGGGGACCCAAGCTCTGATGGAGCAAAGGTGCTTTAATGATCTTTCTGTGAGTATATATAGGCTGTTGTACAAGGAATTTCTTTCGACAATGATAAAGATCAGAAAACCAAATGTACAGCAACCATTACCAAGGGAATAAGGGATTAACAATGGTCATAAGGTCAGGAGACAATCCATATCTCAAGAAAGAAGATCGAGACTAAGCAGTTTTGTCGTAAGAAGAATGTTTACTGAAGGAGATTCATGCATGTCTCATCCTCTGACCTCAGTCCTGGGAGGGGCATGCCATTCCACTCATTTCTGTTGCCAGAAACTGATAAGGAAGAGAGGATTTATGAGAAACAGCATGTAGGAATTCTCCTGTTAAACATTCTCTGACAGTGAAAGGCAAAGGACAAAAGGTAAGCTATATCCATCTCAGTGCAGAGTTCCAAAGAAGAGCAAGGAGAGATAAGAAAGCCTTCCTAAGTGATAAATGCAAAGAAATAGAGGCAAACAATAGAATGGGAAAGACTAGAGATCTCTTCAAGAATATCAGAGGTACCAAGGGAACATTTAATGCAAAGATGAGCACAATAAAGGACATGAACAATATGGACCAAACGGAAGCAGAAGATATTAAGAAACGATGGCAAGAATACACAGAACTATACAAAAAAAGACCTTCCTGACCCAAATAATAATAATGGTGTGATCAATCACCTAGAGCCAAGCATCCTGAAGTTCAAAGTCAAGCGGGCCTTATGAAGCATCACTACGAACAAAGCTAGTGGAGGTAATGGAATTCCAGCTGAGCTATTTCAGGTCCTAAAAGATGATGCTGTTAAAGTGTTGCACTGAATATGCTGTCAAACTTGGAAAACTCAGCAGTGGCCACAGGACTAGAAAAGGTCAGTTTTCATTCCAATCCCAAAGAAAGGCAATGCCAATGAATATTCAAACTACTGCACAACTGCAGTTATGTCACAAGCTGGCAAAGTAATGCTCAAAATTTGTCAAGCTAGGCTTCAACATTATGTGAACTGAGAACATCCAGAATTTGAAGCTGGATTTAGAAAAGGCAGGGGAATCAGAGATCAAATTGGCAACATCCGTTGGATCACAGAAAAAGCAAGAAAATTCAAGAAAAACATCTACTTCTTCATTGACTTCATTGACTATGAAGCTTCATTGACTATGCTAAAGCCTTTGATTGCGTGGATCACAAAAAACTGTGAAAAATTATTTAAGAGACAGGAATACCAGACCACCTGACCTGCTTCCTGAGAAATCTGTATGTAACTCAAGAAGCAATAGTTAGAACTGGACATGGAAAAAAGGGCTAGTTCCAAATTGGGAAAGGAGTAGGTCAAGGCTGTATATAATCACTTTGCTTATTTAACTTATATACAGAATACAACATGTGAAATGCAGAACTGGATGAAGCACAAGCTGGAATCAAGATTGCTGGGAGAAATATCAACAACCTCACACATGCAGATGACACTACCCTAATGGCCAAAAGCAAAGAGGAACTAAAGACCCTCTTGATGAAAGTGAAAGAGAAGAGTGAAAAAGCTGGCTTAAAACTCAGCATTCAAAAAACAAAGATCATGGCATCCAGTCCCATCAGTTCAGTTTGGTTCAGTCACTCAGTTGTGTCTGACTCTTTGTGACCCCGTGGACTGCAGCATGATGGTCCCATCACTTCATGGCAAATAGATGGGGAAACAATGGAAACAATGACAGACTTTATTTTCTTGGGCTCCAAAATCACTGCAGATGGTGACTGCAGCCATGAAATTAAAAGATACTTGCTCCTGGGAAGAAAAGCTATGACAAACCTAGACAGCATCTTAAAAAGCAGAGACATTACTTTGCTATCAAATTTCCATCTAGTCAAAGCTCTGGTTTTTTCAGCAGGAATGTATGGATGTTATAGTTGGACCATAAAGAAAGCTGAGTACCGAAGCATTGATGCTTTTAAAATCAGTTGAAGACTCTTGAGAGTCCCTTGGACCAGTCAATCCTAAAGGAAATCAGTCCTGAATATTCACTGGGAGGAGTGATGCTGAAGCTGAAGGTCCAATACTTTGGCTACCTAATTCAAAGAACTGACTCATTGGAAAAGACCCTGATGCTGGGAAAGACTGGAGACAGGAGGAGAAGGGGACAACAGAGAATGATTTGGTTGGATGGCATCACTGACTTGATGGACATGAGTTTGAGTAAGCTCTGGGAGTTGGTGATGGACAGGGAGGCCTGGCATGCTGCAATCCATGGAGTCACTAAGAGTCAGACATGACTGAGTGACTGAACCATGTATTACACATATGACCTTGAATATGGCATAATTTTTTTAAGCTCTCAGCCCCACACTGGTAGAATGAGTCATCAATTCATCTTTCACAGGATTTTTATGACAGTTTAATGAAATTAATATATAATATTATATATACATAATACATATACATATATATAATATATATATATATAATATATATATAATATATAAAGTATCTACCTCCTGGCAACTTTTAATAAACATCAGTTCTTTCTTCATTTTAACTCAACAACATATACAAGTTTACAGAAATAAAGTTAATTCAGAAAGGTCACTTGAGTTTTATAGGTAGAAGGAGACTAAAAACTTTGGGGAAATAAGTTCTCTGTTGAAATAATCTCATTTATGAGTCTAAGAGAGGGTCTCTTAAGAAGGTCTCGCTTTCTTTCTCAACCTCAACTCTTTAATCTATGCTAATCAGGGCACATAAGACCAGAAAATATCACACTGAACCTCTGATAATTTTGGCTTATTTTTCCAAAGAGCACAACCCAAATGTGTTTTGCTCAGCATCTTTTGATTTCTCATTAAACTAATAACTTCTCTTTTGAAGCCGGGTTAATAATTCTATTTATTATGACATAGCTATATGCCAAAGAATCTACCTTTGGTCTTCACAACAACACTGTGAACTAGGTATATAATTATTTTTACTTTATACAAGCAAAACGTGAGACTCATAAAGGAGGAATGATTTGCCCAAACTCACATGTCTACTATGAAGGACTAAACTTTTTTCTGGCTGTAGTGGTTACAGTGCTTTGAAATTGCAAGAAAAAATAATTATTCCACTTTTTAAAGCAATTTCACCAAGAAATAGAGGACAGCGGCCCTTGCTTCTTTACTTCAAAGGCTCGTGAAATGATGTCACTTGGCTGATACTCCTAAATTGGTTTATCCTATGGGAACAATTAAGCAATAATCACTTATAAATGGCTTCAGGGAAATGCTGAAGATGGACTCTGTTAGTCTACAACTCCTAAACAAAATAATTGCAAATATGGCTATGGTTAGAACAGCTTTGTGTTTCTGTGGAATATAAGAGAATAAATGAAATAAATTAAGGCACATTTGTCTGTATAAGAGCATAATACACATTTGATACAAAACTGCTATTCAGGGCAAGATTACACTGTTTTTGTCCTGATATATAATAATACCTAAAAATAAGAAGCCATATAAAGCAGTAGTTTCTAAAATGGTTTGTTTTAATAAATTTTAGTAAAAATGAATGGATTATTTTGTTATCATCTGAACAGAGGATTTGTTCTTGCTTCTTTATGGAAACTAAATTACTGTTTCAAGAAAATATAAAGTAGTAGTATTAAATATGAAATTATATAGGTCAAATTAAATGTGTGGGATATACTGATGTAAAAGCCATAACAAAGGAACTTTATAAATCCTGACATTCAAGGACTGTAAACAAGTAAGAGATGTTGCATCCAGCTTTTAAACAGTTTGGGTTCTCCTAGTGCCTATACATATAAACAAAAATGCAAGTTTCAAATGAAACAAGGAGTTGCACTTTGGGGCATGATCAGGTAACTGACACCAGACTAGCATTTCTGCCATAAAAACAAACAAAACACAAAACAGAAAACAAACAAAATCCAACTGGTCCCCACCCCCCCCCCAAAAAAAAAGCCCTAGGAAACTGGATAAAATATATGAAAAATATATCCATATATTGGACAAAACACCATACAGGATTGTTATTCATAAGAGGAGAAGACAAAGGAGATGATTCCTATGATCATGCAGGCTTTCTGTCTGGAGGCATCTACCAGCTTTTAACACACAGGAGAGAGAACCAAAGCAAAGCAGTTTCACTAAGCAAGAGAGACAGATATCGGAGGTGAGGGAATCAGAGACATCTAGAATTTGCTGGGCATAGTCTGGAAAAGGCAATGGCACCCCACTCCAGTACTGTTGCCTGGAAAATCCCATGGATGGAGGAGCCTGGTAGGCTGCAGTCCATGAGGTTGCTGAGGGTTGGACACAACTGAGCGACTTCACTTTCACTTTCCACTTTCATGCATTGGAGAAGGAAATGGCAACCCACTCCAGTGTTCTTGCATGGAGAATCCCAGGGGCAGAGAAGCCTGGTAGGCTGCAGTCCATGGGGTCACACAGAGTCGGACACGACCGAAGCGACGCAGCAGTATTATACAGAAGGGAACTATACAGATTAAAAGCACCTAAGATCTATGCATGTGTTCCATTGAGTTATTGCCTGAATACTAAACTTTGCATGTGTAGAGTGAGATGCTCCAGGTCTGATTTCAAATAATTTTGAACCTTCTGGTAAAAGTTATTTTTAAATGACATATTCTTAAAATTTATTCATCAGATGCTCCAATAGCAAAATACAATGTCATTTAGAAAAGAGAATACATTGAGAAACTAAGGAAAAATAATGAAAAGAGATGAAGCAAAAGGAAATGTACTGCCCATGGAGTGTCAAAATGAGAGCAGATTTTCAAAAGATTTCAAAAACTTGACCATTTTGCTAAGCATAGAACTGATTGAATACAGGTAACTGCAAACTCAAGAAATGCTAGGTTTTATGAACCCAGAGCAAAATGGTCCAGAGCTAAGTTATTCTAATGTACTTTGAAGCCAGTATTTCAGTACAGAATTGAGTTTTTGTTGTGTTATATGTCTTAGCAACTTTCCAGATTTAATACATTAAATTACCTTTTATTTTATTCCCTGTCAGTTATTGCCTTCTGTAGCAACTTCCACCTAGACTCTCTGTTTTTTTTTTTTTTATTATTATTTTTATTTTTTCCCCTATTGCAGAGTTTAGCTAAGACCAGACTCCGGGCTTCAGTCCCACCAGCTGTGGGTAGAGTATAGCATGTGTCTTCCTGGGATCTAATGTGTCTGCACAAAATCCCGGACATCCTTGGTGTCTGGTTCCCCATCTAGCTATCCAGTTTCCAACTGCAATCAGAGCACTGTGCTGAGCCTCCATCCATTTTTCTAGGGCACTGACTCCTTAAGAGGTTCTTGATTGTTTCCACGGAACTAGATTCTATGTCCTCTACCTCATGGATGAAACTCTACTCCAGCGGGAACAATTTCTGAACGGGTTGATATTCCCCTACGATGATACCCCAAATGACACATTATAATCTTAAACAACTTTAAAAATATATCTACATACATTACAAGCTTCCTAGAAACCAGAGTCCAAAGCAAGCTCAACTTTGTTGAGAAAGAGAGATGGAACAAGAGGAAGAAATCATGAATGTTTAAATAATAATGAATTATTCTATGACTCAGTGTACAATAAATGTAGTATTCTAATATTTTTATCAAAAGGCTTATTGTCAGGATAGATGAAAATTCTAATATATATCAGCTTTCAGACTGACCATCATCTCTTATATAACAAAAGGACTCAGAGGCTTCTTTGGATTAGAAATATAAAAAGGGACCTGGTCTGTAAACCACTCGTTTGCCTTATTATTTCTGCTACATAAAACCACTGTGTGGCAACGGTTTCTACCAATAATCATAGATGATCACTGTGGGCAAGACACAGAGATGTCCTCACAAGATACTCTCAACCCTTCGTAATTCTGACTTTAGAGATTCTCCCTGAGTTTCTAATCCTGAGAAGCAAAAGGTATGCTTCCAGAAACATTTACACAGCCATTCCACAGTAGAAGTCCTAGGTCACTAAGTGTGAGCAGAATAAAGAACTACCACAGCCCAGTTGTCATAGGAAACTAGAATTTTGCAGAATTCCATCATACCCCCTGAAGTCCATTTATATTTTTCTTTCACATGGATCACCTACCTCTATCCCCATTTCTTGAACAATTCAACTTTGTCATTTCAATAGGCCCACATTTCCCCCAAAAAGGCCTTTTTCAAATCTCACTTGAAACTACTGGAAGCTCAAACTTTAAATAGGAAGGCCTCTTCTCTTTAAAATACTCTTTTCACTACTCTTGATGAAACAAGAGTAGCAATAATAGCATCAAAAATGGTATAAGGCCCCACATCTATTGTAAAATTATGGATATTTTACAATCGCAGGATATTTTACATATCCTGCAATTGTAAAATGATGGATGATTTTTGTTGAAATTTATTGTGTTCTTGGTATTCATCACTATCTGCACTTCTGCTTTTTTTTATTAGATTATTTATTTTTGCTGGAATCTTAGGCTATATTCTCTTTACCATTCTGTTCATGATTCTGTCCTCAATACCAAGAAAGTTTCCCATATATAGGAATATTCAATACATATTTATTCTATTCAATTCCTTTGCACTTGTACTCATTCTCTTTTGTAAAAATAATAACCATAATAATAAACAGAAACCTCAATTAAATAGAGTTGGGGGAATAAAAGAAGGAGTTCTCATATCCTACAATGAGAAGCAGAGCCTAACAGGAAGAAGAAAGACACCTCTTTTTACCCGGAAGGAGCAAGCCTATGAAAAGTCATGAACTCTTTTGTTTATTGCAGCCCTCCCAACTTCCTTTTCTTCTCTATAAAAGCATTTGTTTTTCCTTGACATGTGGATGCTTGCTTGTGGCTTGCCATGATTGCAGACCCCAAACTGCAATTCTCTGCTGATCCCAAATAAACCCATCTTTGCTGGAAAAATACCTTGGAGTCTAATTATTTCAAGTCAATACTTTCTATTCCCCTTCCAAACTGTTGCTGAATAATTTTTCCTACTCCTGCATTAAACAGTATACCTAAAAATCTCATACTGACTGTAGTCCATTGAGTTTTCCTGGCGAAAAGTGAAAGTTGCTCAGTAGTGTCTCACACTTTGTAACCCCATGGACTGTAGCCTGCCAGTCTCCTCTGCCCATGGAATTCTCCAGGCAAGAATATTAGAGTTGGTAGGCATTCCCTTCTACAGGGGATCATCTCAACTCAGGAATCAAATACTGGTCTTCTGCACTGCAGCTAGATTCTTATTGCCTGAGTCAGCATTCTGTCTCCTCAATCCAGTCTTTGATTATTTAAATTATAAAGGTGTTGCATATGCACAAGCATATTTTTCTGTTTGTTATTCATTGTTCAGCCAAATTACTTGACTTTTTATAATACTTTGATAAATGTTACTCAATTTAAACTGTCAACAAATGAAATTATGTCTTTCTACTTTTCTTCTCTATTATCCTAAATTCTCACATTTGATTTTTCACTATTCAGTTATTTACTTAGAAAGTCATTTTTGAGTTCTACTCGCTGTAAAAAATGTAGTCTTTTTTTTCCCCCATTAATGTTGCTTTTCCCATAAAAAAGCTGCTGCTGCTGCTGCTAAGTCGCTTCAGTCATGTCCGACTCTGTGCGACCCCATAGACGGCAGCCCACCAGGCTCCCCTGTCTCTGGGATTCTCCAGGCAAGAACATTGGAATGCGTTGCCATTTCCTTCTCCAATGCATGAAAGTGAAAAGTGAAAGTGAAGTCGCTCAGTCGTGTCCAACTCTTAGCGACCCCATGGACTGCAGCCTACCAGGCTCCTCCGTCCATAGGATTTTCCAGGCAAGAGTACTGGAGTGGGGATGTTAAATAGTGCACTTGCGTTTTAATGTACAGAAGGGATATACATTATGGGAACCAAAGACTGACCCCACTGTAATAACACAATTCCATAACAGGTTAAAAAAACACACACACACACAAAAAAATAAAACACAATATTAGGAGATATGCAACCTGGTCCTAGTCTTGGCTTTGCTACTTTCGGCAGTTTTAGGTTATTTATAATATGACTAGTTTCATGTAGTTTTCAAACATTTTAAACAGTGAAATCACTTAAAAAAATCTTTCAATAAAATGCATTAAATAGGTAATCCAATTGAAGTGAAGAGGGAGATCTGGGGGCCTGGAGGCCTACAAAGTGGTATGTCCACCTACTCTTTCTTCAAGGCCCACCTTTCTCTTAAAACAGGCTTCAAAGCAACTCCATGGAATACAGTTTAAATGAAAGGCTCTTTAAAGTTTCTTCTATCTAACATTTTAGGATAAACTGCAACAACCATTAATACATGTATTGCAGAGACTTATTTTTATCAGCTATTTGCTTTACTTTTTAAAATTTATTTTTTATTTCCTTTACTTGTAAATCAGATCAGATCAGTCACTCAGTCGTGTCCAACTTACAATTCATTAGGAGAAGGGAAGCTATTCTTTTTTTCCTCTAATCAATTATATGACCAGTTGTTGTTGTTGTTCAGTTGCTAAGTTCTGTCCAACTCTTTGTGAGTCCATGGTCCTCCACTCTCTCCCAGAGTTTGCTCAAATTCATGTCCATTGAGTCAGTGATGCTATCTAACCGTCTAATCCTTTGATGCCACCTTCTCCTTTTGCCTATGACCAGAAGAGATGTCAATTCATTGCCTCAAGTCCAGGGGGACATTTTAACTGTTAGCTAGAATCCCTTACCTTTGAACTGCCCTGGCATAAAATGAGCCCAGATTCCAATGCTTTATTTTGTGTATGCAAATATTTTAGAGACAATTCAAAGGCAAAATTAGTTCTGATCATTTCTTTTTCCTGGGGTTAGGGGGAAGAAGAGAATAAGGGTGAATGTTCATTCCTGTAAATTAGTGGCAACTGAAATAAAACTGAAGATCCCTTTGAAATGTAGAAAGTCTTCAATCTTTAAACCATCTGCAGCAAATATTCAGCAAACACTCCTGCATCCCTGGAAACAGTTTTATGCCACAAACTAGGAATTTCTCCAAAGTTACAATTATGCGATTCAAAACAGGTAATTTTCACCCCAATCTCAAGTTTTCATTCCAGGTCTTAGTTAATGCTGTCTTGATGGTTGCTGTTTGATGAATCAGCTTTCCAGTTAACTAGAGGTACAGGGCCATCATCTAATGAAAACACTCTGTATTTTATGGCTCCCTGGGCTGCAGTTCTGCATATTAAAATGGAATTTCAATCTCACTGTAGAAATAAAATCAAAACTAGCATCTGTGGTTTGAACAGAACTGAGAAAAATGCTGCTCATTTAATTTTAACAATATTTTTCATGCTAGACAGTATAAAAAAGAGGGCCTGGATATAATTTTAGAATGCCTATAAATTAGAAATAAATTGGTAGAAATCAACACAACAGTTCATTGCAGGGGTTAGTTCATTATATCTACAAATTTAAATGCTAAAAGTTTTCTCTTCTCATTAGAAGTTTGCCAAAATGTTCACAAATTAAGGTTTCCTACTGTTCTTCATTCACAATGGTAACAGATCATTTTCTATTCCTCCTGTTGCAAATATTGAGCCTCTCTGGTCACTCTCTGAAAGTTTGTTATCTCTCTAGGAATGATTGTACATTCAGTCAGGAAGAGGAATTCAAGAGGAAGATGAAGGAGAAATCAGTTAATTGCTATAAAGATCAACAAGCAATGCCAGCAAAGTTACAAGTGTTTGCAAGTAGAAAGACCCTTTTCTCTTTTCTTGGGCAAGTGGGAGGGGTGTAGAATTGTGCAGTTAAGTGTCTTCCAAAAAAAACCCAAAAAGAGAATATTTTGAATGTAGGAATTATTAACATCTTTTTTTACAGATGGGGAAGTCTAGGCTCAGAAAAGTTAATTTGCTTATCAATAGTCAAACTATAACCTTTCCTCACTTTTAATGCCTAGGAGCTTTGTACATGATAGCCACCATACTAAAATATTCCACCATAATTAATTTAATACCTCTGCATATAATAAAGAAAAATTAAAGTTTTTCTAACATGTTTTGAAGAAAGAAACTATAACTAGACATTTCAGGAACTCTCATAGCTTTATCAATATTCCACATAAACTTGATTTGCCTTGTTAAACACAGTCAATGCAATAATTTCCTGGAGTACTTAACAAAAATGTTTAGACAACAATTTGAATCCAAGCATGAGTTCAGCTTGTTGCAGAGTGACATAATGAGACATGATCTCTAATTCCTATATGCTTAGAGTCAAGTTGGAAAAAATAAGTATGCGGGTAATACAAAATCATTTAATGTTAAAAAATGTGGGTCAGCTTTTAAGTACAGAAGAAAGCGATTCATTGGGTATATGCCTTCACAGGATTCAAGCTGTGTTTTAAAGCAAGAATAAGATTTATGTATATGAGAGTGGGAATAGGGTTAGATTTTTACATAACAAGATGATATTGAGATGATGAAACTTGTACAATTCCATCATTTCCAGTCTTCAATTCTGAAATCCAAAAAGTTGTGAAAAGGAAAAGTTTTTATAACTTATTTATTGGTAAAACAGGGCCTAAACTGATGTAAGGATTTTAATAACCTTTATGGATTCCACTTGGTGTGAATCTTTATATATTTTGTTGCAGAAATATTAATGTTGTGCTGTTTTTGTTTAAAGATGTTGCTCATATCCAGCGGGACTTGTTATATAATATACAGATATGCTGCCATTAGTAATCTCTCTTAGGTCTAAAATATTCAAATTCTTTTATACATTTGACACCACTTTTCTGGGTGAGGGCTTACGAACTTTTAATTGTATTGGGAGGAAGAGAAGGAAAGAGGACTGGGACATTGAGGAGCCAAAGAGGTTGCTGTACAATGAAGGAGATGACACAGAGCCTTAAAGATGGGCTGATAATAAGAATTGATGTAGGGACTTCTCTAGGGGTCCCGTGGCTAAGACTCTGAGCTCCCAACGCAAGGGGCCTGAGTTCCATCCCAGGTCAGTGAACTAGAGCCCGCATACCACAGCTAAAGATTCTGATGCTGCAACTACAGAGACCCTGCACACCACAACTAAGAAAGACCAGGCACAGCCAAATGCATATCAAAAAAAGAAAAAAGAAAGAAAGAACTGATGCAGTAAGTACTAGGTAAGTATTGACTGATTCTTCAGGATGAATATAATGTGATAAGATCATGGATAAGCTATTTAAGTTCCCCCCTTAGCTCCCTTATACATGAAACAAAGATGGTCACAGTACCGACATTATTAGGCTGTTGTGAACATCAATTGTTTTAATACACTCCTACCACCTAGGAGAGTTCCTGACTTATATTAAGAGTTTGGATAAATAGTACCTTTGACTGTCACTCTCATTATAGGACTGGCCACACTAAGATAATTAAGGATAGAAACAAATGACAAGGTTGACCCTAAAGTTTATTTTCTAAGAGACTGGGGAAAGATGGCCTTGTTACACAAGAAGTAGAAACACTTTTACAGCTTCATTTGTTCACCTCAGAGCCTTAGGGTAGATGCTCAGATTTTTAAAAAGGAACAGAAAAGCACCATGAAAATCACTGCCTACTAAATCAAATGCAGGGGAAATAATAAAGAATGTATTAATAGAATTATACAAATCTCTAACAGATGTTGGTTTCATGATATCCACAAGGATATGGAATAGGCAAGTTTTAACTAGATGGAAAGTTTGCAGCATAGTTTTGTCTTTCTTTTTCCATAAAATGATAAAAACAATGGGATGACAAAAATGCAGTGCCGTAATTCTGTAATTCAAATATGGTCAATTTTGTTGAAAACCAAGAAAACACAAGAACATGTGTGTGTGTGTATCTCTCTATATATCTATATATTATCTATATCTATGTGTATGTATGTGTGTTAGTTGCTCAGTCATGTCTGACTCTTTGTGACCACACGGACTGTAACCCACCAGGCTCCTGTGTCCATGGAATTCTCCAGGCAAGAATACTGGTGAAAGTGAAAGTTGCTCAGTCGTTTCTGACTCTTTGCAACCCCATGGACTATATAGTCCATGGAATTCTCCAGGCCAGAATACTGGAGTGGGTAGCCCTTCCTTTCTCCACTGAATCTTCCCAACCCAGGGACTGAACCCAGGTTTTCTGCATTGCAGGCAAATTCTTTACCAGCTGAGCCACAAGGGAAGCCCAAGAATACTAGAGTGGGTAGCCGATCCCTTCTCCAGGGGAACTTCCTGACCCAGGGATTGAACCCGGGTCTCCTGCATTGAAGGAAGATTTTTTATAACCATCTGAGCCACCAGGGAAGCCCTATCTATATCTATTATCTATGTCTATATTTATATCCTGGATCATCACAGAGTGAAACTCCTGGGAGAGTGTCCAGGAGTAGAGAATAGAGAATTGTTATAGTGGAAAGTTGAATACCTTATTTTAGAGACCCTGCATTCAACTTTAGAATTCATCTGCTTTAAAATACCCATGACAGGTAATGTCCATAATCACTAGGTGAGTTACATTTATCGTACTCGGATGCTATCAAGGATTGAACCCGCGCTTCCCACATTGGTGGGCAGATTCTCTAACCCTGAGGCACCAGGGAAGCACTTGAGTACCCTGGAGGGCCATTATTTGGTCAGTAACATACATCTTCACTTATATTAACTCCCTACAATTACATGAATAGGAAATTTATTTGGAGAAATTTATACTGGAATTAAATATGATCTTCGAAACCAGTGTCACAGTCTTTGAACCATAACAGGAATTTTGTGATTTATTATCTGCCAAATGGGAAAAATATCTTCCAAAGTATTGAGTGACAGAGAAGCACTAAATTAATAAAGCAGGGTTGCTTAATGCATAGCATTTCTCTGTACATAAAATAACAGATTTCCCTCCAACAGATTTCTTGTTAGTGGAACGGATGTATTAAAATAATAGCATTTCATATAACAAGGTTATATATTACTTAGATTGCTTCTGCACTCTTTTTTCTATACAAATACAATATATTATTTTCATGTTCAGCTGTATTAGCCATAGTTCCGAATGTACTTATTTATCTGATGTAGGGTTAATGTGGTATCAAGAAATTTTATGAAGTTAGAATTTCTGGCTATTGAACAAGAGTTACAGCAACAGCAAAGTCTTTATACTAGATGTGATACAAAAAGAAGGAAAAAAAAAACCTAATATAAACTAGGGGAGAATATTCTGATAATGACCTTCTTACATGCATTTCATATTGTGCAGATTATGAACTGGGCCAGCATGTCAGAAAACTGTATCTTTAATTGGTCTTTATAATCGTCTTTCTAACCTCTGAAAGATATTAGCTAATAAAGGAGAACACGGCTTGCATTATTTAGGGCCTGAATAATTAGGAAGTCAGTCTCCATATCAGAGCTGATATGCTTTATTATTGTAAAAATCTAGGGTACCATATTAACTACATCTTTGCTATCTGAAAGACAGACATTGAGGTGGTTGGCAGAGATATGCAATAGCTTCTCAGATCTGAATTGTTCATTTCCATTGTAAAGCAAACTTGTTTTTCTTTCATTTAAATTTAAATAATGGTCTCTACCAACTGGTTGAGCAACATTAATGTCTTCAGTTTCCTTTGGGATAAAAGAAACTAGTTTACTTACCACAGACCACATCTAATTCATAGCCTCTCATCTAGTCAATAGCAGCATTTGCTATTAAATGCTCTGAAATGGAAAAGTGCTGAACACAGGAAAAAATAAATTAAAAGGAAATTAAATACTCTCTAACAGATGGACCAATTAGTTATAAACTTCAATGAGGTAAAAAAATGTGCTCTGTGTTCAGGATTTTGTGTGTATTGTTTGTCAGTGTGTACGCAGGCATGTGCATGCCTATAGTCACTCAGGAAACTTCCAGGCCTCCCAAAGACGTCAGCATTGAATGGACAGCAGGCTGAGGGTGGAGCGGAAGGTCTTAACTACACAGGGACACAGAGATGACACCACAAGCCCATGTTTAGGTGGGGACAGGAAGAGGTGTGTCTACACTTGGATTGTATGGACAAGGTTTCAGTGATTCTTTACATTCCAGTTCAGTGCACCTCAAGAAACTGGTTCCTATTATGTGAAAAACTCCTAAGTGAGTCCTAGGATATGTTCAGCTGTATAAGATATAGCCTTTGCATATAATTCATACACACTCTCAATACACATACACACATGCATAACGCACACACATATTAGAACAGTCATGTTATGAAATTTAGGAAATGCTGGGGAGACTTTAAAAGGACAATACTCCAGACACATTTTCTTAAAAATAAGTGTTATACAAATGGAGAAATTGTTAGGATAACTAGAAGACATTAAAAAACATAAAAAATATGTGTGGAGTTTGTTTTCATTCTAACAAACCAACTATGAGCAGATATTAAGACAATCCAAAAAAAGTAAACACAAACTCAGTATTAAAAGATATTGAAAAGAAACATTATGTGGACTGTAGCCCAGCAGGTCCTCTGTCCATGGGATTCTCCAGGCAAGAATACTGGAGTGGGTAGCCATTCCCTTCTCCAGGGGATTCTCCCAACCCAGGGATTGAACCCAGTCTCCTGCATTGCTGGCAGATCCTTTACTGTCTGAGCCACCAGGGAAGCCCAGAATTCCCCATTAAAATTAACAATGATCTAAGTCAAAGTATCAGATAGTGTTACAAATACCAACATGAACTTTGTTGTCAATGAAGACAGAATACACCTGCACCCCTCCCCTACAGAAATGTCCTCCGATCCCTTTGGCTTTAGATTATTTGGCCTTTTCTTTGCATTTGAATGTCAGAGAGGTGACATAACGTGTTGATGGAGAGTGTGGGCTTTGGAGTCAGAGGGCAATTGCTGCCAGTGTTGGCTTCCTACTTATCAGATGGCTAACTTGGACCAAGTTACTCAAGAAACCTCTAGAGGTCTCATTCTTACCATCTGTAAATCAGTTTATCCCTTGTGGGACTGTGGAGAGGATTTAATTAGAGGGTGTCACACAAGGCAAACAGCTTAGAAGAAACAAATTAGGAGGAACATCTCAACAGAACTATCTTTGAATTTTGAGCAAATGTTAAAGTAGCACTGATTTCTCATTATATGTACTTTCAACTCTCTGTCATGTGATGTGTAGAGGAGGCTGAAGTTAGGATGAAGGTACTATGGGAAAACACCTAGGTCAGACCATCTATTTTGAAAGCCAGGAACATCAGAAGTCTCACTCCCCAGGGTTCTCAGCGTCAAGACATCAAAAAAATGTACTCTGCTTCTGTAAGTTGAACTGATGTCTTTTAAATTATCTCAGTGACTCAGAGAATCCTGTCTTTTGAGAAAAAAAAAAGTGATTTTTAATACTGTGAACTGGGAAAGAATATAAATATCATCAGAAAGATGCATATTAGCGGCTTACAGAGATTCAAAAGAACAAGAAGTAATTTTCAGTTTGTGAGAACAGTGAAGCCTACATGGGAGAAGTGGCTTTTGAAGGGAGCTTCTAGAAAGCTTGAAGAAAAAGGGGGCTGTGTCAAATGTAGGGAGAAGTAGAAACAAAGGCACACAGAACCATTGTGAATAATAATTATCTTCTGTATTTCTGTAAATATTGTGGTAGTAAATCATGAAAACATCACTGAAAGATCTTTTTTTTTTAATTTGACTTTGAAATCTTATGAATTTATTTTTAAATTATATTTTGAGACATAATTGATGCATTATAAATCACACATTTTGAATTGTGCAGTGTAATAAGTTTGACACAGGTGTACCACTGTGAAATGAACATCATACACAAGAGAATAAATGTGCCCATCACTCCTAAAAGTTTCCTCATGACTCTGTAATTTCTGTCCCTTGATAGTCAGCCCTCTAAGCCCTAGTAACTACTGACATATTTTATGACCCTGTCAATTAGTTTTCATTTTCTAGAAATTTGTAAGAATGGAATTATACACCGTGTACTCCTTTATACCTGTTTCTTCCACTCAGCATAGCTATCTTTTGAGATTCATCCATGCTGTTGCTTATATCAAGAGTTTAGTTCTTTTTACTACTGATTATTAAGCTTCCCTAGTGGCTCAGTGGTAAAGAATCTGCCTGCCAATGCAGGAGACACAGGTTTGATCTCTGGGTCAGGAAGATCCCTTGGAGAAGGAACTGACAACCCACTCCAGTATTCTTGCCTGGGAAATCCCATGGAGGAGCTTGATGGGCTACACAGTCCATGGGGTCCCAAAAGAGTTGGACATAGTGACTAAACAAGTATTTCATTATATGAAAACTCCACAGTGTATCCATTTGTCTGCTGATGTTCATTCATATTGTTTCCATTTTTTACTATTTCACATAAACTTGCTACCAACATTTACATAGCCATTTTGACATATACTTTTCCTTTGGGTAAAAACTTAGTGGAATGGCTGGATCATATGGTAGGTGTGTAATTAATCTTTCTTTAAAAATTCTATTTTTTTCCTGCCAAACTGATTGTATCTTTTGATATTTCTATCAACAGTGCATGGGAATTTTGTTTCAAATTCTCAATAACATTTAGTATTGTCAATCTTTTAAATTTTATCCATTCTAAAAAAAATGTGTATTGATGTTGCCTTGTGCTTTTGATTTTTCTAATAACTGATATAGAATATCTTTTATGTGCTTTTTTCCCCAAAGTATACATTTGCGGGGAAATGTCTTACATTTTGCTAATTTTTTAACAAGATATTTGGTCATTAATGAATTTTTAAATGTTCATGATCTGTAGCTTTCTATTTCATATTTATTTTGTAAATCATATGGTTACTATAAGTGCATTTCTTATGTTCATAAAGTTAAGTAGAGGCAAGAAAAACATAAAAAGACACAAATAGATCTTCTAGAGATAAACACCACAATGTCTGCTGTAAAAAATATCTTGGAAGGGATTAATGAGATTAAACATTGCAAAGAAATGAATTCTACACGGTAAAGTATTAGTCGCTCAGTTATATCTGACTCTTTGAGACCCCCATGGACTGTAGTCTGCTAGGTTCTTCTGTCCATGGAATTCTCCAGGCAAGAGTATTGAAGTGGGTTGCCATTTCCTTCTCCAGGGGATCTTCCCAACCCAGGGATCAAACCTGAGTCTCTCACATTGGAGGCACATTCTTTACCATCTGAGTCACCAGGAAAGCCCTCTACATGGAAACTAAAAGGCATATATGGTTGGAAATATAATTCAAATCTCTCTAAAAGATATTTGATTGTCTAAACAAAAATTTTTACTGTTTTTTGTGCTTAATATTTTGTATTCTTTCTTATAAATCTGCTTCAGGGGTTTTCTGGAATTCAGTTAAATTACTTGGAAAAATATGATCCTTTGAGTCTTGTTTTTTAAACTTGTTAGGCACCACCAAATATAGTTGTTCCTCACTGCTTAGGCAAGACCCCTTTGAGTACTTCACCAATGCCCAGTGAAGTTTTTCAAATTTAAGTCTTAGGAACAAGCACTACTTTAGCATTGTGTGACCTCTGGACAATATTTCGCTTAATTATTTTGCAAGGTTCACTACCAGGGCTTTCCCGGTGGCTCAGCAGTAAAGGATCTGCCTGGTATGGAGGCGACACAGGAGACTTGGGTTCCATCCCAAGGTCAGGAAGATCCCCTGGAGGAGGGCATGACAATACACTCCAGTATTCTTGCCTGGAGAATCCCATGGACAGAGGAGCCTGGGGGATTATGGTTTATAGGGTTGCAAAGGGTCAGACACGACTAAAGTGACTGACCACGCACGCATGTATATGTGTGTGTGTGTATGTATATTATACTTTCTTTACCTCTATGAACTAGTAGTATTCTGCAAATACTTGATAGTGCGTGCACGCTCAGTCACCTCAGTTGTGTCTAACTCTTGATTCTCTATTTGCACAGCTTTCATTTCCCCTGTCTTCTGTCCTCCAAGCCCCAGCCACTTTGATCTTCCTCAGCTCTCAGCTCCACCTCAACTCAGGAAGAACTTCAAGCTTCACCTGAGTTCCCCCTTCCGATGCAGCCTCAGGGAAATACTCTCTAGGCCCTAACCTGGGGCAATTATTGAACTCATTTTGCAGGTTTTAAATATTTAGGGTCCCCTGCTTTTCATTGGGCTTCCCTGGTCGTTCAGCTGGTAAAGAATCCACCTGCAACACAAGAGACCTGGATTCGATCCCTGGCTTGGGAAGATCTCTTGGAGAAGGGAACGGCTATCCATTCCAGTATTCTGGCCTGGAGAATTCCACAGTCCATGGGGTCACAACAAGTCAGACATGACGCGTGATTTTCACACTGTTCTTCACTGTCTAAAGGCCATGGTCAGTTTCTTAAAAATCACTGTTTCTCACATTTTATCTGTTTGGTTTCAGGAGGGAAAGTGTATCCAGCTCCTGTTACTCCATCTTGGTCTGAAGGGCAAGTGTGGAACATTCTAACAGAAAGGCCTTACACTTTCCTAAGTTATGCTGAAATACCTATTTATATTAGGGAAGACAATTCCAGACTTCTTTTGCCAGCTACTTATCAATAGCAGGTTTCTTTTCTTATAACCTGGAGCCAGACATTTGCAAATGCCAGAAGCACTGGGGTAACTTGAAAGGCAATGGCTTTCAGATTCTTCAGCCTAGAAAAATGGAACACCAACTATATAATTTGAGCCTTGATAATGAAATTGATCTAGTTTGAGCACTGGAAAAAATAATTCTATAAACCTATTTAATCCTGACTGGCTAAGGTATATTTTCTACATTAAAAAGATATATCCTCAGGTTCTGAGAATGTCAAAATATGGTATACATTTTTTTCTTCCCTTCCATTGCTTTTACCCAAAACCTTCTTCCTGCATTGTGTCCATTAGTCCACTGTGAAGCAACCAAAACAGCTTTACCTATTCAGTACTGCAGGCATTTTACACATGTACTTTCTTTCCTCAAAAATATGGGCCTTGAAATTCATCCTTGCTGTCTGCTTAGGGTGTCATGTATTGAAGCCAGTCAAATCTTTGGCCTTGAGTATATCTCTATGAAATTCATTTTGTTCATTAGTCAGATGGGATAATAACCACTCCTGTTTGATTTAAAACTGGGTAAATGTCATTTGTTATATACAGGTTCTACAATTCTAGCTGAGATTCTCAACATTATTCTTATGTATTATATTAGAATTTTAAGTATCAAAGACTACACCCTTTCAAGATAAACACTTTTAACATAGTCCTTGCTGATGAATTTTAAAATAATCAGAAAGGCTAACTGAATTGCCATCTTCCATGTTCAAGAAATTATCTCCAGGAGCAAGCTCCAGGAGTTGGTGACCAACAGGGAAGCCTGGTGTGCTGCAATCCATGGGGTCCAAAGAGTCAGACATGACTGAGTGACTGAACTGAACTGACTGATGGCCTTTGTTCTTCCATCAACATCTGGTTGAAATGAAATTAACTTATCTGTTTCATCAAGTGCAGTAACCGAGTACTTTTTTTTTTCCCCTACAGAGTAAGAAAGTTTAAGTTTCATTTAAGGATAAAGACCAAAAACCAAAGAAAAATATGAGCAGTAATAGCTCCAATTATCATGAATGAAAATATTTGGCTTTTAGTAAGAACAGATTAGAATATGATGGCAAAAAAAAAATTGTAATGAACAGCAATAATTTTTTTTCCCTAAACTGGCCAAAGTCAGGAAAAAAAAAAATTGCATGCTAGCTATGTTGTCAGAAATGAGAATAATAATTAGTTAAGCTAATCACAAGAAATAAAAACTATCTTTTTTTTAAAAAAAAAAAGCATGAGTCAAATTTCCCACCTAGCAAGAAAACAAGCTTTCTGGGGGGGTCAATTGCTGCACTTTCCAGAGTATACGATTTTTTACATCCAAAACAAAGAAGACATGTGAGTTATCACTTAACACATTGTCTGATTTTTATCAAATTCATTTAACAAAATTGTGTTATTCATGTTGAAGTACAATAACTGTACATGCATCTATAATGAGGCATGTTTAAGAAAAAAGGGGGATTTTGCTACCAGTGACTGGAGAAAATGGCATCAAGGCTGGAAAAGCCCATGAAAATGACGTACATGGCATTCATTTTTCACTTCATCAGTACCATAAACCTTTCCATATATATCAACTGCAAATGTAGCATATGTTATATTTGAATAGTAAGTATTAAATTAAGTTTTTTGAACTTGCCTGGGGCAGTAATCAGCATATTCAACTTTTTCATAGAGGGAAAAATATATTTGACTTCCAAATGAATACATAGAAAGCAATGTATTTTGAGTTATCAAAGAAACTTTAGAATTCAAACTATTTACAAATGGGAATTGACTGTATTCTGATCTTATGGTAGCTTAAGAGAGAACACAAAGAAGCAATATCTTATCTCCCTACTTTATCAATAGACATCAATTTGGGGAAAAATGATATTGTTAAGAAATAGAAGGCAATACTAAAAATTTAGAAAAATAATGTATCCTTTTTGTTTGCTGAATTCAGATTTCAAAACTATTTAGCTTTTTGCTGTTGTTTGTGTTATAACAAACAAATTAAAAAGATAAATATGATAATTTACAAAACTGGTTATGTTTTGTAGACAGGATTTCTAAGTAATAAAAAATAGCATAATTTTGAAAAAAAAATTTCTCAGTAATGATTTCATATGATTTTTTTTCTTCTAGCAATCTCTCCAACGATTTCAGTAAAAAATACAACCATTAACAACTATTGAGTATTTGTTACAAGCCACATCTAGTGTTAAATAGTATACCTTTACTATCTCACCTAATTTTCCTACGAAGAATTGTTACTAAATTATACTTTACAGACAAGGAAACTGAGGCTTAGATCAAGCAATTTTCTTAACATCACACAGTAACTAGGAGAAGCAGGCAGAATTCAAAACTAATAAGACTACGACTAGCAGACTGGAAGATGCATTTAACCAGATGTCTCTTCTATGGATCCTATGAAGGGACAAAATAAGTTGTTCTAATAATGGGTAATGTTTATTGAGCACTTACTGTTAGGCTAGACAATCTTCATTTCACTTTACATGTGATAGCCCATTTAGGTGTCATAACAATCTATGAGTGAATAGCATTACCCATCCAATTAAAAAGGAAAGTGTAACAAAGCACAGAGGTGGCTCAGATGGGAAAGAGTCTGTCTATAATGCAGGAGACCTGGGTTCGATGCCTGCATTGGTACAATCCCTTGGAGAAGGGACTGGCTACAGTCCACAGGGTCACAAAGAGTTAGACACGATTGAGCGATTAACACTCATTTTTACAGAGATTTTAACTCTCTTACTTGCTAAAGATCATATAGCTGATAAGTGGAGCATTAGGGCTCAAATCTTGGACTGTAGAGTTCTTATATAATATTAATTTTTATATCTAAGCTTTGGACAATAGGGCAGCAAGAAGCTTCAGGACATATTCACTGTCAAGAATTTAGAGATTAACCATAATACAGAGATGTGCTTTAAATGTGGAGATTTCAACTCAGTGAAAACCACGTAAAAGGCTTTTGCGGTTATCCAAGCATGAGGCTGCAAATAACTATTTTCATTATAGTGAAAACTGAAAGAAAAGTAATATATGTATATTATAAATTAAAGAACAATCACAATTTATGAACCCAGTTTGAGAAGCCAGTGAAAGTGACCAAAAGTTTTGGAGTTATGCTGCTGGCATTGGCATATGGTAACAGGCAAGTTTTTGAGAAAATAATGCATTGGTAATTAATATCTATATTAATCAACTTATTTTGTTTCTATGTCATCACTTAAGTTGATTTGAAGCTTGTGCAATATTTACTGTCTATATAAAGGACATGGGGAGGATGGTGGATGCGATGATTTGGGAGATTGAGACTGACATTGATACACTAACATCTGTAAAACAGATAGCTAGTGGGAATCTGCAATAGTGGAGAGAGCTCAGCTTGGTGCTCTTTCGTGACCGAGAAAGGTAAAATGAGGAGACGGGGTGGGAGGGAGAGGATATATGTGGACATATAGCTGATTCCCTTTGTTGTACAGCAGAAACTGACACAACAGTATAAAGCAATTATACCCCAATTAAAAAAAAAAAAAGAGTAGAGGAAGGCATTAGAGAGGAATGACTGTTAGAAACCAGTTTTTGTTCCATATCCTGAGATTCCCTAAACATGACACTAGCTAAATCACTAAATATTCCTGAACATTGCTATGTAATACGCAACCTGAACTTATATAAGGGCTATAAAGATCACAACATCTCATATATAGGGTATGGCTTTGTAACAGGCAGAGGAGAAGAAAAAAGATTATCATTATTTCTATGTTGAAATCCCTACTCTTAGATTATACACACCCTTGTTGCACTATCTGTAAATACTATTCTTGATGGTGGCATGGGTTCATATCTCAGCTCTACCACTTAACCTCATGTTTTGAGATCTTGAACAGATTTCTCAAATTCTGTGCCCACTGTGTAAATGGAATACATAGTAGTATACAACTCAAAAGATTGTATCAAACATCTGTGATACAATCAGTGCATGTAAAGTGCTTATAGTTTTACCTGAAATACATACTAGATCAATAACAGTCATTATTATTATTAATACTAACATCATTATTATTTTTTTTGTTCAACCATATAATGCTGTTCTTATGGGTTATCATGGTCATTTGGATTTCACTAATTTAATATGTACACAGATAAATATAACAATTTTCACAGGTATTGAAATATTTAAAGATATGTATAATGATTTCCTAAATGTAACACTTCATCACATAATCAATATTTGTGCTGTTTTTAATTATGCAAATAGAAAAAAGTTGATACAATGCCTTCAACATGTATCCAAAATGTGCTGTACTTATTTTTTGCTGAACAACAATAATTATTTATTATCCAGTTGTTTAAAGTGTTCCTCTTACTATATAATAAGTAAAGACTGGTTCTGGTATATCACAGTTTGATTGAAAGGTACAATGACCTTTTGTATTTTTTCTTAATTTTCAATCAGTGTGTTAAAATAAGCCAATGGGGAAGGCAATTTCCTTGACAGATATTTTCATAGTAAAAAAATATCAGCATATTTTACAGATTACAAAATATTTTCAAATGTTACCATGTGACTATCATTTCAGTGCATGTATTTCTGTGTAATGGCATTTGCCATCTTGCATTCTTGCAAGTAAGTCTTCTTTCTTAACACACTGTATGTTTTTTGCCTATCTTTCTCAGTTTGTGTCTATTCATAATTAATCTCTAAGTTCACCTCATAGACCTCTCCTGCATGTTCTCTTAGCCAAGGAAACAAGTACTCAGGAGTGCAGCATCATAGGCTGAGTACAAAGGATTCGCATGCCACTCTCTGTGTTAGAGAACACTGATGTGATTCTCAGGAGCCAAGCTTCTTAGCAACGAAATGAAGGATTTACAGCCCTCCAGGTTTCTCAGCTACCAAAGCTCTTGAAGGCTTTCAAGAGCAGACCTTTTTAGCAAAGGGCTGGATTCTTTTAATGCACTCACTTTCAAAAGGTAACATACATATTTTCCAGTGTAATGTGGATGCTATTAAAAGGGAATTTACATGGACACGAACGTCAGTGGGAATGAAATAGGATTGTCCTCTTCTCAGACTCATTGTTGCTCCAAATATTCACAAAACCAAGATCATGTCACTCCTTTTATTCACATTTTTTATGGCTAGCTTATTTGTAGAGCACTGTCAATAGTAATTAATGCCTTTTTAAGTGTGTAGGTTCAAACAAGATATTTATGAGAGATGGTGTAACATTGCATGGAGAAGAGGGCAGCTAATTACTAAAGACTTTATTGAGTGTGAGTTTTGATATGGCTCTTTTATATATAACTCTAGAGAATATACACTAATAAGAGACACCATCCATTTCTTTGAAGTAATACAGAATTTGTCAAATGCTCCTAAAATAATGTGAATTTGAAGTTGCATCACGACACTACCAAGTCCCCCTTCCCCTTCTTTTTGTATTTTGAGTGATTTTAAGTGTATACAATGCCCTTATAGTTACCCATTTCAGGAATATTATGGCTAAAGAACATCAAATTCTCTTTACCAAGATACAGTTACATGCCCAGTGTGGCCAAACAGGTTCATTTGTTGAATACTGAAATGTGTAAGGTAATATTCTTGTCATTGGGACTTCTACAATGAAAAGGTATTAACTTTCTCTGAAGATCTCACAAAGGAGTCATACCATCACCTCTTCATGGAGTTGTAAGACCTACCAGTAAGTGTTCCCAGACTCAAGAAGATGGTTACATACTATCTGAGCAATTTGTCATAAATCTATGGTTCAGGAAGTTCTCATATGGAAAGGAGGAGGAGAAATCCCTGAAATAAGGACAGAATTATGAAAATAAGCTATTGGGTAACTTTTCAATTGAGAAATGGTTCTTCATCGTGTACCAATTTTCCAAATTCAGGTCAGCAGCATCAGTTATTTAATAACCCCTCAATAACTGAGGGGGAAAAGTCAGCCTCATCTTAAAAGGTAATGCTGACCAAGTTGATCAAAAATTCAGCTGAATCCACTGAGTTTCAAGGAAATTTAAGGTTGTTTATTGGCTTTTGTTCCTATTACATTGGCTTTTGGTCAAACGAATATAGGATAAACCATATTTCTCATGGTACCATGTTTTTTAAGTTTCTTATAATAATAAGCTGATATTGTTAATTGGTGTAAAACTTTAAATCAATTTGTAAAGTGAGAAAATTTCACTTTTTTCATCTTCCAATAATCTTCTGGTCTCTTTTTTAGTTAAATGTGTGTCAAATCACTTTATTTCATTTGGTGCTTAAGAAAAAATCAAGGAATTAAAACATCATTAGTTTTCCTGTAAGTACTGATGCCCCCATATTAAAACATATGCCCCTAAAAATATGCATCTAACTTCTAACAAGTAACCTAGAAATTCAATGTAATCTTATTAATTTGTTAATTACTCTCAGTTTAACCACAAACACCAGTAATTTCCATAGAAAAATTATATATGGTATTTTTATTTTGTTTTCTACCTTGGCATTGAAAAAGCTGAAAATTCAAGTTCATGTTAAAGAAGGCTTATTGTCATACCTGTAATCAAAAATTCAATGTTAACCTTCAAATTATAACTTCAAAACAATGGGCAGATTGAGAGAAAAATATTACTTTTTTTAAAGTGAAGACAAAAGGATAACTTATGATTTCCAAATGGCCTTTGAAGAATAGTAGTCATCCTTAACAAAAAAATGTAACTAAATAACACTATTTAAATTTCAAATCATTTCCCTTCAAACTACAGAAAACCACCAACAAATATTTATTGTTATCAGAAAGATCCACAAACTTAAAAGCTTTTGCAAAACAAAGGAAATCATAAACAAAATGAAAAGACAATCTAGTGACTGGGAGAAAAATATCATCAAACCAGGCAACTGACATGGAGTTAATTTCCAAAGTATGCAAATACAGATGGCTAAAAAGCACGTGAAAAGATGCTCAACAGTGCTAATTATTAAAGAGGCACAAGTCAAAACTTCAGTGAAGTATCATCTGAACAGCAGTCAGTACAGTGATCATCAAATAGTATACAAATAATAAATGCTGGAGAGGGTATGGAGAAAAGGAACATTCCTACACTGTTGGTAGGAATGTAAATTGGTGCAGCCACTGTGGAAAATAGTATGGAGGTACTTTAAAAAACTAAAAATAGTTTTAAATTTGATCCAGTCATATGATCATACTGACCCAGCAAATCCACTCGTCTGCATAAACCTAGAAAAGGCAAGAAATTTAATTTTAAAAGATACATGTACACCCAAGTTCATAGCAGCACTATTTACAACAGCCAAGTCATGGAAGCAACTTAAGGGTCTAACAACAGATAAATGGATAAAGAAGATGTGGAATATATATATATATATATATATATATTTTTGTATATATATATAAAATACATAATATATATGTATATATGTTGTTTTGATGTTTAGTCACTAAGTCATATTTGACTCTTTGCAACCCCGTGGACTGTAGCCCACCAGGACAGCCCCACCCGTCCATGGGATTTCCCAAGCAAGAATACTGGAGTGGGTTGCCATTCCCTCCTCCAGGGGATCTTTCCGACCCAGGAATTGAATCCACAACTTTTGCACTGGGGGCTTCCAAGGTGGCGCTGGTGGTAAAGAAACCACTTGCCAGTGCAGGAGATATAAGAGATGTGGGTTCTATCCCTGGATTGAGAAGATTCCCCTAGAAGAGGGCATGGCAACTCATTCCAGCATTCTTGCCTGGGGAATCCCCACAGACAGAGGAGCCCGGTGGGCTACCTTCTGTAAGGTCCAAAGAGTTGGACATGACAGAAGGGACTTAGCACAAATGTACTTTTGTATTGGCAGGTGGATTCTTTACCACTGAGCCTCCAGGGAAGCCTATGTATGTATGTGTGTGTGTATGTATGTCATAAAAGAGAATGAAATATTGTCATTTGCAATAACATGGATGGACCTAGAGAATATCATACTAAGTGGAGTAAGTTAGACAAAGAAATACAAATATATAGGATATAACTTATATATGTAATTTAAAAAAATAATACCAGAGAATTTATTGATAAAACAGAAATAGACTCATAGACATAGAAAGCAAATTTATGGTTACCAAAGGGGAAAGAGGGGAGAGGGATAAATTAGAAGTATGGAATTTATGGATACAAACTACCATAAGTAAAATATAGAAACAACAAGGTTTTATTGCATAGGTAAGTAGACAGAGAACTAAATTCAATATATTGTAAAAACCTATAATGGGAAAGAATATGAATATATATATATATATATATACACACACACAAACACACACACACACACACACCCATGAATCACTTTACTGTATACCTGAAACTAACACAATATTGTAAATAAACTAAACTTCGATTACCAACAACAAAAAATTACAGCTTTTAAAACTTTACTTAATTGCTCATCAGAAACCTACATTAAATTGGACCCTGAAATTGAAAGATAATTAGCTTCAGATTATAACCTTTATTTTCTTCATTAAATTTTTGATAAGAAGTCAGTTTTTAAATACTTTCAAAAGAAATATTTAACATATGCTTTCTTCATTATTGCTATTTTTGCCTTTCAGAAAAGAGATGAGAAAAGATTAATTATGCCCTTAAATATCTACCTACATTTCAGCCCAAAACTTTAAAGGGTAGGGAAAGTGGAGAAAACTTTCAGAGAAATTCATAAACCCTTCAAGTGCCACAGATGGGTTTTAGGTAGCATGAGCAATTTATTAGATTTATTGCTTGTACTTGCTCACATGAAGGAAGTTATAAGGTATTCCACAAAAGAAGATAAAATTGAAGGTTGTTGGTAGAAACTGTTATTGTTGTAAACTATACAAACGAGGGATGTGACCTAGGAATAAAAAAAGAAGTCATTTTCTCTTTTCTGTCACCTGGAAACATCTCTCCTTTGAGTCATCTTTGAGTCTTTTTCATTGTTTTATTTTTCATCCTTGTAAAAGCACTCTTACTGTTTAGTAAGCAGAATTAGGGTAGCTGAAGTTTATAGAGTCAATGGCTGACAAACAATAAGGTCAATGTCTGTCCCATCCTGGAAAAATTGAGGTTAGAACAGGTGAAATTATCATTCTGTTTTGTTTTTATGGCTCTAATAGAATACCAGAGAGTCCCTGACCTCTGCTGCCAGTCATGTCTTACTCTAACAGCAACGCGTAACCTTTGACACTCAATTAAAACAGGAAATAAGACAAAGAATGGGTCAATATGCATGTTTGGCCAATGCAAGCCTTCCAAATAAATTCCAAGGGGCTTTCAAAGGAACCATAACCCCTATTCACTTGGCACACTGACATTAAAGTTATGGTCAGTAAAGTAAAAGAAAATAGAAACAAAAATATAAGCTGTATCATTTATTTTCTTTCTGACCCTAAGACCTGTGTATTAAGGTATCTCACAACAGAACAATTCACATTACACTTTCTGGTTACTGAGGGTGATGTTCTTGCTGCTAACTGGCTGGACAGGACAGATAGATGCCAAAGGCACAGAAGGTTGCTGACTTGAATAGTCATATCATTTTATTTAATGTGAACTTATTTTGTAAATAGAAGAGAAACAGAGAGTACTTTCTTCATATGGAAGAACAGCAGCTTTTTTTTTTTTTAGAGAAGTTAAATACATCAGAGCTAGTAATAGGCTTTGGTGATCACTCAGAGAGGCTTTCCGGAGAAGGCAATGGCACCCCACTCCAGTACTCTTGCCTGGAAAATCCTACGGAAGGAGGAGCCTGGTAGGCTGCAGTCCATGGGGTCGCTAAGAGTCGGACACGACTGAGCGACTTTACTTTCACTTTTCACTTTCATGCATTGGAGAAGGAAATGGCAACCCACTCCAGTGTTCTTGCCTGGAGAATCCCAGGGACGGTGGGGGGGGGCCTCGTGGGCTGCCGTCTATGGGGTCACACAGAGTTGGACACGACTGAAGCAACTTAGCAGCAGCAGCAGCAGAGAGGCTTTCACACTAGGGAAAACAGGTGTGCCATAATTCTGACATGTCCTGCAAAGTGACAATTTGTTAGTGGGTGTAAGTTCCACATGTATACTCCAAGATATTATCTCATGTTTTATCAGGAAGTAATGAGGAAAGTGCAGGAGAAAAGACATATGAGGCAAAAAGCAACAGCAGACGCACCATGGTCCTAGGATTGGTTAGGTCTACATGCCAATTCTGTGCTTCCCTGGTGGCTCAGAAGGCTCACTGCCTTCAGTGTGGGTGACCCAGGTTTGATCCTTGGTTTAGGAAGATCCTCTCAAGAACGGAATGACTACCCACTCCAATATTCTTGCCTGGAGAATCCCATGGACACCATTTTCTAGGAAGCAGGGATAATACTATATACCTGTTGATACTGTGTTTATTTTCTTCCTATTATTGTTTTTGACTAAATGAGATGGTTCTTATTTAACTATTCAGTGACTAGCATAAAACAGGCATAAATATTTCTTGTGAAGTGTTAGTTGCTCAGTTGTGTCCAGCTCTTTGAGATCCCATGGACTGCAGCCTGCTAGGTTTCTCTGTCCATGAAATTCTCCAGGCAAGAATACTGGAGTGGGAAGCCATTCCCTTCTCCAGGGAATCTTCCCCACCCAGGGATTGAACTGAGTTCTCCCAGAATGCAGTCAGATTCTTTACATTTGAGCCACTAAGGAAGCCCCTCATTAATTCATTATATATATATTTCTCTACTGAACCAAAATGATTTGATCTAATGTGGCTCAGTGGTAAAGAATCTGCCTGCCAATGCAAGAGATGCAAGAGATGAAAGTTCGATCCCTGGGTTGGAAGAAGGAAATTGCACCCCACTCCAGTATTCTTTCCTGGGAAATCCCATGGACAGAGGAGCTTGGCGGGCTACAGGCTATGGGGTTGCAAAGAGTAGGACACTACTTAGCAATGAAAAAACAACAATGTAATATTAACTGTTAGAAATCCAGAAACACAGTACCAAGGTGTACAATTTCACATAAAGTGGTCATATATTTATTTTCAAGTAAAATAGTTTAGACAGGCATTTGTATGCATACAAAACACACACAGATACACACCAACCCATGTACATGCATATCAGTAAAGATCTGGAAAGATATACATAAATGTCAATAGTAGCAACCTTTGGTGGTAGGAATATGATATATGTTTCTTATATTTGGGCTTCCCTGGTGGATCAGTGGTAAAGAATCCATCTGCCAATGCAGGAGACCTGGGTTTGATTCCTGGGTCAGGAAGATCCCCTGGAGAAAGAAATGGCAACTCACTCCAGTATTCTTACCTGGGAAATCCCATGGGCAGAGGAGCCTGGAGGGTTACAGTCCATGGGGCTACAAAGAGTTGGACACAACTTAGCAAACTAAACAACAATTTGTTGCTTTTATAATAACAATATAAAAGGACATTTTAATATTTGCAAATCATCTACTTAGTTTAAAAATTATAAATTTGATTACTGATAATCCTTCTTATATAGGCTTTTAACTTAAAAATATTAGCAATATTATCTTTGCACCATCTCTTATTTCTAGCATTCACAGATCCATTAATTTCTGAATGTGTATATTAATTGATGGCAAATGTGATTTTCTACATGCCAGCTGATCCTATCTCATCCCATTTTAAAGGAAAACATTCATGTGTTACTGCTTTAATATGATGAAGGCGATATTGAATTCTGTTAGTATTTTACTTAGGTATTAGACTTTGTAGTGTGGGAAATTAAGATTGGTCTTTAGTTTTCTTTATAGTATAAGATTATGACATTTATTATAAGTACTTTACTTGTTTTTATGAAGAATTTGGATGCTTTCTCTCATTATATATCCTTTGAAACATTTTCAGTAACATTGTGATTATTTACATTTGTAGAATTACCTTGATTATTTTAATAATCCCTGATTATGTGGGGGTAAGTTTCCATAAATTATATTTTCTATAAAAAATTCATAGAACTTATTGCACAGTTTTGTAAAATATTTAAAGCTTTTGGGATTTGGGGGCTATATCCTTTTTGTCACTCACTGTTTTGTTTCTGTGTATTCTTCTTTGCTTTCTTGAATAGATTATTCCTAGTTACCTTATTTTATTTTCTCCAATAAAAAATAAATATAATAGGATAGTTTATACTATTAGTTCTACTGCTTTCTAGATTAAATTCTGATTTTATTTCTTTATTTTTAATGATTTGAGCTACATACATAATGAAATAATTGCCATGATAAGTTTAGTGAGCATCCTTCATCTCATATAGATACAAAATAAAAACATAATTTTTCACCTTGGATGAGAACTCAGGATTTACTCCCTTATTTATTTTTATCTTAAAATAATTTATTATCTCCTTTTTAGGGGACCAAGTTCATCATAGACCTGTAAGATTTACTTTTATTTCTTATGTTGTTTAGGTCTTCTACATCCCTGCTGTTTTGACTATTTAATCTATCTTTGGCAAAGATAGTATGTTAAAATAGTCTATTATATTTGTGTTTCAGCTTATTTACTTCAGATTTCTGATACATTTTGCTTTATGACAGTTTATGCTTTGTTATTTGATGGATAAATATTTATAACTGTCATATTATCATTATAAGCTGTAGCCTTTAAAATTATAAACTGCCTTTTGTTGGTTTAATATTTCTATGGCTGAATTCTATACTTTGCCTCTTGCCAATATTGTATCCTCCTTTTCATATATCTACTATGTCCACAACCTTCAAACTTTTTCAATTTGTTTACTACGTCCCCTGTACACATCAGGTAATTGAATTTTTCTTTGAGTAATCTGAAGATCTTTTCTTGTTCTGCTGAACAATTTAATCTTATTTAAATTGCTTTACATGACAAATTCTTGATCATTTTTGTCATTATTTTAGGTTATGCTGTTTTAGATATCTTTCACTATGTAGACAATTTTCTTATTTTTCTTTTACTATTACGATATACAGGATATTCGATCATTCTATCCTCTTAATAGCCTTTATATTAATACCAAAATAAGATACTCTGAGCTTCCTTTTTTTAGACAGTATCTTTCAGTTCCCTAAACTGATAATAAAATTAGAATATATCCTTTCCTCACCATCCTCCTTTCTACACTTTCTCTGACTTAACTATCTGATACAATGGCATCATCTTTTAGGGTACTTTGCTACTATAGTATTACTTAGAAAATTCTGAATTAATGTATTTTTGGCTTGCAACTGACAATATTCTTTCTTCTTTTTTATAGTTTCCATAATTTTATCAGTAAATACTTTGGTATGTATGAATCTCCTGTACCAGAGATAAATTCTCCTTGGTACAGCGTATGTCTTTTCAAAATGAAGATTCTAATCTTCTTTTAAGGACATCTCCTGAATTATAATTTTAAATACTTGCTCAATCCACTGTTTTGCTCTTCTTTCAGAGCTCCAATTATATGATTGTTGACCATGTTTGCTTTGAAGATTGATGTAACTTCGATATTTATCACTTGGTCCTATGGCCCCTTTATATTTTCTTTTATTTCAGTTTTGTTTTCTTACTTCTATGCATTTGATCTGCTCTGTACCTTACTGTGTTGTCAATTTTTTTTTCTTTTAGCTCTTTGTAATGTAGTCATTATTTCAGAAGTAATCTTATGTTTTACATCTACTTTTATTCCCAATTGACATCCAGTGAATGAGTAAGACAAATTTTCTGGTTTCTCAACTCTAATGATGCTTCAGTGACTGGTAATTCTTTTTGTACATGGTATTAATGCTTCAATACACTGTACTTTCTATGCACTTTTTCTCTCTACCTTGGTTGTCCTTAGATCAATTTAGAACCTTTCTACCAAAGAAATTGGAGCACCTGACCTGCAATGTTTGATACTCAGGAATAAAAAAAAATGGAACTGCATCTTAAAAGCTACAAATATCATAAAGGAAATTTAAGAAAATACTTTATTATTGATAACATAGGTGATTTGAATGCTTCTAAATAATATTTATGAAAATGTTATTAGAACATAATCTAGATATTTTTTAAATAAACTGGAAGGTAAATTTAAGAAAATTAAAAGGAATTTTTTTAAAAAGGAGAGAAAAAGTGAGACACAGGGACTAAATTCAGAATATTTGTAGTTAATAATAATTTGAGAAGAAAAGCAAAGAGACACTAGAAGGGGAGGAAAATATGCATAAATATCTCAAGCTCTCTTGGGATTAAGAAAGACTTAATTCAGGCTGAAAATATTTTCCAAGCACTATTTGCTATAAATGAATAAAACAAGAACACTTCATAAGTTTAAGGCATAGTCTTATAAAACTTCAGTGTTTCAAGAGGGAGGAAAAGTCTTAATAAAACTTTTAGGTAAGGTCAAGTAAAGGATGCTGGAAGACTTAGTTATACTAGAATAAGAATCAGATTGGTATTAGACTGTGTACTCAAAAGCAATGGAGCTATATCTTCACAATTATAAGGGAAATGTGATTTTGAACCTAGAATCCCTTACCAAGAAAAACTAATAACCAAGAATGAGAGTAAATATAATTTCAAACATAAAACACATATAGATCAACCTTTCATGACCACTTTCAAAGGAGGAAATATTAATGTACTTCATAAAAGGAACAGAAACCCAAAGAGGAAGATATAGATTCAAAGAAATAATCTATTTAATTTAGGGAAACAATGTAAGTAAATTCCAAGTTGTCAGCTCTACAAAATCCTTAGAATACAACTGGACTATATTGAAAAGTTAAGTCAAAGGCTCTATGAAGACTAACTTGAAAAGAGTCACAGATTTTGTTCCAAACAAATTGTCTATTTAAGAATCTCTATGATATTAGCAATTAAAGGATAACATGTTACTTTATTCAAGGAGGAAATGGTAAGGAAATGAGAAACTTCAGGGGATAAAAGTATATAAATTAGTTAAATATGAACTAGACTAATATAAACCATGGGTTTTGAGACAATGATATAAGTGATGATAATTTACTTGACTTGATGTTTGAAACCTTTTCATTTGAGAGGCATGGACATAGCAAAATGAAATCACACTTTCTTTTCCATATGACATAGCTCAACAGGCTGTAAGAAGGATATTTTCAGATATAATCCCAGTATAATTATAAAAATTTTTAAATTAACTCTTTTATAATACTGTTATCAATCTATAGGGTCTATCTAGACTTAACTGTCACATTAGTGTTCTTCATAACAAAATAAAATCCTAAACTGTGGGTTGTATTTAGATTTCACATCCTTGACAATAACTTCACAAGTTAGTTTTAGTGATCACCTTGGTTCATTTTGTACTTTGCCCCTTGGGTCCACTTCTGCCAGTGCATGAGCATCACACATATCCAGTTATGTTTGCTACTTATATTCCATCTATGACTCCTGTACCTTAGAGGTCATTAGAGAACTTTTACAGTAGCCAACAAGTTTCTTTAAGTACCACCGATTTTCCCAGAGGAATAAGTCAAAATTAATTGTTTTTAAAATTTCCTATGCTTTTAAGTCATCATCCATTGCAGAATTTCATGCCATAGAATTGTGCTTATTTGTTTCAATATTTTTAAAACTGTCTTCTCAACATCTAAGATGTATATCTGACTACACTCTGCAGCCTATTCTTTCAGTGCCATATAGACTATAAGATGACATAATTTCTTCGTCCTAAATTTCCCATTGTCTCTCTTTAGCAATCAATTCTGCCCTGCCCAAAAGAATTAGATCCATTCTAAATATTTGATGAGTTTTTCCCTTTCACCTCTGTGAGACTGACTTTTTAAAAGTCAAGTTAAGAATCTTTCTTTTTTTGTATTTGAATGAGACTTTCAGTAAATGTCCAGATGGTTGAAGCCTCAAATAACTATTATAATTTGCATCTTAGCCAATGTGAGCTACATGCACAAAAAGTGGTCTCTCCTCCCTCTATACAGCAGATTAATCTAATCTTTCATAATGGCATCACTTCTGTTTCATCCTCTATGCTTGTTTGAATTTTCATGGATTTCTGAGAATGTATATATTGTTTTGAGTTTGAGATTTTCTCTGTCTTCTGATATAACAGATGTTTCTTTTGAATAGGGCATAATTTTCCATTAGGGTATTCTTATCTTATCCCACCAAGTTTTGGAGAATAGTAAAAGACGTTATTTGCTATTGTATTCTATAATTTCAGATTTGCACTACTTATCATTCATTCTTTACATTTCAGGAGTCTACAGTTTCTCAAGCTTAGTGCTAGGTAATATATATTTTAAGATATAAGTGGATATATTGTGAAAAAATGGTGTCAAGGTCAAATACTTTGGGAAGCATCATCTCCCATAACTTCTTAGCAATTCCCAAGCTGAATAACAAGTGAACAGCCCAGAAAAATACCACATTAAAAACAACAAAAAGCTAAAAACTTGCTTAATTTTGTAAATCTTAAATGTTAAGCATGCACCATTCAAGATCCAGATAAAACACAAATACAGAATTGTTCTCCCCTTTAAAATTTATGCAATGAATTTAACCTTATCCTGGTCCTAAGTGAAAACTTCAGCACGTCCACAAGCCCTGTCTGTTAATTACTATTAAGTGATTATTAGAGTAACCCTGGAGAATCCCAGGGATGGGGGAGCCTCCTGGGCTGCCGTCTATGGGGTCACACAGAGTCGGACATGAGTGAAGCAACTTAGCAGCAGCAACAGCAGCAGCAGAGTAACCCTAAAGTTGCTGTGCTCTGCTCAGTAGCTCAGTCGTGTCGGACTCTTTAAAGTCCAATGGTCTATAGCCCACCAGGTTCCTCTGCCCATGGAATTAACCAGGCAAGAGTAATGGAGTGGGTAGTCATTCCCTTCTCCAGAGGATCTTCCCGACCCTGGGACTGAAACTGTATCTCTTGCATCTCCTTCACTGGCAGACAGATTTTTTCCCACTAGTGCCACGTGGACGGAGAAGGCAATGGCACCCCACTCCAGTACTCTTGCCTGGAAAATCCCATGGACAGAGGAGTCTGGTAGGCTGCAGTCCATGGGGTTGCAAAGGGTCGGACACGACTGAGCGACTTCACTTTCACTTTTCACTTTCATGCATTGGAGAAGGAAATGGCAACCCACTCCAGGGTTCTTGCCTGGAGAATCCCAGGGACAGGGGAGCCTGATGGGCTGCCGTCTACTGGGTCGCACAGAGTCGGATACGACTGAAGCGACTTAGCAGCAGAGCAGCAGCCACCTGGAAAGTCCAGCCCTAAAGTTACTTTCAGTTAAAAACAAAATATCAATATATAATCAGATTGTCTATTCCAAGATGAATCAAAACAAAGAGCTTAATTTAACATATATCTTCTTCCTAACACCAGACTGAGTCTGTTTCAGGCTGAAAGGAAAGATTATTTCCATCAACTTACAATTCTCCTACTTCTCCTTCCCAGGAGGTCCAACTCCTCCAGGGATTTAGGGGTGGAAAGAAGAGTGATAAGGGCTTAAGAAAGGACTTAATCAAAGGCCAGTTCCTGTTCCTTAAGACTGGCAGAAGTTTATAGCTGTTGATCTCATGAGCATTTTTTGTTGGTGGTGGTGGTGGCAATCTTTGCTAAAAGTTTATCAGACGCACTAACTTCCAGGTGCTCACTTAAGGACATTTCCTGTTGTTTCTAGATATCCCATAATCACATCCATCTTCACTGCTGGGCTCCTTCTGCCCACTCAAGTGGCTCTACTAGCCAGGACTCAAGAATACTCTACCCTGACCCTCTCTCCTACATGGTCACATCTGTCTACACGAAACTCTCAGGCACTCCCTGCCCCAATAAACTCTGATTGTACAAGTCAGTCTCAACACAGCTTCCTCTCACAGGCCACTTTCACTTTCTCACAGGAGTCAGGATCCAATCTTCAGAGTCCCTAGATTTCAAGGAGCACATTTTAAGCTCTCTGAGAGTTTCATAAGAGCCCTCCTCACTAGATTTGCCGTAAGAAGGTTGCACAGCCCACCACTCCCTCTTGGTGAGCACAGGACTGCTAGAGGCACTGTACTGCACAACAACAGGGCTTCCCTGATGGCTCAGGTGGTAAGAAGAATCTGCCTGCAGTGTGGAGACCCAGGTTCCATCCCTGGGTTGGGAAGATGCCCTGGAGAAGGGCATGGCAACCCACTCCAGTATTCTTGCCCGATGGATCCCATGGACAGAGGAGCCTGGCAGGCTACAGTCCATGGAGTCACAAAGAGTCGGACATGACTGAGCAACTAGCACCTTCACTTTTAACAGGAAGCGAAACGACCTATATTCTGTGTGAACAACTGAGGGTTGGAATGAGCGTGTTTTTCAGAGGAAGTACAGCACCCTCTGGGATTGTGCAACATGGAAAACTTCGATGGGGGAGGCTGTCAACACAGCAAACAGATATTGTCAAAGTTATGCATTCAAAGTCCTCCCTCTTTACTAGTTGATATTCTTTCATTGTGTCAGAGAGTTCAAAGGTCACTGAACTTGTTTGTGGACATTTCCTTTGTAAATTCTGCATGTGGAAATCTGTCTGCCTCATCTCCTAGCATCTGACATCTGTCATGTTTGCACCTTACTAAATAATAAGGAAACAAGGAAGCAGTTTTAATATCCTGTTATTCAAATATTTTCTAAAATTATTTGTTTACAGAAGATATTTTCCCCCACAGAACACTGATTACTATTTCATGGGACAATGATGATCCATGTAACAGAGTTTGGGTGACATGAATCTGTAGTCATCTGAGGTCAGATGTAATAAACAAGATAACTATAATTTTTATTTGCCCAAGACACCTTTCCATCCTCTTCTTTTGATTCTGTGGGAGAATTTCACCCTCTTTCCCTGTCTCAGTGGTCTTTTATCAGAAAATAAGAATGGGCAAATAAACAAAGAAAAACATAAATCAAGCCCACATAAATATTTTGGATAGAATGAAAATGTTTTCCTGTATTTCTTAAGAAGAAAGAATATTAATCTGGGGGTAAGAAATGAACAGAATGTATCTGCAGAATAAAAAGGAGTCAAGGTCAAGAAAGGAAATTTCTGAGTTCCTGGAAATAGTTGAGTCTCATTAGACAATTATACCACCAAACCTGCTAGTTACATGAGAAAATACATTCCTCTCTCCATTTTTCCTGTAAGATATTTTGGAATAGTTCTCTATCACTTATTATTATTTTTTTACTTTTTTTAACCTGAACACTCTAAATATACTAGAAGCTCCTTCTCAGTTGTTTTTCTTAAGAAAATAGATACCTATTGTATGTGTATGTGTGTGTGTGTGTTCCAACTTTGAATCCATAGGCATATTACAGGTCAGTATTAGCAGGCTTATCATTTTCTGTCACTCAGCCTCCTATTACCTATGATTCTTAATATAAAACCAGAGACCCTGCCAGATAATCCTGGTAAGCTAATATAATGCCACATTTGACCCTAATATATTTTTCTCTTAACTGGATGTAATAAAGAAATATCAAGGTAATATTAAATCATTTGAAAAAACTCAAGAGCATAAGTTTTATTTTGGGGTTTATATCAATTTCTGAGTGTAACTACACTAATGCTAATGACTTTTGGACCTGAAGCTCATATTTGGAAATGAGCAAGCACATTCGGTTCTAAAGGAATTATGCACAGGTAATGGTTCCCACCAGGCCCTTCCGTTTTATGTGTTGATAGATTTGGCATAATTTGCTATTATCCACTATTATTCTTAGTGAATGATTTACATGCTCACTAAAATTAAAATATATATTTTAAATATGGGAGAATATGGATAGTTCACTTTAGAAACCTACTTGATATTAAAGGTGTCCTTGTATTAAGACACAATACGAGCAAACAAGGGAAATCAGACTGAAAATAAGCATACAATTAAATGAACTTATGGACTTATACTTTATTAAATCCAACCACTATGAAAGATTATCATAGTTTACCTTACTCAAGTGAATATACTCTTAAGAAAAATTCACATTGGTAATAAATTGGTGTTGTGTGTGTGTGTGCACACACATGCAAGAAATATGTAACTTCTTTAAGAATTAAATGTGTTTCCAGATGAAGTGTTATGTAAGAAAAGGTAAGCATATAGGATTATATTGCCTTTCCAAAATTCATCCTCACCTCATCAAGCAATAACTATGATCAAGCTAAGTTGACACATAGTCAACTTAATCAAAAGAGAAAACAGGAAAAGGACAAAAGAGATACAGAAAGAGAATAATATAGTAAAGCTAAGCAAAGGATAGCAGCCCTTAGAAGTGTATTGAATAATATCTTTGTCAGGTAGAGACTCACAGAGAAGCAACATCTCTCTCCAGTGAAACATATTCACAAATCTTTCTCGTTATACTTTTACAATCTTTGAGTCAGTCTGTTCAAAATTATTTTAAATGGATAGAAACCTGCTCAGTTGCATTTCACAGCTGTGAATGGCCGCACTAGTTCTGTAGAAGAGAATGGGTGGTTGTTAACATCAACACAAGAACACGAAGGATAAATTGAAAAATATATTTTCATTCTAATTTATGGGTTTTTTCCAAAGACTGAATTCAGTTCATTCTGAGGGTCTTAAATTGATCTCTCTCTTTCTTGGCAGAACAACAAATGTTAGAGACAAAAGAAAGTAGACGGAGTTTTCTTGAGAGAATTTGACTACATAGTTATGAGTGATGGAAAAGTCATGTCTATCTCAAAGACTCATACTTCCAGAGAACTCCAGAGCTAAGAAAATATATATTCACCAAATACCACTCCCTTAGTTTACAAATAGGAAAACGAAGACCAAAAAGTTGAAGTGATTTGCTCAATGTCATACAGAGAGATACTAACAGATCTATAACTGAAATTTAGTTGTTAGGCTTTTTCTATAAAATTGTGAACCTGCATTGTCTGTCAATTACTGGCATCAAATACCCTTCAATTTTCTCTGAAGTGTTAAACTCAGAATCTAAGGCTGGCAATGAAGCACATAAGAACATTTAATCCCATCTAATCAGTGTGCATCATGTGAAAGATCCACTCTCACTTTCCAAACAAAATTCTCAAATACGATAATCAAAATTAAGCTATTCCTAAAAATGAATTTGCTTTTGAAAAGTCTAATATCTTGCATAATTTTTGTAAAGGCACACTTAAGATGAATTTTTTTGCATGTAATAATTTCATAGAAAGAAAATGCATTAGATGTCATTTTTAAAACTGGAAGCAACCATCAAACTGGTAAAAACCATTACAGAGGAATTTGCCTCATATCCACACTTGTGCTGCTGCTGCTAAGTCGCTTCAGTCGTGTCTGACTCTGTGCGACCCCATAGACCGGCAGCCCACCAGGCTCCCCTGTCCCTGGGATTCTCCAGGCAAGAACACTGGAGTGGGTTGCCATTTCCTTCTCCAATGAGTGAAAGTGAAAAGTGAAAGTCAAGTCTCTCAGTCGTGTCTGACTCTTAGCCACCCCATGGACTGCAGCCTACCAGGCTCCTCCATCCATGGGATTTTCCAGGCAAGAGTACTGGAGTGGGGTGCCATTGCCTTCTCTGCACTTAGCTTATGTTTATTCAACTACACACAACCATAAAATGAGTGTGAACAATGTAACTAAGTTGAACTATATGAAATCAATATTTTTTATAGTTTAAAAAATATCACATATCAGCAACTTTATATCACTGAGCCCACTTGCTTCTGAATGATCATGAAATGCAAGATAGTAACCCTGATCTTATTTCTTGCATGATGTGAGTATTTTGCTAAGCTAAATGTGACTCATATTAAATTACTTCCCCTTTTTTTACCACAGAAGTCTTAAATACAATCCACTGGCTTGTATTTACATAAATTCCTGTGCACTGCACTTTTTGAGAATGAGCAATTTAACAGCATTATTAAAGCTAATTTGAGGAATGAACATTTATCACATTTAAATTTATAACTTTAAAATGTAAATCTGAATAAGATATGAATTCATTTATCTCTGGGGGTTTTAAAGTAAAAAGATTTACTTTGATCATTAAACATTCATATCTTTTACAATCTTTTACAACAAATATGGCATTTATTTTATTATATGCAAGATATCAAAGACTACTACCTGAGAAATTACCTAGTCTACTGCTAAAGCTGAAACTCCAGTACTTGGGCCACCTCATGCGAAGAGTTGACTCATTGGAAAAGGCTCTGATGCTGGGAGGGATTGGGGGCAGGAGGAAAAGGGGACAACAGAAGATGAGATGGCTGGATGGCATCACTGACTTGATGGACGTGAGTCTCAGTGAACTCCAGGAGTTGGTGATGGACAGGGAGGCCTGGCGTGCTGTGATTCATGGGGTCGCAAAGAGTTGGACACGACTGAATGACTGAACTGAACTGAACTGAACCCTCCATATTATTTCAAGGATTCTAGAGGATAATTTAGGCTTCTTATGGTAGTTATCAGGCTTCCCTGGTGGCTCACATGGTAAAGAATCTGCCTGGAATGCAGGAGACCTGAGTTCAATCACTGGGTTGGGAAGATCCCCTGGAGAAGGGCATGGCTACCCATTATAATATTCTTGCCTGGAGAATTCCATGGACAGAGGAGTCTGGTGGACTACAGCCCATGGAGTCACAAAAAGCAACACTTTCACTTTTGATGATGGTATCACTATAAGACGACATATCTTTAGTTTTAACCTGCTGCCCTTTCTACTGCTCATCACTACAGTTTACATTCACCTCCAATAAATGGATCCTTTATTCTTCAGTGTTTGATTTTATATTATATGAAGGCTGTTTCAACCTAAGAAGAACCTGTCAATAGCTATGCACACTTCTTACTCTTCTGTACCTCAAATGTGGGAGCAAGAGAACCTAAATTGAGAACTTGTAATGGTGAGCACAGAAGACCTTGAGAAATCAAGCCAGATTATTTCCACAGCTGTTTACTACTCTTGGTTTACAGGACTTTGACATCATGATCAGTTCTTTGTTTTAAGCACTGGCATCACTTGCCAGAAGAAACAGGACAAAGAATCTAACAACAGCTGAAGTCAGGAGGGCTGAAAGTAGACTGATGGATTGAGTGTCAAAACTTCCTGGTGGGTATCTTTCCCAATATTTAACAGAATAAGTGATTTGCAAGCAGAGCAACCTGATTTTGAAATCCGAGCAGTTTCACCTTCCACTCTGGATCTTGACTGCGCAAAATTAAATCACAATAAAGATTAATGCAATGTGTTAAGTTGTCCCTGAGCTATCGGAATCAGATAAGAGGCGTGTGGCATTGTGGGGAGATCACATAAGATTGTGATAACTCAAACGCGCAATTTGTCAAATGGCTCCTTCTGTTGGCACAAAGAGCTGAAGCATTTTCATGAGCTTGAGCTCAAGATCTGAGCAAGGGCGAGAAATAACTATTTTGCTTTGTGGATGAACAAAGATAAATGTGTTCCGAATTATGAAGAGGAAAAACGAAGTGTGATTAAGCTTAGATATTTCCAAAGTATTTTTCTTAAGAAATAAAGCTAACACAAACATTTCAACTGTCCCTACACCTCATCCCTCTATATCGTATCCTCAGTCTCTGTAAAGGGAACGACAGCACTTTGCATTTATATAGCACCGTATGTCCAAAAACTCAGTAATGTTATGAATAGAAATAGTTTAATTTATCCTTACAATGTATCTCGTACATGAATAAAGGGCTATTTATCTTGTTTTTTATTTTTTGTTTGTTTTAAGGCTAGAATAAGTCAAGTTCAGAACTATAAAGTCAAGCAGACCATGTAGCTGTAATAATTGAAAAGAATGGCCCTATTTCATCATTGGATTTCCATCAGAGCCACGGATTGCAAATTTTTTCAGCTGAAAATATCATAATAGAAGTTTAAAAATACTCTCCCTACCTGCAGGGCTGCCACTTGCTAACATGCAGCTTTTCTTACCAAGTCACTATGTCTATCTTGTAACACTCTCTTGGTTTGAAGAAATGCAAATCTGTATCAGTAATTAATTATATTGACTGTTCAGTGTGGTCAAGACAAGATTTTGAACCAAAATGAATGATGATCCCCAAGCTGGAAAAGGCACATTTAGTTATTAACTCATAAACCAAACATAAAAGCCACTTTATATGAACAGTGGGGTCTCCAATAAGAGTCAAGTATAGAGAAGATATTTAATAATTAAACGTTTCTATAAATATGCATTATAATAGCCAGAAATGTTGTGAACTAGATTGGGGCTTCCCAACCTCTGGGCCTCAGACCACACCTTCTGTCAGATCAGCAGTGGCATTAGATTAGAAACAAAAAGTATAATAAATGCAATGTGCTTGAATCATTCTGAAACCATCTTCCCCCACCTAGGACTGTGAAAAAATTGCCCTCCATGAAACGCTGGGGGCTGCTGAGCTGGATGAAACTTGAGTATCTCCACAAGTGCAAAATGGCTCAGGGCTATCCCCAGAAGAGCTGGTGGGAGGAAATGGTGAAGGAATTCAGGAAATAGATCTGGAGCAGTAGGGTCTTGATCAGGGACTCAAAAGTACTTGGGCTAGGTGACAGAACTTTGGACAACTCTAAGTTCAGTGAATATTTTTCAAACAGATTTTTCTCCCTAATAATTGAACTCTCAATGGCATCAGAAGTAACAAGCTTCCCCTACAAAGGGAAACTCTTCTGAAAGTTTTACTCTTTTCAGAAACAGTGATTAATTGGATGTGGTCTAGACCTCTTGTGTATATAGCACATATTCTCTGACTCAGGAATCTGTGTTCAGGCTATCCAAGCATGTCTTAATTTTCTTTGTCTTTCTCTTCTATGATATTTATTTTTGGTTTCCATATTTTCTAATAAAGGGGGAGATCCTCAGTAGGAATTCTGAAAAACATTGTTTTGTATAAATGAAAAAACATAGCCCAACTTCAAGGCCTTACATACCACTGATAATGATCTACATTAAAAAAAAAAAAAAAATATATATATATATATATATATATATATGCTTTGAGTGTATTTCAGATGTCTGAAGAAGCATGGAGAGAAGAGAAATACCCCAACCAAAAAAAAAAAAAATGCTGCAACTAAGTATCATGGCTGCCTATATTCAAGTGTCCTAGCAAGTATAAAAGGAGTGGTAGTAAATAGCACTTATGGACCTCTAACAGCATAGATGAAAGTGAATTGAAAGAATGCCACTGAGTGTGTAGGAGTGTATGTGTGTGTGTCTATATGTAGTGCCATTATGTTTCGCCATTGAGTTTTGAGTCCATTTCAAATAATGTTAGGATATGAACAGACTAAGAAAGTTCTGCTACATCAGCATCTATACTGAAGAGAGTGATTCATAATCTGAAACTGTAATTCTTTAAAATATGTTATTACCCAAAGTCTTAGAGTGTACAAGCAACTAGGCAGTTAAGTAAAAGCAATGTGCTCACCTATCTGCTCATGGGTAGTGCCAAGAGACACAAGTTAGAGATGAAAGGTCAGTATAGCATATATTATAAATTAAGACAGATTTTAATTAAAAGTTTTAATTTATTCAAACACACATTTATTCAATAGCTAAAAATATGTACTGAACATCCACTAAGTGAGCTATTTTCTAGGTACCCGGAACTCATCGGTAAATAAAATAGAAATCTGTTTTCATGGAGCTTCTACAGAAAAGAAAATTTAAAAGTCAATAAATCTATACAGTAACTTAGAAAGGAAATGCTGCTAATGAGAAAATAAAGCAGGGAAGGAGGACTAGAAACCCAGATGGGGTAGCATGCACACTTAGGTATTCAGTTGTGTTCAGCTTTTTGTGACCCCATGGATTGTGTAGCTCACCAGGCTCCTCTGTCCATGGGGTTCTTCACGTAAGAATACCGGAGTGGGTTGCCACTCCCTTCTCCAGGGGATCTTCCTGACACAGAGATCAAACCTATGCTTCCTGCATCTCCTGCATTGGCAGGTGGATTCTTTACCACTGAGCCATCTGAGACGTTAGAAAGGGTAAATTTGATGATGGGGATCAGAGAAGAGACTGAATAGAGTGATATTCTTTAGTAGGCAAGAAAGAATGAATCTAGTATAGCTAAGCCGATAAGCCTTAAATAGGGGTGTGGGGTGGGTTCATCTATAGGAACAGTAGGGGAGAGAGAACACACGCACACAGATTCAGACAGGGGATTTGAGCTTGTAGGATTTCTCTCACTACTTTCAATTTCTTAGTGAACTGGGAGTTCAGTCGCTGCCTAAAAATATGTGGAAACTTGAGAGAGGAGATGTTTGGAATTATCTCAAATTACAATGAGACAGTGAATGAAGTAATTGTATGATGGTGGATGTGTTAAACATTCATTTGAAGTTACTAGCTATTAATTTCAGATTAAAACAATCAATTTGGTTCTAAATCTTTCTCCAGTCAATTTCAGGAATCCAAATGTATGCAATAGGCAGCTGTATTTTTCCAGGGCTGGGGTTTTGTCAAGTGTTTTTCAATAAAGTGAGAGGGAGGCAGAGAAGAATGTGTCTAAGATAGAATGGTTTTAGCAATGGTAAATAAATTCAAGTTGGGTGAGAAGAGCTGAGAGGACATGAAGAGGAAGACAGGCAGTGTAAAGGTATCAGAATCACTGGACTTGGGGACTCCAGGGTCAAAGTGTTCAAGAAAATCCTAGAGGATTTTACACTTGAGGTTGTAGAAAGGTTCAGTAACTCATAACAGAGTCTAAGTAGCTTTCCTATAGGTCAGGGAACTGAGAAGCGAGGGCACAGGAAGGATCTTATTTGTGAATTAGACAATCATCAATAACTAAGGCAAGAGTGATTTTGGCAATTGGCACAGGAGTTAAAAATCTTCAGAGTGAGAAGATCACTTTGGAGTAGAGAGGTGAATGATCCAACAAAGAGGGATTCACAGGTGGTCTTATCTGATGTGATGACTTGAGAGTCACACTGCAGTGCTTCAGGAGAGAGAGAGAGGAGACATGGACTGGAAGCAGCAGGGGTGAACTAGGAGACCTAATCCAGCTCTAGGCCACATGGTAAGAAGGGGTCTGGGAGGGAAAACACTTCACCACATAACAAAATTACAACATGTCCTAAGGGGATCCAGGTTATTACCAGCAATAAAGTGAAAGGGAAATTCTTTCTGAGATTAAAATAATATAGAGAGGATTTTGCTGATGATGAAAAGTGCACTATTTTGAAAATTGCAAACATATTTCATTTTCATATTGAAAATTGTAAACATATTTCATTTTCATATTGCTATCTTGTTGTTCCATTTTTGGTATTTATGATTTTGCTTTGGTATAAAGTTGCTTTTGTTTGGGGAAAATTGACTTTTTTTTTTTTTTTTGCATTTTCCACAGTCATTGCCCAGAAAAATGTTTCCTTATAAGCTTAAAGTTATCTAACAAATTTTTTCAAATCCAATTGTCTATCATTTTGATAGAAAAATAAAACCCCTAATACACTGAAAAGGTTTTAAAGACACTTTCCAATGAAATCCTAATGGCAAACCTTACAGACTGTAGAGAAGAGAACCAAAAAATGATTCTGGGAGTGTCCACTCAGATAAAGTGAGGCAAGAAGCTGAGGATACGGAATTCTTTGTACTTTTTTCTTTACTTTTCCTTACCCTCTCTATTTCTTTCCTCGAGTTTGTCTCTTGTTCTTTGTACTTCCCCCTACTTTTCCATTTAATTTCTGTCTTTCTTTTCTCAACCTCTCAATCTTTGATCCCCATTGTTTCTACTTTTTTCTCCTTTTCCAAAATTCTTTCAAATAGAAAGTAGTCCAGCACTATGTTATTCTCCACCATCTTCCTTACTTTACCCTTCCTATCAGCTTTGCAGGACATTCATCATCTCATCTGAGATTCCAGTGATGCACATTCATTTGTACTTACAGAAAAGTATTGTTCACTGCCCCTAGCATTTGTTGGCAAAGTTCTCTCATTAATAATTCTGACTCACTTGGTACCAACAAGTTGGTAAATGGTGTGCAGTGACATTTCAGATATATTTACAGAATTTATAGCAATTGCAGAAATGAAAACAGTTCTCCTCTATCCATTTTATTTTTTTCTTAAGTTAGAACCAAATTGAAACTGATGATGAGTCACTGAAAAGTTCGCGTGTTTTTTTTTCTTTTAGTGAGTAAAAATATTAATATAAATCAAGCAAATATATTTTAGACAAGTCTTTGGAATATTTTAAGTACCTTATTCTCATTTTTCAAAAATATTATTTTTTTGAAAATATGAATAAAATCACATATATTAAAATATCTCATATTTACTCAAAAATATGTCCTATAATAAATCTGACATGATACATGCAGAGATGGTATTTTTGAGATCCTGGTGGTTAATTACCAGTCCTCATGAGACTGATTTCATAATGAAATCTGATATGTCACCTGCTAGTTACATATTTTTGGATGAAGTATTAACATCTCTTTTTCTAACATAAAAATAAGGGCAACAGTACTCTCCTCATAAACTTGTTGGGAGGATTCAATAATACATGCAAAGCACTGAAAACTGTGTCTGCCTAATAAACAATAATGACTCAATAAAAATTTGCCATTAATGTCGCATAATACTTTCATGTGTTTCGTGTTCATAGATGGCCAATAAAAGGAGAGGATTCAGTATTATCTACAATATTTCTCCTCCTTTTTTTAATAGATAAGCTTTGATAAAGATAAACTGATAACTGATCAGTTAATTAAATGAAAGTTACGTCAATTTGTATGACTTGTCAGGTTATGATAGGCACTTAAAAGCAAAGGATGAATGAACCGAATAAAATAAAATGAAATGTCTTCTATTTCTAAAAGAACCATTTATTTGTATTTGTATTAATACTTAGAAATGTTTTCTCTCGTTCAGTCAAAATATAGAAAGTATGTTATGTGCTTTTTATTACAAACAGACACTATTTTTAAGTATGTTAAAATATTTAAGACACATTATATTATCAGATTTTCAAATTTTTGTAAATAATCATTATAATGCCAAAATTTGAACTATGGGTCAATTAAAATTATAACTATTTTATAAATTTCAACTTACACCTATATATGAATATCTTAATCAATGTATTGAACAGTGACTTTTAAAATGACATTCCTTGTTCTTTTTGTCACATATTATATAAAACATGTGTGTGATGTCACTTTCATGGTTATGTTTTCAAAACAAAAATCAAGATATACTATCTGATAAATCTAATTATACCTTTTACACTGAATTGAAATAGACTATGGAGAAAGATCAGCATATATGATAACTTGATTCCAGTCTTCCCTCTTGACAAAATATCTGAGTCCAATTTTTGTTGATAAACCCCAGTATATAAACAAAAACATGACAGGCAGGTATAATAAGCAAATAATGTTTCTCAGAATCTACAGAATTTGATTTAGCACTTTTTCCCCCTCTATACGGAGAAGGCAATGGCACCCCAATCCAGTACTCTTGCCTGGAAAATCCCATAGATGGAGGAGCCTGGTAGGCTGCAGTCCATGGGGTCGCTAAGAGTCGGACACGACTGAACGACTTCACTTTCACTTTTCACTTTCGTGCATTGGAGAAGGAAATGGCAACCCACTCCAGTGTTCTTGCCTGGAGAATCCCAGGGACGGGGGAGACTGGTGGGCTGCCGTCTATGGGGTCACGCAGAGTCGGACACGACTGAAGCGACTTAGCATTAGCATTAGCATTTCCCTCTATAATAAGTACTGCTTAATACTCAATGAACTCAACTCCAGATAAGGTCTTCTATCCAGTTGTCATCTTCCTACTTGGCCAGTTATGAATTGTCAAAGTACAAAGAAGATTTTACAACAAATTAATTTTAACTTAATTAACTTTATTAACTACTTAATCCTTAAAAAAAAAAATAGCAATTTGATTACAGATTAGAGAAGAAAACTGAGATTCTTGGGATTAGATCATTTGTCCATGATTGTAAGTCCTGAATTTGAACCCCAGAATCCTAGTTATCAAACATTCTGGTCTACTGCTATTCCAGCTTGGCTATGAACTGTTTGACTATAAAATGAGCAGAGATGGAAAAATAAGATAACTGGGTCTCACACATTCTGTTTCTGAGGATTATCTGATTATATTAGGAAAGAATAGACCTTAGCTTCTTAAAGTACTAGTTCAGTTCAGTTCAGTTGCTCAGTCGTGTCCAACTCTTTGCGACCCCATGAATCGCAGCACACCAGGCCTCCCTGTCCATCACCAACTCCTGGAGTTCACTCAGACTCATGTCCATCGAGTCAGTGATGCCATCCAGTCATCTCATCCTCTGTCGTCCCCTTCTCCTCCTGTCCCCAATCCCTCCCAGCATCAGAGTCTTTTCCAATGAGTCAACTCTTCGCATGAGGTGGCCAAAGTACTGGAGTTTCAGCTTTAGTATCATTCCTTCCAAAGAAATCCCAGGGCTGATCTCCTTCAGAATGGACTGATTGGACCTCCTTGCAGTCCAAGGGACTCTCAAGAGTCTTCTCCAACATCACAGTTCAAAAGCATCAATTCTTTGGTGCTCAGCCTTCTTCACAGTCCAACTCTCACATCCATACATGACCACAGGAAAAACCATAGCCTTGACTAGACGGACCTTTGTTGGCAAAGTAATGTCTCTGCTTTTGAATATGCTATCCAGGTTGGTCATAACTTTCCTTCCAAGGAGTAAGCGTCTTTTAATTTCATGGCTGAAGTCACCATCTGCAGTGATTTTAGAGCCCCAAAAAAGAAAGTCTGACACTGTTTCCACTTTTCCCCATCTATTTGCCATGAAGTGATTGGACCAGATGCCATGATCTTTGTTTTCTGAATGTTGAGATTTAAGCCAACTTTTTCACTCTCCTCTTTCACTTGCATCAAGAGGCTTTTTAGTTCCTCTTCACTTTCTGCCATAAGGGTGGTGTCATCTGCATATCTGAGGTGATTGATATCTCTCCCGGCAATCTTGATTCTAGCTTGTGTTTCTTCCAGTCCAGCGTTTCTCATGATGTATTCTGCATATAAGTTAAATAAGCAGGGTGACAATATACAGCCTTGACGTACTCCTTTTCCTATTTGGAACCAGTCTGTTGTTTCATGTCCAGTTCTAACTGTTGCTTCCTGACCTGCATACAGATTTCTCAAGAGGCAGGTCAGGCAGTCTGGTATTCCCATCTCTTTCAGAATTTTCCACAGTTTATTGTGATCCACACAGTCAAAGGCTTTGGCATAGTCAATAAAGCAGAAATAGATGTTTTTCTGGAACTCTCTTGCTTTTTCCATGATCCAGTGGATGTTGGCAATTTTATCTCTGGTTCCTCTGCCTTTTCTAAAACCAGCTTGAACATCTGGAAGTTCACGGTTCACGTATTGCTGAAGCCTGGCTTGGAGAATTCTGAGCATTACTTTCCTAGCATGTGAGATGATTCTGTCATTAAATATATATATACATTTTCAAAAAAATGCTGTGTCACTGGGCCCTAATGATGACTTTTAATCTTAACTCATTCCACTTCATAGCCAGAATAATCAGTTGATTTTAATGAGTTTATAAAAAAATATAAAGATTACAAAATATCATCAATGGTCAGTCACCACTTTTTCTGATCTCATTCCTCAATCTCTCTCTCCCTCTCTCCTTTTCCTCCCTCACTCTATCCACACCCTTCCCTCTCTCTGTTCACTAGAAACCTGTATCACCTTATACTCTCAAGAGTGACGCTCCCCACTTTAGAGATGAAATCCTTACTTTCTTATCCTCTTCAAACTAACCTCTTCCCATTAGCTCTTTAGATTTTTACAATGCTTTACTCACAAATTTATCTTTTCCAGGCTATTTAGGGAGGAGAAAAGACAGTTGAAAGTTGAAATTAGAGTATGCATACACACATTGACATATATTTGCCCTGCTACAATATTTGATAGTTTCTTCCTAAGAGGAGATTTTATAAAATCTTCAATTTAATTATCTGTCCCTTATCACATTCGTAAGTTGGTTAAGTAAAGAAGGTCAGGGGAAAAAGAAAGGAGAAAATAAAATGTGGGTGTTTTGCCAAATAATAATAAAAATAATCTCATAGTTTCAAAATTTCTTCTCTTGGGGACTTACATTTATAGCTATCAAAACTAATACAATTATGTAAAGTTTAAAAATAAAATAAAATTAAAAAAAAGAAAACTGATGAATTAATAATACATGATAAAGAATAAATCATGCAAGTTGCAAAGCAAAAACTAAACGAAGGACTGATGGATAATAGTTAAATTGTTTATAATAAAATCATAATAACCACACTACAAAATTTAAAAACTCTGATTTTGAGGAGAGATTTATTCTTTTATAAATGGCTCTTTAATTGCCCTTAATTGTAATTACTTTCATAACTTGGATTAGAGAGCGAGACTTTCCACAACAGAATGTCTCATATTTTTACTACCTTTCTGCATTTGAAAGAATATTAAAAATTACATTTTCCCTGTAATAGTTAATTTGACTGTCCATGACACAAACTAAAGTTATGATCATAAATAAAAATAAAGAAGGCAATGAATGTGATGTAAAGATTTGGGACATTTCTGTTAAAAGTTGCCATTTATTGTTTAAAGTGTATTATACTTAGTCATAGTTCATTCATTCTCCCTAGTTCTAGTTTGTTCCTAAAAAAAAAAAAGAATGTAGATACTTTAACTTTGGAAGATTCACTGAATTTAATGTTTCAGTAAAAAAAATAAAAATAAAAATTTAAATCCTTACTGACGAAAATGAGTTCTCCTTGAGTCAAAATCCTGGAAGAAATCCAGGAGAAGAGTATACTGTCATAAAAAGAACAAGACAGCTATCTATTACATAATGAAGGCAAACTGAAAGTAACTCCATCGTCTTTCTAGTCATTCAAAAATAATCTTGTTCTAGTTTGGACTCTTTTCATGAAATAAGGAAAAGTCGACATTCTATATAAAAGTGATAATATCACACAGAGATAACAATAAGGAGGAAATAGTAGGATAAATGCTATCACCAAAAAGAATAAGGAAATCTGTGTGTAGACACATGGAGCAATTTCTAACTTATACTGTTAAATGGAGCAAAAATAGATGCAGACAGATATGCTACTGACTGCAAATAAAGGGAAATGAAGATATATACGTAGGCATCTGTGATTTCTTATATTATTTCCGAAAGAGTTTATAAGTTATTTCCTTCTAGAGAACAGTACTAGACAATTGCCAGATATGAATAGAAGGAAGACATAGTCTGTGTTGTATATGATGTTGCTGTTATTTATTCACTAAGTTATGTCCAACTCTTTGCGACACCATGGACTGCAGCATGCCAGGCTCCTCTTGTCCTTCACTCTCTCCCAGAGTTTGCTCAATTTTGTGTTCATTGAGTCAGTGATGCTATCTAACCATCTCATCCTCTGCCATCCTCCTTGCCTTTTGCCTTCAATCTTGTATACACGTCTTTATTTTTTTTTTAATTATTAAGTGCATGTATTTACTATTGAAAACTAAAAATTTATAATGAAGATGATTGTCAGTATTCAGAAAAGGTCTGGCACTCATCATTATTGAGAGTCAATGCTAATGGTATAGCCTATCTAGGTTTGGGACAGATCTAAGAGTTTTGCAAACTCTCTGAAAGCGCCCTTAATTTGTTGTAAGCACATAAATATATATATATAGGCACATAAATATATATATATATAATGTTATATAAAGCACATAAAGTACATATAATGTTAGTGCTTATTTTATATGTAAGTACATAAAAATATATATGTCAGTGCTAAATACATATATATATTTAAAAATACAAGCACTAACATTCCTATGTAAAATATAACTTGAATGAGAAATTGCTTTGATGATGTATTAAGCTATACATCATCAGAGCCAACAGTCACTCTGATGATGTATTGGTGCAATAAATCTACAGATATGACACGCTGAAAAAGTATTACTCAAAAGAGAATGGTCTTCAAGTTAAAAACTGATTCAACATAAAATTCAAAGAGAAAACTATACAGAAACAATTTATCTGTTGCCAAGAAGTGATATGCAAGCAAAGATGTCTTCTCAGGGCACTTCTGTTTTGAGCATTACAACTTTAGCAGGCTCAGGGGAAATCAAAACAATGTGCCCATTCTTCCAGCAACCAAAATTAATCCTGGAGATAAGTGGTTAAAAGCACTCTCAGGGCATCATCAGAGGATAGAAGGCTCTTTGAGTACCAAAGATTTAAAGGTGGCCTAGGGTAAAAAATAGAGGCATAGAAGGAATTTCAGAAGATGATCCATATATAATATAAGTGAAAATTTGCTCTGAAGGCCGAAGAGCTCAAAAACTGCAACGGAATGCATAGTCCAAGTCCAGAACAGGTGAGCACAAAGTGCCTGTCACAGGTCAACTTCAGAGGCAGTTTAGGGAATCCTCCCTGGTTGATAAACTGACACAGAGGAGGGAATTTTATAGGTTGATTCAGAACTTTTCTATTTATTATTCACACGACCTTGGAAATTTTGAAATAATCTTTTGACATTTAAATTAGAAAGAGAAATTTAGGATAGAGATGGAAATTTCTCACTTGCATCCATTTCAAATCACTAAAGGAGGTGTCTGAACAAATTTGTCTGTGGTTGTTTTGTTTCTTTGCTTGAGAGTCTTTAAGCAAATACAGAACATGATCTTTTAGTTGCTACTCATTTACTGGTAATCAAAGTTTAGGGAGGTACAGACATTCTGAGGATTAATTTTGCAATATACACCAAGAGCCTTTAAAATCAGCAATTCTGCTCCCAGGAATTCTACTAAAATATATATGCTAAGGAAATAATGAGAGAGGTGTCTGAAAACATGTACTAGAATGCTAAGATTTTCATTCTTCTTCCCTCTCTCACATGTGTATAGAAGTTTTTAAATGTAACATATGTTCCTTGTAAAAGTGTTCAGAATATTTACAAATGTATAAAGTAGTAATACTAAAGTCCTTTCTTCTTCCATTAAAAAAAAAATGTGATCTTTTAGATGTCACTATGTGTGTAAGCAATGGGAACATCTCCCAGTTAATTCATTAATTCAGTTAGCATGTATTTGTAGACTATCTACCCGTGCTTCCCTAGTGGCTCAGACGGTAAAGCGTCTGTCTGCAATGCAGGAGACCTGGGTTCGATCCCTGGGTTGGGAAGATCCCCTGGAGAAGGAAATGGCAGCCCACTCCAGTATTCTTGACTGGAAAATCCCATGGACCGCAGAGCCTGGTAGGCTACCGTCCACGGGGTAGCAAAGAGTTGGACATGACTGAGCAACTTCACTTTCACTTTCACCCCTGCATCAGGTACTGTGGACCCTGAGAATACAAAAGTAAACAAAAGAAACATAGTAACTCTCTGCTTTTATCACGTTTTGTCCCCTGTTTTCATCCCTTGTCTAACAGCGTCCTGTTAATATTTCAGGTGCCTCATAAAATCATCATGGCCACTCCATCCCAAGGTATGATCACTCTCTTCTTAATTTCACTGAATTTCACAAATGGCTGAAACATCCTAATCTAGTTCAACATTTTCAATTTAGATGAGCCTATTGTGGCCTATACCAATCAAGTGATTTAAATGCTCAGGTTGTATATATCAAGTTGTATGTACATGACTTGAACCAAGTCTTCTAACCTTTTTCAAGATTTTTCACTGGTATCATGTCTGCATACATGTCTGTGCCACTCATTTGGCACATGACCTACACTGTGTTGTTTTTAACTCTTTGTGTGTAAAGTTTATGATTTTCACTACTGAAGAGAACTTTTGAGTCTAAGGACTGTGTCTAATGTATCTATGTATTCTTCTCTCTGCAAACCTAGGACACCTCACTGTCTTCCTGATACAGAAACATGACTACAAATATTACTCTTTCTAACTTTTCTCGATCACTAAGTTCTGAGATAAGAGCCATTTCAAGTAGTGTTCTGCAAGTGACTTGATCATGTCACTTTTAAAAAATAGATTGTAAAAAATAAAAGAAAGGAAAAAAAATAAAAGATTGTATGTCTCTACTAATGTCACATTCTAAAAAGGAATTCCATCAGATTTGAAATTGTGGCAAAAACATTTTCAGCAAAGGCAGTGAATTCCAGGGAAAGTACTAGTAGATTGACTCCTAATCTGCTTAGTTCTTTCAGATTTATTTCTTTTTTTAAAACACTTTCTTGGATTATTGTTGATTTACAATGTTGTCTTTTAATTTCCACTGAACAGCAAATGACTCAGTTATATATTGGGTTGGCCAAAAAGTTCATTTGGGTTTTTCTGTAGGATAGTATGGAAAAACCCAAATGAACTTTTTTTCAACCATATATATACATATATATGTGTGTGTATATATATTCTTTCTCAAGTTCTTTTTCATTATGGTTTTTCACAGGATATTAAATATATTTCCCTACACTACATAGCAGGACTTGTTGATCCATCCTATATGTAATATATATACATAATACTTGGCATCTGCCAATCCTGAACACTGTGTCCTTCCCTCTCCCCCGGCCTCCCCTTTGGCAACCACAAGCTATTCTCTATATCAGATTGATTTCTTTTGATCTAGGTGGGGCAGGGGAGAGGTGAAAGTCCTAGATATGATTTAACAAACACACTGAGTAGAATGGTCCCTGAGAATGTGAATGCTGAATCTGACTGTAATATTTGAGATAGGAAAGAAAGACAGTTCAGTGACAACAGAGAGGAAGCCTTTAGTTGTAGGATGCTTTTCTTTTTTTTCCCCAAGGATTAGAGTGAAGAACTCCTATAATCAGCTCTGGCTAATGAAATTGAGGATATTGCCACAAATTCCTATAAACTTAATACAAATATTAATTACTTTTGCACATAAGAAACACTCTACACTCCTCCCCCTTTTCCAGGTTTCATTTGAAAATCCAATTATACAGAAATGCAGTTTTAATTATAATATTGATTTTGCTTCTTTGCTAGGAGTGGGACTAATTCAATTAGTTCTAATTATGTGCATAGAGTGGTCTGACTAATCTTGCAAGATGTTGGCCCACTCCCTAATTTCATACCACTTTTCTTCACATCCAAATCCGAGAGGAAAATTAAGGCTCTGAGAAGGCTGAAATTGTGCAGACCTTTAATAAAGGAACATGAGACAGGAGATACAATAGTCTGTTAAAGAATTTGACAATTTGACAGTGTTTTTTTTTAGATGCAAAACTGTGCAAATCAGATTTTATTTAGTCTTTGCAATTAGCAACTGCAGCAGGATTTAGAGAACTTGTATGAGAATCAAGAGGAAGACTAATGAAATAGTAATAAAGAAATGTTCAGTGGTAACAATCACTTTCCTATTAAAAATATTAAGGTAGGATCAAATAATAGATTTAATCATTTATATAAAAATCAGCAGGATGTTTTGTAGAAATAAGAGGTGTTATGATCGTTATAAAATGTCCATGACTATTAAACAGGTGGAGAAGACTTTATTCAAAGCTATTTTAATAGAGCAAAGAGATCTTTTTACTCAACTGAAACCATGAGCAGAATGGGGAGATGTTTAGATCACCTGTGTTTTTCAGCTGGTTTTACTCAAAGGAAAAGTAAACTTTGCCTTCATGACAGGAGGCAGTTTTATAATTTGAAGCAAGGTGCTCACTAAAGTTAAGCGCTTTCACTCCCACAGAGGTCAGGAGATAGAAGCCTTGATGACTGCATACCAAAGGGTTGTCTCCCAGGCCGTTGAATAAGTACTCCTAGGTATAAAAGTGACAATTTGTTGTTGTTTAGTCATTCAGTTGTGTCCAATTTTTTTCTACCCTAGGGACTATAGCCCACCAACCTCATATGTCCATGAGATTTCCCAGGCAAGAATACTGGAGTGGGTTGCCATTTCCTTTTCCAGGGCATCTTCCCAACCCTGGAATTGAACCCACGTCTCCTACAAATCTCCTGCATTGCAGGCAGATTCTTTACCTCTGAGCCACTAAGGAAGCCCACTTACTAGCTAAAAGACTTCATAAAAGTAAAGTCATTTTCTTTCTCTGATTTTATTATCCCATCTATGAAACTTAGAAAGGCCTGGCCTCGGTGATCGTTTCAAGTCTCTTCCAGGTTGTGTATTATAGAAGTCTATGTGTGGTCTTTACAGAAATATTTATAACTCTGATCATCTCATTTACTGCTCTTTTCAACTGAAAAATATGTACCCTAATATCCTGGGATAAATTTTGAGTGATTAACTCCTTCTCTAAAGGAGATATAAGAAAGCCTTCTTAAGTGAACAACCCAAAGAAATAAAGGAAAACAACAGAATGGGAAAGACTAGAGATCTCTTCAAGAAAATTAGAGATATCAAGGGAACATTTCATGCAAGGAAGGGCATGATAAAGTACAGAAAAGGTAAGGACTTAACAGAAAAGAAGAGATTAAGAAGAGGTGGCAAGAATACACAGAGTTCCAAAGTCTTTGCTCAGTTGTGTCTAGGCTCCTCTGTCCATGGAATTTCCCAGGCAAGAATTCTGGGTTGCCATTTCCTACTCCAGTGGATCTTCCTGACCCAGGTATCAAACCTGTGTCTCCTGCATTAACATGTAGATTCTTTACCACTAGTGCCACCAAAGTCCAAAATACACAGCAAACTACACAAAAAAGAAAAAAAAGGTCTTAATGACCTGGATAATCACAATGGTGTGGTCACTCACCTAGAGCCAGGCATCCTGGAGTGTGAAGTCAAGTGGACCTTAGGAAGCATTACTATGAACAAAGCTAGTGGAGGTGATGGAATTTCAGCTAATGTACTTACAATCCTACAAGATAATGATGTTAAAGAACCTCACTCAATGCGTCAGCAAATTTGGAAAATTCAGCAATGGTCACAGGCCTGGAAAAGGTCAGTTTTCATTCCAATTCCAAAGGTGGGCAGTGTCAAAGGATGTCCAAACTACCATACAATTGCACTCATTTCACATGCTAGCAAGGTAATGCTCAAAATCCTTCAAGCTAAGCTTCAGCAGCATGTGAAATGAGAACTTCCAGCAATGTGTGAATTAAGAACTTGCCTTTCCTAGAATAGGCAAAGGAACCAGAGATTAAATTGCCAACAATCATTGGAACATAGAGAAAGCAAGAGAATTCCAGAAAAATAAACACTGGCTTCTGCTTAACTGACTATCCTAAAGCTTTGGGAAATTCTTAAAGAAATGGGAATACCAGACTACCTTACCTGTCTCCAGAGAAACATTCATGCAGGTCAAGATGCAACTGTTAGAACTGGAAATGAAACAATGGACTGGTTCTAAATTGGGAAAGGAGTATGTCAAGGATGTATATTGTTACCCTGCTTATTTAACTTCTATGCAGAGCACATCATGCAAAATGCCAGTCTGGATGAATCACAAGCTGGAATCAAGATCATCAGGAGAAATATCAACAGCCTCAGATATACAGATAATACCACTTTAATGGCAGAAGGTGCAGAGGAACTAAAGAGCCTTGATGAAGATGAAAGAGGAGAGTGAAAAAGTTGACTTGAAACTCAGCATTCAAAAAACTAAGATTATGGCATCTGGTCCCATCACTTAATAAAAGGGGAAAAAGTAGAAGCAATAACAGATTTTACTTTCTTGGGTTCCAAAATCACTGCTGATGGTGACTGCAGCCACAAAATTAAAAGACACTTGCTCCTTGGAAGAAAAGCTATGACAAACCTAGACAGTATATTAAAAAGCAGAGACATCACTTTGCTGACCAAGGTCCATATAGTCAAATCTATGGTTTTTCCAGTAGTCATGTAGGGATATGAGAGATGGACCATAATGAAGGCTGAGCACCAACGAATTGATGCTTTTGAATTACAGTGCTGGAGAAGACTCCTGAGAATCCCTTGGACTGCAAGGAGATCAAACTAATCAATCCTAAAGGAAATCAACCCTGAATATTCATCAGAAGGACTGATGCTGAAGCTGAAGTTCCAATACTTTGACCACTTGAAGTGAAGAGCTGACTCACTAGAAAAGACTCTGATGCTGGAAAAGATCAAGGGCAGAAAGAGAAGGGGGCGACAGAGGATGAGATGATTGGGCATCATCACAGATTCAATGGGCATGAGTTTGAGCAAACTCTGGGAGATAATGAAGGACAGGGAAGCCCAATGCCCTGCAATCCATGGGGTCAAAAGAGTTGGACGTGACTTAGTGAATGAACAACAACTGTAATCAAATGGCAAGTAAAATAAGCACTAGGGGAAATAATGTTTCTGTAACACACTCCTTTTTCCCTAACAGACATACAAGAAAAGAAAAAAAAAAAAAAGAAAAAACTTCAGGTTATTTCCTTTTAAGCCTCAGATGTCTTCTGCAAACGTATTGTTGCCTGACCTCTTCATCAATTAAAATAGTTTCAGAGTATCAGATCAATCAAAAAACTTCCTGGATTCTCTTAATGGAGCTTCCCAGCTGGCTCAGTGGCAAAGAATCTGCTTGCCAAGGCTGGAGACAAGGGTTTGATCCTTGGGTGGGTAAGATACGCTAGAGGAGGAAATGACAACTCACTCCATTATTCTTGCCTGGAAAATCCCATAGATAGAGCACCCTGGTGGGGGCTACAGTCCAGGGGGGTCACAAAAGAGTCAGACAGGACTTAGGGACTACACAATAACAATTCTCTCAATGGTTGGATAAGATCATGACTCTGAACTTCAGTGTTTTACTTTCTGTATATTCCAGGATGTACACATAACTTATAGAATTTTATCTATTTGGAACAATGTCCATTTATCACTGAGATCTTTAGCATTGACTTCGATCCCAAAGTTACCATTGTTTCTCATACATCTTATCGGTACAATCACTGTAAACCCTTACATTTAAAAAAAAAAAAAAGTGTGTTTTTTTTTTTTATTTAAACAAAATCCAGAACTTTTTATTTTGTTTTGGGATGTGGTGGTGGTGGTGGTGACCAAGTCTTGTGACCCCATGGACTGTAGCCCACCAGGCTCCTCTGTCCATGGGATTCTCCAGGCATGAATACTGGAGTAGTTTGCCATTTCCTTCTCCATGTATCGCGATATAGTGCATTTAAACCCTCAGATTTGATGCCATGGATAAGACCCCATTATTAGAGTAACCAAACACATTAAAGTATTTAGAGGAAGGCTCCCATTAGGTCTCTATATAGTCACTTAGGACCAATCTTTCTCTGTATGTTAGTGACAGAAAAATTAACTAAAAATATTAACTCTCCCAGGAAAGAAGGAAACTTAATATAGATAAGCAACATTTCTTTAGAAAGCCTATGAATTCCAGTTTTAGAATAAGGCTTTTTGTAGATCTGAAATTTTATTACACTGGTACCTACTTATACTAAGGAATTAATGTTTATAATTAAAGAAAAACACATAAATAGGAAAACCTTAGCTTCAATGCCAGAAAGGTCTACTTATTACAAAAAATATAATGATGTCAGTGATGTTACCAGCTTTATTCTAAGCACTTTACCTGTATTAACTCATTTAATCTTCCTTTTCATCATTTTACATAAGTGAAAACAATGAAAAGGAAGATTAAGTAACTTACCCAATATCACAAAACTAGTAAATAGCAAAGCAAATAGTTATTCAAAGATCAGAGCTCCTACACACTAAGCCTTCTTCACACTGCCACATCAGCTTTCAGGAAAGACTTACCAGTTTTTAATTCTAACAGCCATGTAGCAAATATCATGTTTTATTCTCAACTAAAGTGGGATAATTACTTAATAAAATATTTATAAATATTTTCTCAATTTAATTAGTAAAAAGCAGTCTTTAATTGTTATTTGAATTTGAATTGGTTAATACTGAGTTTGAGCACTAAAAAGCAACTCTCTGTTTAATTATTTTCAATTACAAGTTGCCTGTGTCTTTGACCTTTTTTTTCCCCTATTGAGGTAATATATTATATATACACAGGGCTGTTGGCTGTATACAGCCTGGTGGCTCAGACGGTAAAGGATCTGCCTGAAATGTGGGAGACCTGGATTTGATCTCTGGGTTGGGAAGATCCCCTGGAGAAAAGAATGGGTACCCACTCCTGTATTCCGCCTGGAGAGTTCCATGGACAGAGGAGCCTGGCAGGTTACAGCCCATGGGATTAAAAAGAGTCGGACATGACTGAGTGACTTTCACACATTATATATATACATGTAATATATATAACATATAGAACTGTAGCTATGTATATAATATACATAAAGTATGCATGTAATGACTTTTGTTTTTAGTGTGCATTTTTTCTTTAGAGTTTGCATTTTTATATTGTTAAAAGCCTTGAAATTGTCTTTATGATTACTCACTTAATACTTTACTCTTGAAAAAGGCTTCATTGTTCTAAAATCAGATAAACATTTTCTTCTATCTTCTGAGATATTTATGTTTTATCATCTTCACATTTGAAGTTTCAATACATGTAGAATATACTAAGGTCAGGTAATGTAAATCTCTCTCTTCCTCTCTTCACCTAACTAACCAATTGTCAGATAGCTATTATTTAACTTTTCATGTTTTCATTAAATTGAAATAAGATTTTCATACATAGATTTTTTTCTAACTTCTAAAAAACTTTTCTTGACTGATATATCTATTCCTGTGCATTTCCTTTCATACAGTTAAGTTACTGGAAATTTATAATTAGCTTTAATTATTTCTATTAGTATTATTTTTTCAAAATATATTTGTCTCTTTTAGACTATGTATACTTACTAAATAATAGACTGATACATTAGACTAAACACTAAATTATGTTCAGATTCATAAAAAATGAAAGAAATAAGAAAAATCCTACTTATTAGAATTGAATTTAACTTAAAATTAATTTATGAAGAATTGACATGATGGCATAATTTTAAATCCCAAACATGGCATTTATTTCCATTTAGTCAAGCTCTTCATATTGGTCCTGTACATTTCTTATAAATTTAATTTGTCAGAATTAAATATTCTAACTGGTCATGATAAACATATATAATATGTAGGCATATAGATTAGCTATTTTTATTTTTGCATACACCAATACCCTTGCTAAACCTTACAATAAATTTTTTATCAATTTTATTGTATTATCCTTATTATAAAGTCATTTTCTTATTTAATAATAAAAGTTCAATGTTCAACTTTTATCTTAGTCCTGATTTTATGAGAACTTGTCTAGAATATCACCTTTATATATTATGTTAGAGTTTGTTGGAGACTTATAAGCATATTGTTGTTTTTCTTATCTATTATCTTATGTTTTAGGTTCACTAGCCTAAGGAGGGAATCTGAAGTCTCCTTCACCCCTTACCTTGCCCTGAAAAGATTTTTTTTTTCTGGATGGTCCACAGAAGTGTGAGTTTCTTCCCTTGCCTGCATGTATGCTAAGTCTCTTCCATCATGTCCAAGTCTTCGTGACTCTGTGGACGGTAGCCGGCCAGGCTGCTCTGTCCATGGGATTCTTCAGGCAAGAATACTGGAGTGGGTTGCCCTGCCCTCCTCCAGGGGATCTTCCCAACCCAGGGATCAAGTCCACTGTGTTTTGTGCCTCCTGAATCGGCAGGTGGGTTCTTTACTACTGGCTCCACCTGGGAAGCCCAAGTTTCTCCCTTTACAGAGTGACTCTGAAACATCAATCTGCAAGACATGGCTCTGACGAAACTTCTGGATTCATCTTTCTTCACTGCCAATTTAGCAACTGCATAAGCATCGCTGCCCTTTGTAGTATTGAGTGGATATAAGAAGTTTTAGATTTCAATAGAGGACGAGGATAAGGGCCCTTAGGAAGTGTATTAGTAAGGAAAGTAGCATCTGAGGTAAGAATCCAAAGTTACAGTGATTGAATAGCAATTTCCTACCTTCTTTTTTTTTGGATGACCATACTTTTTCTCCTCAGTAGTTCATTCTCACTTTAAGGAATGGAAATTCCTACTGAGGTATGGAAAATCACTGACCCCTGAAGCTTTGTGTTGGCCTGAGCAACTCAGCAACTCCATGGGAAAGGTATGGATGCAAAGCTAACATTGTTGATTTCTTTGCTAAAACCAAATAATATATATATATATATATAATTTTCATCTAAATATAATTCCACATCAACATTTCTCTTTTTTTTTTCCTTTTTTGACTGGTTTATTCCACTTAGACTAATATTTTCTTTTCTTTTTTTTAATTTTATTTTATTTTTAAACTTTACAATATTGTATTAGTTTTGCCAAACATCGAAATGAATCCGCCACAGGTATACCTGTGTTCCCCATCCTGAACCCTCCTCCCTCCTCCCTCCCCAGACCCTCCCTCTGGGTTGTCCCAGTGCACCAGCCCCAAGCATCCAGTATCGTGCATCGAACCAATTAACTTCTTTCTTTTTTTCATGTTTCTCTCATCCTCTAGCCTGTAATTCCATGCTTTTCTATCTCACACCAAATATGTACAATTCTTCTTTGGCAGTGCCTCTCCAAGATTATTATCAATGATATTGTGGTGTGAGTCTGTGAGATTGGACTTTCTTACTGTCATTTTTCAAAGTGCTGCTGTCTGTGCTATATAAGGAATGGTAACTCACAAATTACTTTTGTGACTGAAGATAGAAAAAAAAATGTTGTCAATTTCTCGAATTAATTAAGAGATAACATTGATATAGGAATGGGCTAGTGCCACAAATAATTATCACTTGAAATTACACAGTCAAAAAGGCCAATTAAGGAACCAAATATAGCTAATGAGAAAATTTAATTGATAATTTTTCAAGCTGCTGGCCTGGTCCTGCATTTTTTTTTCCCTACAGTTCAGCAAAAATCACAACAGAAAAAACAACAACAAAAAGCAACAGAGGCTCAGCTGATTTTAAATATTCAAGTTCCTGGATGTTAGTTGAAATTTGTTTTTAGCTATTTGAATCCACTTCTTTTTCTACCACATTAATACATAGTTTATTGTTAACAAATAATAATAATAATAATCTTTCCTAATTAAGCATAGTTTCCTCCACTTTGTAGGAATCCTAAAATTCAAAGTAGAAGAGGAGTTTCTATACTTTAAACCTCCTGCTTAAAAAACCAATTCAAATTTACCATGAAGGCTTTATCCTTCACATTATTTTTGGTAGTATTGTAGATTATATCTTCTGACTGACCTTCCTGAAGAAAATATCTAAAAATCCTGGTGAATATATAAAAATGATCTTTTGAAAATTAATTGCTAAGCAGACAATATAGGAAGGAATCTTTATAGCCCCAATCAAAATGAGACAAGGAAACAAGGGCGATAAGAGAATTATTCAAGCTGGCTTTCATCTTGAGGATATTTCCAATGTCCTCTAACTCTGAGTCTATTTTTAAAGCTCCATGGAGCATGAATAGTAGAAAACCTTGAGTTTATTCAGTACAGAGTGAATAATAGGAGATACAAGCATAAAATCCCACTGAGGAAACTGAAAATAATCCTGCCCTCCCAAAACAGGAGACTGTAGGAGCAGCAGCAATGCAAGAAGGAAAAGAAAGAGAGCAAAGAGAAGGCTGAGGAAAGAAAAACTGCACCTTTCAAAAAACCTGTTTTTAGAATTCACACATCAAATCGAGGCCTTATAAGGATTTGCAGCTTGAATTTACATTTGTTGCGTAAACTAATTTAAAATTAGTATTCAAAAGAAGTCCTAGACTGAAAGTGTCCCCAGGGGTCTGGCAGGAGAAAATACAGGTCTTTTGAGGGCTCCACAGCACTCAACTCATACTTCAAATATAAGGGTTCATGGAATCAATCTTATAAATGCAGAAGAAAACAAGGCACCATGAGTCAAACAGGCAGAAACAACTGAAAATCAAGTCAGATCCACAAAGACTTCAGGTATCAGAATTACCAGGTTCAGAATTTTTTAAAAGAAGTTTCATTTATTTTAAAGAGCTAAAGATGGAAAACAAAAGTAGGATAATAGAGAAAGAGAGCATAAAAATGTTCACTCAGATTTGAAAAATGTCTATATATGACTTCTGGATATTAAAAATATTACAAATAAAATGATAAACACAGTGTGATATTGAACAACATATCATGAAAAATATAAAAGAGAAGTTAATACCTTGGAAGACAGATCTGGACTATTAAGAATGCTGCACAGTGAAAGAAAATATGGCAGATATGAAAGTTATACTACCTCAAAAGTAATGACTGTTAGCTAACTTCAAAATCAGAAGATAGTACTATTGCTAATGCTGTTAATGTTATTAAATATAGTTTACATTTAATGTTATTAAAGATATTCTATCTGTTAGGACAACTGTCAACCCAGAATACCACACAGAGTAAAAATATCTTTCAAAGTGATTTTTCAGAAAAACAAAAATTGAGTGTTGCCATATTTTCTCATGAGAAGGATTTCTAAGAGATTTAATTCCATTAGAAGTAAATGAAACACAGAATGGAGGCCTGAGATGCAAAAATGAATGAAAGCTAAGATAATATTTTATATAAATCTAAACAAATGTTGACTATATTAATTAATGATAAAAAGTCCATCTCTTTTAAAAAATGAATTAAATCTTCAAGAAAATAGCAACAAAGTGGGTGGGAGTAGTTGAATTTAAAGTTATTAAAGACATTTTATTCTTAAGATGGGCAGAGATATTTATTAACATTTGAATTATATTAAGGAACTATCATGAAATTTCTAAGTTATCAGTAGAAAATCATGCACACAGCCTTCTGACACATAAGAGTAAATTATGGTATAATAAATGATAACCAATCCAAAAGAAGCTAAGTGCAAGAAAAAGAAAACTACAAAATTAGATGGTGCAATTAAATTCAAATATATTAGTTATTCGGTTCAGTTCAGTTCAGTCATAGCATGCATGAATGAAATAAATTTTCTAATTACAAAATAGATCAGGCAAACAGAACTTTAAAAATCCAAGTATATGTTCCTTATAAAAGTGATCTAGAAAATACAAAGATGTTTTAATTGACTAGGAAGATAACATAATATGAAGTAAATACATACTTAACAATATGGATTCAAAATACCAACAGAAAAGTGGCTTCAGTGCAAAGAGAAAATTAGATGATCATAATAGTGAAGGATTTAACACCTCCCTAACAATTGAAAGATCAGGCTGACTAAAAATCAGTAAGTATAGTATTTGAACAATATAATTAACAACTGCTCACATCTATGGACAATTCTTAGACTACTAACTGAAAAAAAAAAAGATTATTATTTAAAATAGTGAGGAAAATAAGTTGACAGAAAAGTAACAAATGTAATAGAATGACTCTTTAAGTTATATAATTCTTAGTTTTTAAAAGTTTTATTAAAGTATGAATAGCTCCTATTGTATTCCTCCCTAATGAACCCTCACTGAACGCCCAATTCAAAGGCATTTGTGTATTGAAGGTACTCATTGCAACTCTCTTTGAATTCAGCACTTTCTTCAGTTTTGTCATTGTCCATATTGTTGGTTAATAACACATTTGTTTCCTAGTCTAAATCTGAGCTCTTCATAAGATGGAAAGGAAATTGCCAGCTTTGAGCTTGAGGTAGGATTATCTCTTGGGCCACCAGGGATATAGAAAGGTTACTTCCTACACCATTAAGGATCATGCAGTTTCCTTGGGAATCCCCCTAATAAGTCATTCCTTACGTGATTCCAGGACTTGTCTATTAAAGAGAAATGCCCCATAAGTCTTTCTCTTATTGAGGATATTATTGGTCACCAGTGTCCCCTGGCAAAGTCTTTTGTTAATTCTCCAACCACACGGCCTTGATTCCCAGGGTACATGTCAGAATCCTTGTCTCCCTTCATTCTTCTCTATCCCACTAAGGGACACCACTATCCTTTTGATTCCTTATGAATGAACTATTAAGTCTTTTTAATTTTATGTTTTTAAAAATATATCTCAGTTTGTTTATTTCTCCACTCCTAGTCATGCTTGTCATAATTTACTTTAAGTACTGCTAAAGACCCTGATGCTGGGGAAGATTGAGGGCAGGAGGAGAAGGGGATGACAGAGGATGAGATGGTTGGATGGCATCACCGACTCAATGGACATGAGTTTGAGTAAACTCCAGGAGTTGGTGATGGACAGGGAGGCCTGGCGTGCTGCAGTCCATGGGGTCTCAAAAAGTCAGACACAACTGAGCGACTGAACTGAAACCTCTTAACTTCCACTGTGTCTCTCTATCAAGTATTTGCTATTATACAATCTCCTGAAGAGACTTGAAAAAATATATATGAATCAGATTAACCCCTTGCCTAAAATCTTGTATTGTGTCTTTGCATACTTGGAATAAAATCCAATCCCCTTATTTTAACCTGGCTTGGCCTTTAATATCTCCACCCTCACCTGGTAGTTTTCTCCTTGTTAATTTCAATTCAGCAATTAGGGGTCTTTTCCTTGTCCTCTGTCACACAGAACTCATACTCCCACATTAGGACCATTGCTTTATCTTCTGTGCCCTTCCCCTGGCTCTTTATAAAACTGCTTCTTATCTTTCATGGTCTTTGTTTAAACATCATCTCCACCGAAACCTTATCTGAAATTTCTCATCTACTGGCTTTTCCACCCAATGATTCTATCAGGACCTTAAAAATTTTCTTTAGAACTAAAAATCTACATTTATTTATTTAAAAACACGTTCCAAAGCGTATCTTCCTCATCAGACTAGAAGCACCAAGGGATTTAGCAGATCACATTAGCTTGGTCACACAGCACACATAAATGCCAAATAAATATTTTGAATCAAGTAATTAACAAATTGATAACTCAAACATCTAACCATGTAGAAGTCCTCAACAAATGATAGCATGCATATTTTGCATATCTATCAGTTACACAGTGATATATACATACACTAAGCATTGGATGGGCTATGGTGAGCAGAGTAAAATATGCATTTGGTGAATACAAGAAAGAGCTACGGTAGAGATGGCTATGTATTCACCAAATCCTTCATTCATTTCCTGGCAGTTAGCTACAGTGTACTTTTCAGTCTCCCATATAATCAGAACTCTTATGAAACTGAGTTCTGAAAAACTGGATACATATAGAGGTGAAATATGCCATTCCAGGCCTAGCCCATAAAATTCACCAACACAATCTTCCCCTGTCTCTCTTTCTTTATGCCTGGGTAATCAAGATAACTCAGAAGCTAAATTTAAAAACAGGCTTCATTCCTGATGATAGCATAGAATGGTTTCTCCCACATTTCTCTCTTTACCTTGGACTATGATGTGAGTAAGAAGTAAACTTTCATTATATTAAGCCACTGAAATGTGTGATTGCTTTCAGAGCAGCTGACCTACCTTTATTTATATACCCTCACAAAATTATAATCTAGTAGGGTTATAATGCTGTGTGACAATGTCTTGCATTGTTTTGCCCTTCTGTTAGTTTTAGAATAGTTCCTGTATTAGAACTTATAAACTGAAGTCATAGTCTTGTAATGGAAATGAAATGTCATTCTCTAAAATGAAGCTAAACTTCAGATGAAAAAGGAAATCACAGAAATGTAGGATCACAGAGGAGATTACTAAAGACTTAAAAAAAAAAAAAAAACTTGTTAAAACAGTCCTTTTCAGGCTCTCTTTTTATGAAATTGTAATAAGAATCTACTTTCTGTCCAAACCTGCTTCTTTATGCTGCAACTTGTCACTTCTTTGTCTGTCTTTTCCAATTCATTCAGTCATTTAAAAGCTGAAAGTATACCTGATTTGCCATTTCTAGGAACTAATTGGTGCCTGTGCTAATTGCAGGAGGTACAATATCAGGATAATGGCAATCATCTTATTTTGGGTTCTAAGGTTACTGGTACCCTGGGCTCTATAACAAGTCTTTTCATTACCATGTAATATCTTTTAAGTGGGTTTTTGAATTTTATTTTCAAGTATGAATTGGTGCCCCCCTTATGTCTAAGAATTGGAATGTCAAGAGTGACAGCAGTTATTTTGTTGGTTGTTCATTTCATACTTCTTTTCCCTTTCACTACCTGAATATTCTCATTATCTGATTATTTCACCTGTTGTTCATTTGGCACAGTACAAAACTCCTGTCCCTTAATTGTTTTTGCAGGCTGGCCTTTGTACAGGAAATGTGTACTGTAGAGCTGATATTTTTAAAGTTTAATGAGAAAATGGAACCTCCAGAGCATGAAAATGAATATATTTTTAGTGAGTTCAGGATAATTATGAAATTGGAGCAACTGCTATACTTGCAAGCCTTGGAATTTTACCTTTCAGTAATGTTGAGGTTTATGTCTTTTCCTAAATGTTTTAAGATATTTTGCCCAATATTGTAAACTTATTGATGTTTTGAATCCAAGAAAACCAACAGTATTATTTATTGTATTTTTCTATACATCTTGTGGTATCATTTATGCCAATTGTTTTTGCTTATCACATGTGACAATTTTTGACATGGATTTAAATATATGCTGATGTTCCATTTCACAAAATTCTCAGATAAAATTTTGTGGTGACACTGAGGAAGTTCAATTCTGTTTTTAAATATACAAATCTTAGAGGACAAAAGTCTTACTCCTCCTTATATTTATCTTAATGTATAATCTCACTTTACTCTTGAAACTTGTTCATTTCCATTAAGAATAGTTTTCAGAAGAAAGTGTCTCAAAGGTAAATTATTTTATGCTAAAAATAAGAATTGTGTCAGAATACAAAACTTATTGAATTAGAAAACTGATGACTTACTGTGATGTACAGCATGATAATTAGAGTTAATAATACTGTATGGTATACTTGAAAGTTGCTAAGAGCAGATCTTAAAAGTTCTTATTACAAGAAAAACATTGCAACTTGTATAAATACAGATGTTAACCAAATTCAAAATACATACAAATATCAAATTATTATGTTGTACACCTGAAACTGTTACCCATTAATTATACCTCAATTATAAAAATATATTTTTTAAAGACACAATCTGTTGTAACACAGCTATTGAAAATATTTCATGAATGCCAAGACTCAGAGACACACAACAGGCTCTTATTCTCCCTTCATTTCAAACTGGTTCCTTTTATGTCCCGTTTCAAGAAAGTATCCTAAATAGGTCCTCAGAGGATATCTTCAGCTCTTGTGGTTTAAGAATCTCTTGCAAACATGCTTCCCTTGATCCATTAATTCTTTCTTTGCCCAAAATGCTTTGCTCCTAAATTTCCGCCTATATCACTGAATCTATCTTTTCAAGATCTTTGGACTCCAGAGATAGTTTTCAAGAGATAAGGTAAATTCTCACACTAACAGTATTAATTTTGAAAATGAGAACTACAAAATCTGGATTGAAGAGAATAATTTTCACTGTGGCATTGTAAAGAGTGATTAAAAGAACCATTTTGCAGATGAGGGAATAAAAATAGGAAGGACAAATAGCTCGCCCAATGGTAACCTGTTTAGGAGCCAGAACTTGAATACATGATGGAATCAATTTTTTCTAATCTTTAAAAGTATGGTTATTTGACATTTTGCCTTATATTTTTAACACATTGTTTTGTGATCTATATATAGTATTATACCTGATTTGAAAACTGTTTTTATTCCTTAAGCATGTGTATGTGGTTGACTAGTAAGACAAATATTTATTTTTGTTTGGTTATCATTTTTATGCTATTTTATAGCAGAGGATCCTAGCTGGCCATCTTTGGGAAATTACTATTATTACTATTGTGTTTAGATCCAGAGAGTTTCAGTTTTTTTTTTTTTTTTTGGAAATTCACCAGGATGGGTTATTAACTACAAAGGCAAGCCCCTACTGCGTGCTCCTGCAGATAGATTGGGTGGGCCATTTCTGAACATAATTCTGCAAACTGAGATATTAACGGCTCTGTTATGTTAAAGGAAGGCAACTTTGGGGACTGGCACTTAAAAACTGATGATAGATTTCTAAAACATACTTTCTCTGAAATGTTGATCCTAATGCACTGCAACTAGGAACGTTTATGATACAAGAGAAAATCTGGGGGCTGTTGTGATTGTGAACTGTTGTCACTGCCTTGGTTGGAACAAAGAGAATATCCTGATTTCTGTACTACTGAGTACTGAGTGAGAAATTATTTCATTCTTAGTGGTGTCTAGAGGCAGATTCTTGAGTTCATCTAAGTGTTTTGCTATTTCAGGTCTAACACTGAAGTCCACAACCCATTTCATGTAAATTCTTGTTAGTGGTAAAAGAAAGGGGTATGATTTCATTCTTTTCAATGGGTATATCCAGTTTCCCCAACACAATTTATTGTAGTGACTATCTTTTCTCCACTGAGTATTCTTGGCTCCCTCGTCAAATATTAGTTGAGAGTATAACTTTTTCTGGGCTCTCAATTTTGTTCCATCAGTCTATATGTCTATTCTTACTGCTAGTACCATACACTTTGGCTTACTTTGTTGAAACTAGGAAGTGTAGTGCCTCCAGCTTTGTTCTTTCTCAAGATTATTTTGGCTATTAAGAGTCTTTTGACGTTTCATATGAATTTTGGGATTTTTTTTTCTGTTTCTGCAAAACATAACATTGGAATTTTGATAGAGAATGTGTTAAATTTACAGATAGCTCAGGGTATAATGGGCATCCTAACAAAATTAACTCTTGCAATTCGTGAACATGGGATATTTTCTCATCGTTATGGGTCTTTTTTCATTTCCTTCAATGTCTTAGGGTTTTTTTGGTGTGTGGATATTTCACTTTATTGGTTAGTTTTATTTCTAAGGATTTTGTTTTGTTTTGCTTTGTTTTTAATAGTATCACTTTTTTTGTTTTTCAGATAGTTCAGTGTTAGTGTATAGATATTAAACTGATGTTTGTATGCTGATTTTATATCATGAAACTGCAGAAGTTCTTCATTATAACTAACAGTTTTAGAGTGAAATCTTTAGAATTTTCTATATACAATATCATGTCACCAGTACTAAAGACAATTATACTTCTTCCTTTCTGATTTGGATGACCTTTATTTCCTTTTTTCTTGCTTAGTTACTCTCCTTAGGAAGTCTCTTACTGGGTTGAATAGGAGTGGTGAGAGTTGATACACTTGTCTTATTCCTGACCTTAAAGGGAAAGCTTTCAACCGTTTACCATTTTGATGTTAGATATGAGTCTGTCATATGTTTTTTATTATATTGAGATAGGTGTCCTTAACATTTATCTTGGCAATGATTTTTTTGGATACGACACTAAAAGCACAAGCAACAAAAGTAACAATTAACATTTGGGCATACGTCAAACTAAAAAGCTTCTGCACTGCAAAAGAAACACTCAACAAAATAAAAAGGCAACCTATTGAATGGGAGAAAATATTTGCAAACCAAATATCTAATGAGGGGTTAATATCCAAAATGCATAAAAATTTATAAAAATCAGTATCAAACAAACAAACTGATTAGAAAATTGGTAGAGGAATTAAATAGACATTCCCCCAAAGAAGACTTACAAGTCTCTGTTCCCTATGCCTTAAGACTATATTCTGAAGAGTGTGAGTTAAAAATGGTTGAGTTCTCCATGGGTGGTCCCTTCAGGGTGCTTTGGGAGCACGGAGTAAGGAATGGCTAACCTCCCTATTTATATGAACTAATAAGCAAGTTAATGTAATTTATCTGAGACTCAGTTTCTTTAAAATGACTATTCTAAAATATTCCATCCTAAAGGAAATCAGTTCTGTGTGTTCTTTGGAAGGACTGATGCTGAAGCTGAAACTGCATTACTTTGGCCACTTCATGTGAAGAGTTGACTCATTGGAAAAGACCCTGATGCTGGGAGGGATTGAGGGCAGGAGGAGAAGGGGACGACAGAGGATGAGATGGCTGGATGGCATCACCGACTCGATGGACATGAGTTTGAGTGAACTCCAGGAGTTGGTGATGGACAGGGAGGCCTGGCATGCTGTGATTCATGGGGTCACAAAGAGTCGAACACAACTGAGTGACTGGACTGAACTGAACTATTTCCCAGACTTCCCTGGTGACTCAGTAGTAAAGAATCCTCCTGCTGATGCAGGAGGGGTTTGATCCCTGGGTTGGGAAGATCCCCTGAAGAAGGAAATGGCAACTCACTTCAATATTCTTGCCTGGGAAATCCCATGGACAGTGGTGTCTGGTGGGCTAAGGTCCTTAGGGTCACACATGAGTCAGACATGACTTAGCAACTAAACAACAACCACCACCTAATATACATAATATGCTTCTCAAAATCCTCATCAATGGCTGCCCACTGAGAAGAGTATAACATCTCAAATCTTGAGTCTAGCATTCAAATCAGTTTGACCCAAACCTATTTTTTTCATCTTTCACTTCCCCTACAAAACATACTCTCTTGCAGATTTTGAAATTCTCCTCCAAGAAATCTCTCTTTTTTTTTTTTCTGAACAAATAAATAGGTAAACAAATTCTCCTGGATAAGAATTTCTCAAAAAAAAAGCATTTCTCAAGATTTAGAGTTATCCTCTTCCTGGCATAAAGAGAGATACACTTACAAATGGAGATTTCCTTTATACCAATAGTCCCCAGTTTATGGTTTGACATATAATTTTTAACCGTATTATTGTATGAAAGTGATAAGCATTCAGTAGAAATCATACTTTGCATTTTGATCTTTTCATGGGCCAGCAATTTTCAGTAAGATACTCTCTAGTGGTGTGGAGCAGCAACAGAGCACCAAAGCTGCCAGCCAGCCACAGGACCGCAAGGGTAAACAGCCATAAACTAAAAAGCATTCTGTATTCATACAACCATTCTGTGTTTCACTTTTAGTACTTACACTGTATTCAATAAATTACACAATATATTCAATGCTTTATTATATAAAATAGGCAAAAAGATGATATTACCCAATGGTAGGACAATGTAGATCTTCTGTTGTAGGTTTAAGGTAGGCTAGGCTATGATGTTCCCTTAGGTTAGGTATATTAAATACATTTTCAACTTGCAATATTTTCTTTTTTTTTTTTTTTTTCTTACATATGTATTTATTTTTCTTTTTTTTTCTGGTTGCTATTTTTTTTTTTAATTTTATTTTTACAACAGGTATATTAGGACAATTAAACCCATCATAAGTCAAAGAAGATCTATAATAGTAAATGTCTCTTATAAAAGGTTTATAAGAGTTTTCAGTTTTCAGAGCTTCACCTGTGCCAGCTGTTTCTTAAAAAAATAATCAGTCTGAAATCAGTATGTCAAAGAGGCATATTTTGGGGAGATATATTTTACTCCTCTTCAAGACCTACCTCAGTCTAATGGCCTTCTTGTTTAATTAATTTAATACCTGAAAAGTCTACCTTTGATTATTAAATAAGCCAATATGTTTATTGCTCCCCCCCAACCCCCGCTTTCTTTTTTCTGTTTATGTAACCAGGAAGGGATAATGCTGACTCCATACTGCATTTGTTTTTTGTGATTTTAATCCTTGTTTTTTGCGGGTTTTGTTATTTTAACATACAAAATGGCCTGCCTCAGGGAACCCTGCTCCCCTCTCCTAAAGTGCCTTTTTTTAAACTCACAGGAAGATAACCTGACCCTGCCCACCTGTGAAAGACTGTGACATTCCTAAGTTCCTTGTGTGGAGAATGGAACCATTTGTCTGCTACTTGCTGATGTGAATCAGAAATTCACATTTGGCAGGGGAGCGGGGAGGGGCTGTCGGTGAGGGGATATCAGATAGCTATGGCATCCTACTTTATTGATATAGTAGGAGATATTCCATCTGTGAAATGGCTGTAAGGAAGTGAAACTAGCACATCCCCCTACATGAGGTTTGCCATTCTAGGAGATATTTGTAAGAAGAAAGTGGTCTTTATACTTTGTTTCCTCACCCCACCCCCATATCTGATCCATAAAAGAACATGGCATCCAGACACTAGATAAGATGGTGATTTTGAGACATTAGTCTGCTCATCTTCTCTGTCAGCTGGCTCTCCAAATAAAGTCATATTCCTTGCCTCCACACCATGACTCTCAGATGTATTGGCCTATCTTATGGCGAGCAGAGCAAGCTTGGACTCGGTAACAATTTCTTTCCTGCTTATAGGAAGCTTGCATCTCTTTTGCAATACATGCTATATACAAATTAAAAGTATACTAAGAATACAATACAATTTATAAGTCCAAATAAGGAGTTGTGGCAAAGCATCAAAGATGGTTAGGGCAAAGATTTGAGATGGGCCACAAAAATATAGTAAGATTTAAGCTAAAATCACTAAATATTATTAATATGTGATCCAATAGATATTTAAATCTACCCTCAAACTTTTCAGTTTTTGTAAACTTGGTTTAAATAAGCTGACATACTTTGTCTCTGTATTGTAACATTTAGGATTATATTTAATCTGGCATCAGGGAAAAAAGCAATTTTTTTCATTGACTTTTAATGTAGTTTTACTTTTATATTTGACATCTGATTCCAGGAGTAATTATCATACCATTTGGAGAAATATTTATGTTTACCATGGTGTTTTCAACAGAATGCCTCCTTAAAAAAAAAAAAATCCATAAGTTAGCCAATCAAGAAGACAAATGGTCTGCAGCAGTTTTTTTTAACTCCTATTAACACTCTAGCCTTATCCAACTCCTTCATTTATCCTTCTGTTTTCAAAGGAGCTCTTAATTACTTCCATTCCCATTTCAGTTGTAAATGCTTCTTTATTGCCATTCTTTCATTAGAATAAATCCTCCAACCTATTCAAGGACCTGACACTTCACCACTGATTTACAAATGATCCAATCTTATTAATCAGATGTTGGCCCTGGCTTTGAGGTATCTGTATTGCCATTGCTGATAACTGTTGATGAAAGACCCTCTTTCTTCCTCCCCATTTCTTGGAAAACACAAAGGTATATTTTCAACATTTTATTTCAGGAAGGCTGAAATTAAAAAGAACTAGGGAAATAGAAAATCATGTAATTGTTTTGAAAAGAGTTATTATTTCACACTGTTGGCTAAGCAGACTATGGTTGCAGTGGGGATAATTGTGGCTTATAAAATATTTGTCTGAAATTTTCCATTAGAAATTCTTTCTTCATAGATTTCAAGCTACTTCTGAATTTATTATCATAGGACCAAACCATAACACCACTGAACAGTGTTCTAAAAACAAAATTAAACAACACACAAGAAACCACATTAAACAAGTATGGTGGTTGACTTTAGTATTTCTTTTCATGTTCAGGAAACTACACTTTAAAGTACCTTTATCATAAAGAGTATATATGGACTATGTATTCATAAACTATATATATAATTACTATATATATTAATTATATATATATTGGGCCTCCCAGGTGGCCCAGTGGTAAAGAATCTACCTGCCAATGCAGGAGATGCGGGTTCGATCCCTGGCTTGGGAAAATCCCCTGGAGAAGGAAATGGCAACCCACTCCAGTATTCTTGCCTTGAAAATCCCATGGACAGAGCAGCCTGGTGGGCTAGTCCATGGGGTCGTAAAGAGCTGGAAATGACAGCCACACTAGCCAGTTCTGGGCCCAGTGAGCGCTTCTGCTCAGGAGATTTGCCACTGTTTTTCTAGCTGTCTTATCTTCCCCAAAGTCTTTCCATTGTTAGCTCCTGTGCTTCAGGTCTTCACTTAAAAGTATCATCTTACAGAATATTTCTCTGACTACCCTCCCTAAATTAGAGCCTTCCTATCATTATCTGTGGATTACTTGCATATCTCCACAATCTTCCCTAAAATGATGATTCCATGATTTCAAGAGCTCTTTCTTATTTTTATTATATCCCCAGCACTCTTCATAGCACCTTATACATAATAGGTAACCAATCTGTATCTGGCAAAAAGATGAATTAATAGACGCATAAATTATGAAAGGGAGAGAGTTCACCTTATTCCTCTCAACACTGGCTTTTGACTCTCGTTCCAAATTTACATATCTTACAGATGCAAAATCTATGTTGGAGAAAGAGATGAGGAAGATATATAATCAAAGAGAATGTCCCACAAAGCAGAAAAAAAGTCATTTCCAAATACCTCACCCGCTAGTTATGACATTGTAACTGGAGAAAACTCCTATGCAAATTCAGTCATGCAAGCCCCATTTAGCTCAGGAAAATGTGTAGAAATTGATTGAGTGAGCAGCTGGTGATATTGTAGTCAGGCTCTCTGGAAGTTAATTGGGAAGCGTTGTGAAAAATCCTGACATCGTACATGTAGCTATACTGACTTCCATTGTGCCCTAGACACTCATCACACACAGTTGCTCTGCACTATTACAAAATAACGGGATGCCTCTGCATCTCTGATGACTCTCATCAGTAGCCTGCTAAGAAAATTGAGTAGGAGGGAGTGATGAGCTGAAGCTTGAACTTTTTTAATTGGAATGAAAAAGCCCCTAATCTTGTGAGTTTTCATTTCATGAAATATTTTTATTCCGCAAACAAACTATTTCTTTTCAGGTCTCTTTTTATATTGTTCTTATGGAAAATCTAGAATTGAAATTAAATGACTTTCTTTTCCTGGTTTTTATTTACATCTGTATCAGTTACTGATGGTCATGAAACAAAATATACCAAATCTTGGGCTTAGAACACCGTGTGTGTGTGTGTGTCTGTGTGTGTGTGCGCACACGTGCGTGTGCACGCTTGTTCGTGTCCAACTGTTTGTGACCCTATGGACTGTAGCCTGCTAGGCTCTGTCCATGGGGTTTTCCAGGCAAGAATACTGGAGTAGGTTGCCATTGTCCATTCCAGGGGATCTTCCTGACCCAGGGATTGAACCCTTATTTCATGTGTTTCCTGCATTGGCAGGGGGACTTGTTTACCACTAGCGCCACCTGAGAGGCCCCAAAACACCACATGGCTGAATATTATTTCTTACAAGTCTGCAGTTCAACTCAACAGTGCTGCTGTTCTGGAGTGGGCTTATTCATATGTCCTCGAGGAGCTGGTAGGTTGGCTAGTGGCCTAGACCTCATGTGGAGGAACGTGGCCATTCTCCCTGTGTTCCTCACATAATTTATGTCTATTATATTCCAGGCATTGTGCTCTGTACTGAGGATACAAAGGGCAATCAAACTTTGTGATCTTAAAGAGTATAGGGTGTAAAAGAAGAATAAGGATGTGTGTGTGTGTGTGTGTGTGTGTGTGTGTAAATGCAGCACTTAAATACTAAGAGCACCATGAGAGAAATTTGTGGTTCACAGATAGGACATCAGAGAAAAAATATTCAATCCTGAGTAGAATGAAGAGGAAGAATCAGGATAGACTTTGGGATATATGCCTCTTGAATCAAATCCTAAAATATGAGAAACATTCTGTTAGGTCTCTAAGCTAGGACTCCAGGCAGGAAGGGTAGCTGAGGAAAAGCACCGATGTATGAGACATGCAATGGTTCATCGGGCTTCAGGACTGTGAGGTGTGAATAGAACAGAGCAAGATAAAACTGAAGTAGTAGATAGTGGCTGTGGGAGCTGTACATGACAGAAATGAGTTTGAATTTTGCCTTAGACACTAAAATGGTAATAATAATAATAGTAATAATAATAAATTACCTCCAACGTTTATTATGTTTTTTCCATATAATAGGTACTCTTCTAAATCTTTTGCATGCCTTTTCTCATCTAGAGCTTCTTATACCTCTATGACATGGGTATATGATATACCTCTACAATATCTCTATTTTAAGATGTGGTTATTAAGGAAGGTTATTTAGGATAGAGTCTCTAAATAAACTTATATAATCCTTCAATCCTGAAGATCAAATCCTTCAAATACAAAAAATTAAATCTTGCCCTGTTTCATCTCTTACACCACTAATTCCCAGTCAATAAAGTATATACAAATCTTATTTTCTATTACTGAGAGCATAATATTAAATAAAATTGAAAGTTCCGTAAATGATGAACTCCCAACTTAAGCTGCTTGCCATGCTTCACAGCATAAAACAAGGTAGTGAAGTAGTAATAAGCATATAAGAGATATTTACTAAATTTAAATAAACCATTCATGATGATGAGAAGATGTGAAATGTTTGCAGGCTACTTAATTTTGGGAATACAGTATTTTGTATATTCACCATAATGCTAAATGATTGTAGGGGAACAAAAAAAGACTTGACAAAGTCAGTATGCTTCTTTAGCACCTTGATTAACTGTTGCATTTGTATTAACATCTTATTGAGGCATTGTCTGTCACTCAATGCATCCTATTTACAATTGAGTTTTAAGTTATTTATGTATTTCTTCCCCATGAAGAACAGTTATGGTTTTTACTTTCTAATAGCTTGAGTTATGCATCTTATGTGTGTTTTCCTTTTCATTCTGCCTTCCTGAAAACTTAGAGACAAACATATTTTGTATGCAGTTTATTTTTTTCTTGTTTTTATTTATTTATTTTTTTATAGTCCAGTTGCTTTTATTTATTTTTTCCCCAATTATATATATATATATATTTTATTCCTTTTTTTAAATTTTATTTTATTTTTAAACTTTACATAATTGTATTAGTTTTGCCAAATAAAAAAAATAAATGCCAGTCATGTCTCTCAGCCTAACATAAAGGCAAATAAGGAAATCTCCAAGCATATCATTCAAAGTGATGTCAATGTCCCAAGGCTCTATACAATCAATAATGCACCACTTATCTGTGAAATGACTTTGTGTTGTTCAAAATATTATTTTTTGGTATTCTCTTATTTAAAACATTTGTGATGAAAGAAATTAGAAAATAAAGATCATTAGTGACAGTTACCTAAATAGCCCATTAGTTAGAGATGATTTCTAATAATATTGTAAAACATATATCTTTTTAGTCTTTTTTAACATACAATTTCATTTAAACAAAAATAAAATCATATGAAATAATGTTTCCTATATACCCCACAAAACACCATGAATACCTTTCTATGGTATTTAATATTTTTCTACACTATAAGCCTATATTAATGATACATTATAATTTACATCAAAAATACACTATTTGTGATGTAATAAAGAGTAATAACTGGCTCTCACATTGTTTATATATTACCATTATTACAAACAATGCTCTGACAAGCAAGCTTTTGTAAAGATCTTTCTGTACACTCCTCATTGTTAGAATAGATACCATGAAGCAGAATTATCAGGTCAAAAGGTACATACATTTTCAATGTTTTATATAGACTATCACACATCCATGAAAGCTGATCAAAACATACAATGCCCCAAGAATATAAAAGTGTTCATTTCTTATACTTTCTCAAACATGGAACATTGTGATATATTATTTTCTTTACTATTTGATTGCTAATGTGTGTTTCTATAATTGTTAATGGAGTTGAGTTAGCTTTGTACATCAGAATTAGCATGCTTTGGACAAAGCATATTACTTCAAAGAAAATAAGTCTTTAGAGGTTAGGACCCTTACCTGGGTCATATTTTTAATTACTGGAATTAGATACTATAATTGGCAGTTTTTAGTTCATTGTTGTAGTAGGGAGAGTAATCTTTTCCAAGGGAAAAAATACTTCCAATCAAAAGAGAAAAGTTGGTTAGTCAACTTAGATATAATAACTACATACCACTTATATCCATTCCCCAAGCCATCCGTTGTGAAGGTCCTGACAAAGAGTATCCCAGTGAATCTCTTGCATGTTTTACATCTGAAGATGAAGGGAAAACAACCACTTGTTTGTACATGATTTTCTGTTGTGTTTGGTTTAAACCTTTGTTTAACTGAAATCAATTAGAAAGCTCATCCTGCTGAGTGCTAGAGATATAATAGCAGAGTTTCACAGGAATTTGGGAATGAAGGCATTTCCTTTACTCATCGACCCAGAAGTGAAGATGAGATTCAGGGACCAAGTCTGTATGATTCAGAATAATGTGTTCAGTTTTAATGGACAAATAGACTTCATCCAAACAAAATCCATGGATGTGTCTATCAGGTCTGTCATAAAACCACCACCAGTTGGCAAAGATAAAATAGGCAGGAGAATTGGCATCACTGGGTTCTACATACCTGTATAGCTACGTGTAATATAGTAGCTAGGTTTCATTTATAAAGTTATATAGAATCTAAGCTATATTATTGGAGAAGGCAATGGCACCCCACTCCAGTACTCTTGCCTGGAAAATCCCATGGACGGAGGAGCCTGGAAGACTGCAGTCCATGGGGTCGCTGAGTGTCGGACACAACTGAGCGACTTCACTTTCACTTTTCACTTTTATGCATTGGAGAAGGAAATGGCAACCCACTCCAGTGTTCTTGCCTGGAGAATCCCAGGGATGGGGGAGCCTGGTGGGCTGCTGTCTATGGGGTCGCACAGAGTCGGACACGACTGAAGTGACTTAGCAGCAACTTAGCAGCAAGCTATATTATCTATTTTATATTTTCAAAACTTTAAGTCATTATTAACATAAATTTACTGCTAAGTGAACCATAGCAAATCCTCTTCCACTCAATTGGATATTTACCTAGTTGATTTAAGTTACTAAGAATCAAAAATAAAACTGGAAATAGAACTGCCTTATGATCCAGCAATCCCACTGCTGGGCATACACACTGAGGAAACCAGAAGGGAAAGAGACACATGTACCCCAATGTTCATCGCAGCACTGTTTATAATACCCAGGACATGGAAGCAACCTAGATGTCCATCAGCAGATGAATGGATAAGAAAGCTATGGTACATATACACAATGGAGTATTACTCAGCCATTAAAAAGAATACATTTGAATCAATTCTAATGAGGTGGATGAAACTGGAGCCTATTATACAGAGTGAAGTAAGCCAGAAAGAAAAACACCAATACAGTATACTAACGCATATATACGGAATTTAGAAAGATGGTAACAATAACCCTGTGTATGAGACAGCAAAAGAGACACTGATGTATAGAACAGTCTTATGGACTCTGTGGGAGAGGGAGAGGGTGGGAAGATTTGGGAGAATGGCATTGAAACATGTAAAATATCATGTATGAAACGAGTTGCCAGGTTCGATGCATGATACTAGATGCTTGGGGCTAGTGCACTGGGACGACCCAGAGGGATGGTATGGGGAGGGAGGAGGGAGGAGGGTTCAGGATGGGGAACACATGTATACCTGTGGCAGATTCATTTTGATATTTGGCAAAACTAATACAATTATGTAAAGTTTAAAAATAAAATAAAATTAAAAAAAAAAACTGAAATTTTTAATACAAAGAATTGTTCTCACAGGCTATACTACATAATTACTCAGTAAAAGAGCCAGAGACCACCCTTGTATGAAACACATTATCTCATGAGCATCATCAATCTTAAAGTAATTGAATCATATACAATCTTTATCCTAAAAATCCTAACCAGCTTACAACTCTGTTCATATGAATTCCCCATGTTTGCTCACACATGACCCAGAAGATAGATACTCTGCTAAAATCTAGGAATCAAGAATATAGATGTCCATTATACAAGTCTTGTTCTAAAGGTTACAAGTTCAACTCCAATACAGATTAATAATGATGCATTATCATTATACTTTGAAGGTCACTAGAAAGAAGTCAACAATTTGATGCTAGCTTCCAGGAAAAAAATGATACAGAGGTCTTGTCTTCATCAGTAAAAATTGGCCTAATTCACATAGGAAAAAGCTTTCATAGAAATAGAAATCAAAGCCTTAGAGAGATCAAACTAGACACAAGAGTAGGGAAAAAGCACAAAACACAGTGCTCAAGCTCTCACCATCTACTTATATGAAGAAGAATGGTTTTACTTGATCTGTTATCAATATGCAACCTTAGATGAAATACACTTAGTTTATGCTACATATGCTGTTTATTAATAACCATCTAATATTTCAAAGTTATTGATTTCAAACAATAAAAAATATAATATACCATTACATGTGTCTCTTTGCAAATAATCAATTTGAAAACTGTGTCTATTCAGTCATCTATAGAGAATAAATCATGCTAGGAGATTCAGATTCTATAGAATTCATCCAGAGATCATAATTAGACAACAGTTGAAAAAATCTGATTTCAAATTTGAAACTAGGCAGACAACATAATTGAGAACAACCAAACTAGAGTGAAAGAATTTATAATGATGTATCAAACTACAACTTACAAGCCTTTATAACTTATAGCAACATATTTGGTGCAAATTAATTCCTCTTTATTTGTTAACCCCTCCCTACTAAGAATTAGTAAAATACTAGCAAATGGCAAATCATTTCTAAGAGTTCCCCACTTAGCCTCACATGAATCAGTCATTTTTTTTCTTCTGTCCATAGTAATAGTGCTTGAAGCATACTGAATCTAGAAGCTTTTGAAATTCTGTTGGCATTTACTTAGAATCACTTTCAAATATGAGAGTCATTTTTCCTTAAAAATTCTTGATATTGTTCTGCTCTTATTACCCTTTAATCGTACTCAACTTGTCTGCAGCCTTATATTATTAATTTAATCCATTAATATATTTCAGCATCCATTATGTATCAATCAGTGTGCTAGGGACCAAGAATACAAAGTCAAAAAGATGTGAGCCCTTTCTTTAAGATCCTTAATCTGTGGTGAGAGAGAGAAAGTGTGTGTGTGTTTGTGTGTGTGTGTGTGTGTGTGCAGGCATGTGTGTATGAAGTGTTGTGTGATGGCATATCTAAGGTTATTGAAAAATCAAATTTTGCTGTTCCTTGGAACACAATTTGAGTGCTTCTTGAACACTTATCTCCCATAGAAAAGTCTGTTCAAACCCCAAATAGACACCTTTTTACTTAAATCAAGTCTTCATTTCTAAAATTTTGGTTAATATAGCAGAGGCAAAGGAAGGAATGACTCTGCTTAAGAATTGGGGGAACGAAAACAAGGGAAGCAAAATGACACTTTCCCTCAGATTTGAAGGATAAAAATGAGTCTTTATGGTGGACAATGGGGATAAGAAAAAAGTTTCCCCAGACACAAGGAATGGCATCTTCTGAGTCTCTCCTACACACAGCCTGTAATAAGCCCTAGTTTTCTCATGAAATATGAACAGTGGGAAACATGAATGTGTATGCTTTTCACAGGCCCCACTTCTTAGTAGTTTCTCAAGGATGTTCTCAAAGCCATATTCTCCTAAGGACCTGTCTGAGAGTTCACATTCTTAGACCCACACTGGTCATCTGAGTTACTGAGCTACTATTTGGCTTTGGTGACCCTGCTGATTCCACAAAGCAGACATCACATTACTCCCTGGATTCATGGCCAGTGGTGCCTCACCTTGACCATCACACCTTACACAAGCATAAGACATAATTATCCTTACTAACTTTTCTCAGCCGACTATTCTTCTGGTCTCAGTATTCCCCCCTCTTTAAGTGGTTGTTTAATTGTATTCAATGACTTTTTTGAAAAGGTGAGCATCTATTTAGAAAACTGACAAAAAGGAATGCCATCCTCCATTGCAAAGGTTAGAGTTTTATCTTTATGCTCTCCTTTGGGCTTCCCAGGTGACTCAGTGGTAAAGAATATGCCTGAGAATCAGAGACACAGGAGATGGGGATTTGATCCCAGATTGGGAAGATCCCCTGGTGGGCTACAGTCCACGGGGTCCCAAAGAGTTGGACACAGCTGAGCACACATGCTCATTACATTATGTCCTCTGTATATAACCTTTTTGCTTCTCTTACATTTGAAGGAAATTGAGAAGAAAGTGATTAAATACTTTTTAATGATATTAAAATTCAAAATGCTGCTCTTATTCTTGCAGCAAAAATATATTTAAATTCTTTATCTTGTTCACGTTCCACTGTATGGTCCTCGTATAGCATTGACTTGAATGGAAGACATGAAGGAAAATCAGTTTTAATGTGTACTATCCATAAAGGTTGAAAACTTACTACCTAAAATTGGAAATCATATATGTGTGTGTGTGTATGCATGCACATGTATAATATTATATATGTGTATATATATATATATCTCACAAACTAAACTGGTAAAATGAAACTGAAAGTGAAAGTTACTCAGTCGTGTCTGACTCTTTGCGACCCCATGAACTATACAGTCCATGGGATTCTCCAGGCCAGAATACTACAGTGAGTAGCCTTTCCCTTCTCCGGGGATCTTCCCAACCCAGGGATTGAACTCAGGTCTCCCACATTGCAGGCAGATTCTTTACCAGCTGAGCCACAGGGGAAGCCCCAAAACTGATAAGATATCACTTTTTTAAATGCTGCATGTAATACTGATAGTATTGTGAATTTGAGAGCTTTACATTTTTAAGAAAATAAAGGGTTACTAAGTGAGGAAGGCAAATGACTTTTATCAAATTCTTTATAACACTATTTATAGAGATAAATTTTGGCCATTATGATTTCTGATTTATTCTGATATTTCAGCAATGTGTGTGTTCAGTCGCTCACTTGTTTCCGACTCTCTGTGACCCCATGGGCTGCAGCCCACCAGGCTCTGCTGTCCATGGGATCCAAGAATACTGGCTGTTGTTCAGTCACTAAGTCATGTCTGACTGCGACACCATGGACTGAAGTAGGTGGCCATTTCCTTCTCCAGGGGATCTTCCCGACCCAGTGATTAAACCTCATCTCCTGCATCTCCTGCATTGGAAGGTGGATTCTTTACCACTAATGTCACCTGGGAAGCCTATATATTTCAACAATTTATTTCATTTAATTCATTCATTATTTTTACTTAAAAAAAAAAAAAAAGCTCTCACAGACACAAATCTCAATCATTGGTTCCTCTTATAATGATTTTAGTACCACTGAATTGATATACTCTTTAACTTGGAGAGTTACTCTTCTTAATTCTGTAGACTGATTTTTCAAAGCTCATCTTTAAGTATCTTTGAAAAATATGGGTTTGAGATTTTAACTATGTTCAAAGGCCAGTTCATTATTTTTGTTATCAAGTAAAGACTCATTAAAATCTGGAGTCAATATTTAAAAATATTAAAACAATTTGCACATAACTCCCATTCTCTTCCAAAACACAATGCAAGATTGAATGAGACTAGGTTAATATGTAGCTGAGTTGTACTAAAATTCTTTTTACATTAACACAAGTAGCCTTTTAGAAGTTAGGAAGTTAATTCCCCCAGCTCCCTGGTATATTACTTCTTAATACTTGCTATTAATTTTAATGAAAATGATTGAAAGTAATATTCACTAAATGTTTTGGAAATTTTCCAATCTGTGTTAATACTTAATTGAAATGTGCCTAAGGCACTTAATATATATTAACCTTACAATGATGGTTGTTTGGTTTTACATAGGATAAGAAAAATTGTAAATAACAGCAATGCCTTTGGGCAGAGAGGCTGGAAATTACAAACCTAAGGTTAATGAAAATGACCTTTCTGCACAAATGTTACTGTCAGAGGTAAAAAGAATGATTTATTTGTTAGTTATGAAAAATAAACAAGAAATAAAAGGTGTTCGCATATCCCACTTCTAATTAGCAGTGTCTTAACCTTTTACTTTTTATTCTATAGGATACATTTCTTTTGTATCGATGTCGTTCTAAGTTACAGTAGTCCCCTTTTACCTAATTTCTAATTTTGAGTTTTTCTCTGTCAAAATATTGGATTGGTCAAAAATGTTTGTCCAGGGTTTTAATCCCAAACAAACTTTTTTGGCCAAGCCAATATGTATCTTGTCCATAACATGGTAAAAAGTTTCTTTTGGGTACTTATATAATAAAAGTTCATTCATTTTATTCAATTAAAAACATTTCTGAAGATTTTCTTATAAGATATCATAAAAATGAATTGGGATGAATTTTGAATTACACTTAAATGATAGATAATTAAGAGAAACTGCAAGATATGTAAATGTAGACGATTCTTTTGGATCTTTTCAACAGATATTCAATTTACTATTGTATTTCATGTGTAAGATATTGTCCTACTATAAGACTAATTTTGTAAAAAATGGTCTGTGTCCACAATAATCTACAGTAGAATTGGTAAATATAACTTATGCACAGAAGCAGAGAATCAACAAAAGCATTTAAAAATAGAAAGAAAAAAAAACTAAGTAATTTAGAGATAAATTTTGTTCCTGACTTTTCCTTTAAGGCCATGAAAACAATTGTTTTACTATCCTTAATCTTAACAAATCATCAAAAATAGTATTAGTGAAATTAAAGAGAAAGAATTTGACATCCTGAGTTAATTATCAAAAGCAGTTTTCTACCCAAAAGCTAAAAGCCACCAGCAAACTCTCCTGTTACTATTGTAGACATGTACTGCTTACTAATTTTAATGGAAGCATTAAGAATTTTTCTCTGAAAGTTACTAAACATACATTTAATTAGAAATGTTTGGGTTCACTTGAGAAATCAGAGTTCTTGTTAGCAAATCTTTTGTGCAAAGAGAAACTGTTGTTACAACAGAATATAAAATCATGTACAAGACACTTGAGAAAGTATGTACAAAGATACATGAAATTAAAAAGGCACACATATGCTCTGGAATTCTTTTCTGAAATAATCATACATGACAGGGAGGGAGGTATACAAATAAACAAAAAGATATTTGCAGACCAGAACCTTATTGGTAAAACAGAGACCAAGCCTATGAGTGGCAATATTTGCACATAGGTATCATTACTCCTGACTCAATGGACGTGAGTCTGAGTGAACTCCGGGAGTTGGTGATGGACAGGGAGGCCTGGCGTGCTGCAATTCATGGGGTCGCTAAGAGTTGGACACAACTGAGCGACTGATCTGATCTGATCTGATCATTACTCCTAGCCCAGTCACATGCATTTATTCCAAAAATTTGTCTTGATGCTCCAACATGCCCATGGCTCAACAGCCCTTCAGTGTACACCATCTCTAAGGCTCTGGAGTCCTTTTCTTATATTTTGTCGTTCTATCTATGAACTATTCATTAAGCCCAATCTTAAATCTTTAAGTATCATCTCTCCTCACATGGCTCAAATCCTATATTTTCAGCTCTGAGTCCTCTCCCAAACTTTAAATCTAAACATTTACCTTCTTCCTTCCCTAAGATCATGACATCTGGTCCCATCACTTCATGGCAAATAGATGGGAAAACAATGGAAACAGTGACAGAACTTTTTGGAGCTCCAAAATCACTGAGGAAGGTGACTGCAGCCATGAAATTAAAAGATGCTTGCTCCTTGGAAGAAAAGTTATAATGAATCTAGACAGCATATTAAAAAGCAGAGACATTACTTTGCCAACAAAGGTCCATCTAGTCAAAGCTATGGTTTTTCCAGTAGTCATGTATGGATGTGAGAGTTGGACTATAAAGCTGAGCACCAAAGAACTGATGTTTTTGAACTGTGGTGTTGGAGAAGATTCTTGAGAGTCCCTTGGACTGCAAGGAGATCCAACCAGTCCATCCTAAAAGAAATCAGTCCTGAATATTCATTGGAAGGACTGATGCTGAAGCTGAAACTCCAATACTTTGGCCACCTGATGCAAAGAACTGAGTCATTGGAAAAGATCCTGATGCTGGGAAAGATTGAAGGTGGGAGGAGAAGGGGACAACAGAGGATGAGATGGTTGGATGGCATCACCAATGCAATGGACATGAGTTTGACTAAGCTCCAGGAGTTGGTGACAGACAGGGAAGCCTGGTGTGCTGTAGTCTATTGGGTCAGAAAGAGTTGGACACGACTGAGCGACTGAACTGAACTGATTTTATCCTTAATTGTTGTTATACTGGAGACAACAATGACATATAATTATTATACTGGGAATAACTTCTTCATAGTGATATCTCTACTTCATGAGTAGTATCTATAACAGCAACACCAAACACTAATTTATAAATTTTTGTATTTGCCAATACATTATTCCTCTCATTATTATACTGTACTTATACCAGACTACTTGACACACTAACTTCTTAACCAGAGGCATCACACCTCTTCACTAACAGGTGCTCATTTCTGCTTCACTTCAAATTCTATAGCCTTGATTTTTATCATCTTTTTCATAATATAATTATCATTATCATCATCATCATCACCATCATATTCATCATTATTCTTACAGTGTTTTATATTTATTTGTTCATAGATTTTCATTTCAAAGGATTTTCATAAGCTTATTTGTCTAAAAGGACAGCATAACATTTCAAAATCATTTTCCTAATTTTCCAGGATAATAACCTGAAAACACTTGGAGATTAATAATAAAAGTGCTCCCTGAACTTAAGAAGTTTAAATTTCACAGCAAATACATAACAAATAATATATACTTGAGAGCCTTCAACTAGGGTCTGGGGGCTATGTCTTGAATTTGAGTAATTCTTTACTCCCTGAAATGCATAAGTTTTTTTTCTTCTAAAATTTCCTTCTTTAACAAGTAAATGAAGCTGAATGTATGCTAATCCAGAAGTAATAATATGAGGAAAGTCTGTAAGCATCCTTATAGGCTTATTTTTTTCTTTCTTTCTTTTTTTGGTCTCAAGTACCCGCACTGAACCTCTGTTAGCAAAAGATTCCTTACCCGACACTATCATACTTCAGGAACACCAGTGCTTCAGGAATAAAAGACAACAAAAGTTCAATTCTCAAGAGAAAAGTCTATGAGTAGGTGGAAATATTAACTACTAAGTAGGCACTGCTACTAAACAAGCAATTAACACAATTTGAAAGATTGTTTTATTTATTTCTCTAGATTTAAGGATATATTTTAGAGTTACTATATTAAAAATTTATCTCACTGGCCTACAAGGATTTCAGGCCTCTAATTTTCCTTTCTCCTGTGGGATATTGTATATTCAAAGCCTCAAACCTACTTTTAGCTTTTATTTCATCACAATAAATATCAATAACCAGTTTTTCACGCTATGTAACCACAAGGTCTAAGCAGAAAATTACAAAATTCAACTCAAAAAATTAACCTGGATTTACCACTGTAATAGCTAAAAAGGAGATAAGGGAGGAGGAGATAACACCAAAGAACAAGGAAAGTAGGGTTCTTGCATATCTGCTATGAACAAGATACCTGTTAAACATATCTCTTTCAATCATTATAATTTAGAAAGATAAGTGTTGTTATTTTCTGTTTATATCCAAGGAAATGATAAATCAAAAATCTTAAAACAGTCGAGCTAAGATTCAAATTGAAGTTTGGTTTTTAATTCTGTAACCCATGCAGGATTCAAAGAACAAATTTTAAGGAAGACAAAATGATAGATAATTGATAATTTTTTTTAAATTCACATAATTAATACAAAATATAAAGAAAGTCTGGATTTTTTTTAACCTTTTGGCAAAGCTTGGGTTGGCTAAACATGCAAAATGGGAGGTATAATTTGATGACCAAATATATCCCTTCCAAAACAGAGGTATGAAGCTATTTCTCAGTCAAAGGATGTTCACTGAGTATACAAAACCTATATACAGCAACAGATGTTTGGAGATCAGTAGTCAGTCATGCAGTTTTATTTAAAACAAGATGCCTAAAATCTCCTGAAACAGGATGAATTGAGAAATGTAAATGTCAGTTAAATATCCTATCAGAAATTGCAGTCATTACAGCCCTGGGGAGGATACAAACTATTGATGCCCCAAAATTTCATTATGTGCTTAACAATTAAAAGGAACTTTTATTATGGTTATTCTTGCTCCAAATTTATGTTAAACATCTAAAGACTCCTTCACCAGGAGGTGAAAGTCATAATTGATCTATGCACTTCAGCGATCAGGCCTCATCAAATGCATTCTCCAGACCAATGAGTTAGCAAAAACATACTCTGAAATCTTGAAGATGAACAAGATGAGACTCCCAGATCTTTTAGGAACTCCTGCTACAATCTATTTTGTCTCAGCATCTGTGAAAATGGTAATGTTTATTATAATATGAATATAATATTAATTATTCCATGATGTGAACTCTAAATTCTATTTCTACCTATTAGTGAATTTTAAATCTAGTTTGAAAGACAGAAAGTGGCTTTTGTTTATACATGAAACAATGACCATCATGTCTGCTTACTAAATCAGATTATCTCAAGCTAGAAGGTCAGGAGGTCTTGACAAAGTTGAAGTCAGCAATCTTTAAAAATATATATACTGAAATCAGATACCTAATACTTTGCTTTTGACCCTGAAAAGTTAAATGAATAAGGTCAGAGGAATTAAAAAAAAAATAGTCGTGGCAAATCATGGTGTCATTTTAAATTTGTCTTACACAGAAGCTGAGTCCTTACATTCTGAAATGTTATTCCTTATAATTTATTTTTAGAACCTACTTAATTAATATTCATAAGTATCTCTTACTGTCCTTTGTTGCTGAAATTAATACAATTCTAAAACTGGAACTCTTGTGTTTGGTTAAGAGCTTAAATCTATGCTATTTTACCTTATGCAAAATCAACTGGAGAACTGAGGATAATTATCCAAATAAATCAACCAAAAACAAAGTTTTGCAGCACTTGTATGTAATGAATAAAGAAAAAGATTAAATTTTACAAGTGAAACTTTGAGTTTTTACTTTAGAGGCCTGAATCTTGGCATGGTACTTTGACTTCCAGAGTACTACACTACAGCAGGCAGAATAATGTTGCCCCCGACTCTGGCCCCTAGGATAGGCTCATTTTATTCTTTGGAAACTATGAACATTTTATGTTACATGGAAAGGGGAAGTTAAGGTTGCTGTTGGAATTAAAGTTACTAACAAAATTACCTGAAAATAAGGAAACCAGCTTGAATAACAGATATGGAGATTATCCTAGCCCAATGTAATCATCAGGCTTCCTTGGTGGCTCAGACAGTAAAGAACATGCCCGCAATACGGGAGATCTGGGTTCGATCCCTGGGCGGGGAAGATCCTCTGGAGAAGGGAATGAACCTGCAGAATCCCATGGACAGAGGGACCTGGTGGACTACAGTCCATGGGGTCACCGAGTCAGACACAACTGAATGACTAACACTTTCAATGTAATCAAAGTGTCCTTAAAAGGAAAACGGAAGCAGGAGAATAAGTATCAGAGTGATAGAATGTGAGAAAGACTTCACTGACCATTGAAAGTATATTTTTTAAAAGAGAAAATGATAAATCCAAACTTGAAAATGATAGCTATCCCTGACCTTGAGTCAGGGGGATGGGACAGTAAAGGACCGTCTAGTTGATTCACTGTTTCTTTTATCTCCATTCTTAAATTGTGTGATGAGTTTATAGGTATAAATGTTACTATTATAGTTCCTATCTTCTATACTGAATTTGGAAAATTCAGCGGTGGCCACAGAACTGGAGAAGTTTTCATTCCAATCCCAAAGAAAGGCAATGCCAAAGAATGTTCACACTACCACATAATTGCATTCATTTCACATGCTAGCAAAGTAATGTTCAAAATTCTCCAAGCATATTTCTTCAACAGTAGGTGAACTGAGAGCTTCCAGATGTTCAAGCTGGATTTAGAAAAAGCAGAGGAACCAGAGATCAAATTACCAGCATCTGTTGGATCATAGAAAAAGCAAAAGAGTACCAGAAAAACGTCTACTTCTGCTTCACTGACTATGCTAAAGCCTTTGACAGTGTGGATCACAACAAACTGTGGAAAATTCTGAAAGAGATAGGACTACCAGACCGACCTGCCTCCTGAGAAATATGTATGCAGGTCAAGAAGCACAGTTAGAACCAGACATGGGGCAACAGACTGGGTTCAAATTGGGAAAGGAGTACATCAAGGCTGTATATTGTCATCCTGTTAATTTACTTTATATGCCAAGTACATCATGCAAAATATCAGGCTTGATGAAGCACAATCTGGAATCAAGATTGCTGGGAGAAATATCAATAACCTCAGATATGCAGATGACACCACCCTTACGGCAGAAAGCCAAGAGAAGTTGAAAAGCCTCTTGATGAAGGTGAAAAAGAAGAGTGAAAAAAAAAACAGCTTAAAACTTAATGTTAAAAAAACTAAGATCATTGCATCTGGTCCCATCACTTCATGGCAAATAGATGAGGAAACAATGGAAACAGTGACAGACTTCATTATATTGGGCTCCAAAATCACTGCAGATGGTGATTGCAGCCATGAAATTAAAAGATGCTTGCTCCTTGGAAGAAAAGCTATGACCAACCTAGAGAACATATTAAAAAGCAGAGGCATTATGTTGCCAACAAAGGTCTTTATAGTCAAATCTATTGTTTTTCCAGTAGTCATATGTGGATGTGAGAGTTGGACCATAAAGAAAGCTGAATGCTAAAGAATTGATTCTTCTTAACTGGGGTGTTGGAGGAGACTCTCCAGAGTCCCTTGGACTACAAGAAGATCAAACTAGTCAATCCTAAATGTAAAACAGTCCTGAATATTCATTGAAAGGGCTGATGCTGAAGCTCCAATTCTTTGGCCACCTGCTGCAAAAACAGACTCATTAGAAAAGACTCTGACACTCGGAAAGATTGAAGGCAGGAGGAGAAGGGGGCGACAGAGAATGAGAGGGTTGGATGGCATCACCGACTCAATGGACATGAGTTTGAGCAAGCTCTGGGAGATAGTGAAGGACAGGGAAACCTGGTGTGCTACAGTCCATGGGGTCGCAAAGAGTCGGACATGATTGAGCAACTGAACAACAAATCTTCCATACACAGAATATTAAATATATGTATATATTTTAGGCATCAAATATTAGGAGATAAAACGCAAACTACATTTATCTACAAAATGTACATATTGATAATTAAAAATGAAAAGTCTAACAAGAGAGATGAAAACATTAAATATTTGGGAACCTCCCTCTCTCTAAAGATATGCTCACATAGGTTGCTTCCCACATATGTTTTTGTCATTGGTATCACTGCACACACATATTTTAGTACTTTGCATGCATGTTTAAGTATTCACGTTCTCCATTTTGCTTACAACGAGGCGATGCCAAAGAAAGCTCAAACTACCGCACAATTGAACTCATCTCACACGCTAGTAAAGTAATGCTCAAAATTCTCCAAGCCAGGCTTCAGCAATACATGAACCATGAACTTCCAAATGTTCAAGCTGGTTTTAGAAAAGGCAGAGGAACGGAGATCAAATTGCCAACATCTGCTGGATCATTGAAAAAGCAAGAGAGTTCCAGAAAAACATCTATTTCTGCTTTATTGACTATGCCAAAGCCTTTGACTGTGTGGATCACAATAAACTGTGGAAAATTCTGAAAGAGATAGGAATACCAGACCACCTGACCTGCCTCTTGAGAAACCTATATGCAGGTCAGGAAGCAACAGTTAGAACTGGACATGGAACAACAGACTGGTTCCAAACAGGAAAAGGAGTACGTCAAGGCTGTATCATGTCACCCTGCTTATTTAACTTATATGCAGAATACATCATGAGAAACGCTGGGCTGGAAGAAGCACAGGGTGGAATCAAGATTGCCAGGAGAAATATCAATAACCTCAGATATGCAGATGACACCACCCTTATGGCAGAAAGTGAAGAGGAACTAAAATGCCTCCTGATGAAAGTGAAAGAGGAGAGTGAAAAAGTTGGCTTAAAGCTCAACAGTCAGAAAATAAAGATTATGGCATCTGGTCCCATCACTTCATGGGAAATAGATGGGGAAACAGTGGAAACAGTGTCAGACTTTATTTTTGGGGGCTCCAAAATCACTGCAGATGGTGACTGAAGCCATGAAATTAAAAGACGCTTACTCCTTGGAAGGAAAGTTATGACCAACCTAGATAGCATATTCAAAAGCAGAGACATTACTTTGCCAACAAAGGTCCGTTTAGTCAAGGCTATGGTTTTTCCAGTAGTCATGTATGGATGTGAGAGTTGGACTGTGAAGAAAGCTGAGCACTGAAGAATTGATGCTTTTGAACTGTGGTGTTGGAGAAGACTCTTGAGAGTCCCTTGGACTGCAAGGAGGTCTAACCAGTCCATTCTAAAGGAGATCAGTCCTGGGTGTTCTTTGGAAGGAATGATGCTAAAGCTGAAACTCCAGTACTTTGGCCACCTCATGCGAAGAGCTGACTCATTGGAAAAGACCCTGATGCTGGGAGGGATTGGGGGCAAGAGGAGAAGGGGATGACAGAGGATGAGATGGCTTGATGGCATCACCGACTCGATGGACATGAGTTTGAGTGAACTCCAGGAGTTGGTGATGGACAGGGAGGCCTGGCATGCTGCAATTCATGGGCTCGCAAAGAGTCAGACACGACTGAGCGACTGAACTGAACTGATTGAACTGTGGTGATTCTCTTATTTTCCCTATTTTACACATTAGAAAATTTAGAAGATAATTTACTCAAGGACATTCAACTCAGTGGAGATGGCAGAGCAGTAATTCAGGACTGCCTGATTCCAACGCCTAAGATTTATCATGCTGTACCTAGATGCTGTCACTGATTTTTAGGAGTCAACTGGCTTACTGGTCTCTAAACTGAACACTTTATAAATGTATTACAGAAACACTTTTTAAGAAAGCCCACGACATTAAAAATCAGTAAAGTTAGGGACTGTTCCACAACACATCTATAAATACTTCATCTAATTAATAAAGAAAGGATTCGTAACACTAATTAACCCCGTAGGACAACAGTAGGAGCTATTGCCAAAAGATAATAAAATTAAAGTTTCTATGTTTTTAAAGTAGTATTTTTACTTATCCTTGCATCCACTGATCTTTAAAGATCCATCAGTATCCTCAAGACAAAAGCTCCCTTACTACCATAAGTTTCAACAGGTGGGGAACAACCACCCCTAGTACATAGGTTATAGCTCAGCCTAAAACTGTCACATAGAAATGGTACTACCCTAAAAGTAAATTGCAGTAATATCTGATAATCACAATTCAAGTCTTAATCTTCATGTTCTTTTGATATCAGACTTTCTGTAGCTCTGAGAAAATAGATGAATTTATCTGGCCTCCTCTAGTCGTGACATGTTTGTGTATCTTTCAGGGTGATGAAAAAATAAAACCTATGTTCAATTTCTGTATAAATATTATTGCAGGGACATAGATGTTAACTCCTTTTATTTTAAACCTCAGCTTGCCTTTGTATGAATAATCTCTTGGGTCTCCTCCAAATTTTCTCTAAGTACTGGTGACTCAAATCAAAGAAAATGTGAGTGAAGTCGTGTGTATTAGAGCCTCTGTAACTCACTCATAAACCCCACAGTGTAAGAAGTAACATAGAATTATCAGACATCTGGGTTGCAGATAATTTCCCAGTCATTTAGAATCATGTAGACGGCAGTGGGTTGGCTTAGAAAGAAAATGTAGTATGCAACCTTGAAAACAGGTTTAGATGGCATCTCTATTAGAGTCAACTGCTTTATTCTTTTTGCAATAAGACAACTCCTTCCTTCCATTGCAGCTGATGACCTTCCTTCACACTTTGTTAAGAAAATAGGAAAAGAAGAAAGTAATGCCTTTAGAGTCCCTCCAATAAATCTGCTGTTCCACCAATATCTCATCTACTATCTGCTTTCACTCTTATGACAAAAAATGAAGTGTCCCTGCTCTCTTCGAAGGCCAGTCTTTTCATATAGTCTCAGACTCCTATCCTCTTGTCCCTATCTCCTCTTTTGGAGGACACTGCTATTCATCTGCTCCAGGAACATCGATCTTTCCCTTTCCATTGTATCATTTCTAAGTGTGTGCTCAGTCGCTCAGTTGTGTCTGACTCTTTGCAACCTTATGGACTGTAACTCCACAGGGGCTCCTCTGTCCATGGAATTTTTTCAGGCAAGAGTACTGGAGTGGGTTGCCATTTCCTTCTCCAATGTATCTTCCTATAATTGAAAATAATAAATAGACAAGTTTCTCTTAAGCCTGTATTGGCTCACTGTCATTTCATTTTGTTGTTATCACTATTCTTTTAAATGGAAAAGTCTTGAAAAATCTGTTAATAATTGGGCATCTACAAGTGACTTTGTCACCTTCCAATGTTTCTTTTAACCTGCACCACTGAAACCCCTCTGGTCAATGTCAAACACGGCCTTGGTGAAGACACACCTCCCGGATGCTTTTGTGTTCTCTCCTTGCTCTACCAGTCAGGGTATTTGGCACACTTGGTAATCCCCAATCCCTCTCATAGGCCCTTTGGCATCCACAAAGTCTCATGCTCCTGAATTTTGTTCTATCCCACAAGCTACTCCTTCTAAGTTTTCTTTTCTGGCGTCAGCATTTTTAGGTGATACCAAATATTTAGGAGTTCAGGGCCCAAATTTTTCTGTCTATATTTACTCCCATGAGATTTCTTCGACTCTCTATGTATTGATGCCCAAATGTACATATTCAGCCCTGATCAAGTCCCTGAGATTTAAATTCTTATATCCAAGTAATTATAATACATCTTCATGTCTATTTCCAAAAAAAGCATTACCCTGATTTCTCTCTGGGCCCTCAGATAGTCAGACTGATGATTTAGAACTAAAATGATATTCTATATTTCTAGTGCTCAAAGTCAATGGCTTAACATTACATTTAGAGCAAAGTGCATTTTTTTTTCAGAGTTTACAAGAAAGTACTGGGTCTCACTACGTTTCCTACTTCTCATTTCTACTACATTCTCCTTAATTCCTTCTGTTTACTTCAATTTTCTCTTTCAGACTTGACTAAAACTAGTATGTAATTAAAAGAAATTTTTTATATGTGACACATTTGAATAGATTTTTCAAGGTTCCTTTAAAAAGCGAAAATATTTTTCTCCATTTGCACTGCACAACTTTTTAATTGACCTCAAGCTGTGTTTTGAGTAAATAAGCCCTTACATTTTTTGATCCCTCATAGTAGGGCTAAAAGTTTTTACTACTGGGTTTTCAAATACTCTACGGAACTTGATGGAAAGGACTCTTACCACTTCTATTGATTTTATTGCTATTTCAGAAAAACGATGCATATGTATAATTGAGGTCACATAAGTAGAGTCAGCAGAAAAGGCAATGGCACCCCACTCCAGTACTCTTGCCTGGAAAATTCCATGGATGGAGGAGCCTGGTGGGCTGCAGTCTATGGGGTTGCTAAGAGTCGGACACAACTGAGCAACTTCACTTTCACTGTTCACTTTCATGCATTGGAGAAGGAAATGGCAACCCACTCCAGTGTTCCTGCCTGGAGAATCCCAGGGACGGGGGAGCCTGGTGGGCTGCCGTCTCTGGGGCCGCACAGAGTCGGACACAACTGAAGCGACTTAGCAGCAGCAGCAAGTAGAGTCAGCAGCGGGATAAGAAGACCCAGGGGCAATAGATTCTTAAGGTGTTGTGATTTTCTCACTTCCCAGTGAGTTTGCTGCCTTTTGATCTTATTTTTCCATCATTCAGAAAGCTTTAGAGGCTACCCTATAAAAAATTCTGTTTCTAATAATGGATGATTACAAATGATTGTTTTAGTTTACCACAAGGCCAAGAAGACAATAGCTAAGTCTGCCTTTTTCTTTTGTAACGAAACTTGATCTAAGTGTGTACTTGACTAGTCAAGTACAGTAAACAGCTTACTTTAGAATGATATGTATTCTTCCTCTATCTTGTTTTGTTTCTATTGGATTTCATTTGTAACTGCTGTGTTTAGATATATTTTGTGAAAACTTGAAAAAATCTTTTCACAAGTAAATGGGATATAAAAAATTTTGATACATGAAATAAACTGCAGGAGAGTGTTGAGCTACTTACCAGCAGCTCTCTTATAATGGAGCTCATGGTTTTAGTGGATGAGAACTTGAATATAAATCTGAGCTGTGTGATATAAAAGTTGTTATCTAGCAATAGATGAAGATGTTGTCATGGAGAAAAATATAATCCCACTATTCTATACTTATTAGACAATACTGTTAAAAGAAACGTAAGTCAAGCTACATGAGTACTTTAAAATTTTCTTGAAGCCATATTAAGAAAGTAAAATAAACAGATAAAATAACTTTATTAACATATTTTATTTAGCCTAATATATCAAATGTTATAATTCTAACATGTAATTAATATAAAATTATTAATGTAATATTTTGAGATTTTCTGACTAAGCATGTTAAATCCAGTGTGTATTTCACATTTATTTATGCATCTCAAGTCAGACTACTCAAATACTCAACAGCCACCTCTGGCTATGGGCTACCGATTGGCCAGTGTATTAGACTCTATCTGAAAGTGAATACCAATTTAAGACACGCCTAAGAAGCTATTATAGGAAAGTGAAAGTGTTAGTCGCTCAGTCATGTCCTACTCTTTGCAGCTTCACAGACTGTAGCCTGCCAGGCTCCTCTGTCCATGGAATTATCCAGGCAAAGATACTGGAGTGGGTAGCCATTCCTTTCTCCAGGGCATCTTCTCAAGCGAGGGAATGAACCTGGGTCTCCTGCACTGTAGGTGAAGTCTTTACCCTCTGAGCCACCAGAGAAGCCCACAGGAACTTTCTACAAATAAACAAGAGGAGAGATACATTCACTTCTCCTGAACTCTGCTTTATTGATTCCATAAGGAATAGCAAGGAGAGATAAGAAAGAAAGCCTTCCTCAGTGATCAATGCAAAGAAAAACTAGAGATGTCTTCAAGAAAATTAGAGATACCAAGAGAACATTTCATGCAAGGAAGGGCTCGATAAAGGACAGAAATGATATGGACCTAACAGAAGTAGAAGATATTACCAAGAGTTTGCAAGAACACACAGAAGAACTATACAAAAAAGATGTTCACGACCCAGCTAAACATGATGGTGTGATCACTCACCTAGAGCCAGACATCCTGGAATGTGAAGTCAAGTGGGCCTTAGGAAGCATCACTACAAAGCTAGTGGAGGTGATGGAATTCCAGTTGAGCTATTTCAAACCCTAAAAGATGGTGCTGTGAAAGCGCTGCACTCAATATGCCAGCAAATTTGGAAAACAACAGTGGCCATAGGACTGGAAAAGGTCAGTTTTCATTCGAACCCCAAAGAAAAGCAATGCCAAAGAATGTTCAAACTACCACACAATTGCACTCATCTCACATACTAGTAAAGTAATGCTCAAAATTCTCCAAGCCAGGCTTCAACAGTGCATGAACCATGAACTTCCAGATATTCAAGCTGGATTTAGAAAAGGCAGAGGAACCAGAGATCAAATTGCCAACATCTGCTGGATCATCAAAAAAGCAAGAGAGTTCCAGAAAATCATCTACTTTTGCTTTATTGACTATGCCAAAGCCTTTAACTGTGTGGATCACCACAAACTGTGGAAAATTCTTCAAGAGATGTGAATACCAGACCACTTGATTTGCCTCCTGAGAAATCTGTATGCAGGTCAAGAAGCCACAGTTAGAACTGGACATGGAACAACAGACTGGTTTCAAATTGGGAAAGGAGCACATGAAGGCTGTATATTATCACCCTGTTTATTTAACTTATATGCAGAGTTCACCATGTGAAATGCTGGGCAGGATGAAGCACAAGCTGGAATCAAGATTGCTGGGAGAAATATCAATAACCTCAGATATGCAGATGACACCACTTTTATGGCAGAAAGCGAAGAAGAACTAAAGAGACTCTTGATGAAAGTGAAAGAGGAGACTGAAAAGTTGGCTTAAAACTCAACTGTCAGAAAACTAAGATCATGGCATCTGGTCCCATCACCTCATGGCAAATAGATGGGAAAACAACAGAAACAGTAGCAGACTTTATTTTCTTGGGCTCCAAAATCACTGTAGATGATGACTGCAACCATGAAATTAAAAGATGCTTGCTCCTTGGAAGAAAAGCTATGACCAACCTAGACAGCATATTGAAAACAGAAACAATACTTTGCCAACAAAGGTCCATCTAGTCAAAGCTGTGGTTTTTCTAGTAGTCATGTATTGATGTGAGAGTTGAACTATAAAGAAAGCTGAGCGCCAAAGAATTGATGGTTTTGAACTGTGGTATTGGAGAAGACTCTTGAGAGTCCCTTGGACTGCAAGGAGATCCAACCAGTCCATCCTAAAGGAAATCAGTCCTGAATATTCATTGGAAGGACTGATGCTTAAGCTGAAACTCCCATACTTTGGCCACCTGATGCAAAGAGCTGAGTCATTTGAAAAGACCCTGATGCTGGGAAAGATTGAAGGTTGGAGGAGAAGAGGATGACAGAGAATGAGATGATGGGATAGCATCACCGATGCAATGGACACGAGTTTGAATAGGCTCCAGAAATTGGTGCCTCAGTCCATGGGGTCACAGAGTCGGACACAACTGAGCAACTGAACTGAACAGAACTGACATAGCATTTAAAATATTTCTTTTCAAATAAACATGATTATGTTTTACCTCCTGCTGCAGCAACTTCAAATTGCTGCAAGCAAAAAACTACTAAAAATTACAAATTCCCACCTAAGAACCCCTGCCTACAAGATGATAATTAGTCCTATTTTTGAAGGACCACAAATTATTGCCATACAATTAGATACATCTCTAGGAAAACTAATCTCTTGGCTTTCAAAATACATTTTTGCAGAAAGAGAAAAGTAATCTCTTTGCATTAATTTTGGGAATCACTTTTTTCAAAAGTAAAATATAATTATTTGTTACCTCTAATATTCTAGGTATTTATTAGGGATAAATGGTGAATAAGATAGTATGGCTGCCTTTAAGAATTCACAATCAAATGATGTACCTTTATGTGATATCACATTTTAAGATACATATCCACTTCAGTGAAACTTCTAAGAGCAAGGCTTTCTATTTAAAGTGTTTTTTAAATATTTAATGTATACAACTCGATGGGCTTGGAGATAACTATACATCTGTGATGACAAACCTAGACAGTGTTTTGAAAAGCAGAGACATTACTCTGTCAACAAAGGCCCAAATAGTCAATGGTCTTCCCAGTGATTACATGCTGCAGTGAGTGCAGCAGGTAGGGGTCGAAAGTGGTCGACTCAACAGTTTGGGGAAAAGAAACTAGAGACAGAGTTAAAGTTTCAAAGATGGGACTGGGGAACTCCAGATCTCTTGGATCCAGAGCCCTGTTCCTCGGAGTCACATCACTTTTATTTAGTGTCTTGGCAAGCAGAAAGCATCTGTAGTGCTACGATGAAATCCGCCTCCTGTGTCCCCAATCACGTCTCCCATTTTACTGATTACTTTAAACTATCTTTCTTCTACAAGCGCTATCACCCAGCTGGAGGTCATAGATCTGCATATGCCTTGGGAAAACATCTTAGTGTGTGCACAAGCAGCGTTCTGAACTTGCGCCGACCCGGCGTTCCAAGGTCCACACTATATTTTTCCTTAGCTTAGCAGGGTATGCCGACCCCAGCTAATCAACCCGATGTACTTTTACTTGGGTTATGCTGTATTGCTATGTTTTGCTTTTATTCTTTTCCCATGGTGATTTTCTCATGGCTTAGCCAGAGCAACAGGCGGCTGACTATTAACCCCTGCAGTTACATATGGTTGTGAGAGCTGAATTGTAAAGAAGGCAGAACACCAAAGAACTGATGCTTTCAAACTGTGGTGCTGGAGAAGACTCCTGAGTGTCCCTTGGACAGCAAGGAGATCAAACCAGTCAATCTTAAGGAAATCAACTCTGAATACTCATTGGAAGAACTGATGCTGAAGTTTCAGTATTTTGGTCACCTGATGTGAACAGCTGACTCATTAGAAAAATCCTTGATGCTGGGAAAGATTGAGGGCAGAAGGAATACAGGGTGTCAGAGGATGAGATGGCTGGATGGCATCACTGATGCAATGGACATGAACTTGGACAAATTTCGGGTGATGGTAAGGGACAGGGACGCAGTCTATGATGCAGTCTATGGGGTCACAAAGAGTCGGATACGACTAGGCGATTGAACAACAACAATATACATCTGTGAACTGGCATCACAAGCTATGCCATAAACATAGCCCTCATTTCCACAAGTTTCCTGACATCCTTATTTTTTGTGTAATAATAACACTTAACATAAGATCTACCCTCTTAGCAAAATTTTAAATGTGCAATATAGTGCCATTAACTATCTAACTATAGACCAGTAAGGTCTCTAGGACTTACTTATCCTGTATAACTGAAACTTTGTACCCTTTGACTAATAGCCCCCAATTTCCTCCTCCCAGCCTCTGGCAACAAGCATTCCACTCACTGCTGCTGTGAGTTTGACTCTCTTAGACTCCTCATATAAGTGAAAATATGTAGTATTTGTACTTCTGTGTTCTGCTTCACTTAGGATACTATTCTAATGTTGCAATGAATGAGTTCACAAATGTCTTTGACATCATGATTACAATTCCTTTGGATATACGTACAAAGTGGGATTCCTGAGTCATATGGTAGTACTGTATTTAATTTTTTGAAGACTTCCATACTATTTCCCATAGTGGCTGCACCAATTTGCATTCTACCAATAGTATGCAAAGGTTTCCTATTCTCTATATCTTCATCAACACCTATCTTAAAAAATATATATATAATAGCCATCCTATGTATGAGGTGATAGCTCATTGTGGTTGTGATTTTCATTTCTCTGAGGAATAGAGATATTGCACATCTTGTCATATACCTATTGATCACTTGTATGTCTTGTTTAGAGAAATGTCTATTCAAGGTCTTTGTATACTTTTTATTCAGATAATTTTCTTCCTTAGTTCCTCCCTCCCTCCTTCCTTCTATCCTTTCTCTCTCTCCCTCTCTCTTTCCCTTCTCTTCCTTCCTGCTTGCTATTGAATTATAGATAGAATTTCCTTAAATATTTTGCATATTAGCCCTTTATCAGATACATGGTTTGCAAATATTTTCTCCCATTCCAGAGGCTGCTTTTTAATTTTGTTGATGGTTTCTTTTGTTATGCAGAAGCTTTTAAACTAGATGTAATCTTACTCATCTACTTTTGCTTTTGGTATCATTGCCAAGAAATTACTGCCACGACCAATGTTAAGAAGCTTTCTTTCTATATTTTCTTCCGGGAGTTTCTAAGGTCTCAATCTTACATTTAAGTCTTTAAAACCACTTTGAGTTACTCTTCGTATTGGTTGACCTGGCGTTCCAAGGTCCACACTATGTTTTTCCTTAGCTTAGCGGGGCATGCCGCTAAGAGTTCAGTTTCATTCTTCCACACATGACTATCCAGTTTTCATGGCACCATTTACCACAGAGACTATCTTTTCCACATTGTGTGGAATATTCACTTTTAAATTGTATCTAAAATTAAATGAATTGATGAGAAGTTATACACATAAGGAGAATTAAAATGGAAAGAAAGCTTTGTGTATGAAAAGTAGAAGGCTCCATAATGGCTGACTCAAAACCACCTGCCTCACTCAGAGTAAACTTTGTACATCTTGTTGTCCCAATTTATGTACCAAAAATTGAAAAAAAAATTGTTAAATGAAAAATGGTAAATTATTTTGGATTGAGAAATATTTGTTATTTATTCCCCTTCAATTCTTTGTAAGCTTTCCAAGGTAGTGACTAAGGACAGTGCCTGTCCACAGAGCAGGGATTCAACATACATTTCAAAAGTGAATGACTGTTAGTTTCATCAATACAAGAATGGATTATTTCTAAATTTCTCACCTTGTATATATGTTTGAGATTTGATCTTTAGAATGCTAAAATACAAATTAGTAGGTGGATGATACTGTGTCTTTCCCTATTTTAAGATAGCAGGGAAAACATATCAACGCTCAAAAATGATGCGTCACTGGTTTTAAACTCTATCGAAATCCATGTAGACCAACAAAGCAAATAATTCTCATCATGAAGGATTTTCAAGTGGTATAAAATGCTAATAAAATAGTTCATATACACATTGCATGAGAGAAGCAGTAAGATGTGCAGTGCTAGTGGAGTTAGAAGTAACTAAATTTAGGTTTCTTTGATGAATATTGAGTACATATATTAAAACACTATATCTCCAAGTTTATAACATGTAACACTCAGAGTATTATCTTAATCTCTTATGACAAATGTTTTAGATTAATTGCCTTGATCATTTTGAGACAGAACCAGTTACTTTTAAGCAATACGAGAAAGCTCATTCTTTGTATCATTTAAAAATCGATTTTTATAAAAGTTATCTTAAATATCATGGCCATTAGCTTTAGCAAATCTTTTTCATTTGTATCAGGTTTTAGATTTTCAATGCATTTTCATGTAAACTCATCTCTTTTGATTTTTCTCAACAGTTCTGAATTGATATTACTATGCCAAAAGTAAAGATACTGAATTCAATCGACTTTTCTGACTTCAGGTTCAAGAAAGAAAATCTCGAGAGACTGCTATAAAAATCCAGTCTTCCCTTCTTGTATAAATGCCTCTCATTCTTTGACTTGATCAACATCCTCCTCCAATCCATATTATAGAGACACAGAGATAGTACGCCATCTGTACACAAAGGACCCAAGAACTCTTTCTCATCAACTTCACAATCCTGGTGTTAAGCCTGATAAAGAGAGGGCACTGTTTTCCTTACATTTCTTATGAAAATGATATATTTCTCCTCTAAGACTAGTTCTGATTCCAAGTCTCTACTTTGTCTCTTTCTTATACCCAATGCACACTGCCAAGACTCCAAAATTACAAAATTTTCAAATCTTCACATGCATGATTAATTAATTCTACTTATCCTAGTAGAATTAATTCAACATATATAGCATATAGAAAGATATCAGAACTCAGTTGCCAGTAAGACTGTTTAGTGAAATTCAACTTTTAAAATAAAAAGTTCTCTTGTGCATCTTCAGGTTATTTTTCAGAGTTGTCTCTTGTATGTTTTTTTTCCTCCTAAAGTCCAATATGATTTCTATACTTGTGGTGTGTTTCTTGATAGTCACCTGGGCTCTCAGAATCACTCAGCCATCCTTTTATCTCCCCACTGACTACCTTTGAAATACCTTTAATCAATGTTTGAAACTTTTCTCTACTTTTACAACAGCTAACTTAATTCAACAAATGATTTTACTGTTTTATGGAAAATATATGACCTCACCCAATCTACCTGTCTCCAATCTCATTCTTTCCCTATATCATCACATGTCCTTTTCTCGCTAGCTCCTCTTTAAGAATTTAATCTATTCCTTTACCAGACTGTTCTAACCCTCTGTGCTTTTGAGATCATCCATTCATGAAAATGTGTTACTTCAATTATATCATCTTCCATTGCCCTGTTCATCACATGTTCTTTTATTCACATCTCTCCTGAAATATAGTCAAATCCATTCTATACACATGATATAAATACTACTACCCTCAGCAAAATTTCCAACTCTATTCTTCTCTTTAACAAGATACTTATTTAAAAACATTCCATACCCAATTCCTTGTAGCTGCTCAACAATTTATAACATAACAGTTTGCCCCCAAAACCTAATGAATTAAAACCACCATTAATTGTTGATCATAGGTTTACTTGGTGGTGGTTTTGCTGATCTTGGCCTGGCTGGGTTGACCTATACAGGGAACATCTATGTGATTAGCTGACTAGTTGTTTGGAAACTGGCCCGCTGAAGATAGTTGGTTGGCTGCTGGCTCGGGTAATAGGAGTGATCAGTTACTAGCAACAGTCTTCACCATAACTAAAGGCAGATCCATTAAGTTTAAAATACAATGGAGGTTTTAAGTTTAAAATGATAGAATCAAAAGTAAAGTGAGGATATTTGGAAAAATGAAAGGCCAAGGAAGACTTTGATCAGAACCATGTATGAAATATCAAGTAGATTGCTGTTCAATTTCTCTAAGAATTCAATTTTTAGAGTAGAATGCCTACCACTCAGACAAGAAGGTTTAAGCACCAACAAACTCACTAATGTCCTTTCTCAAATTTTCTCTAAACTTTGGCAGGTATTTGAGAACCTGGATTTAATAAATTAACATGAATAAGGTCAACACTATACTCACAAGCATGAACAGATTCTGAATATGATTTTTAAATAAGCAAAATCCCCTATTTATTACACCAACATAGTTTAATTCTGATCTTTAAGAGATGTTAATGTTAGCATGAAATTTGAGCAGAATAACTTCATAAAGTCAGATGTAGATATTATCTAAATATTTTCCTTGGTTCTTATTTCCATTTCATAAATATATTTATACTGTCTATATCAGATAACTGGGCTTCGTTGGTGGCTCAGAGGGTAAAGCATCTGCCTGCAATGCAGGAAACCCGGGTTCAATTCCTGAGTTGGGAAGATCCACTGGAGAAGGAAATAGCAACCCACTCCAGTATTCTTGCCTGGAAAATCCCAGGAATGGAGAAGCCTGGTAGGCTATAGTCCATGGGGTCGCAAAGAGTCGGACATGACTAAGCGACTTCACTCCTCACACTCTTCACTCTATATCAGATACGTAAAATATGTATCAGGAAAGCAAGTTTATAGTAGAAAAGCTGGAATTTATAATTGATCACTTAATCACTGAACAGAAATACTAATAAATTTTATCATTCACTCATGAAGATTTTATGACAAATTCTCAGTGAAAAATCTGTTCCTTTAATCAAAACAGAAAATGCTGTTTTGGCACTGAAGATAAAATCATTCTGCTAATAATTATTTAGAATATTAATGATTTAATGAATAATTTGGAATTAGTTTAATCATGGTAACACTCATAAATTGGCAAATCTATGTCTAAGGCTATTAAATAACAAAAGATATTTTCAAGTATTTTTCAAATATTCATAATGTTGAAGAAGTTTAGCAAAGATACCTTGGTCTATGATCTACAAAATACTTTATATTACTTTGATTTACACCCTAATTTTTATAGATAAAAACATAAAGATAGCATGTATTTGTGAGTAGTACCAATAAAAATTTCTGATTAAAAAAATGCCAGTGCTCTTCACTGAATTATGACATATTTTTGTTGCTGGTTTCTATAAATTATAAGCCCTCTTTTCATTGCACAACAAATCTGAAGTTATGAAAATAAAGTGTCATTGTAACAAGGAAGATAATCTGCACTTTTAGGTTATTTTTTTGATCAAACTAGAACCCAGATAAAACTTTTCTAAAATCAGCTTTATCCATTTCTTAAACCAGTACTTATTTTGATATAACAAAATATCTTTTATAAACTACATGATGCCTTATCAGTTAACAGAGGCGAAATTCAAAAGTTGAAATATATACTAGCCTTAACTCATGTTATGGGACATTTGGGTTTCAGAATTTTTAAGACCTTTCAGGAATTATGCTCAAAAAACTTCCTCATTAGTGTGTGTACCTATTTTACAAAAATTTTTTTCACCATATTTACACTGTACATTATTTTAATACAAAAGGTGTTTAAAACTAGGTAAATTGAATATTTTGCTTAGTTCTTGAATTGCCAATTGACACAATTGGGAATTATTTTTAATTTTTTATATTATTTCCTTATTATAAAACCTTTAACTCCCATTTGCTTAAAAGGAGAGAAAAATGTCAATGCATTCGAAATCTACATATCTGCTAAAACCCATAAATTCGTATGGGAGCAAAATACAGAAGGAAAGTATAAGTAAAACATTTACTTTGAACTTGTACATTTTAGATTTTAAATTGACACAGCCTTTATTCTGAAGCAGGCATTCTGCATATAGCATCTCAATAAAATTTTTATAACATTCTGAGGTAGTTAGAAAAATTTTAATGGTGAGAAATTTTTAATGGTGTGAAAAATAAGGCTTAGTGAGATTAACTAATTTATATGCAAAGTAGGAATAGGGACAATCTGCTTTTTGCCTATTCTTCAATTCTTAGTGCCTCCTAAAAATGTTTTAATTCTTTCCCTATTAGAAAGATAGAAATACTTTTCACATACCAACTTATTCTCACCAAGTTTCTTCTAACATTTCTTGATCATAGAAGATCTTAATGTTCACAACTATCAACTATCTTTAAGTGAAATGTACAGTGTTTTCAATACCCAGGATTAGAAAAATCTCGAAATTATTTTCCTTGGCAACTTGTTTCATAAAATTGGCTATGAAACTTTTGGAGTATGCCACAAATAAAACAAAAACTCTAATCTATGATTTTTTTCTAACTGTAACAAAAACTCTTTTTATTCTTCTTAAACTGAAGTGTTTTCCACCACTTAAACACTCTTTTACACGTATGATCTCTACCAGGTACAACGTCACCCTCTTCATTAATAGGCAAAAGGGTTATTCACTGACAAAGTACAATCAACTGATCTTAGAATATTTGTTAGGATTAATCTCATTTTTTTGGAATTGAAATTACAACTGAGACTTAAATCATGTTGTTTTGGGGCTTTTGATGAACATATAATTCATTATTTCTTAAAAAATTTTAAACATTAGCAGTATTAGACAAAATAGCTGTGTTCTATATTCTGTCAAGTCTAAAATGTGCACAAATTACAAAATGTTTAGATTATCTAATTTTTTTGATTATTTTAAAAGATCATTGTTACATAAAGTGAAAAGAGAATGATAGCTTACAAAGGATAATCAAGTTCAGATATTAAGGAAACGTATAAACACTTAACACACTTTAAATAACAGTCATGGGATAGCTTTAGGTTAGTTTCCGTGCACCAGATTTATTTATCAATTCGAAGGATTACTTATAGGAAGATAGTTTAAAATTTCCCAAGGCAGGGGGATGATGGGGGAGTGGGATTAACAAATCAGTATATATTAGATGCATAAGGACTAGAACCAGGGCAGACATGAGTTTCTAAATTATAAACATCACTTTGTGCATTAAACGGTGATATTTCACAGGATACCAAAGTAACACCGACTTATAAAAACAAACCAAACACTTAAAATGTTGGCCACATGAGAGAGACTAGCTGGAGGCTTTAGGAGACGATGAAAAACAAACCCAGCCAAATCAAAATGTACTATCATCCCTGGAAGAACCAAAACAGAGGAAAAAATACCACAGGTCCTTACAACACCCATAAAAGTTCAGGCATTAGGAAGGGTCGACTGCCACTCACTTCACGCTGTTTTAAAGCCCGCCCCTCCGGAACTAGGTCTCCACTGAACTAGCAGGCGCCAGAGACATGTGCTCTGTACATGGCAGGACTCAGCCCCACGCCCTCCCCAACCTCTCCACAACCTCTGCGGGTAGAAAGCTCGCCCCGGGGAAGTGTCAGGGCCAGGCCGGAGGCGGGAGCGCGCGGCTCACGCGTGCGCCAGGTGGGGGCAGCACTGAACGGAGGAGGAGCCTGCACGAGGCTCCGCCTCTGCAGGCTGCGGCCTCGGGCTATGGCCAGGGCTCGGATGGCTCTGGCTCTGGGACTTGGAGGCCTGAATTTGGGCTGCCCGGAGAGGGCTCCTCCTTGTCCCCACGCGGTCGCGGCCCCCTCTGTTCGAGGTGCAGCTGCAGCAAGGCCCGGCGGTACATGGCTTCCAGCTTCTCGAGCCGGGCTCTAAGGGCCCTGGGGCTCCCCGGGTCGTCCTCGGGGCCGCCGCCCCTCGCCCTCCGGTTCATGCTGGCCTCCTCCGGGACCGGGGTCGCCCTCGCCGAGTCCGCGGACGCCCCGTCGCTGCCCTCGCCAGGGAACCGCAAGGCCTGACGAAAGAGGCTGCGGTTCTCGCGCTTCAGCCGCCGGTTCTCGAGCCTCAGCCGGGCGTTCTCCTCGCGCAGCCTCGCGTTCTGCCGGTCCCGCTCGTCCCGCGCGCAGATGGCCTCCAGATGGCTCGCCGCCAAGTCGGCGAACCGCTCCTCCAGCTGCTGTCGGGCGCCGCCCGCACGGCCTCGCCAGCCCACGCTGCCGCCACCCCCACGAACGCGGCCTGGGCGGCCTTGCCCGCGGCTGTCCCCGCCGCCTTCCCCGCCGCCACAGCTCCCGCGCCTAGTGGCGCCACCACGCATGCGCCACATCGGTCCCGTCCCAGCCGCGCTGCCAGCGCCGTGGGCCGAGGGGCCGCGCTCTCAGGCGCCAGCGAGTTCGGGGCCCGGCGGGGCGGCCAGGGCAGCTGCGGAGGAGGAAAGGAGGTGGCGGGCGGCGGCTGCTGGCTTGAGGCCAGAGGAGGCCGGGAGTTTGCCCGGTCTGAGGCGTGTCTAGTCTTCTCGGGTGGAGCTGCCCCCTGGGCCTGGGATCTCCAGGCCGGCTCACACACAATGCCCCCGGGGAGCGCTCTGCTGCTCAGCCCTTTTCAGCTGCGCGCGAGGTGGGGAAAACTGTATCCCAGGCTCTGCCAGGGCACTTCGCGAGGCCCGGGGCACTGAAGGAACCCGCCTGCCTCACCCGGTCCCTAGCCCAGCCACCAGTTACCTTGCCTTTTACAGGGCAATCTCAAAGCAAATAATAATACAGTGAGAAGTTACGGAATAGCTTTATGGGGCAGGTTGAAAAGCTTAACGGGTTCATTTAGAACACAACGGTTTAAACCACCTCTAAGCTTAATAAAACATTAAGCTTAGAGGCAACAGAAGAGCTGAGCACTTGTCACTTGAGGCCTCCCTCAAGCAGGAACGGGTAGCTCTCAGAAGAATATAGGCAATTCCCAGTTTGTGAACAGCCAGCGTTTCACTCGACAAACTGCAGTTTTATAGAAACGAAATTGTAATTAGATTTGCTCAGGCCAAAACCTATGAAATTCAAAATGAGTCCAACTCATTCAGGAAAATTGAAATACTCAGTAAATTTCAAATGTTCAGGGTGGATACAACTCATTGAATGATGGCATTCTTTGCTTCTAAGGGAATCAACTTACACAGTAACTGGACAAATGCAAAGTAAATTAAGGATAAGATAAGAATGCCAGAATCTCACGGGCCAGACTGGTGGTAGCAAGATTCTACACTTTAACAGGTCCCAGGTAATTCTTAGGTTAACTGAAGTCTTCAAGCCACAAGTAAATGAACTAGAAAAGCATTTGAGAAACCTAGTTCACAGTTGGGGTTTTCACTGAAAAATACAAAGAAAGGTAGCTAGAGGAAAAGATAGGATTATACAATTTTTATCCTAAAATACTACAAACACAATCTCTCAATCGTCATTTCATAAAATCAAAAAAGTAGGAAAGAATAACAAGAATTTTAAGAAATAGAAATTAAATTTTATGAAAGAAAGGCGATATTCTTAATTTCCGTTGAAAATTGATGACAAAAACTTTGTTGCAGACATACATCAGCTACTCTATGGATTATTGAACTATATAACTATATATATATATATATATATATTTTTTTTTTTTTTCAGTGAAAACCCCAACTGTGAACTAGGTTTCTCAAATACTTTTCTAGTTCATTTACTTGTGGCTTGAAGACTTCAGTTAACCTATATATATATATCCCCCCCCCTCCATAGAGTGTATAGTTCAGTTCAGTCGCTCAGTCGTGTCCGACTCTTTGCGACCCCATGAATCGCAGCACGCCAGGCCTCCCTGTCCATCACCAACTCCCAGAGTTCACTCAGACTCATGTCCATCTATCAGTAACGCCATCCAGCCATCTCATCCTCTGTCGTCCCCTTCTCCTCCTGCCCCCAATCCCTCCCAGCATCAGAGTCTTTTCCAATGAGTCAGCTCTTCGCATGAGGTGGCCAAAGTACAGAGTGCAGGAAAAAATGCTGGTGTGCAAGGAAAGATGATTAGTTCTCAGTTTTAGACAGGAGCCCTAGGAACCCATGAGGTGAGAAGTTAGATATGCCATAGGAGTTAGAGAAAAAATCTGCATAAGAAAGATTCAGTCACCCCTTGGATGTTATTACTTGAGTACTGGTGTTTTATTTTTTGTTGGCTTCACTTTCCTCATCCTTGCATTAGTAAACCTACTAGTATTCTCATTTTACATCTCAGATTTAAACTGCCTTGTATCCTTTGTAAAAATATCTCCTAAATTTTTGTTCCTAACCACTGTAAATGAACTGTACTGAGTTTTCTAAAGAATACTGACACTAGTTACATGAGAAGGCCTCTATGTCCTACTCTCTACCCCTGTTTTAACCCCAAAGTACTCTTTTGCCCTTCATAAGTTATTGAAGTAATATAAAATATTATGAAAATCAGGTAAAACTGCTTAGGCAGAAATTGTCTGTTTCATGTAGTTTACAGTAACTGATCTAGATATATGTGTATCCTCCCAAAAGAGAGACTCCATTAAAATTCTACAACTCTGGTCAGTCACATGGCATATATAACCATCTTTATTTTACTAAAAGAAAGGAAGGAAGGGAAGAAGAAAAGGGGAAAAAAAAGAGAAAATTGATCCAGCAAAAATTATCACTCATAATCATGAAGGTTATCTGTGGATAGCAATGAACATTCACCTAGGATTAATGGAGATTCCATCATCCTCCCAAATAGGAGGTAGAGACAGTAATCTCTAAGTTGAAAGAGAATTTGGAACGGAATTACCAAAATGATCACTGCCCAAATTATTTCTTGTATTTAAATAAATTTACTTAGCATATGTCAAGAACTGTATACCTGAAGATGAATATTACATCATTTCTAAATATAGTAGCACAAAAGTTAGTAAAAATGGTTCTTCCAACTATTATTTATTAGTAGCCTACATATGAAAATAGTATTGCATAAATAATAAAAGACATATACAAAAATAAAATGAAAAATCTTAGAGAAAACAATTATGGAAATGATAAAGTTTAAGATAAATTATTCTTAAAAGAGGAGAATACAGAAAAACATAAAAGCTCTTAATTAGAAAACATATATAAATATCTGTGCTTTCTTTTAAAAATGAGGGCTTGTAAACAGTAAAATTATTTGCTTACTAAACAGAAAAATGCTCAAAGGACACAGATTTATCTTTCCTGACCTTGTCATTATTGTCCTGTTAAGCTACTCTTACTCAAGAAAGAGATAAGAATTCTCCTATGATAAATGCTACAGTTTCCTAAATAAAAACTTCAGTGGACTATTGGCACTGTGTGTATAGGAAACTAACTCCAAAGATTATCCTTTGACTAAGGTTATAAAATTTGGAGTAAAAGAGCAGAAAAAAATTCAAATAAGTAATTTAGAGTACTTGATTTTGCTGTTTCCCTGAAACAACAACTTCTTAGTTTTTTGTTAAGGGGACTTTTTGTAATTTTTTTTCCCTCCCTCCACACCTTCAATACCCATTCTCTAATTATTTGAAAACTTATATTTCATTTTATGTTAGAGAAAAAAAAAAGATGAATAGATGAGGTTATAGTCACTGTGCTTCTTAATATAATGCCATAAATCAGCATTTTTGTAAATACAGAGCTGAGAAAAGCTGTGTTAGCAAATTGGAGTGGCACTGCTTTTTTGCCTCAACTTTAGTATTTCTCAAAGCCAAATTTGAATGACAGCTGAGTTCTTTATCCCTTTTCTCTCATCCTCCATACAAGTTCCCCCCACTACCCCCACCATATATACTGCTGCTGCTGCTGCTGCTAAGTCACTTCAGTCGTGTCCAACTCTGTGTGACCCCATAGATGGCAGCCCACCAGGCTCCCCTGTCCCTGGGATTCTCCAGGCAAGAACACTGGAGTGGGTTGCCATTTCCTTCTCCAATGCAGGAAAGTGAAAAGTGAAAGTGAAGTCGCTCAGTCGGGTCCGACTCTTAGCGACCCCATGGACTGCAGCCTACCAGGCTCCTCCATCCCTGGGATTTTCCAGGCAAGAGTACTGGAGTGGGGTGCCATTGCCTTCTCTGCCATATACACTATCTGGTGTATATTTCTAGGTGTTAGCTTGAGAAAGAGGTCCTGTGTCCCTAGCTGATTTCTAAGATTCTTTTGTTGTCAGACTTATTTGACTCTCACTTTAAAAAACACATTTCTTATAAAATTAATCTTATATTAAGGTAATTTATGGCACATTCACATTGGAAAAAGCCATCCCATATCAAATATCTCTGTGTTGCCTCTATTGTTAAGACATCCTATAATATCTCATCCAATGATCTTTGATTAACAACTTTGAGCAAGGTCAGTTGTATATAATATCAAACTCCTTACTCTGGCAGTTGCAGCTGACCATAATCTGGATGCCCTGGACATTTCTGTGCTTATCTTCCACTTCTCCTCTGATGCTGTAGCCCCTCTGCTACCAAGAGTCACTGAGGTCTTTTGCCCTGGAGTTTGAATGTAATGGACTATCTGTAGGCTGAATTCAGTTCAGTTCAGTCGCTCAGTCATGTCCGACTCTTTGAGACCCCATGAATCGCAGCACACCAGGCCTCCCTGTCCATCACCAACTCCCGGAGTTCACTCAAACTCATGTCCATCTATCGGGGATGCCATCCAGCCATCTCATCCACTGTCATCCCCTTCTCCTCCTGCCCCCAATCCCTCCCAGCATCAGAGTCTTTTCCAATGAGTCAGCTCTTCGCATGAGATGGCCAAAGTACTGGAGTTTCAGCTTTAGCATCATTCCTTCCAAAGAAATCCCAGGGCTGATCTCCTTTAGAATGGACTGGTTGGATCTCCTTGCAGTCCAAGGGACTCTCAAGAGTCTTCTCCAACACCATAGGCTGAATTATGTATTATGTAGGCTGAATTATGTCCCCTCAAAAATTCGTATGTTGAAGCCCTAACTGCTAATGTGATGGTATTAGGAGATGGGGCTTGTGGGAGGTAATCAGGTTTTAGTTAAGTTCAGTTCAGTCGCTCAGTCATTTCCAACTGTTTGAAACCCCATGAACTGCAGCATGCCAGGCTTCCCTTTCATCACCAACTCCCAGAGTTTACTCAAATTCATGTCCATTGAGTCGGTGATGCCATGCAACCATCTCATCCTCTGTTGTCACCTTCTCTCACCTACAGTCTTTCCCAGCATCAGGATCTTTTCAAATGCGTCAGTTCTTCACATCAGTCATTGGCCAAACTACTGGAGTTTCAGCTTCAGCATCAGTCCTTCCAATGAATATTCAGGACTGATTTCCTTTAGGATGGACTGGTTGGATCTCCTTGCTGTCTAAGGGGCTCTCAAGAATCTTCTCCAACACCACTGTTCAAAAGCATCAATTCTTCAGCACTCAGCTTTCTTCATAGTCCAATTCTCACATCCATACATATGGAAAAACCATAGCTTTGACTAGATGGACCTTTGATGGCAAGTAATGTCTCTGCTTTTTAATACTGTCTAGGTTGGTCATGACTTTTCTCCCAAGGAGCAAGCATCTTTTAATTTCATGGCTGCAGTCACCATCTGCAGTGATTTTGGAGCCCTCAAAAATAAAGTCTGTCACTGTTTCCACTGTTTCCCCATCTTAGTTTTCTGAATGTTGAGCTTTAAGCCAACTTTTTCACTCTCCTCTTTCACTTTCATCAAGAAGCTTTTTAGTTCCTCTTCACTTTTTGCCACCATAAGGGTGGTGTCATCTGCATATCTGAAGTTATTGATATTGTTCCTGGCAGTCTTGATTCCAGCTTGTGCTTCATACAGTCCAGCATTTCACATGATGTACTCTGCATATAAGTTAAATAAGCAGGGTGACAATATATAGCCTTGATGTACTCCTTTCCAAATTTGGAACCAGTCTGTTGTTCCATGTCCAGTTCTAACTTCTTGACCTGCATACAGATTTCTCAGGAGGTAGGTCAGATGGTCTGGTATCCCCATCTCTTCAAGAATTTTCCACAGTTTGTTGTGATCCACACATTCAAGAGGAGAGTGAAAAAGTTAGCTTAAAACTCAACATTCAGAAAACTAAGATCATGACATCTGGTCCTATCACTTCATGGCAAATAGATGGGGAAACCATGGAAATAGTGACAGAGTTTATTTGGGGGGGCTCCAAAATCACTGCAGATGGTGACTGCAGCCATGAAATTAAAAGCCACTTGCTTCTTGGAAGAAAAGTTATGACAAACCTAGACAGCATATTAAAAAGCAGAGACATTACTTTGCTAACAAAGGTTCATCTAGTCAAAGCTATGGTTTGTCCAGTAGTCATGTATGGATGTGAGAGTTGGACTATAAAGAAAACTGAGCACCGAAGAATCGATGCTTTGAGCTGTGGTGTTGGAGAAGACTCTTGAGAGTCCCTTGGACTGCAAGGAGATCCAACCAATCCATCCTAAAAGAAATCAGTCCTGAATATTCATTGGAAGGACTGATGCTGAAGATGAAGCTGCAATACTTTGGCCACCTGATATGAAGAACTGACTCATTAGAAAGGACCCTGATGCTGGGAAAGATTGAAGGTGGGAGGAAAGGGGATGACAGGATGATATGGTTGGATGGCATCACTGACTCAATGGACATGAGTTTGAGTAAACTCAGGGAGTTGGTGATGGACAGGGAGGCCCAGTGTGCTGCAGTCTGTGGGGTTGCAAAGAGTCAGACAAAACTGAGCAACTGAAGTGAACCGAACACAGTTAAAGGCTTTGGTGTAGTCAATAAGGCAGAAGTAGGTATTTTTCTCGAACTCTTGCTTTTTTGATGACCCAACAGGTGTTGGGAATTTTATCTCTGCTTCCTCTGCCTTTTCTAAATCTAGCTTGAACATCTGGAAGTTCATGGTTCACAAAATGTTGAGCCTGACCTGGAGAATTTTGAGCATCATTTTGCTGGGTGTGAGATGAGTGCAATATGTGGTAGCTTGACCATTCTATGGCATTGCCTTTCTTTGGGAATCAGGTTTAGAGGAGGTCATGAGGGTGAGGCTCCCTCCTGATGTAATTAGTGCCCATTAAGAAAAGACATCAGAAAGCTTCCCGCCCCCGCTCTCTGTCCACCTTGTGAAGAGACAGCCAAAAGATGGCCATCTGCAAGCCCGGAAGAGTACCCTCGCTGGGGAGCTGAGTCAACCAGCACCTTGATCTTGGACATCCCAACCTCTGAACTGTGAAAAATATATTCCTGTTGTTTGTACAGCACCTTTCATTTTTTTTGCCTCACTTATCTGGATTGTAAAGAATCAAAGGCAAAGTTTATACCCTACCATTTCATACATTTGTCTTAGACCCCCTGAACTCAAGGTGCTTTTTTCTCTTTTTGACATTGATAACATAATGTAATACCTGTTCCAATAATTTGCTGCTGGGGTCCTTTCCTGTGTTAGTATTCTTGTACAAGTAGATCTGCAAATAAGATGTGAGTTCCTGGATCTGCTTATATTGTATAAATGTGTGTGTGATACAAATATTTCTAGAATGACTAGGATATTAAAAGCATTTATTCCTCATTCTCTTGTATAATCTTGAAGACTTTACCAAGTAAAACTGTAATTATTTAATATTCAATAAAGTCAACCTTTTGAAGAAGGAAATGGCAACCCACTCCAGTATTCTTGCCTGGAGAATCCCATGGACAAAGGAGCCTAGCAGGCCACAGCCCATGGGTTTGCAAGAGTTAGACACGACTTAGGGACTCAACCACCAAAGTCAACCTATATACCCAGTAGCTGACCTAACTGCAACTCACAAAAAAAGGGTTTTAGCATGCTGAAAAATTTCAGACTGAATTGGGAAGGAGGTTGGCACTGCCTTGTCAATGACAAGCCTTGTTAAAGGCTTATCTTAGCATATTAATATATAAAAGGTTTATCTTGAAAGTATGTTTTTGACTATAAAATAAATAAGAGGTAAAATTTCTGTAGTAAGACATACGCAGATCTTGTCATCAACACCACAACCCTTCTACCCCAGTTATATAGCCTTGGGCAGCCTTCTTAAACCACTTTCTTAATTTGTACAATGGGAATAAAGTAGTGTTTACTTTATGGGGTTCTTGTGAGGAACTCTTAAAAATCTTAAAACAGAGTCAGCCAGCAAGTATTACATATTAACTCTTGATATTATTATTATTTTGTTCTTTTTATAAGATGGGATTTAGAGAAAGTTCTTATAAACAGCCAGTGCTATTTAAACTCTCCACATGAGTTATTTGCTTAAGGAGCTGACCCAAATATAACATGCAGCTCCTTTGCAGATATGATTCTTATTTTTAGATAGTTTTCATTAAATGTTTGGGTTTGAAAATCCAAAAATATGGATTTGAAAATCCATATTTTGTGAGGTCCATGTGCTGAAAAACTTGGTTAATCACATTCTGAGCTTGGTGTTTACTAATATTCTCTCTAAAATCCTAGATGAACACGGTTTATTTTCTGGGAGCAGATTTATTAGGGCTATGAAGAGCATGTATCGATGCTTGGTAGCATGAATATCTCTTTATTGGAATAATTACTAGAAAGTTAGGAATTGAGAATATTGATTACATTTATTTAGTCTTTTGATATGGACAAAAATATTAAAAACCATCAAACATTAGCACTGCCCTTTGACAGCATCACTTAATTCTAGCTACAGGGAAAATTGTGACATAAACAAAAGCAGCATGACTTATTTGTCTTAATTAGGATACTTTCTACATGAGAGAGAGACTCTCCTTCCTTTAAACATTATAAAAGCACTAGCCAGACTAATACAAGAGGCCAAGAGCAATACAGATTAAGCAGAAAATAACATAGTAAGAGCAAAAGGTGTGCCCACAGGATCCTTAACCAAAACAAGTCCAAGACTTTTTAAGGTGGGAAATGTTTTTGTTAGTTCTAAAACTAGTGTTTCCATCCTACATGCTTGCAGATTAGTATTGTTCCTTAAAGAGACTGGCCTGTACACCAGCTATAAGCAGCTATTTGAATTTTAGTTTAAATGAATCTAAAGTTAAAATTTAAAAATTGGTTCCTACATTACACTAGCTCCATTTCAGGTTCTCTGCAGTCCCGTGTGGCTTAGTGTCTGTCATGATGGATTGAGCAGGTAATAGAGCATTTCCATTATCACAGAGAGGTCTATTGGACTGCACTGGGACAATTAGTATACCTCACTTCTTACTCTAATTATTGGTCTCAATCTTCAGAAAGCCGTGGTGAAACTGATACTGGGAAAAAAAATGCAAGAGATCGCTCTGCGTATTTCTAGTATTTTCTCTGTGTTTGATTTCACGTGAATGAAACAGTTTTCCTTTGTTTTAAGTCAACCTTGAACATTTAGGGCTGTCTTATTCTTAAGCATATGTAACCAAATATAGTTGTTCTGTCTCAGTTTGAGTTTTCCTGTCACATACACATAATTGAAGGTAGTAATAAAAGTTTAGGAATAATTTCTAATTAGAACTACCAGGTTATTTATGAGCTATTTTCAGAAGGGTGCAAAAATATATATATATATTTTTAATTTTTCTCTTAGCACTGTCCCTCAAACTCATTCTGTCACCCTCCCCTCCCTTCCTTTGTATAGTAGCTCGAGAAGAACCATTACTGTACCATTACTTCTGAATGTTAATCAACAGTCTTCATTTTCAGATATTAAAAGTCCATTTCAATATAATTCAAAATGTCAAATGCTCAGTCAATTCCTTGTTTCTCATCTCCCCAGAGCACTGTTGCCACGCTTCCCCTCAGATTGAGACCAACCAGCCTTAATGGAAAAGGAGGGTAAAACAGATGTTTATTCTCTTCCATGCCTCATCTTCTCACCCTCCTCTAACAACTACCTCTAGTTCCTTCAGGGTCAGGAGCAAGGGTAAGGTGAATGTGGAATTAGAAAAAAAGGAAAAAAAAAAAAAATCACAGGTATCTGGTGCCGCCATTTTCTGGCGTCGGGTCCTCGGGTGTTAGACGACTTGACGCCCCCTTGCGTCGCAAACCTGTTCTCTCACAGGGCATCTTAGTGGTTTCTTTTTTTTTTTTTTAATTGGAGGATAATTGCTTTATAATACTGTGTTGGTTTCTGCCATACAACTACATGAATCAGCCATAAGTATATATATAGCCCCTCCCTCTAGAGCCTTCCTTCTGCATCCCTATCCTACTCATCTAGGTTAAAACAGAGCATGAGGCTGAGCTCCCTGTGCTCCCAGCAACTTCCCACTAGCTGACTATTTTAAACACGGTAGTGTAAATATTCTAAGGCTACTCTTTCAGTTTTTCCCACCCTCTCCTTCCTTTGCTCAGGACATGGAAGCAACCTAGATGTCCATTGACAGATAAATGGATAAAGAAGCAAGCCCTACCATATTTCAATAAGTAATGAAATTACTTATTGAAATGGAATGGAATAATTGAAATAGTAATGGAATAACAATTATTCCAGTAATTATTCCAATAATAATTATTCCAAATGGAATGGAATAATTAAAAAGTAATGGAATAATACTTAGCCATAAAAAAGGAACAAATTTGAGTCAGTTGAAGTAGATAAACCTAGAGCCTGTTATACAGAGTGAAGTTAGAAAAACAAATACTGTATATGGATGCATATATATGGAATCTAGAAAGATGGTACTGATGAACCTATTTATAGGCAGGAATAGAGATGCACACGTAGATTGTGGGCCATGTGGGGTTTTTTGACCACCACACACTGATCCTCTGACACAGCTCATTCCCCTTTCTTAACTTCTAATGACTCTTTCCTCAGCCTTTCCTCTGGTGGTAAACTGCACAGACTCTTTCTGTGAGGTTGCCTTCCTTCCCACAGGTAATCCCTTTGGAGAAGCTGTCTGGTGAAGGTTAAAGCCAGTTACATTCCTTCTTTCCCACCTCAGTCCAAATTCAGAAAGTGCAGGTCACTCCCACTGCAGCCTTGTCATTTTTCCTATCATCAAAATCATCCTCAGTTAACCTTTAAGATTTATCCAGGGAACAACATCCCACAAACATCATAGTGTGTGAAGGCCACTTTCCCCACAATCCACCTTGTGGAAGCGTGTGCCAAGGATACCAGTTTCTGTAGCTGAGAGAGCGTCCTGCTTCAGGCTGAATGTCAGTTTCCATTCTGTGGACTGCTCACGTGATCTGGCTGTGTGTCTTCTGAGGTACTTGTACTTAGATTATGTAGGAGTGGAAAACACTCTCTGTTAGACTCTTCCAAGAACTTCACAGCCTCAGTCTTCTCACTGATCATGCTGCCCTCTTATACCTAGGTCACTGAGCCAGTTTCCCAGTTCAGACCCCTTGGTGAAGATTCTGGATATGGTTTGGACTCTCTTAGGTAGGCACCTATAATCAATGTGTAGTTTTAACACTTTAGCTGAGATGAGAGCAAGTCCTACCATATTTCAAAGAAAGAAAACATGTCTCATTGAAGGCTGTACATTCATCCAATCAAGTAGTATTTAATAAATTCAACTATGAATCAGTATTTAAAAAACTTAAAATGTATAAAGTGCCCAGAACACTGTAGGAACTTGAACAAGTAATGCCATTACAGTTGTAAACTCCAAAATTGCAAACTCTGAGAATATGCTGGATTCCTATATCCTTTCTTTTTCTTTATGTTTTCATTAAATATTTCATTTAATCCAATGACCTTATTTTTATTTTTATATACTATGCTAGTGTTCTGCAAATTTATGTCTCAGTCCAAAAATTCTACTCTGAGTTCCAGCTTCATACACTGAATCTCACCTGACATGTCTTCTTGACTATCTTGCAGGTGTTTTAAACAATATTTTCAAAATGAAACTTAATACACTGCCCTGCTCTCCTAACCCATTTTGATTTTAGACTTTCCCTTCTTAACAATTAGTATCATCATGCATTTGGTGGTATAAACCAGTTATCATCTTTCTTCCTTACCATTTCCACCCTCTTGGGATCCATTTTCAGTTATTAATTTCTTCTTCTTAAAAAAGAAAAAAAAAACTTGATTTTTCTTAGCATCTCCTCTGACTTCAGATTAGACCAAAGTACTATCACCTATTATGTGGCCTATGAAGCAACTACTTTGTTGGTCTCAGTATTTACTCTCTCAAATTCATTCTGCATAGAGTGATCAGTGTGATTTTTTGCAAACATAAATATAAGAATGCTGCTTCTCTACAGAAAACCTTCCAGTTGCTTCCCATTATAACGCCAATAAAATTTAAAACCTTTATCATAGCCTACAAATTCCTGAATAATCTCTGGCTCCTGGTTACTTCTTAAGACTCCTCTACTTTTATTACCTACTTGTCTGCTACACCCTAGCAGACATGTTGGCTTCTTTTAATTCTTAGAGCTTGTCAAATTGTTTCCTGCTTTGGAGATTTTGAACGTCCATTTCTATCTAATTGGAATGTATTTTTCCTCTACTCTTGTGACTTGCCTTTAAAAGAATCATTTACATCTCAAGTTAAATATTCTTTCCATCAAAGTTTTCCTAGATAACAACCATCTCTGCTGTCTATCACTTCACCTTATTCACTTGCTTCAGAATACTGAAAAATGGCTATATTTTATTAATTTTTCCCATTAATCTGTAAGTTCAATTTTAATACAATATTTTATTCACCTATTCTGCCAGTCTGTAAGAAACAAAGAAACAGAACCCACATCATATTTGTTTATCCCTTTATACTATCTAGCCTAATATAGGCATACAATAAACATTTGTTGAATAAATGAATGAATATAGAGGTGACCTATAGTTCTTTTTCAGCTGTTAATTTATTTTAAAAATCTTGATTATTAAATATAAAGTTAATATTAAATTAATTTTTAGTAAACCTAAATTTTCAAATATTAGGAAAATAGAACTTTGGAGTTCAAATCTTGATAAAATTGGCTAAGTTTGATTATACATGCAGGAAATATCCAGATATAGGGAGAAATTCACCAAGAAAATACAGCAATCCACCTAATCAGTAGATTTTTAGGTTAGAATAAAACAAGACTGGGAGAAAATACGATAGTGCTGACTAAGCAATTTAAGGAATGCTTGAGTTTAAGGAACTGATTTTACACAGTGTTTTTATAGTTTAAAAGCACTGCAGTCTTAAGCAAATGAACAAAAAAAAACCAGACAACAAACAAAAAATGTCATCACTTTATAGTTAAATGAAAACCATATCAAAGACCTCACCAGTAATTATGTATAGACTGAGAGAAAAGTATTTGTACGAGATTGTGGAGAAGCAAAGAATAAGAAGTGGGAGAAGACTGTATTCCTCAAAAGAGAACAATGGAGTGGAAAGAGGGTATCTGAAAACCGTGCATCTGAAATGGTAGTCACACAGAGAACAAAGAAAATTAGAGGCTAGTCCTCTAAATTTTTCTTGAGTGTATTTTGGCTAGAACATAGATTCTGATTTCCTAGGCTATTGTTCAGAAGTTTATATAGTTGAAATACAATATACCCATTGTAAAACATATGGATAGGTAGTTGATGATAAAATGGATGAGCAACAGACTGGCAATAATATGACAACATATGTGTGTGTGTGTGTGTGTGTGCGCGCGCATGTGCACGTGTGTGAGTGTGCTCAGTTGCTCAGTTGTGTTCAGCCCTTTGTGACCTCATGACAGTGTTGGTGGTGGTTTAGTCATCTCTGACTCTTGCGACCCCGTGGGCTGTACCCCAGCAGGCTCCTCAGCCCATGGGATTTCCCAGGCAAGAATACTGGAGTGGGTTGCCATTTCCTTTTCCAGGAAGTCTTCCTGACCCAGGGATCGAACCTGTGTCTCCTGCATTGGCAGGTGGATTCTTTACCCACTGAGCTACTAGGGAGGTCCATGACAATAAGGGATGGCAAATCAGTGACACAAGGGCTGGTTCTCCCTCGCCTATGCAGATATCACTAATCACATTCTTCTTTCTTGCTAAGCTTGGATTTGGACTCAGATTTTAAAACTTTCTTAACACAATGCTCCCTTACTAAAGTGTGGAAGATCTAATTTCAATTTCCTCCACAAGCAACTGAGAAAGCAAAGAGTAGAGATTAGTCCTCATCTTTCAAGGACAACACTCTTCAGATCCCCTAAATTGTTTGAGTGTTATTACTCAGTATTTTAGCTGTACCTAAATGAAAGAGATAACAATCTCTCTCTGCTTACACTACAAATTCTAACCTCAGATATATCATTGAATATACTCCTCCAGATCCATAATCTCTTGAACTACCTCATAACCCACAGGAGACTTTAAGTTTTAGCTCTGTTACTGCTTTTCAAAAGATGAAATATTACACATGTATGAAATATAAAGGCAATGATATATGAATTCTTCTTTATATAATCAAAAATAATTATTCCCATATACTTTTATCTTTTTGCAGCATGTGGTAATAATAGAGACATGTTTGTTTGTTCTAGGTAATTTGAGTTACTTATAACAAGTACAGGGTAAATTATTGGTCATTTACTTCCTTTTATTTACTTGCTACTGAGAGATAAACCACCATTTGGCAAGCTCCACAGTATAACATGAATGATGATCCAATGAGTGGGGTGAGATGTAAGAATTCCAATCACCAGTTCTACTCTCAAAGCAAGCTCTGAAACCTTTTGTTTGAAAGGCTAGAAATAATACTCTTCCATTATTCCAGATATCAACAAACAACAAACAAAAGCCAAATCTTTTCTAAAATCCTCTTTAACGTCTCAGATCAGGACTGTCAGCAGAGCCTATTGTAGGTAAGAGATTTAGAGGTTTCAGGGGAGAGTCTAGGAGAAGGAACACTGTCTGCTTTAACAGTACTGACTTGAAAAAATAGGTTTTTTTTCAGCCACCTCACAAGCAAGAGGCATCTGTCTAGGGATAAGACAAAGGGGCGTCAGAACAGAGCTATCCATCAGAATATGACTGAAGGGAAAAGACTATTCACATTTAGAAAAATATAATAATTGAAGTCCATAGAATGCAGGCTAGGAGAGACATTATACTTGCTAACAGGGATAACAGGACTCGATGGGGAGTAGCTGAGAGCGCAAATGTGCTTCACATTCCATTCCCAGGGAATGTGCTGTCTGATTTGTTTGTTTGCTTATTTTTAAATCTAATTTACTTTCTGACAGTTTGGTGGTTATCATTTTAGTCTGTTATTTTCTGTTTCAGTGTATAGATAGCGCTACTGCCCAAGAAAGTGAAAGGCACGTTGTTCGTGGCTCTAGCAGGGCCGAGGGTCCTTGTGGCAGCCATTCGGGGCTTCCTGGCCAGGGCTGGGAGCCACCCAGCAGTCTGTCCTCTTCCAGGTCAGAAGGCATTGAGCTCTGCTCAAGTGGACTCTAACACTGTTCCCAATATTGCTTTGCATTTCAGGGAAACAGACAGTAGGTTTGCTGCCTGAAAGACTGTTAACTACTACCCTCAATTCTTCTCGCCAAAGGAAACTTTAGCCCCATTAACCTATTGACAGTTTTCTTTAAAATTAAAGGACAGGGAAGTGAATTGTGTGTGTGTGTGTGTGTGTGTGTGGTGTTAGTAGCTCAGATGTGTCTGACTCTGTGCATGGACTGTAGCCCTGCAGGTTCTTCTGTCCATGGAATTCTCCACGCAGAAATACTGAAGTGGGTAGCCATTCCCTTCTCCATGAGATCTTCCTGACCCAGGGGCTGAACGTGGGTCTCCTGCATGCAAGCTGATTCTTTACTGTCTGAGCAACCTGGGAAGCCCAGGGAAGTGAGTTAAGTGAGATGATATGAGTTCTGGCAGATAAAGACATGATTAGAGAAATTACAGGGATATTAAGATTTCTTGCTCTTATTTCCCACTTAGATGCTTCATCTCATATCTCAGAGGAGTTGTCATGGTTTTCCTATTTTTTTTTTAACATAATGAAAGGTTTAATAGGATCTTTAGAATCATAATCCTTATTACGGTTTCATAATATTCTTCATGTGGGACCTAATGGCAAATGAAAAATGTCAAATAAATATTTAATAATTCCCAATCAATTCTATGTTCAGGGTTCACCCAGGTATGAACCCTTCAGAGATCCTTATATATTCAAAGTAAGTGGGAAATTAGTTCTCTTCTCTTTCCTTTATCCTCTGTCAATTCCTCACTGTAGTTTTACCATTTCTTATTCCAATGCCCAGCTGCAATTCAAACATATGTATATCAAACTGAGACTTCTAATTTAAGATTTTTGTTACCTCTAGATAAAAAACTTACACATCACTTTTGGTAGTTAAGTACATAAAATGAGAAACATATTTTAGAGCAACTGAAGGGGCACTAAACATACAAACAGAGGTTTTTTTTTTTCTCTTAAGAATAAAAAAATATAGTTGAGTTTTATCACTATGTATTCAGAGAAAATTCTTACATGCATTGGAAGTCTTCAGATTTACTCCCAGCGTAATCAGTATGACCTCTATGGGACTTCTGCTAGTTTCAAATAAGACAATTGTGAAAATTCCAGAAGCTTCTGATAGCATTAATTTATGAAAATGTCACTCTCTGACCTTGGCAAGTTGCCATTCAATTTTTCAATGAACATCTAGTTCTTAGAACTTCAAAGTCCATGTTCTCACTGGAGGCACAACATCTTGCTTCTTTGCCCTGTGTTCTGGACCTGACATAGGTCTGTGTGCTTTAGGATCAGGGAAATGACATGGCAAGGAAACCAAATCTTTTTTCATCTAAATATAGT